>NC_136429.1:476805532-478005532 GCF_052849685.1 Lactuca virosa | reverse complement strand
TGATGGCGTAACATCTCCTCCATAGCACAATATCTCATGATGATGGCGCACCATCTCCTCAAGATGGCACAACTTCTCCTCCTTGGCGTAACTCCACTCCTTCATGACGCAACATCAACCTCTTGGCGCAACTTTACTCCCTCATGGCATAACATCCATTCCTTTGGCGTAACTCCTTTCCTCTTGGCTCAACAAGTTTATGAATGACGCACGATATAATCCCATGGCACAACATTCTCTATGCTTGGTGTAACCTCCATCTTCATGGCACAACATGTTTCACCACGTTTCTCCAAAACTACTCCAAGTTGCTCCAATCCACTCTAAGTTGCTCCAAAACACCTTTTACAAGTTCTGTTCCTTTGTCACTTGATCCGTTCCTTTTTTTTGATGATCCATTCCATTCTCAGAAGATTCGTTCCTTTGCCATATGCTCCATGAACCCCAAGTGCTCCATTGTGATCTATGTGCTCAAAATGCTCTATGAGAATGATCTAAATGCTCAAGTCACATTTAAAAATCTCCACCTTGACTTGAGCATCCTATGAACTCCACCTCAAACAATAAATTCCTCTCTCATCTTGTCATTCGTCCTCGAAGGGACCTACATCCTGCAAATATCAACTAAGTCCAAGCAAAGCTTGAACTTCTCTGTGGGCAATGACTTTGTTAACATGTCTGCTGGGTTCACCTTAGTGTCAATCTTCAATATTGAAAAATTGTCTTCTTCCAGAATATCCTGAATGAAATTCAGCCTGACATCAATGTGTTTTGTCTTCTCAAGATACACTAGGTTCTTAGCAAGACTCAAAGCACTCTGACTGTCACAAATACAAGACATGATTCTCCACCTTCAGACCAAGACTCTTAATAAGCCTGTGCAACCATATATCCTCCTTTATTCCTTCTGTCATGGACATATACTCGGATTTAGCTGTAGACAAAGCAATCGTATCTTGTAACATTGACATCCAACTGATGGCACATCCGAACAAAGTGAAAATGTAGCATGTCCGCGACCCGTGCTTCAACAAATCACCATTATAATCAGAGTCATCATATCCAACCAAGTCAGTTTTTGTATTGGCTCCATACACCAAGCAAACATATGTCGTTCCCTTTAAGTATCACTATAAGGGTCGAATTGTTGTAATTAGTCGAAGTATGTTTTGGACTCTTCGAATATTTTGTAATGTATTTTACTAGGGCGCTTTTATTCGAAGCTTTAGAGTCAATGCCTTAGTATATTTTTTGTATGCTTTCAGTTCCCTATAAATAGGGTTATTTACTAGAGTTAGAAAAGAACTTTTACAGACTTGTCTACTATTCTTTGTAAAGAATTCGAAAGCATAATAGAGCATAACAAGATCATATTTACATCGTGTGTTCAAATCTCATATTCTTACTTGAATTCATACTCTGGTTAGTTCATTACTCGATTCATTGATTCATCAATTGGTATCAGAGCAGGAATCATATCTCTGATCTGATTTTCACGCTGTTCAAAAAGTTTTTGAATCAATTTTTTGATTCAAAAGTTTCCGCACTTTTTGAAAGTGAAAAATTGTCTAGATCTTAGTCTGTGATTCGATTCTGCATTTGAATTGTTGAATCGAGTGTTATTCTCATCAATTCGATTTGATTCATCTAGTTTGTTTTCAAATTCTCAAATCTTTTCAAACTTCTCAAAATCTTCTTCCGTACAACAATGGCGAGTTTCAATCTCAATTCGATGACCTTGTTTTCTCATATGCTAGGTTCATCAACCAAAATTCCAATGCTAATCCCTGAATACTATGATCAGTGGGCTGATCGTATGCAGGATTATCTGAATGGTCTGGATGAAGAATTATGGTCATGTATCACTGGAAATGTCAATGTTCCAGTGAATGTTCAACCAATTGGATCATCTTCTACAAATTCTGGAGTTGATAATCAAACTGATCGTCTGAAGAAACTGGAGAACAGGTGTATGAGGGAACTGCGAGGTGCATTACCTCCAGTTGTGTACAATTACGTTAGGAGTTGTACAACTGCAAAGGAAGTCTGGAACAATCTGAAAGATAAATTTCAAGGAAGTGAGAAGACAAAAATCAATTCAGTTAAATAGTGTTTGGTTGAGTTGAAAGATTTCAAACAAAAAGAAGGAGAAACAATTGAAGTTTACTATGATCGTCTGAACGAGTTAATCTATCGGTGAAATCGCTATGGAATTACCAGAACTTCAATGGAATTCAATCTCATCTTTGTAATGGGGATTCGAAAAGAATGGAGAAGTGTGAGTATGATGGTGAAGAATCAACAAAGTTTTGATACATCAACTCTCAATGATTTGTATAATCAATTGAAAACACACGAAATTGAGGTAAATGAAATTGCTGAGGAATCAAAGTTGAATTTGGGAGGTCCATTAGCTCTTGTATCAAAGATTTCTGAGAAAGAAGCTGAAAATGGTGATTCTGAGGAAGAAGAAGGATTCATGAATTCGGATGATGAAGCAATAGCATTTTACTCGAATAATCGTGTCAAGAAATTTTTCAAAAAACCGTTCAATTCGAAGACTAAGCTTGCTGAGGTGAAAGGAAATTATGTGAGTAAAAATGTTGTTGAGGAGAAAAAGAAAGTTGAGAAGCAAGATCCGAAGATAGCTGATGGAAAGGGTGAGAAGAAGCTGAAAGGTGATGCAAGAATAGATTGTCATTATTGCAACGGTGCGAATCATCTTGCAAATGACTGTATGCTTCGAAAGAAGGACGAGAGGAAGAATAAAGTCAAAGATGAGGCATATTATGCAGAAAAGCTTGAGGTGGTTCGTGCTAAAGCAAAGAATTTGTCATTGGTTGCAAAGGGTGAGCATGAGGATGAAGATGGAACTTATCAAATATGGTCATCCGGGTCAGACGATGAGGAAATGAGGAATCCAACGCATAGGGCGTTGTATGCGAAAATGGAGGACTCAGATGATGAGGAATTCGAAGTGAGGGGACGATGCTTTCGTATCCAAAGCGGCTGACAAATCTCCAATGACAACAAAGGTACGTAAAATTCTCGAATCTTTTAATATTCCTACACATGCTTATGATTCTGAACTAATTTCTTTTGATGAGACGGTTACTTATTTTGATTCAATTGTTGTGTCTGCTAGCAATGAGGCCAACAAGTTGTCAATGGAGTTGTTAGAGGTCAAAAAGAGATTAGACATGAAAATAAGCAAAATTGAATGTTTGGAATTACAAATGACAAATATAATGTGTGATAGGGACAGGTTATCGAGTGATGTTAAACTTTTGCTAGCACAAAGAAACATCTATTGTAATTCTGCTAAACGACTTTATAGCAAATTAACTGATTTACATCATTCATGTGATATAAGTAAAGAGCAACATAGAAAATTACTACCTTTCCTAGCATTCGAAAGAGCCAAGGTAGATAATATTTCGTATGATTGTGAGCAAATAATAGCTGATTTTGACAGAGTCCCTTATGATAGATATAAATATGGAATTGTCAAAATTGATGAATGTCTTGATGCGAATGAATTAGTTTGACTAAATCTGAACAAATTCAAATTTTGAAAAAGACTGAGAATTCAACATCTGATTCTCAATCTAATTTTGCTGATATTGAAGATAATTCTGACAATATTAGTGAAATTAGTGAACTTGAAGATGTTGATTGTTCTCAGTTTTCTGTTGTTAATGTTGCTTCAACATCTAAAGGAAAAGAAAAAGTTAAGGATTTGATGGTTGAAAATGAAACTGATATACCCTCAACTTCGAAAGTTTATGATATGAACTTCGTGGATCTCAAAGACAGCCAAACTGATGATAGTGATGATGAAGATGAAGTGAACATTTCGAAGGAAAAGAAATCTTCAAAGGAAGAAGAAAGTCCTCGAATTGTGGTTGATCAGGTGTATGGTGATACACAAAATTTCGAAAAAGTGATGAATGAAAAAGGTGAACACTATCTTAAAACGAATTCAGTGGTTTATCCAAATTTCAAATGTATAGATAATGTCATTTTTCCAAATCAAGTTTTCGTAACTACTGGAAATGTTGAGAAAATCAAACCAGAATTAAAGAAGTTAGTTGAAGAGGATAATTCAAAAACAACTGATGAAGGTTTTTTCGCAAATCAAAGCACAGTTGAAAACAACTTAACAAAGAATTCGTATGTTTTCCAACGTCAAAAACCACAAACAAAATGGGTTGAAAAATCAAAAATTGAAAAAGAGAATTCAAAACAAGTTGAAAAGGAATGTGAAAAGTTGTCAAATTAAACTCCAAGGAATTCAAAGATCAAATTGACAAATTTTCGAAGGAAAAGAACATTTCAAAAAGACAAGCAAGAAAGAAAATATTTTGGCAAAATATTGAGTCTCAAAAGATGTCTGAATCACAATCACCCAAAAATGTTTTCAAAGCTAAAAATTCATCTTTTTCAATAAAACCTCAACATTCATCTCAATCAAATTATTCAAAGTCTGAAGTGAATAAACAACCAAGGTTTTCGAAAGTTTCAGAAACTAATATTCAAAGAAAATTTTCAAATAACTCAAAACCAATTCAAAAATTCTTTCAACGTCAACATTTTAAATCAACAGTTGATACATCATATGCTAAATCTTTTATAAAAAAACCAAAAGTTGATTTTGTTCCTATAAAGCCAAATTTTCCAAATCAAACGAAGAAAGAAACTATGAAAACTTCACGAGAAAAAGGAATAACGTCAAGGAAGAACATTGATCATTGGCTTGAAGGAAAAGGAAAGATGTATCAGTCAAATACATTTTCAAAGGAGCAAATTCACGAAGCATATGAAAAGTATATGAATAATTCATCAAATGGCAGTTCATCGTCTAAGGATTCGAACATATCAGTCAAAGCATGGAAACCAGTTATAAAAGCAAAGAATGTTCATTCACAAACTCAGAATTTGAAGGGTAATGTCAGTGGACATTCGAAAGCATCAAAAACTTATGTTTCAGTTCCTTTAAATGAAGAAGTGAACTTAATTGATAGTCTCAAAACAAAAGTTTGTGATTGGGTTAAAAGTTCTTCATTACATTCGAAATTGAAATCTAATTTCTAAGGACCCAAAAAGCCTTGGGTACCTAAATTTTTCCATTGAATGTAGGTACTATGTGATGAGCAATATGATAACAAGTGGTACATCGATAGTGGTTGCTCTCATCACATGACTAGGAAGAAGGAGAATTTACCAGATTTTCGAAGTCTCAAAAATGCTGGAGTAGTGAAGTTTGGGAACAATCAAAAATGTCAAGTCAAAGGATATGGGAAGATCACGAATGGTCAATTCACACTGAATCGGGTGGCATATGTTGAAGGTCTTCAACATAACTTGATAAGTGTTTCTCAACTTGTTGTGGGCACTGGCAATCAAGTTCTTTTTAACGAAGAAGGAAGTATTATTTCGAATGTCACAACAAAAGAGGTGTTACTGAAATCCAAAAGGAAAGGTGACATGTTCACTTTGGACATCAATCCGATAGTAGGGAAACCTGCTATATGTATTCTTTCGAAGGCAACATCAGACTTAAGTTGGCTTTGGCATCGAAGACTTTCTCATCTCAATTTTCGAAACATCAATAAACTTGTGGTACAAGATCTGGTAAGAGGTTTACGTGTACTTAAATTTGACAATGATTCTTTATGTGTAGCTTGTAAAGTTGGCAAGCAACATAAACAAGGTCATCCAATTACGATTGATTCGAAAATAGTTGCACCTCTGGAGCTCTTACATATTGATTTGTGTGGTCCTTCGACTGTTTCAACTCTCAACAAGAAAAGGTACATTTTAGTGATTGTTGATGATTTTTCCAGATTTACGTGGGTTTATTTTCTCAGGCTTAAATCTGAAGTTGCACAAATCATGATTGACTTTATCAAAAAGATGGAAACAACATTGAAGAAGATTGTTCGAAAAATTAAGAGTGATCATGAAACTGAATTTAAGAACAATGTTCTTGATTCATTTTTGGTGGACAAAGGGATTTCGCATAATTTTTCATCTCCATACACACCACAACAAAACGGTGTTGTTGAACGAAGAAATAGGTCTCTATGCGAAGCGGCAAGGACTATGTTGGCATATGCGAATCTACCACAATATCTTTGGGCTGAAGCAGTATCAACTGCATGTTTCACTCAAAACAGATCGTTTATTCATCGTCGTTTCAACATTACTCCATATGAAATTCTCAACAATCGAAAACCTAATGTAAATTTTTTTCATGTTTTTGGATGCAGGTGCTTCATTATGAATCTCAAGGATAATCTTACGAAATTTCAAGCAAAAGCAGATGAAGGGATTTTCTTGGGATATTCGCATAATTCAGTTGCATATCGTATGTTGAATAAAAGAACACGAAAAGTTGAAGAAACTTTTAATCTTACATTTGATGATTACTACATTAAACAAACAACAACTCAGTTTGAAAATCATCCAATTCTTAAAAACATACAAGATGAATCTAAATCCTCACAAACATTAGATATTGATTATGATTTAATTTTTGGAATTTCAGATCATGCTGTTGATGCTGAAATCAATGCAAGTGATAATCATATCTCTGAACTAACAAAGCTTAATGATGCTTCAACATCAAATTCTCCAGAAAATGGCGAAAGTATGCAAAACAATCCAGTGGAGGGGGAGCACTTGGATTCGAATACATTAGATGACGAAGATCATTCTTTCGAAGGGGAAAAAGAAAGGATGAATCATAATGTTGAGGGGGAGAATTCAAAAAATATTGAAGATAATAATGATTTTGATGATGCTTGTTCGATTGTAGGATCAGAAAACGATGATATATTTGAAGATGCACCTTTGGAATTTGATCCAGCATATCCACCAATGGAAAAGTGGACAAAAGATCATCCGAAGGATCAAGTAATTGGGAATCCACAAGAGGGAGTTTTAACAAGAGCTCAAATTCGTGCAAAGAATGAGGTATTGAATACTCATCAAGAATTTTGCATGTTCAATGTTTTCATTTCTAAGATTGAACCAAAAACAGTTAAGATTGCAATGGAACACTCAGATTGGGTTGTTGCAATGCAATCTGAATTGTCTGAATTTGAACGAAACAAGGTTTGGAGGTTAATTCCAAAACCTGAAAATGTTTCGATTGTCGGGTTAAAATGGATTTTCAAAAATAAAACCGACAAAGATGGAAATATTGTTCGAAACAAAGCCATACTTGTTGTTAAAGGATATTCACAACAAGAAGGAATCGACTATGAAGAAACTTTTGCCCCTGTCGCAAGACTCGAGGCCGTTCGTATATTTCTGGCTTATGCAGCTCACAAAGATTTTAATGTTTATCAAATGGACGTGAAATGTGCATTTCTAAATGGAGAGCTTGAAGAAACTGTTTACGTGGAACAACCCCCAGGTTTTATTAACGAAGAATTTCCAAATCATGTTTATATTTTAGATAAGGCAGTTTATGGTTTGAAACAAGCACCACGAGCATGGTATGCAACTCTTACTACATTTTTGAAACAATCTAAATTTAAACAAGGATCAGTTGATCCCATATTATTTCGAAAGAAAGTGGGGAATCATCTAATGCTTGTTCAAATTTATGTTGATGATATTATTTTTGGCTCGACTGACCCTGCGTTGTCTAGAGAATTCGAAGATTTGATGAAAAGTAAGTTCGAAATGAGCATGATGGGAAAAATCAATAATTTTCTTGGTTTGAATATTCTTCAAAACAGAAAAGGAATTTTTATTAATCAAGAACAATATACGAAGAATCTGTTGGAAAAGTTTGGATTGACGAATAGCACGAAGTTACGAGTTCCAATGGCGACGGGCGTAAAGCTTACATCTTCGTTAGATAAACCTGCCGTTGACATAACTTTATATAGGAGCATGATTGGTTCATTACTTTATCTTACAGCTAGTAGACCTGATATCATATTTTCTGTGTGTAATTGTGCTAGGTATCAGTCTAATCCACGAGAACCACATCTCACTGCTGTGAAGAATATCTTTTGTTATCTTAAAGGAACAATTTCGTTAGGATTGTGGTATCCTTCGAACACTGGGTTCTTTGTACAAGCATATTTGGATGCAGACCTGGGTGGTTGTAATCTTGATCGAAAAAGCACAAGTGGTGGATGTCAATTTCTTGATGGCAAATTGGTGAGCTGGCAGTCGAAAAAGCAAACATGCGTATCAATTTCAACAACTGAAGCAGAATATGTGGCTGCTGCTGCTTGCACTTCACAAATAATATGGATCCAAAGTCAATTGCGTGATTATGCAATCAATATTAAAAAGATTTCTTTATATTGTGATTCTCAAAGTGCGATAAGAATTTTTCATAACCCTGTGCAGCATTCGAAGACTAAACATATAGCTCTTCGTTATCATTTCATCAAAGATCACGTGGAAGATGGAAATATTGAAGGACATTTCGTGAAAACAACTGATCAGTTAGCTGACATTTTCACGAAAGCTTTGGATGAAAAATCCCTTGTGAAGATTATAGAAGGACTTGGAATGATCGATGGAAATTCTGTTCCATGCGAAAAAGAAGAATGATGCATGATAAGGAATGATTCAGAGGCGTTGACTAAAAGATAATGCAAAATCATTCAGCATTCAGAGGTTACTGTTCATAGTCAACGCTTCGACCCCTTCGAATTCGCACATTTGTTACTTATTCTAAGGGTTGATTCAGAGGTTACTGTTCAAAGTCAACGCTTCGACCCCTTCGAATTCGCACATTTGTTACTTATTTTAAGGGTTGATTTAGCTGTTACTGTTCATAGTCAACGCTTCGACCTCTTCGCATTCGTACATTTGTTACTTATAAGGGGATGATAAAATTTTGCATATTTGCATCAAGTACTATTTCAATTTTCGAAAATTCAAAAATTCAAAAAGATTTTTGTTTGTTTTGTCATTTAATTTTCAGAAAATTCCAAAATCCAAAAAGATTTTCGTTTGTTTTGTCATTTAATTTTCAGAAAATTCCAAAATTCAAAAAGATTTCCGTTTGTTTTGTCATTTAATTTTCAGAAAATTTCAAAATTCAAAAAGATTTCCGTTTGTTTTGTCATTTAATTTTCAGAAAATTTCAAAATTCAAAAAGATTTTCGTTTATTTTGTCATTTAATTTTCGAAAAATTTAAAAATTCAAAAAGATTTTCGTTTGTTCTATCTTTATTTTCGAAAAATCAAAACATCAAAAATATTTTGATTCCTATTTCTTTTTAGTATTTTGTTGCAGATTCTCATGAAGATACAGCGGATATTATGCTTGCAGTACT
This sequence comes from Lactuca virosa, assembly GCF_052849685.1. NCBI lineage: Eukaryota > Viridiplantae > Streptophyta > Magnoliopsida > Asterales > Asteraceae > Lactuca > Lactuca virosa. The sequence continues at coordinate 477,996,218 of NC_136429.1, read as the reverse complement.
CGAGTACGGTACATTTTTCATATGAATTGATAAAATTTTCACCATTCGAACTAGTTAGGATGTCCCTAGAAGCATGATGCTGTATGTTGACCAAAGCCTCCATGACTCAATGTGTGTGTAAGAAAGCGTTAATGAAATTATTCATACGAAGATTTCTTCCCAATCAGGCTTATATTCACATTAGTCTTTGAGCTACCTTACTCTTCTCAAAATGAGTTAAGAGTTTACTGTTTGGTCCAAACACAACATAGGTACTTTTCGTGTCTTACATCAATCTTTTTCATCCATAAAATTCTTTCACGATCACACACGAAGACATATGTCCGAGAGGTCTCTGATCAAACCCATCGAGACTTAGATATATCAAAACTCTGTGTTTATGATTTGGCATCATGAGACCGTGATGAAAGTGAAACCCAATTTTCATTAACTTTTAAGGAATTGACGGGGAACTAAGTTCCAGATTTTCACGAAACTTATGTTTCTGTACCAAAATTCGAAATTCCAAATCATATTCATTTCGAATGAGTGGTCTTGATCAGACATTCGAAACCCACGATGTTTGTTACCCAACAAGATCCAACATATAAATTTTTCTTGAATATGATTTCCGTGTGAGTTTCATTCGAATGTCCTAGTCATTTCAAAATTTTTCAAAGCCAACTTGTCACTGACTACACTGGTCAAAAAAGTAATTTCTGTTACAATTTCTCACCTTATGTTTAGGATGACATGTAACGAAATTTTAGACCATCCTCGAAGCATTATAAAAGAAGCCCTTTGATACTTATCAACAAGTATTCGATTGTAATTCACGGGAACCCATACAAGCTATTGATCATTTCTCTTAACGATTAATGAAGTAATCTTTGCCCGGGATTTCATCTGCTTTTGTGTCAATGGTTTGACATCACAATATCCCATGTTTTTATTATATTTGTTTCTCGTCTCTATTCTTTGGAACACAGCACTCACGAAATCCTTGAGGTTCTGAGCAATACCAACTCAGGCTGATGATTTCGAACTTCTGGCGTATGACTTCGCTTTTCATCCCAAAAGTGAAAGAGCCCTGCTTCCATTCGAAGGGTTCTGACGGTTACAATTTTCTTGGGGATTACAAGACAGGCTGTTTATAAATGACGTATGGTATTCTGTCCGTTTCTCAAGGCGATGTGACAGCTACTTTTTCACGCATGGCTACTTTTACGCAGTAATGGTCCGGTTTTCAAGGTGCCACGTCAGATAACATTAAATACATATCCCGCTTCAAATTCAAATTTAAGGGTTACATATAAAAGGGAATTCCAGGGGTTCATTGTCAGTTTACGCGATCAAAAAGCAAATTTCCCAAAATTCTATGTTCATCATCATCTTCAAACCATAACAATGGCGACTTCTGCTCATGTTGATTCTCATACCACTGAAGATGCTTCTTCATTACCAATAATGAAGATTCAAGCAACAAACTACTACTTGGAGGGTGACGTTTCTCAGTGCCCGGAAGAAATAAAGATGCTCATAGTTACTTTGAAGAACTCGGTTTTGGCCAAAGCGATGTTCAACTCTTTTTCTGTTCCATTTTCTTGGCTTTCTCAAGCAGGATCAACTGCGACATATAACAAAGCAACTGATACGATTACTTTTCATCTGGTGAACGACAAAAAGGTCAGGCTAACCAAGAAACTATTTTGCCAAATTCTTGATATTCCAAATTTCCCTCCATATGTCTCATTTACTTTTCCACAAATCGTTCACATGTTTAATGAGAAGGGATATCAGCCACCATTGTCCAAGATTAGTGATTTTAAGAAATCTGGTCTTCCACGAATCTGGAATTTCTTATTTGGTATTTTTCTACGCTGTTTGACTGGGAGATCAGCTGGGCTTGATAAAGGAAGAATGGAGGTTTATGCCATGGTTGCTGGAATCTACTATGATCTTCAAGTAGATTATTCTACACAGTTATGGAAGGAATTTCAAAAGGGTGTAGAACACACGAATGCTATTCATGGTATTTCGTATGCAAGATACTAGAGTTTGATTCTGCAACACTTTTACAATAAGGAAGGGATTTTGGTACCCACTGATGAAGACAAAGCAGTCTTTCAATCTTACCACTATCCGAAGGAGGTTACAGATAATGTTGATGTTTTTCCTATAGTTGCTCGTATTCCAGATGCGATGCTTAAAAGAGTTGATTCTTCGAACCCTGTATTGGTAGCCTATTTGACGACAATTGATTCTTCAATTAAAACTGGTGTTTTACTGGGAGGAGATGATAAGAAAACCAAGAAGTCGAGAAAGCATGAAACTGAGTCCAGATCTTCGAAATCGCCAAAGAAGAAGCCTGAAACAGTTGAAGTGACTGTTGCTAAGACTCCAGTAATTGAGCCCATTATTGAAGAAACACGAGAACATGTAGTCTTTCCTTCGAAGACTGGCATGTTTCGAAGAATTAAAATGAAGTCCACTCACAAAAGCAAGTCTCCAAAGCACAAAGTGGTTCGAAAACCTCAAATAACTCATCAAGGGATTCTAATTAGAGAAGTGTCTGCACCTGTTTCACCGGTGTCCAAGAAACGAAGGGCTGAAGACATGGCAAAGCATTTGTCAAAGAAAAAGAAGAAGAAGACTCGAAAACTTGTAATCTCTACTGAGTCAACAGATGATGATAGTGAAAGAGTTCCTGAAACTCCAGAGTTTACTCTTATCACCGAAAGTTTCACTCCTGAGAAGACGGTTGTCATACCACCCGAAGATTCGATTACCAAATCAGTTCCTGAGGAGGTTCGAACTTCAGGCATCCCTGCACACGTATCTGATACGGATGCAAATGTCAATATGGGTGAAGGAGGTTCGAAGAATGAAGCTACAGGTCCATCTACTTCTGCTCCTTTTGCAAGTACTGTTTCTTTACCATTATCCTCTACTCCTCTTACTTCAACAACAGATTCCCCAACATTCGAACACATTCTTGATCAACCCTTTACGTCTATTTTTTCTTCTCAATCTACTGAGCCACCCAAAACAACTTCACCTATTCAAGAAACTGTTTGTATGGAGACAGAGCCTGATAATGAGGGGTTTGGCGGTATGTTTGACGACTTGGAATTTCATGAAGAAGAAGAGCAGTTTCCAGATCACATGTTGATGACCATGAAGCAGTTTAAGATTTTAAATCAAAAGTTGAACTCAGTCATTCAATCTCAAGCAGATCTAAAGGTTGGTTTGTCTGTTTCAAGTGTTGAAGTTGATTCATTGCTGAAGGTGTTTGAATCCAGAATCATAAGTAAAGTATCGGGGATGATTAAAGATTCTGAATCTCGAGTCTTGGAGAAGATTGATCATAATGATCAAAACAATGAAATTCGGATTAATTCTCAGAGTTCGAAGTTTGCTGGTAATCTGAAAGAATTGAAGAATGGTGCAAAGGAACGACATGTTCTTTTTATTCAAGATGTGAAGAAAGTTCGAGAGGATGTCAACTTGCAAATTCACGAACTTCGTGAAGATATGAAAAGAGAAATAGCAACTGTTCAACATGACTATGCATCATTGCATCAAAAGGTTGATATCATTTGTGACGCAGTCACTCGATTTGTTAAGTTGCTTAAGGAGTTGCTTAAGGAGTTAAAAGAGATCTCTGATAGGCCAGTTTCTTCTCCATTGATTACTTCTGAATTTTTATCTCAGAAGTTTATCCAATTCGAAGCCATTCTCAACAAGCAACTTGCTCCTCTCTTTCGCATATCAAGTCTTCTTCCAACAACAAATGCCCCACCTGTTTTCACAGGGGTGCAAGGGGGAGAAAGAAAAACTAGTGAGTCGAAGAATAGTGGAGAAGATGCGAAAGTTGTGGGAAAAGTCTTTTCTTCGAAAATCCCTACAACAAAACCAATAATTGTTTCTGCTGAACAGGTGACTTCAACAGTCGTAACAACAATGCCAATTGCAAGACCAATTTCGAAAGGAATTGTGATTGGTAAATCTTCGGAGACTGGTGGGAGTGGTTCAAAACCAAAAGAGACAACTGACAATCAAGCATTGAAAGATAAAGGGAAATCGATTGTGGTGGAAAAATCAAAAGAAGAAAAGAAGGCTGAAGTTGATGCTGAAATCGAAAAGCTTAGAATAGTTCAAAGCATTATGGCTCAGCGAGCAAATGATCCGAAGGGAATGGATAAAGGGGAGCCAACTAAACACTATAACTACGAAACAATCGAGGCCAAGGTTGCATTCAATCACATGTATTCATTTGAGAAGAAACCAAAGCAGAGTTATTTGTTGACAAATACTGATGCAGGCCAGTTGGATTTTCCCATAAACGAAATGATGTTTATCATGCCTCAGTTCAAAGCAGAAGGGAATTTTAAAAATAAAGATAAAGGTACACACATGAAAATTCGTTTTCATGCTGTTCTTGGAAAAGCCCCTGAGGAAGTTTGGTCTTCAATAAAAATCAAGAAGGTCATAAGTATGAAAAAGGATGTGGTTTTCGAAAACACAGTCCAAAATGTTAAGTATGTGGTTGCCAGGGCAAATGGAAATATATGCGAGTTCACTGTTGCAGATTTTCCATTAATGAACTTGTATGATCTTATACAAGTTGCATTACTTTTGAAAGACAAATCATTCTCATACCTTCAAAACACAGAACCAGATGAATTCAAGCTTGGAGTAGCTCACATCAAGATTTTTATCGAAAACTATTATGAGTGTTTGGCACTAACAGATGTTGAATTAGCTACTGCCAAAGGAATGGAAAATAAAGCTCTGATGGCTCCTACGAAGACTCAGGTTGAATTGAAGAAGTATGCTGATGGTGAAATTTGCCTGAAGCCTTTTGGAATTGTCTTCGCAGGAAAAGACAAAGCTGGAAAGTCTAAACGGTTCTTATTCCAAGCAAGTGAAGTCGAGAGATATTCAACATCTCAATATACGAACTTGATTGTTCGTATGAATCATTGCAAGAAGAACAATGAAGGCGACAAGAAAGAGCTGAAGAAGATTATCTCCTGGTACACGGAGATTCGAAGAGTATTACTGTATTCCATCACACTTCTTACAAATTGAAGACTTCGACTATGATTACAAAGGGGGAGATTGTAAGGGTCGAATTGTTGTAACTACTCGAAGTATGTTTTGGACTCTTCGAATATTTTGTAATGTATTTTACTAGGGCGCTTTTATTCGAAGCTTTAGAGTCAATGCCTTAGTATATTTTTTGTATGCTTTCAGTTCCCTATAAATAGGGTTATTTACTAGAGTTAGAAAAGAACTTTTACAGACTTGTCTACTATTCTCTGTAAAGAATTCGAAAGCATAATAGAGCATAACAAGATCATATTTACATCGTGTGTTCAAATCTCATATTCTTACTTGAATTCATACTCTGATTAATTCATTACTCGATTCATTGATTACATCGTGTGTTCAAATCTCATATTCTTACGATCCACTTTACAACGTCCCAATGAACCTTCCCTAGATTACTCATAAACATGCTTACCACGCCAAATGAATGAGCGTAATCAGGTCTGGTACAGACCATTTGCATACATAAGACTTCCAACAGCACTTGAGTATGGAACACTGCTCGTGTACTTCCTTTCTTCATTAGTAGTGGGTATAGTGCTTGGACCATGTTTAAAGTGAGCCGCCAAAGGAGTTCCAGCTGGTTGGGACTGATCACAGTTGAAAGACTGCAAAACTTTTTATATTAAATTTTGTTTAGAAATACATATCCGCCCTGCTCTTTTGTTCATTTGAATCTCCATCCCAGTATCTTCTTTGCTGCTCCCAAATCCTTTATCTCAAACTCATTCTTCAAGGTCACCTGCAAGTCATTTATTCCAGCCATGTCCTTGGCTATAATGAGCATATCATCAACATATAGAAACATATATATGTAGGTATCTGGTGACAAATCCTTAGAGTAGACACAATTGTCAAACTGGTTCCGAGTGTAGCCATGTGAGTTCATGAATGAATCAAATCTCTTATACCATTGTCTTGGAGACTGCTTCAAACCATATAGAGATTTCTTCAACAAACATACATGATCCTTCTTAGAATCAAGGAACCCTTCTGGTTAGGACATATAAATCTTCTCTTTTAAGTTCCCATGAAGAAATACAGTTTTCACATCAAGCTTTTTAAGCTCCATATCAAATGCACTCACCATGGCCAAAAGAACCCAAATTGTCTTGTGCTTCACGACCGATGAGAACACCTCGTGATAATCAATTCCTTCTTTTTGAGAAAAACCCTTTCGCCACCAACCTTGCCTTGAACCTAGTTTTTTCAACTGCTAGTATCCGTTCTTTTTTCTTAAAGATTCATTTACATCCCACTGGTTTTTCTCCCTTTGGTTATGGAACACGATCACATGTTTCATTTTTCTCTAAAGATTACACTTCTTCATTCATGGCCATCAACCATTCATTTGATTCTTTACTTGCCACAACCTCTTTATATGATTGAGGCTCCTCAGTGTCAATGTCTTCTCCAGTTGCTAAAGCAAAAGCAATGGAGTCAACTTCACCTGAATTCACACATCCAAAATATCTATCAGGTTGTCGAATGGCCCTCTTTGATCTTATCTTTGCTATAGATTCATACCCATCATCATTACCGACATCAGCACCACTGGACGAAGATCCCATAGGTTGCTCTTGGGTTTCATCTTGTCCAGATTGTTCACTACCACCTTGCTCTTTGTCAATTATCACAACTCTATCTGGAGTTTGAGTTGCAAACTCCACCTTCGGGATAACATCCTAATCTTTGTTCCCTTCTTAACTTGTATCACTTCCTCCCTGGTTACCCATGGCATATTCATCAAAGGTTAGATCTCTGATCATGATAAATTTAGGATTTCATCTGTCTTTTGTACAACACAGTCGACAACCTTTTACTCCTTTCGCATATCCTAGAAATATGCACTTCCTTGCCCTCGGCTCAAGTTTACCATCATTCACATGAGCATATGTGGGGCATCCAAATATACGTAAACCAGAATAGTCAGAGGGTTTCTCGGACCATACCTCTTGAGGAGTCTTCAAGTGTATTGATGGTGATCTGTTCACCAGATTGCAAGCAGTGTTAACTGCTTCCGCCTAAAATTGCTTGGATAATTTAGCAAATATTTGCATGCACCTTGCATGATGCATGAGTGTTTGGTTCATCTGTTATGTCACTCCATTTTGTTGTGGTGTGTGACATATATTGCGGTGCCTCACTATATTTTTTGCCTTGCAGAAATTATCAAATGGAGCATTGCAGAACTCCAACCCATTGTCAGTCCTTAGAGTCTTGACCTGTTTTCCTGTCCTTTTCTCAACCATGGACTTCCACTCCTTGAACTTCCCAAACACCTCATCTTTGGTCTTCAGAAAGTACAAATAAACCTTCCTTGAATAATCACCAATGAAAGTCACAAAGTATGAACATCCTCTTTCATACTTCACTAGTAGAGGACCCCACATATCTGAGTGAACATACTCCAGGATTTCTTTGTTTCTGTGTTGAACGGTACCGAACTTCACTTTGTGATGCTTTCCCTTGACGCAAGCTTCACAAAAATTTATATTTCAAGTAGCCTCTTCACCAAGAAGTCCTTGTTTACTTAGAACTGACATGCCCTTTTCACTCATGTTGTAACAATTGAGAGTTTTCCATCATTTACTAGGAGTTAGGATCGAATCATAATAATAAAAAATATATATATATATATATAATAAATAAAAAATAATAACTTCTCATATTGAAGGATAACATGGAAACTTGAGTCGAAAATAAAGTAATCAAAAAGTTGAAATGGTCAGTGTATTTTTAAAATACACGACCTAGTGATCACAAAAATATAAACGTCGGGAAAATCTATCTCTGATTGGAAGCGTTATGATTTTTTGACGAATAGAAACCAACCACATTAATAACGCTATTAACGTCAAAATGGAAAAAAGGGAAAAGTCGAAGTTGTATGAAGGAGATACGGTTTTTTAAAAATATAAAAATGTGGGTTAAAAATGAAAGTTAAAATTTGACAAGTTGTAGTTCTAGGAAAGAGCTACACAAATATATAAAGAGGGTAAGAAACAAAGTTCATAAGAAGAAAATATGAATTTTTAAAAAGGAATTAAGGGTGTACGTCAATGTGCGCACCATGCCCGTCGCGCACGTATGACCCCCAGATTCGACGGAGATTTGGAAACGTGGACCACCAAAAGGGTTACATGTGGCAAGATTTGGATGAGCCACGAAGCAAGTGCACGTCGTGTAGAAGAGAGCCCGGTTCGCATCACCACTATAAATAGAGGTGATTACTTCCTGGTTTTTCATCTCAAACCAATCTCCAAACTCTCTCTCTCTCTCTCTCTCCCTCTCTCTCTCTCTCTCTCTCTCTCTCTCTCGATACTTCGATGCCCTCTCGATGGCAATGGCAAGAGACTTTGGTTGCAACAGTTCGGGAGCTTCTCGATACGCTATTAGAGTGAGTTCACAACCCCTGTTTTCTTGTTTAAATGTTTTCAGGGCGGGTACATGCTTATCAAATGGTTTAATAAAAATATTTATTTTATAAATTTCAAATCATTTTTTAATAAACTAAATGCCTTGGGATAGTATAACTATAGATACTATGCCTAGTTTTATGCTACAATCTTATGTCTAGAGGTTATAATGCCTAATAATTTAGAAGTATGTGTTACCTAGATGTTATAATGGTCAAATCCCTAGGAAACCTTAGTACCTAGGAGTTATGCTAGAAAAGATTTAGGATATGCATAGTATTTAGTTGTTACTCTGCCTAAATATCTTGTTAAAATAACCATAATTAGGGTATATATATGATGATTTATATATATCAGATAATTATGATATCATAAATATAATTATCAAACACACACACACACACACACAAATATATATATATATATATATATATATATATATATATATATATATATATATATATATATATATATATATATATATATATATATATATATATATATATATATATATATATATATATATATATATACAAAAATCATTTGATGATATATATCCGGAAGAGATATATACAAAGATAGTGTGATGTGTGTGTGTGTATTATATATATAGGGTAATTATGGTAAGATAAAAGACTAAAAGATAAAAGATAAAAACCTAGGGTTACTGCGTTAATGAGTTGATTATTCATACAAAAGCATTGATTAAATTTGACATATCCCTGATAGCTATAATCGTTAGTCTTGCGAGAGCTAGGAAGTTATGTATAGATATATACGGGGCCATGACAACCCCACCTGCGGTTGCTAGCTACAATCCCGACATGATACCTTCCATAAAAGTTACTATTCGACGTCCGATGAAGCGTCGTGATTTGGAGTACATTTATGGTCATAGTGTCGATTATAGGGGCTCACGATAATACATTACAAATTGCCTTAGAGTTTAAATTACCATTAGGGATGCCTAGAATGGTAATTAAAATTCGTTAGGATCGTTAGATATCCTAAGAAGACAGTAAATTAGGATTAATAAAAGACATCCTAATTAAAATATGTTAGGATCGTTAGATATCCTAAAAAGATAGTAAACTAGGATTAATAAAATATATCCTAATTAAAATACGTTAGGATCGTTAGATATCCTAAAAAGATAGAAAATTAGAATTAATAAAGGATATCCTAATTATAATACGTCAGGATCGTTGAATATCCTAAAAAGTTAGAAAGTTAGGTTAATAATTAAGAAAGGTTTTGTCAAAGAAAAGGATTCTTAAAATGATTCAAAAATAAAAACTCGTGCACTCACCATCATTACGTTGACTTTCAAAATGCATGTATTCTCAGGTCAATAAGATCGGCGCTCGTTGTAACGTCACACTGCTCGGTGTTTCCACCAAAGGCCGGGCAGGGGTATGACAGAGATGGTATCAGAGCATAGGTTTTTGCTATAGTGAATTAGTATTTCGTTAGGAATGGCGACTTAGTATTTCTTTAGGAATTATGACTATAACTTAAGTCATATACTCCGATTGGGTTTGTCCTCAAACCTATAAAAAAATTATACTATAAAATTTTCTAGTGATAGATTATGTATTGGAAAGGTGACTAGACTGGATCTGTCTCATTGGGTTGCTGGATTTTAGAACAGCTATATGCCAAAATGGTCCTGCCCACCCACTTTTTCTACCTGGCCGAACCATACATAGTCTAGAAGTACAAAACAATAATAAACCGCCAATCCCAAATATATAGAAATGCAACACATAAAGATAAATATCCAGAAAAATTCAGTGTGTAGAAGTTGAGTCACTCCTAAGTGTAGCCTGATCAAATATGCTTAGTCTTAATACGCCCAATACAACAACTAAATTGGGATAGACAAATAAAACATAAAACCCTTAAATATATAAATACAATCCCAAAAACCAAGTAAAATATGTCAGAATACATCATCAAAATAGAAAATAAACCCAAAAATCTACTCCTCGCTACTCTCCGACTCTGTCTCACTCTCCTCGTCGTCGTCATCGTCGTCATCATCGTCAGTGTCTTCGGGACGTGTGCCTGAAGTACCGACAACATCGTGACTAGTGTTGTGTGGCTGAGAAGGAGGTGATACAATAAGATCCGCACTAGGGAAGGGAGGATGGTCCATCGCCAGATGTCGCATCAACCCGACAAGAGAAGCCATCATCCAACGACGCTCCTCCTATGCAGCGGCAAGACCCCACATCACATCATCAAGAGTAGGCTCCGTACAATCAAGCTCTGCATGCCTACGTCTCTGACACCTCCCAAAGGCAGTCTCAAGAATGATCTCCGGCTCCACCTGTCGAATTGGCTCGACGATGTGATCCTCCGGTATCATCCAAGGCTGCCCCGCCTCCCTAGTCAAAAGTCGCGTCTTTCCGAGAGCGGTAGTACTCAACTCCCGGATAGATATAGGTGTTAGATTTTGTGTCTAAGCCCATAACTATAATTGGGATGTACTTGACCCGATTGTAGCATGGTCCTTTTGGGGTGCCTTCACCAGTGCAATTTGATACGATGGACTTTTGAGAATAAGGTTATTTATGATTTATTAATATATTACAAGTATAATATATGAATATGAAATCATATTATTTAATTAGTATTGATCAAGAATTAATTTGGAATTGTTTTGTGATCAAAAGAGACTAATTAAATATATTGGGGATTGATTGTGTAAATCAATGATTCTAATAGTGGGCTAATGATCCATGGTTATTTAGGATGGGCTAAACCAATGAGATAATCCATGGATAGTCCATGGAGTTTAACCCATGGATCGTAAGTAAGATGAAAGCTGATTAGGGTTTACAAAGTGTAACCCTAGCATTTGCCACACTATAAATAGAACCCCCTATAGCCAAAACCGGTTACACCATCTTGCCACAAGTTTCTTGGAGAGTGATGTTGATTTTGTGCAAGTAACCTATTATCTCAAGCCTCCTCTTCCATATTGGTGTTTGTGAACCATTAGAGGCATCACACTTGAGGTGCTCAAGCTTTGAAAGATCAAGAACTACAAGTCCTTCTAAGAGGTAAGTAATCTAACTAGTTGTATTGTTCATTTGACAATTTGTATGCTAGTTAGAAGAATGCTTTAGAAAAATTGAAAATGCATGTATAATTAGAGAAAACATGGATCCAAAGCATTTAGGGTTGCATGTGTGTCACACCCCCGAACCAGACGGCGGAAACGTCTGGGGGCTCGTGTGACTACAAATTGAAATATCATCACAATGAATATACATGAAATATAACACAATCGTCACCAACATTACATATTACAACTTGCATTGTTCACATCAAGTACATTGTTTTACATTACATAATTCGAAGACATAAATTGTGCGATAATTGACATATGCATAAAAGAAATCTGTTGAGAGAAAAACTTGGAGACACACTTGAACAAAAGTTAGAACAAGTATAATGTGGAATAGTTAATCTCAAAGGATCTAAAAGCTCAACAATAATATAGTTAGATAGTTAGAGAGTTAGTTGCGGAAATGTAAAGGAATGGAAATGACAGCAATTGTTATATCAAGAAGACACTTAAGCTGATTCATAACAAGGAATGCATTCACTCCAAGTTAATAAGGAAGATCAAGCTTAGTGATTAAGTCTTAAAGACTTGGTCCGAAGAGGGATTATGATCAGCAGAATTATGATAAGATTTAAGTAAGAAAAGATGAGTGAAGAAAGATAGAGAGATAACTTCAGAATGTGTATTCAGATAGAATTCATAAGTTATCGGTTCTCCAGTATCGAATACAAAGAGAGTAAGTCTCTATTTATAGAGACTTAGAAACTACACTAGATTACAACTCTATAAGCAGCCGTGCAAGGCATACTGGATAATAGAGTGTATTACATAAAAGACAAATAAAGTAATCTAGCTAAGTTGACTGCGGTAGCTGACTCCGGTTGCTGATGCGGTTGCTGATGAACAAGATTGACTCCGGGTGCTGAACCGTTGCGGTAGAAAGATGGTTGCGGTAGCTGAGTTCAAGAGGGTCACTTTTATGATTCAACAATTTCCCCCTAAGTGACCTCTTTAACTCCGGTTCAGCTATCAAGTTTGAGGAACTTGATCAAAATCCACCAGAACTTCCTGACATTTTCCAACCATGTGATTCTTCTTGTGATCTCGAACTTGACTTCTGCGGTAGTATGCTTCGATCTTTCAATTGCGGTCCGACAGATGTCAAGTTGTTTCTTGGTCAGGCGGTGCATGGCAGTCATAGGAATGAAATATTTGACGTTGTCAGTCTTCCTTTTGAATATGACTCCAAGTTCAGGGTAGTTTGTTGCGCCTAGAGATCTTTCTTGGAAGCCTTCGGTAGGCATTGGCATAGGTTCAAAAGGTGGGAGATCATACTTCTTGAGGATGGTGGGGTAGATATCCGCATCTATCTTGGCAAAGTCACAGACCGTATCCCTCAGAAAAGAGTTGGCTTTTTCAAGCGCTATCTGCATTTTAGGGTGCTTTTCTGACTTGTTTTGGAACACCCTAGCAATAAGGAAGATTTCTTCCGGATTCATACAAGGAAAGTCTGCCTGGGTGCGGATGTAGTCATGCTCCCTTCTGGTGAGGGTATACTGGATGTAGTCAGCCTTCATAAATTTCCTGACTTTGTAGTTCTTGACTGCGGATGGTCTGTCGTTAGACCATATGTTTTCAATGGAGGAGGCATGTTTAGCGTGAAAAAGACTAAGTCTCTCAAACTCCATTGGCAGTCTCTTGTGATCTGGAAGGCTTTGGTCAAACTGCTCAAATACAGTGAAGTATTTGGCATTTGGAGAAATTGGTATATCCCAGTATCCATCAGTAGGGGGTTCAACATAAGTGAGGTGCGGTCTGTAATCTTCGTCTAGGAGCCTGCGGTGCGGATTGATCCAAGAATTGATCAAGGACTCATCCATCATGGTGTCAAACCCGCATTCTCTCCAAATTAACTCTGCCAGCTTGGCTGCTTTCTAATCATGCTTCCTTTGAGCGGTGGCAGGGGAGTCTGTGGTGCTTAGAGAAGACATGTTTTCAGCCAAGTTCTTGAAGTGCGGAGGAGTCTCTGGCTTTTTGGGAGTATCTTTTGGAGGTGAAGTGTGAGGAGATGAAGTATGTTGAGATGGTTGCGGTGGTGTGGGAATTTTTTCAGTGATGATGAGGGGACTCTGATGAATAGAAGTATCAGAGTGATGGACTTCTTGTTCTTCATCACTTCCCCCTGTTGAGGGATGCAACCCCGGTGCTTCCTCAAGCCATTGCTTAAGTCCATCCACCTTGTTGAAGACGTCTTGGAACTGAGCTTTGAGAGCTTCTGCCAATTGTTGGTTGTTTGGAGTGGAGGAGCTGAAGAGTAATTTGTGGATTTCTTTGGTGAGCTGGAGGATCTCAGGGCCATGGAAGTTGGAGGAAAGAGATTTCTGTAGTCTGTTGATGGTTGCTTGAAGAACAGAGATAGTGGACTCATAAGCAGTATGAGTCTCATCTATCAATTTCTTAGACTGAGCAGCTTGATCCGCGATGGCCGCTTGAAGATCCGTTTTGATTGCGGTCACCTCAGTGATGAGGCGTTCCGCTGCAGCCATGAAGTCCTTGTGGTCAGCCTTGCGGTTATTGTCAAGGGACCGGATCCCCATCTCTACTTTGAGAGAGATTCGTTCAGCAGCCATGCATTCCCTTGTTTCCAGACGCTCTATTCTTTCAATCAGTGACTGCGGTCCTGGAGTGTCTTCAGGTTGCGGTTGAGTAGGCTGGACCGCAGCCAAGATCTGATCGATTTTGGCTTGAAGGCTCATGAACTCCTTCCGGGTGACAACATTCTTCTTCTTTTTCTTCTTCTCTTTAGACTTGGAAGTCGAATGTTGAGAACCGTTGGACTCCTCTTCTTCAAACATCATGAGGTCATTATCAGAAGGGCTTGGCTTGTTTACTTCTTGGATGTCTTCATCATCAAGACCGAAGGTGGGAGCTGAACTGAGTTCGATTGCAGGTTCTTCGTCTTGTGATGGACAAAGCATGGATCTGGCTGCTTCTACCAGTGTGCGGTTGTTAAGGCCCTCATATGGTGTTTTATTGAGGCGTTTGCACACGATACTTCGGTTTTGGACAAAGCATGCGGTTGCTACTGCTTCAGCCCAGAAGTAGAGAGGAAGTTGGGCGAAGTTAAGCATGGATCTGGCTGCTTCTACCAGTGTGCGGTTCCTTCTTTCTACTACACCATTTTGTTGTGGTGTGTAGGGTGCTGAGAAGTTGTGAGAAATGCCTTTGGACACCAAGAAACTGTTAAGAAGATGATTAGTGAACTCGGTTCCATTATCACTGCGGATGCGTCTAACTGGAAGCTTGATCTGAAGTTCGATTTCTTTGATGAAGTTGATGAAGATCTGCAGTGTCTCTGATTTGAGTCTGAGGAAGAAGACCCATGTGAAGCGTGTATAGTCATCAACAATAACCAGTATATACTTCTTGTGGTGGAGGCTGGCTACGGTTGATGGACCGCAGAGATCAATGTGCAATAGCTCCAGTGGTTCAGAAATAGAAGAGTCCATTATCAGAGGGTGACTTGCTTTAGACTGCTTACCACATTCACAAGCCGGACAGAGAGTATCGTTGCTAAATTTGAGAATAGGGAGACCGCGGACTAGTTCTCCAGTGACTAAGTTGTTGATGTACCGGAAGTTGAGATGAGCTAGCTTACGGTGCCATAGCCAGCTGACTTCGGATACAGCTTTCGACAAGAAACACAATTGCGGTTTACCAATGATTAGAGAAACATCCAAAGGGTACATGGTACCTTCGGATCGAGATTTGATCAGGCAAGTGTTTCTATCACTCATCATTACGTAGCAAAACTGATCATCAAATTCAACACGATGTCCTGCTTTACATAGTTGGCCAACACCGATGAGATTGTGTTTAAGGCTTTCTACATAAGCAACCTTCTGAATGGAAAAGTTCCCCGTAGTGAGAACACCGTAACCTCGGATGACACCGTTTGCATTGTTACCAAACGTGACATTTCCACCATTGCATATAGGCCTGAAATCCCGAAGGTACTCTAACCTTCCGGTCATGTGCAAGGAGCAGGCACTGTCAATTAACCACTCTTCTTCTTGTTCCTCCTTGCACAAAGCCTGAGAATTACACGGTTAGTTTAGGCATCCAAACAAGTTTGGAGCCTGGGACAATTGATGTGTTTCTGAGTGATGCATGGTCCGAGGTTGTACGGACAGGTCTCTTGTCAACTTTTGAGCCTAGTCCTGGGTGTTTGAGTAGATTTGGAGTGTTGTGATTTTTTGAAAAAATACGAGGTTTCTGACTCTGACTCGATTTGACATGAGATAAAACCTTTTGACAACTACACTGACATTTACAAAAGGATATTTTGTCTTTTGATCTAACACTGTGATTGGTCAGCGGTTTTAAGGATGTTTTGGATCTGTTACCGGTCCGAGATGGGTAATTCCTGACACGAGTGTTTTTGGGTATTGAAAAAGTCTGTTTATGAAAGGTTTTAGCACGTGTAGATTTCTGAATTCTTTTTGATGGATTTGGTAAGATACCCTTCCATTTGAAATTTTGACGTGACTTTAAAAGTGTTGGAGTGGGTAAAATACCTTTCCATTTAGGATCATTTGAAGAATAGACCTGAAAAACATAGTTTCGAAAAGGCTGAACACCCTTTTGGGTTGTGTCAGAAGGAGTAGGAATGACTTTTGAAACTGAACTTCCCTTTTTGTTTGTTTTCTTGAAAAAAGAGTTTTTTGAAATGTAGTGAGAGAAAACAAATCTTTTAGGACTTTTGGATTTAGGAAATCTGCTTTCTTCTTGTTTTTTGAAAAAGTTTGTCTATTAGTACCATGAGATCTGATTTCTTCTTTAAAAGCCTTTTTTGCCAAAGATTTTGGTGAACCGCAGTCATTGTTGTTCAACTGCGGTTTCCTGGAATTCTTAGAATGATTTTGAAAACGCGGACTTGAGTCATCAGAACTTGAGGATTCAGGAATATTGGAACATTGACCTACTTCAAAATTTTCTATAGGTAGTTCATGAAATATTGGCTGAAGAGTTACAGTTCCTTGAACTGATGACTGCGGTAGGGATGACTTGACTACCGCTGAGTAAGTCTTAGATGGGACTTCGGTGGGACATTTGACTACAGTGAGAGACACTGCGGTCTGAGGACAGATATGGAAAGTCTTTTGAGACTTCGGGGCCCTCAACAACAATCTCTTCATCAACTACGGATGAAGTTTGAGAATTTGGATAGATGGTGCCACAGATATGAATTTGATCACATGTGTGACCCGAAACCTTCGGGAAAAGTCTTGTCATTGACAGGGAAATGAAATTCTCGGTCTGGAGGGACATACAGTCTGTCTTTGTTGAACCGGGGTGAGGAATCCATTGAGGTAGGATATCCATTTGACCAACCCCAATTGTATGTATTGTCCACGGTTCCATTGTTTACCAAATTTTCAATAGCTTCACTTTCATTAAACAATTTTTCAATTAAGAGATTTAAGCGTACAATTTCTCTCTGAGCTAAATCTCTCTGGTTCAAAGCTATCTCTAATTGGGTTTCACTTAACATTCTTGCATCCTTTTCTAACTTTAGGTCCTTCTCTAACATAGCCATCTTAAGTCTTTTGTTATCCAGTCGTCCTCTCACGTGGAACATCTCTTGGGATGCAATGTTCTTCTCATCTAAGGCTTTATTATAGTCTGTAAGGACGGCAGCACAAGTGTTATTAAGATCATCTATGTAAGGCTGACAGTCATGCATGCTATAGTTTAGAGTTTGGATCATGAGTTTTACATGTTTGACGATGCTTAGTGTTCCATCCTTTGCCATGTAGCAGTAGTTCTTGTTCAACATTGTAGACCCATCATCATCCGCAGTGGCCAGCATGCAGATTTTCCCTTTTCCTTTGACACTGCTGATGGCCTCATCTTCGTCTCCGGATGACCAGACTTGATGGTCTCTTTTGACATGGGCCACGTATGCCCTTGCCTTTTCAGCTTTTTCTTTGTCTTCCAACTCTTGAGCCATTCTAAGGTAGAATGCTCTGTCTTTTACTACATTGGCCTTACAATCTCGTGCAAAGTGATTCTCTTTGTTGCATTTGTGACAAATTACAACATCAGTCTTGTCTTCTGAAGGAGTACCGGAGTCAGCGATTTGAGGAGACAGCGGTACCTCCTTTGGTTGAATATTCTGAGATTGCGGTGGTGGATGAGAACTTTTGGGAAATCGAGAGTGGTTATTCTGAGAACCGAAGTTACGGTTGAATGGAGGTTTGTTGAACTGCTGATTCTTGCGGAAGGAAGGAGGTGGTAGACGGTTGAACTGTTGGCTAACCAGAGCAATAGCCATCTGAAAATCTTCTTCATCATCATATTCAGAATCCGCTTCGTATGACTGCGGTAGAGTGTCATACGAGGAAGGGTAAGGTGATTGCGGTGGAGCTTGTGCTATGAGAGCAAGTGGTCCTCCGAAGTCAGCACAGTCTTTGAGTACGGTGGATTCTTGAGCTTGCAGCTCTCCATAGAGCTTGTAAAGTGACAAGGAGTGAATCTTTCTATCGCCTTGGACTATCATCTTGGCCGTAGTCCAATGTCTGCCCAAACCATTAAGAAACTGAAGATTGATTTCATGGTTACTGCGGATGGTGCCCGCATTGGATAACTTGGTGACTATCAGGTTGAACCTTTTGAAGGATTCTTCCAAACTTTCTCCACTATGAGCTTTGAAGTTGTTGAACTCATTGAGTGCGGTAGTAAGCTTCTTATCTTGTGCTTGTTCTGAGCCTTCGTACAGGTTTTTGAGAACATCCCAGATCTCTTTCGCTGATTTGCAATTTATGATAATATCGAAGTTGTCAGGAGCAACTCCGCAGGAGATTTCATAAAAAGCAACAGCATCATTTTCCATTTTATCGAGATCATCCTTGGTGGGACGGCTCATGGCTGGTTGACCTCCTCCTAGCCTGGTTGCAGCGCCGTCAGTTTGGACTGGTGTAAGGACTGGAACATGTGGTCCTTCTTCTACGGATCGCCATACATCTCTACCCAGTCTTCTCAAGTACCTTTCCATTCTTTGTGACCAGTGATGATATTCATTTGCGACTAGTATTGGGGCTTGGTTAGAACCACCGACACTGTTGGAAACATTCAGAGATAATGATTGTGCCATTTGAAATTGTTTTTTTAGTTTTGAAGAAATGAGCTTTAGTGGTATGGAAGGCTCTTTGAAAAATCAGAGTTCCATTTTCAAAAAACAACCACTTTGGCTCTGATACCAATTGTTGAGAGAAAAACTTTGAGACACACTTGAACAAAAGTTAGAACAGGTATAATGCGGAATAGTTAATCTCAAAGGATCTAAAAGCTCAACAATAATACAGTTAGATAGTTAGAGAGTTAGTTGCGGAAATGTAAGAATGGAAATGACAGCAATTGTTATATCAAGAAGACACTTAAGCTGATTCATAACAAGGAATGCATTCACTCCAAGTTAATAAGGAAGATCAAGCTTAGTGATTAAGTCTTAAAGACTTGGTCCGAAGAGGGATTATGATCAGCAGAATTATGATAAGATTTAAGTAAGAAGAGATGAGTGAAGAAAGATCGAGAGATAACTTCAGAATGTGTATTCAGATAGAATTCATAAGTTATCGGTTCTCCAGTATCGAATACAAAGAGAGTAAGTCTCTATTTATAGAGACTTAGAAACTACACTAGATTACAACTCTATAAGCAGCCGTGCAAGGCATACTGGATAATAGAGTGTATTACATAAAAGACAAATAAAGTAATCTAGCTAAGTTGACTGCGGTAGCTGACTCCGGTTGCTGATGCGGTTGCTGATGAACAAGATCGACTTCGGGTGCTGAACCGTTGCGGAGAAAGATGGTTGCGGTAGCTGAGTTCAAGAGGGTCACTTTTATGATTCAACAAAATCCCAAAATACTCTCGACGATTCTTCAACTTAAAAATTACCTGAGAATACAAGTTATTTTGAAAACGGTCAACATATATAATGTTGGTGAATTCGTAAGCATGTTTGAATAAAAGTCTTTGTATCTTTTGTAAACCTAGAAAATCCGACATTTTCTGTAATATGTCTGAAAAATGATGTGAAAATCGAGCATAAATGCATGTGTGAATTTCATAGTAGTAACATATAGAAATGCAATTCGAATTTCTTTGTATTCTTTCTGTTGTATGTAAGTAGTATTTGAATAATAGTATTTCCTCAGAAAATCCGATATTTTCTGATTTATAAAAATGTCACGGTCCTTGCACTGTAGAAATGTTTTGTATCATTATGAGTTACGAGTTTTTAATTTTCCGTAATGTCTTAATGGGAATGGATCTCTATATGAGTCGTTATAACCATACATGATAGTGACTGATTTGCCTGTCTTGGCATTTTTCCAAATGCCGGATTTTGATCAAGGTTTTGTCACCCTAGGCTGGCCTAGTCTAACTGTAGCGAACAACTCAGGTGTGGGGGAGTCACCCCCGTATAGATCTATACACAAACTATCGCTCTCCCTCCAGGAGACTCTGATTATAACTACAAGCTACGGCCATACACTCAGTGGTGTCAACCGACACGTCTCACTAGATCCCATTTGTATTCACATGAATTTGTATAATGTTATATGTATTTAGAATTTCGATCACTAGATAATGTATGAATGATAAGATAAGGCCCAACAAACATGAAGAAAAGACAACTATGGCCCATTAAACGTATAAGTTATTTCCAGGCTAAATTAGCATGTAAATGGGCCACTAAGGCCCAATAACATGTGAATGCTAAATTAGGCCCATTTAGCATGTAATTGGGTCACTTAGGCCCAACAGACATGTGATGAATACATTGGGCCCAATAAACATGTAATTGGACCACGAAGGCCAAATAAACATGTATAGCAATTACTAGGCCCAATAATCGCACCATTGTTGTATTTCGTTTGTTCGTTATAGTATAGTTTGTTATGTCGTAATTCTATAATTTGAACTTATTTATAATAAAACTTGCGCTTTAAACCTCTTAAGAACTAATTTGAGACATTTAAAGGCTTATTTCACAAAAATGTCATTTTGGACTATTTTAGTTAAAAATAACATTTTAGCCCGTTAATTTATGAAAGTTCTATATTTTCGGCCCAAATGTTTAATAATTGACAGGTTTGACCCAAAAATATATGTATTGGTGTTTTAAGCCCATTTTTGCAGAAAATCACATTTTTTACCCATTTTTCGTGAAATTTTACATTTTTTGCCCAAATTCCAAAAACTTTGCATTTTTAGCCCAATTTGGAAATAAATGTTATTTTCACCCCTAAATTCGGTTTATTTACATTTATGGCTCAAACTTTGATCAAATGACATTTTTAACTCCAAAACTCTTATTTTTCGCAAATTTGGGCCCAAAACCGTGAGGCCCAAATATTAAGCCCATTAGGCTAAAATTTACACTTTTGGCCATTTGAAAAGTAGGGTTATCATAAAAACCCATTTTTATATAAGTATGACATGTTTGATCCTTATAAAACCGTAAATGTCACTTTTTGCCCTTATCTTTTGTTTTCTTGACAAATATGGCCCTTAACAAGATTTTTGCTTTAAATTTTCAAATCTTAAACATGTAAACACTTTTAACTTGATAATATGATGTATAAGGTGTCTTAGTTCATGGATTTTTACTCAATGTTGCTTAATATGTCGAGATGTGTTAAGATCTAACACATTTTTACAAAATAAACTAAGAAATCACACATGACATGCATAAAACACATAGATCTACACATTTTACTTGTATTCTCCCCAAAAAATCATGGAAAAACCGAAAACAAGAGGGTATGAACTCACCTTTGCTTGATGTTTCTGTTTTGAAGAAGAAATGGAAGAGGGTTCGACCCTTAGCGACTTTCTTGAGTGGATTTCGAACTTAAGTAGTTCTAGGAAGCAAAATCACAAAATAGATGTTGATAAGGAGTGATTTAGCTAAAGAATGAAGTAATCCAACTTAAGTGTACAAGATCTTACCAAGGATTGATGATATTAGTGAAGAATCTTCTTGGAACACATGCAAAAATCTCGAAAATCTTGATGAAAGGAGGAGTCTTCTTGAGAGATTTGAGAGTGTTTGAAAATGAAGTATGTGTGTGTGTGTGTTTCATGTTCACGGCCGAAGAATAAAGAGGAGAGGGGAAGAGAGGGCCTTGCATGGATACATGAGATTGCTTAGTAGTTTGTTGTATAATATGCTTAATTGTCCACCAAACAAAATGAGGTGGCATGGCTTGGGTAATTAGTCATTATATAATTAATATTTACTTCTCTTTTTTTTTACACTCATGGGCCGAGAAAGGGAAAGTATAGAGGAGCTTGGGCCTTATCTTGATTTGGTTCGAGTTTATGAAACTCATAGAAAAATGGTTTCGGCCCATTGGGCCCATAAGTGTATTCACGATGCAATTTGACATAAAAGAATGGATTTATGGCCTATTAGGGTTAATTGGATTAGTTATGGCCCAATAAGGCCCATTAGGGTTAGAATGAATCATTCTAAACCGAATTGGTCTAAAATGTTATAGATTTATGAATTGGGTTCATTTAGAATCCAAATAGGTTTTCCAAGTCCAATATAGTTGAATTGAATGCTTATTGGTCCATTAGGCCCAATAAGGAAATCCTAGTCCGTAATGGACTTGAACCGGGATCTCTAGGGTTTTCAATTCCCTAATTGACTAATTGAATACCTTGTGTAGAGTTTTGAACTTCCCTTGTGAATCTTGATTAAGTTTATTGTCATAGAATGAATATAGTGCATGGTATCAAGTTAGGGTTACAAGTATTATCATAGATGATGTTTACATGATTACAAAATTTTCCTGGCTAAAAATACCAGTTGTGACAATGTGCACCATAGGAGTGTTATAGTGCTCAAAATCCAATAGTGGTATCAGAGCCAGGTTGTTTTCTATTATATTTGATGCTTGCAATTTTTTTAAAGCTGAAAAAGTCGATTTTCGTGCACCTGACTGGTGAACTCGCCGAGTACATGAACTGACTCGACACGTCCACTCAGTAACAGAGCAACTCGGCGAGTCAGTTCATGAACTCGACGAGTTGAAGGCTCTGTTTGCAGAAGATAATGACTTACAAAAAGGAAATTTGTAGTATATCATAAGATAATAACTTTCAAAGGAAGATGGGAAAAAATGGATGTTGTATGAAGGAGATACGATTTTTACAAAATATAAAAATGTGGGTTAAAAATGAAAGTTAAAATTTGACAAGTTGTAGTTCTAGGAAAGAGATACACAAATATATAAAGGGGGTAAAAAACAAAGTTCATATGAAGAAAATATGAAGTTTTAAAAAGGAATTACGGGTGTGCGTCAATGTGCTCACCATGCCCGTCGCGCACGTCTGACCCTCAGATTCGTTGGAGATTTGGAAACGTTGACCACCAAAAGGGTTACATGTGGCAAGATTTGGATGTGCCACGAAGAAAGTGCACGTCGTGCAAGAGAGAGCCTGGTTCGCACCACCACTATAAATAGAGGTGATTGCTTCCTGGTTTTTCATCTCAAACCAATCTCCAAACTCTCTCTCTCTCTCTCTCTCTCTCGATACTTCGATGCCCTCTCGATGGCAAGAGACTTCGGTTGCAACAATTCGGGAGCTTCTCGATACGCTATTAGAGTGAGTTCACGACCCTGTTTTCTTGTTTTAAATGTTTTCAGGTGGATACATGCTTATCAAATGGTTTAATAAAAATATTTATTTTATAAATGTCAAATCATTTTTTAATAACCTAAATGTCTTGGGATAGTATAAGTATAGATACTATGCCTAGTTTTAAGCTACAATCTTATGTCTAGATGTTATAATGCCTAATAATTTAGAAGTAGGTGTTACCTAGATGTTATAATGGTCAAATCCCTAGGAAACCTTAGTACCTAGGAGTTATGCTAGAAAAGATTTAGGATATACATAGTATTTAGTTGTTACTCTGCCTAAATATCTTGTTAAAATAACCATAATTAGGGTATATATATGATGATTTATATATATCAGATAATTATGATATCATAAATATAATTATCAAACACACACACACACACACACACACACACACACATATATATATATATATATATATATATATATATATATATACAAAAATCATTTGATGATATATATCCGGAAGAGATATATACAAAGATAGTGTGATGTGTGTGTGTGTGTATTATATATAAGGTAATTATGGTAAGACAAAAGACTAAAAGATAAAAGATAAAAACCTAGGGTTACTGCGTTAGTGAGTTGATTATTCATACAAAAGCATTGATTAAATTTGACATATCCCTAATAGCTATAATCGTTAGTGAACTCGGTTCCATTATCACTGCG
The DNA here is from genome assembly GCF_052849685.1 of Lactuca virosa. Taxonomy (NCBI): domain Eukaryota; kingdom Viridiplantae; phylum Streptophyta; class Magnoliopsida; order Asterales; family Asteraceae; genus Lactuca; species Lactuca virosa. The sequence goes on along the minus strand of NC_136429.1, from coordinate 477,972,230 downwards.
GATGCGTCTAACTGGAAGCTTGATCTGAAGTTCGATTTCTTTGATGAAGTTGATGAAGATCTGCAGTGTCTCTGATTTGAGTCTGAGGAAGAAGACCCATGTGAAGCTTGATTAGTGAACTCGGTTCCATTATCACTGCGGATGCGTCTAACTGGAAGCTTGATCTGAAGTTCGATTTCTTTGATGAAGTTGATGAAGATCTGCAGTGTCTCTGATTTGAGTCTGAGGAAGAAGACCCATGTGAAGCGTGTATAGTCATCAACAATAACCAGTATATACTTCTTGTGGTGGAGGCTGGCTACGGTTGATGGACCGCAGAGATCAATGTGCAATAGCTCCAGTGGTTCAGAAATAGAAGAGTCCATTATCAGAGGGTGACTTGCTTTAGACTGCTTACCACATTCACAAGCCGGACAGAGAGTATCGTTGCTAAATTTGAGAATAGGGAGACCGCGGACTAGTTCTCCAGTGACTAAGTTGTTGATGTACCGGAAGTTGAGATGAGCTAGCTTACGGTGCCATAGCCAGCTGACTTCGGATACAGCTTTCGACAAGAAACACAATTGCGGTTTACCAATGATTAGAGAAACATCCAAAGGGTACATGGTACCTTCGGATCGAGATTTGATCAGGCAAGTGTTTCTATCACTCATCATTACGTAGCAAAACTGATCATCAAATTCAACACGATGTCCTGCTTTACATAGTTGGCCAACACCGATGAGATTGTGTTTAAGGCTTTCTACATAAGCAACCTTCTGAATGGAAAAGTTCCCCGTAGTGAGAACACCGTAACCTCGGATGACACCGTTTGCATTGTTACCAAACGTGACATTTCCACCATTGCATATAGGCCTGAAATCCCGAAGGTACTCTAACCTTCCGGTCATGTGCAAGGAGCAGGCACTGTCAATTAACCACTCTTCTTCTTGTTCCTCCTTGCACAAAGCCTGAGAATTACACGGTTAGTTTAGGCATCCAAACAAGTTTGGAGCCTGGGACAATTGATGTGTTTCTGAGTGATGCATGGTCCGAGGTTGTACGGACAGGTCTCTTGTCAACTTTTGAGCCTAGTCCTGGGTGTTTGAGTAGATTTGGAGTGTTGTGATTTTTTGAAAAAATACGAGGTTTCTGACTCTGACTCGATTTGACATGAGATAAAACCTTTTGACAACTACACTGACATTTACAAAAGGATATTTTGTCTTTTGATCTAACACTGTGATTGGTCAGCGGTTTTAAGGATGTTTTGGATCTGTTACCGGTCCGAGATGGGTAATTCCTGACACGAGTGTTTTTGGGTATTGAAAAAGTCTGTTTATGAAAGGTTTTAGCACGTGTAGATTTCTGAATTCTTTTTGATGGATTTGGTAAGATACCCTTCCATTTGAAATTTTGACGTGACTTTAAAAGTGTTGGAGTGGGTAAAATACCTTTCCATTTAGGATCATTTGAAGAATAGACCTGAAAAACATAGTTTCGAAAAGGCTGAACACCCTTTTGGGTTGTGTCAGAAGGAGTAGGAATGACTTTTGAAACTGAACTTCCCTTTTTGTTTGTTTTCTTGAAAAAAGAGTTTTTTGAAATGTAGTGAGAGAAAACAAATCTTTTAGGACTTTTGGATTTAGGAAATCTGCTTTCTTCTTGTTTTTTGAAAAAGTTTGTCTATTAGTACCATGAGATCTGATTTCTTCTTTAAAAGCCTTTTTTGCCAAAGATTTTGGTGAACCGCAGTCATTGTTGTTCAACTGCGGTTTCCTGGAATTCTTAGAATGATTTTGAAAACGCGGACTTGAGTCATCAGAACTTGAGGATTCAGGAATATTGGAACATTGACCTACTTCAAAATTTTCTATAGGTAGTTCATGAAATATTGGCTGAAGAGTTACAGTTCCTTGAACTGATGACTGCGGTAGGGATGACTTGACTACCGCTGAGTAAGTCTTAGATGGGACTTCGGTGGGACATTTGTGGGACATTTGACTACAGTGAGAGACACTGCGGTCTGAGGACAGATATGGAAAGTCTTTTGAGACTTCGGGGCCCTCAACAACAATCTCTTCATCAACTACGGATGAAGTTTGAGAATTTGGATAGATGGTGCCACAGATATGAATTTGATCACATGTGTGACCCGAAACCTCCGGCACAATTTCCTCAATGAGATAATCCATGGATAGTCCATGGAGTTTAACCCATGGATCGTAAGTAAGATGAAAGCTGATTAGGGTTTACAAAGTGTAACCCTAGCATTTGCCACACTATAAATAGAACCCCCTATAGCCAAAACCGGTTACACCATCTTGCCACAAGTTTCTTGGAGAGTGATGTTGATTTTGTGCAAGTAACCTATTATCTCAAGCCTCCTCTTCCATATTGGTGTTTGTGAACCATTAGAGGCATAACACTTGAGGTGCTCAAGCTTTCAAAGATCAAGAACTACAAGTCCTTCTAAGAGGTAAGTAATCTAACTAGTTGTATTGTTCATTTGACAATTTGTATGCTAGTTAGAAGAATGCTTTAGAAAAATTGAAAATGCATGTATAATTAGAGAAAACATGGATCCAAAGCATTTAGGGTTGCATGTTCACCATAGGAGTGTTATAGTGCTCAAAACCCAACAGTGGTATCATAGCCAGCTTGTTTTCTATTATATTTGATGCTTGCAAATTTTTTAAAGCTGAAAAAGTCGATTTTCTTGCACCTGACTGGTGAACTCGCCGAGTACATGAACTGACTCGACGAGTCCACTCAGTTACAGAGCAACTCGGTGAGTCGATTCATGCACTCGACGAGTTGAAGGCTCTGTTTGCAGAATTTCAAGTTTTCTTGTCCTCGATTGGATTGGGAACACTACCACAAACTGTTTTGGATCATTAAAATGTTTTTTCTGATTTGGTAGTGCTTGTACTCATCCAACCACAAGATAATTGTCAAAGTTTTGAGAAAATTGTTGTTTAATGTGATAAACAAAGTTGCTTGTAAATTGTTGACTTGGAATTATCTTGTTTATGAGTTTAGTTAGATCAATCATGAATTATTTGATATTTTAGTTGTTAGAGAATTGATCTAAATGATTTTTAATGACCTCCATAACTTGTCCTCAAGTTATGGAAATTGAAAGGACTTATCTTTAAAATTGCATTAAACTCATAAGTTATGAATACCAAGAGTTTTGAAAAGTTTCAAAACTTGCCCTCAAGTTTTGGAATTTATAAAGTCTCTCTAATGTAACTTTAATTCCAAACCCTAGAGTTTTAAAAGTTAAAATTCCACCCTTATACTTTATAATATTATAAGTTTAATAATGTATATATATATATATATATATATATATATATATATATATATATATATATATATAACCGGTCCTATCTCTCTCCAAACCTAACATGGTAGTTTCCCATCATAGGGCTTGATATCTATAGATTAAGCCATTACCAAACCAAGGAGCGAATTCGTTCAGAAGTCAGTTGACTGCTTCTATAGATAAGGCGGAGCGTCCTTGGCTCAACATTATAACCCTTCTTAGTAAGGCTTCGGCCCTACTAGCTAGTGAGTGGTTCTTTCGGGCGGGAAGCAGGTCGGGCCCTACGGGCGGGCATCCCCCGCAACGCAAGCAGCATTGTTCGCCACCACCCGATAAGCAAAAGATTCTAGAGTCCTTGGCTCAACATTGTTCGCCACCACCGACGACGGAAGCTCGGGACGAATCGTGCGCTGTGTGAAACATAGGTCATCGCCGTTCTTAACCGAGACTCAGGTTAAGCTCCGTCTCGGAACCTTGTGGGGTTAGGAGTAAAACATCCTGAGGTTGGCGCATCTCGTTGAGCGTGGAGAAGCATTGGGAACCCAAATTTCTTTCTTCGGAGCCGTTTCTTTTCCTGTCCCCCGGCCCCGGCATAGCGCTTCGCTTCCGGTTCTTTGGAAGATCAAGTGACTTCTCCCTTCTTCATTGATCTGGGGGGAAAAGGAACCGTCTACCAGTTGGGAAGCTAGACATCAAGTAAGTGGCTTGATGAGGATAACTAAGTATAAGACAAGTCATTCTTACCGTTAGTATGCCTCATTCACGAAGCCGGTTTATAAGGGGGTATAAGGTTACTGCCTATAAAATGGTAGTTTAATGGGTGTCCACTGTCACCCATTGCTTCCTTGACTGGTGGAAGGTCGTTAGCCGAACGGGTAGGATAGGACATTAATTCTCCTTCATTAAAAGTATAATGATAAATATAAAGTAACAAAACTTTTATTAAAATTCCCAATCTTAGTTACTTTTGGAAAATGTGAAAATGGTGCTAATCCATGAAATTACACTTTGCACCTTGTTAAGTCGTTAGTGGAGCGTGTGTGGTTAACTGGCACACTAATCTGGGACTGGCAATGTGTGTCAAAGGGTAGCTTGATGTTACTCATAGATCAATGGAGCGTGTATGGTTAACCGGCACATTGATTAGGTGATTTGTAACATTGGGTGTACCAAGCTAATTTGCATGGTTATTCACATCTTGTTTGTGATCCTCGGCATCCCAGTAACAAACTTGAAGTGCACAATCGAGATTTAAACATGCCATTGAAAAGTTCAATGAATCTCAAAGGATCTAGGAATTTCAATCCAATTAAAACTTAATAATCTATTTTGTTTCTCATGGTTGAAATTGGTAAATCGTCATTTACCTACCTTAAGATATTTTACAATTGGATTACGGCATCCCTTTTCGCAATTGTAGAATATTGTGTTGGGTCCTAGCCTTAATATTTCATTTAGGTGTAATATTAGGGATTATCATCTAATCTAAACTTTGTTCTTCTTCTTTTATAGATGTCTATCCCAAACAATGCTTCCAACCCAATCCCTTCAGGCTCTTTCTCCCTTATGAACCTATGTGGGAGGGTCATTTTTGATGACTCAAACTTCAATGACTGGATTCGAAACATCTGAATGACTATTCGTTATGAGGACAACGAATATGTCCTAGATAAACAACTTAAGCATATTGATGTCACCACTGCTACTCCCGAACAAATCGTTGAACATACTACTCATGAGAGGGATGCGACAAACGTGTTGTGTCTAATGATTGCTACCATGATTGTTGAGCTGTAGAAGTCCTATGAAGACTACTATCCTTTTGAAATGTATCAAGATTTGATGGAAAGATACCATCAAAGTGCTCGGCAGGAGAGGTATGACATCATTGCCTCCATGATCACAACCAAAATGAAGGATGGTGAACCCATCACGGCCCACTTGCAGAAAATGCAGAGATTTGTGGACCGCTTGCTTAAATTGAATGTTAATTTTGATGCAGAGTTGGCCATAGATATCATTCTACACTCTTTACCTTCTTGTTATGATCAGTTTCGTATGACCTATCATATGAACAAGGATGAGGTCACTCTTAGCAAGCTTCAAGGCCTTCTAAGAACTACAAAAAGCAACTTGAAAGGCAAGTAAGTTGTGTCTACTCCTACTACTAATTCTGCCCCTGTTCTGGGAATTGGACATGGGAAGGTAAAAAAGAGGAAGGCTCCCTCCAAGAGCCGCAAGGGAAAGTCTCTTAATGGATCCTCTTCAAGTGGGACCAAGGTTGGTTCTGCTAATCTTTCTTCCGATCCAAAGGATGCAGAGTGCTTCCACTGTCACGAAAAAGGGCACTGGAAACGAAGCTTCCCCAAGTACTTGCAGGATATAAAGGATGGAAAGATCAAGCCCGCCTTTGCAGGTATTTACACTATTCAATCTAATAACTCATCACATGCTAATTCTTGGGTCATTGATACAGGTTGTGGTATTCACATTTGTTCTAATTTGCAGGGACTAAAAAGAAGTAGGGATGTGGAGCACGGGAAGATAAGCCTAATCATGGGAAATAGGAAAGTGCCACCTGTGACCAAGATTAGAGTTTATTCTTTATTGCTTAGTAATGTTTTAAATTTAGATTTGAATAATTGTTGTTACTCGGCCGATATGGCGAGAAATGTTATTTCCTTTCACAGTTTTGTTGGATAAGGTGTCTAAGTCCATAACTATTGGTATGTACTTGACCCGAGAGTAGCATGGTCCATTTGGGTTGCATGGCACCAGAACAATCTGAAGGATGGACATTTGAGAAGAGGTTATTTATGATGTATTAATATATTATAAGTTCTAATATATTAATATGAAATCATATTATTTAATCAGTATTGATCAAGAATTAATTTGGAATTAATTAAGTTATCAAAAGAGACTAATTAAATATATGGGGATTGATTGTGTAAATCATTGATTCTTATGATGTGGGCCAATGATCCATAATTCTTTAGGTTGGGCTAAACCAATGTGACAACCCATGGATGCTCCATGGAGGTTTAAACCCATGGATCTTAAGGAATATGGAAGGTCATGTACATTAGGGTTTACCTGGTGTAACCCTAGTTTTGCCACACTATATAAGAACCCCTTGGCTCCTAAAATCGGCACCTAAGTAGTCTTTGGAAGAGCTATAAGAGAATTTGGTGCAAGTAATTCTCTCTTAAGTCCTCCATTTTGGTGGTGTTGTGTGAAGCATTTGAGGCATCACATTTGGGGTGCCAGGCTCTTAAAGGTCCAAGAAATCAAGCTACAAGAAAAGGTATGTCATCTAACTAGTTTTTGTTATACAAGTACTCATGTTGTGTATGCTAGTTAGGATAATGCTTTGGAAAATCAAATTACATGTATAATTAGAGAAAACATAGATCCAAAGCATTTAGGGTTGTATGTGCACCTTAAGGTTGTTAGGATGCTCAAAACTCATCAGTAGTATCAGAGCCTAGGATTGTTTTCTATTATACTTGATGTATTATTGGTTTTCAAAGTTGGAAAAATTGAATTTCTGCATTCTGTTCAGTGAACTCGCCGAGTCCACTTGGTGACTCGTCGAGTCCACTCATAAAATGACCAACTTGACAAGTCCAGTTCATGTACTCGCCCAGTTGGTGCTCCAGTGGGCAGATTTTCGACTTTTGGCCAGAAGTTGGATTAGGATCATTACCCCAAACTGTTTTTTAAACCATGAAATATGTTTTTTCATTTGCTCATGATCATGCTTGTCCAATTAAAAAGATAATTGTCATAATTTCAAGATTTGTATTAGTTTATATAATTAGGATAATTTCTTGAAGATTGATGATATTTATTATCTTACGATTATGAGTTTAATTAGATCATGTATGAATTTTTGATTATTGTGTTAATTAAATTAATGATCTTAATGGTTTTAATGGACTCCATAACTTGTCCTCAAGTTATGGAAAACCAAAATTCTTTTCCTTAAAAGTCATTAAACTCATAAGTTAAGAAAACCAAAAGTTTTGCATAGTGTCAAAACTTGTCTTCAAGTTTTCGAATTTGTAAAGTCACACTTAAGAATACTTTAATTCCAAACCCTAGAATTTTAAAAGTTTAAAATTCAACCCTTACACTATTATAATATTATAAGTTTAATAATTATATATATATATATAAGACAAGTCAGTCATACCGTTAGTAGGCCTCATTCACGAAGCCGGTCTATAAGGGGGGTATAAGTTACTGCCTATAAAATGGCAGTTTAATGGGTGTCCACTCTCACCCACCGCTTCCTTGACTGGTGGAGGGTCGTTAGCTGAACGGGTAGGATAGGAAATTAGTTCTCGTTAAAAGTATAATGATAATTATAAAGTAACTAAACTTTTATTAAATTCCCAATCTTGGTTACTTTAGGAAAATGTGAATTTGATGCTAATCCATGAAATTGCACTTTGCACCTTACCAAGTCGTTAGTGGAGCGTGTGTGGTTAACCGGCACACTAACTTGGACTAGTAAGGGTGGAAAAGGGTAGCTTGGTGTTTGTCATAGATCGGTGGAGCGTGTGTGGTTAACCGGCACATCGATTAGGTGATAAATGACATCAAGTGTACTAAGTTAATTTGCATGGTTATTCACACCTTGTTTGTGATCCTCGGAATCCCAGTCACAAACTTGAACGGCATAATCGAGATTTAAGCATGCCATTGAAAAGTTCAATAAATCTCAAAAGAATATAGGAATTTCAATCCAATTAAAACTTAATAATCAATTTCGTTTTTCATGGTGGAAATTGGTAAATCGTCATTTACCTACCTTCAAATATGTTGCAAGATGGATTATGGCATCCCTCTTACAAATTGTAAAATATTGTGTTGGGTCCTAGCCTTAATATTTCATTTGGGTGTTATATTAAGGACTCTTATCTAATCTAAACTTGGTTTTTCTTTCTTTTTCAGATGTCTTCCAAAACTGCTTCTGGCTCAAACCCTACTGGCTCATTCTCTCTCATGAACTTGTGTAGAATAGTCATCTTTGATGGCACTAATTTCATTGACTGGATTAGGAACATCAGGATGGTCACTCGCTATGAGGACAAGGAATATGTCGTAGACAAGGAGCTTAAGGAAATCGATGAGTCTTCTGCTACTCCTCAGGAGATCCCTGAGTTTAGGACTCATGAGAAGGATGCCACCAAGGTGTCTTGTATCATGTTGGCCACCATAACAACTGAACTCCAAAAGTCCTATGCGGACTTCTACCCTTTTGAAATGCACCAGGACCTAATGGAAAGATACCATCAGAGTGCTCGTCAAGAGAGGTATGAAATTATCGCCTCCATGATAACAACAAAGATGAAGGATGATGAATCCATCACGGCCCACTTGCAGAAAATGCAAAGGTTTGTGGACCGTTTGCTAAAATTGAATGTGAACTTCGATGAGGAGCTCGCTATAGATATCATTCTACAATCTTTACCTTCATGTTATGATCAGTTCCGCATGATCTATCATATGAACAAGGAGGAGGTCACACTTAGCAAAGTTCAAGGGAGTTTGAGGACTGCTGAAAGTAGTCTCAAAGGTAAATCAGTTGTTCCTACTCCTACAGTGAATCCCCCTGTTCTGGCAATTGGAAAAGGAAAGGGGAAGAAGAGCAAGGCTCCCTCCAAGAGCCGCAAAGGAAAGTCTCTTGATGGATCCTATTCAAGTGGGACCAAGTCTGGTTCCGCTGCTCCCTCTTCCATTCCTAAGGAAGCAGAGTATTTCTACTGCCATGATAAAGGGCACTGAAAGTGAAGCTACCCCAAATACTTACAGGATGTCAAACATGGGAAGGTTAAGGCCATCCATACAGGTATTTATATTATTCTGTCTAATAACTCATCGCATTCTTGTTCTTGGGTCCTTGATACAGGTTGTGGAATTCACATTTGTTCTGATTTGCAGGGACTAAAAAGAAGAAAGTATGTGCAACACCGGAAGATGAACTTTATCATGGGGAATAGGAAGGTTTCACCTATCTCAAATATTGGAGTTTATTCTTTATTGTGGAGTAGTGGGTTAGAAATAGATTTGAATAATTGTTGCTACTCGTCTGAAAAGGCAAGAAATGTTATTTCCTTTCATGGATTGTACAAACAAGGTTTTAGTTTTTCATTTGATAATGAAATTGGTGCTATTAATTCTTTTTAAAATGGTGTATCTAATTTTAAATCATTACCTTGCAATGGTGTATATGAAACTGTGATGGTTGTAGACAACATAGGAAATAATGTGTTGCACATTGATTCTTCCAATAAATTGGATAAGGCATGCTAATGGAATTTTCGTCTTGGACATGTCAGCAAGAAGCGCATAGGCCAATTCCAAAAGGCTGGAGTTTTGGAGTCATTCGACTTAACGTCCGATGATACTTGCGAATCTTGCTTGCTTGGAAAGATGACTAAATCACCCTTCACTGGTACTTGTGAAAGGGGTGAAGGTTTGTCGGATCTCATACACACAGATGTGTATGGGCCCTACAGAACTGCCACAAGGGATGCTAACCGCTTCTATGCGACTTTTACTGATGATTACAGTAGATATGGTTATGTCTACTTAATCAAGCATAAGTCAGAAACCTTTGAGAAATTCAAAGAGTTTAAACAAGAAGTGGAGAATCAGCTGGGCAGGAAGATAAAGATGCTCCGATCAGATCGGGGTGGTGAGTATCTTAGCATCGAGTTCCTAGACTATCTTAAGGAATGTGGGATTGTTTAGCAATTGACGCCACCTAGGACACCACATCTTAATGGTGTGGCTGAGAGGCGCAATCGAACCTTGTTGGACATGGTTCGTTCCATGATGAGTCGAGTTTCGTTACCTATCTCATTCTGGGGGTTTTCTTTAGAGACTTTCGCCCATATCCTTAATCGAGTCCCAACTAAGAAGGTTGCCAAAACATCTCACGAGATGTGGACAGGGAAGGTTCCCTCGTTAGCACACATCAAGGTTTGGGGTTGCGTGGCTTTCGTGAGGCGTGAGACTCACGAAAAGCTCGAAGCTTGTAGTGAGCGGTGTATTTTCATCGGCTACCCACAGAAATCCTTTGGTTATCTCTTATACAGACCGAGTGACAATGTTGTCTTCGTTGCAAGGAAAGGAGTCTTGAGAGAGAGAGAGAGAGAGTGAGAGAGAGAGAGAGGGAGCTCATAGGCCAAGGAGACAGTGGGAGGCAAATTGACCTTGAAGAACTTCAAGAGTCAAGTGGTGAAGGAACCTCAAACACTAGCAATCAACCTGAGGAGGAAACTCCAGTTGATCCAATTGACGAGTCCTTACCTCTGAGGCGTTCCAGTAGAGTTAGAAATACGCCTGAGTTTTATGGTTTCCCTATTACTACTGAAGGTAATACATTTATCAGTGATAGCACACTGGTAAAATTTGGATGAACCTAACAACTACAAGGAAGCCATGGCAGGCCGCGAGTCTACTAAATGGAAAGAGGCTATGGATAGCGAGATTCAGTCCATGTATGACAATCAAGTTTGGAACTTGGTTGACAATGTACCGGGTCGTAAGATAGTCGAGTGCAAATGGATTTTCAAGAAGAAGACCAACATGGATGGGAAAGTACACACTCATAAGGCGCTACTGGTTGTGAAGGGCTTCACTCAAACTCTGGGAGTTGACTATGATGATACCTTCTCACCAGTGGCGAAGATTAAGTCTATTATGGTTATGCTTGCCATAGCTGCATTTCATGACTATGAAATATGGAAAATAGATGTCAAAACCGCTTTCCTTAATGGAAAGTTGGCTGAGGATGTTTACATGAGTCAGCTAGAGGCTTTTGTCAATGCAAAGTACCCTAATAGAGTGTGTAAGCTTGAGAAATCCATTTATGGATTGAAACAAGCATCTCGCAAATGGAATCTTTGTTTCGATGAGAAAGTCTAAGAGTTTGGATTTTAGAGAAGCGAGGATGAGTCTTGTGTATATGTCAAGGATAGTGGGAGTATAGTTAGCTTTTTGGTGTTGTATGTAGATGACATACTACTCATAGGAAATGACATTCCAACCTTGCAGGAAGTTAAGTCCTGGCTTGGGAAGTGTTTCGCTATGAAGGACCTTGGAGAAGGTGCTTACATTCTAGGGATAAGGATATTGAGAGACAGGAGTAAGAGACTAATTGGACTTAATCAAAGTACCTACTTGGAAAAGGTGTTGAAAACATTCAGCATGATGGATTCCAATAAATGTGACTTACCGATCCAGAGTAATGCCAAACTGAGTAAAACTCAAAGTCCGAGTACAGAGGCTGAGATAGCTGAGATGAGTCGAATACCATATGCTTCCGCGGTTGGCTCAATCATGTATGCTTTGACTTGTACTTGCCCCGATGTGGCCTTTGCTTTGAGCATGGTCAGCAGATATCAAGGGAATCATGGCAAGGCTCACTGGACTGCGGTAAAGAACATTGTCAAGTACCTGCGGAGGAATAAGGATTGGGTCCTTACCCTCGGTGGGAGTGATGACTTGAGAGTGGTGGGGTATAGTAACGCCAGCTTTCAGACCGACAAAGATAATTTCCGCTCTCAGTCGGGCTGGGTCTTTACCTTGAATGGAGGAGCAATAACTTGGAAAAGTTACAAACAGGAGACAGTAGCTGATTCAACGTGTGAAACAGAGTACATAGCAGCAAGCGAGGCGGCGAAGGAGGCAATATGGCTGAAGAACTTCATCGGAAACCTTGGAATTGTACCAGCTATAAAGGAGCCTATGGAGATTTTCAGTGACAGCGAGAGTGCGGTTGCCTTAGCCAAGGAACCAATGGATCATGGCAGATCCAGGCACATTGACAGAAAATATCACTTCATAAGACATCGAATAGAAGAAGGACTCCTCGTAGCAAAGAGGGTATCGTCAGAAGAGAACCCAGCAGATCCCCTCACGAAGGGACTGAGTAGGGTTAAACACTTACAGCATGTGAGGCGCATCGGGCTGAAGGACGATATTAGTTTTAATGTTTAGATAGTTTTGAAACTTGTAATAGTTGTAATGTAATTGACATTTGATGATTAAATAAAAGGTGTTTTTTTATTTATAAGTAATGTTACTAGCTTGTGTCAATCATTTACTATTGTTTCATTTTGCATGTTTTGACTTCCTGAATAATTATATTATTCAAACTGTCCACAGTCGATCATACTTTGGAAGTAGGTATTGAGGCAAGACTGTCATGAATTTGGCTTGTAGATTGTCTGAAGTGTATTAGACATAGCAAAGTTTGCTACAACATTCATGAGTGCTCAAGGTCTGAGTATTGGATTAAAACCATGCTCACTTGTATCACTTCATGGAATTTATCTCGAGTGATCGTGAGATGATAACATCATATAAGTCTTCAAACCAAGATATATGAGTTGTAGAATATGAGTTGGTTGTACATTGATAGTGCGAAAATGCATTAGTAACTTGATGTTATAAAACACACTATTGTGTACGATTTAAAAAGTAGTTAGTACAAGCATATACTATCAAATTTTATCTTTTCCTTTTAGTCCTTGGAGGATTAAAAGCGATATCTTGGGCCCCTCGATGATTTTGTTTTGACTTATGTGTCGGGCCCGTTCAGAACTCAATTGATGTGTTCGATTAAGTTATATGTCAAACAAATCGGAAATCGGGAAACAAATGTTGGACAATAAGAATGACTATGTTCCACGTATTTGTCCGACTGATATCTTGAGAACAGAGGAATATATGATCACTTATCTAAAATGGCGCGTCACAGTTCGACAAAGGCTTTTAACAGCTATGATTGCTAGTCGGTGTTTTAGGTCATACTTTCAGCTATAGTTATTAGACTTATGCAAGTGGGAGACTGATGGATAAGGTGTCTAAGTCCATAACTATTGGTATGTACTTGACCCGAGAGTAGCATGGTCCATTTGGGTTGCATGGCACCAGAACAATCTGAAGGATGGACATTTGAGAAGAGGTTATTTATGATTTATTAATATATTATAAGTTCTAATATATTAATATGAAATCATATTATTTAATTAGTATTGATCAAGAATTAATTTGGAATTAATTTAGTGATCAAAAGAGACTAATTAAATATATGGAGATTGATTGTGTAAATCATTGATTCTTATGATGTGGGCCAATAATCCATAATTCTTTAGGTTGGGCTAAACCAATGTGACAACCCATGGATGCTCCATGGAGGTTTAAACCCATGGATCCTAAGGAATATGGAAGGTCATGCACATTAGGGTTTACATGGTGTAACCCTAGTTTTGCCACACTATATAAGAACCCCCTTGGCTCCTAAAATCGGCACCTAAGTAGTCTTTGGAAGAGCTATAGCCGAATTTGGTGCAAGTAATTCTCTCTCAAGTCCTCCATTGTTGGTGGTGTTATGTGAAGCATTTGCGGCATTATATTTGGGGTGCTAGGCTCTTAAAGGTCCAAGGAATCAAGCTACAAGAAAAGGTATGTCATCTAACTAGTTTTTGTTATACAAGTACCCATGTTTTGTATGCTAGTTAGGATAATGCTTTGGAAAATCAAATTGCATGTATAATTAGAGAAAACATAGATCCAAAGCATTTAGGGTTGTATGTGCACCTTAAGGTTGTTAGGATGCTCAAAACCCATCAAGTTTGTATAAGCAAGGTTTTACCTTTTCTTTTAATAATGAAAATGGTGGTATTTATGCTTATTGTACTGGTGTTTTTTATTTTGAAGCATTACCTTGCAATGGTATATATGAAACTGTGATGGTTGTAGATAACTTAGGAAATAATGTGTTGAATATTGATTCGTCCAATGATTTGGACAAAGCATGCTTGTGGCATTGTCGTCTTGGACATGTCAACAAGAAGCGCATAGCCCAACTCCAAAAGGATGAAGTATTGGAGTCTTTCGACTTGAAGTCGGATGACACTTGCGAATCTTGTTTACTTAGAAAGATGACCAAGTCACCCTTCACTGGTACTAGTGAAAGGGGTGAAGGTCTATTGGATCTCATACACACTGATGTGTGTGGACCATTCAGAACCGCCACAAGTGATGCTAACCACTTCTATGTGACTTTTACTGATGATTATAGTAGATATGGGTATATTTACTTAATCAAGCATAAGTCAGAAACTTTTGAAAAGTTCAAGGAGTTTAAGCAAGAAGTGGACAATCAATTGGGCAGGAAGATAAAGATGCTACGATCCAATCAAGGAGGAGAGTATCTTAGTATCGAGTTCCTAGACTATCTTAAGGAATGTGGAATTGTTTCACAATTGACGCCACCAAGGACACCACAACTTAATGGTGTGGCTGAAAGGCGCAATCGAACATTGCTAGACATGGTTTGTTACCTATCTCATTTTGGGGGTATGCCTTAGAGACTGTCGCCCATATCCTTAACATTTTCCCTACCAAAAAGGCTTCCAAAACACCTCACGAGATGCGGACAGGGAAAGTTCCCACATTAGACCACATCAAAGTTTGGGGTTGCGAGGATTTTGTGAGAAAAGAAACTCACAACAAGATCGAACATCAGAGTGAGTGATGTATTTTCATCGGCTACCCACAGAAATCCTTTGGATATCTCTTCTACAGACCGAGTGACAATGTTGTCTTCGTTGCGAGGAGAGGAGTCTTTCGCGAGAGAGAACTCATAGGCCAAGGAAACAGTGGGAGGCAAATTGACCTTGAAGAGCTTCAAGTGTCAAGCGGTGAAGGAACCTCAAACACTAGCAATCAACCTGAGGAGGAAACTCCGGTTGATCCAATTGACGAGTCCTTACCTCTGAGGCGTTCCAGTAGAGTTAGAAATACACCTGAGTTTTATGGTTTCCATATTACTACATAAGGTGATACATTTACCAGTGATAGCATACTGGTAAATATGGATGAACCTAACAACTACAAGGAAGTCGTGGCAGGCCCTGAGTCTGCAAAGTGAAAAGAGGCTATGGACAGCGAGATTCAGTCCATGTATGACAATCAAGTTTGGAACTTGGTTGACAATGTATCGGGTCGTAAGACAGTCGGGTGCAAATGGATCTTCAAGAATAAGACCGACATGGATGGGAAAGTACACACATATAAAGCGCGACTGGTTGTGATGGGATTTACTCAAACTCAGGGAGTTGACTATGTTGAGACCTTCTCACCAGTAGCGAAGATTAAATCTATAAGGTTTATGTTGGCCATAGCTGCATTTCATGATTATGAAATATGGAAAATGGATGTCAAAACCGCTTTCCTTAATGGAAAGTTGGCTGAAGATGTTTACATGAGTCAGCCAGAGGGTTTTGTCAATGCAAAGTACCCTAATAGAGTGTGTAAGCATGAGAAATCCATTTATGGATTGAAACAAGCATCTCGCAGATGGAATCTTTGTTTTGATGAGAAAGTCAAAGAGTTTGGATTTTCGAGAAGCGAGGATGAGTCATGTGTATATGTCCAAGCTAGTGGGAGTATAATGAGCTTTCTAGTATTGTATGTAGATTACATACTGCTCATAGGAAACGACATCCCAACCTTGCAGGAGGTTAAGTCCTGGCTTGGGAAGTATTTCGCTATGAAGGACCTCGGAGAAGATTCTTACATTCTGGGGATAAGGATATTGAGAAACATGAGTAAAAGACTAATAGGACTTAGTCAAAGTACATACTTGGACAATGTGTTGAAGCGTTTCAGCATGAAGAACTCCAAGAAAGGTGAATTACCTATCCAAGGCAATGCCAAAATGAGTAAGACTCAGAGTCCGAGTACATAGGATGAGATAGCAGAGATGAGTCGAATACCATATGCTTCCGCAGTTGGCTCGATCATGTATGTTATGACTTGTAATCGCCCTGATGTGGCCTTTGCTTTGAGCATAGTCAGCAGATATCAAGGGAATCCTGGTAAAGCTAATTGGACTGCAGTTAAGAACATTTTTAAGTACCTGCAGAGGACTAAGGACTGGGTCCTTACCCTCAGTGGGAGTGATGACTTGAGAGTGACAGGGTATAGTGACGCCAGCTTTCAAACCGACAGATACAATTTCCGCTCTCATTCGGGTTGGGTGTTTACCCTGAATGGAGGAGCAGTGACATGGAAAAGTTCCAACCAGGAGACTGTAGTTGATTCAACGTGCGAATCAGAGTACATAGTAGCAAGTGAAGCATCGAAGGAGGCGATGTGGTTGAAAACTTCATCGGAGACCTTGGAGTCATTCCATCCATAAAGGAGCCTATGGAAATTTTTTGCGATAATGAAGGGGCGGTTGCCTTAACCAAGGAACCGAGAGATCTTGGTAGATCTAGGCATATCGACAAAAAGTACCACTTCATAAGACATCAAGTGGAAGAGGGACACCTCGTGGTAAAGGGGATATCGTCAGAGGATAACCCAGCAGATCCCCTTACAAAGGGACTGACTAGGGTCAAGCACTTGCAGCATGCGAGGGGCATTGGGCTAACAGACGATATTAGTTTTAGTAATTAGATTAATCGAAACTTGTAATAGCTAAATTGTAATTGACATTTGATGATTAAATAAAAGGAGTTTTATTTATAAGTAAAGTTACTGTCTTGTGTCAATTATTTACTATTATGTCACTTTGCATGTTTTGACTTCCAGAATAATAAAATTATTCAAACCATCCATAGTCGATCATACGTTGGAAGTAAGTATGAAAGAAGACTGATATGAGTTGGCTTGTAGATTGTCTAAGGAGTTAGACATAGCAAGAGTTTGCTACACCATTCATGAGTGCTCCTAAAGTAAGATTTGAGTATTGGATTCAACCCGCGCTCACCTGAATCACTTCATGGAATTTAGCACGAGTGATTGTGAGATTTTAATATCATATAATCTTTAAACCAATATATATGACTTGTTGACTACGATTTGGTTGTGCATTGATGGCATGAAAACGCATTAGTAACTTGATGTTATAAAACGTGTCGTTGTGCATGATTTGATGAGTAGTTAGTACAAGCATATAATGTCGAAGTTTATCTGTTCCTTTTATCCTAAGAGGATTAAAAGCGATATCTTGGGCCTCTCGATGATTCTGTTTTGACTATGTCCCAGGCCCGGTCAGAACTAAATTGATGTGTTTAGTTATGTTCTATGTTAGACGAATCAAAAATCGGGAATCAAATTGCAGGACAATAAGTATGACTATTTTCCATGTATTTATCCGCATAGATATCTTGAGAACAAAGGAGTATATGATCCCTTATCTGAAGGACGCGTCACTGACTAGGTCAGAGTTCGACATCGGCTTTTTAAAGATTACGATTGTTAAGTCGGATCCGGAAGTCGCATTAGCAGGTATAGTTATTAGACTTATCCAAGTGGGAGACTGTTGGATTAGTGTCTATGCCCATAAATATAACTGGGATGTACTTGACCCGATTGTAGCATGGTCCTTTTGGGTTGCCTTCACCAGTGTAATTTGATAGGATGGACTTTTGAGAATAAGGTTATTTATGATTTATTAATATATTACAAGTATAATATATTAATATAAAATCATATTATTTAATTAGTATTGATCAAGAATTAATTTGGAATTGTTTTGTGATCAAAAGAAGCTAATTAAATATATTGGGGATTGATTGTGTAAATCAATGATTCTAATAGTGTGCTAATGATCCATGGTTATTTAGGATGGGCTAAACCAATGAGATAATCCATGGATAGTCCATGGAGGTTAACCCATGGATCCTAAGTAAGATGAAAGGTCATTAGGGTTTACAAAGTGTAACCCTAGCATTTGCCACACTATATATAAAACCCCTTATAACCAAAATCGGTTACACCATCTTGCCACAAGTTTCTTGGAGAGTGATGTTGATTTTGTGCAAGTAACCTATTCTCTCAAGCCTCCTCTTGCATATTGGAGTTTGTGAACCATTAGAGGCATCACACTTGAGGTGCTCAAGCTTTCAAGGATCAAGAACTACAAGTCCTTCTAAAAGGTAAGTAATCTAACTAGTTGCATTGTTCATTTGACAATTTGTATGCTAGTTAGAAGAATGCTTTGGAAAAATTGAAAATGCATGTATAATTAGAGAAAACATAGATCCAAAGCATTTAGGGTTGCATGTGCACCATAGAAATGTTATAGTTCTCAAAACCCAACAATAGGAACCATCCCACTAGTGTCAACCCCATAGGATAGGGCCAACCTAGTAACCCAGTGACCCCCGCAAATCCTACTCGAGGACATATTACCTAGAGCCATGACAGATAAGTAGAGAGTAAGGTCGAAAGGGAGATGAAGAAAAACCTTTGTCTGTGTGAGGCACTATCTGTAGAAAAGGTCCCCAGAAGGAACCTTGTCACAGTCCTGTCTGTGACAAACGGTGGACGCAACCAGTTGGTGAAGCAACTGATAAATAGGAGAACGGAAGGCGCTCTTCTTCGCCGACCGGGAGACATAGGTCCCCTGAGCATGGGCCCAGAGTCTCCTTAGCAGTATAAATCCCTAGACGTCTGCCCAGCTCTGTGAGGTTGCAGGAGTAGGATACGCCTCTCAGGAAAAAATAAAACATTGATCGATCATCCCAGAGCCTCGACTCCTTGTCAAAGCTGACTATCAAAAAGAACTCCCAGCAAAGCTCCTGGTAGATCACCTCCCGAATCGTAATGACCCGCCGCCATTCATGGCAGGCAAAAAGCTCGAGATTGGTGGGAGGAGGTTGGACGCTTCGTGGGTGATGTGGCAGTTGATTCGATGACATGGAATTATTTGGTGACTAGATTTTGAGCTGAGTTCGAACCAGTGATTGAGGTGCAGCAGTTGGCGAGGGAGTTCCGAGACCTTCGCTAGACTACTGAGATGGTAGCCGAGATCACCGCTATGTTCCGCGAGAGGGCGTTGTTGGTTCCACAATATGTGGGGGTGAAGAGATGAAGAAGGCAAGATGCCATGAGATGTTGAGGATTGATATCTGGCAGTTTATGAGCCGATCCATTTGCATGATACTGGATGATATGATAATGAGGGCCAGGGAGAGGGATATTGATTTAGAGATGGAGAGCAAGAGGAAGGCGGATTAGGCTCAGAGTTCAGGGGGTGCGGGAAAGAGGCCCAAGGTATTTGATTCGAGATCAAGAGGCCAGCAAGGCCGGAGCTGTTGTGGCAAGTAGGGTAGGACACACGATGGGGGTGCAGGGTGGGTGGTTTTGGCTACTTCAAGTGCGACCGTACGGGTCATATTAGCAGGGATCGCACAGCTACTACCACCACCACCCTAGTATCTGATCTGATTTGCTTCCTTTCAATCATAGGGGACATAAAAAGGCTAAGTGTCTGCGTTTGCAGTATCAGGACAAGTGGTAGCACCCACCCCAGCGACTCTCCGGATTACTGATGGCCGCCAGGGCAAGGCGGATATGCATATGGTGAGGAGTAAGGCTTTTCAGCTAACATCCAAGGAGGCTCGTGCGGCACTTAATGTGGTGATGGGTATGTATCTTCTCCTTATATTTTTATTTATGTTGATTTCTCTGGTTATATTTGTGTGTTTTATTTTAGGATCATTCCTTGTGAACGGTATCTCCGCGTTGGTATTGTTTGATTCGGGGGTTACCCGATCTTTTGTATCGCTTGCACTTAGCAAGAGGTTTTTTGGAGCTCCGGGAGAGCAGGATTGTCCTTTAGAGGTTGAGATTACAGATGATCGATCTGTCCGGGTATTGAAGGTTCATCGTGGTTGTGTTCTTGAGATGTTCAGAAAGTAGTATCTGATTGATTTGGTTCCCATTCCTCTGCTCGGGCACAAGGTTATTGTAAGGATGGACTGGTTAAGCCCCAATGAGGCGGTGATTGATTACGAGCATTAGTTGGTATATATTTGGACCCCAAGTGGGGGAGAGATAGTAGTTCAGGGAGAGAGAGCTTAGCGTGGGCCGATTCTATGTTCAACAACTAAGGCCAGATGCTATCTTCATCAGGGTTGTTCCGGATATGTCGCCTATGTTATGGATACCCAGGATAAGGGTAAGCCGGCTGTAGATGATGTATCGATTGTACTGGAGTACCTGGATGTTTTCCCAAAGGAATTGCATGGGGTGCCTCCGTAGAGGCAAGTGGAGTTTAGGATTGACTTTGTTCCGGGTGCAGCTCTAATAGCCAAAGCACCATATTGGTTAGCTCCTCCAGAGATGCAGGAGTTGTCTACACAGCTGCAAGAGCTGTTAGACAAGGGTTTCATTCGACTGAGCAGTTCGCCATGGGGAGCACCGATCCTATTTGTGAAGAAGAAGGATGGGTCTCATCAGATGTATATTGATTACTGGGGGTTGAATAAGCTAACGGTGAAGAACCGTTATCCACTCCCAAGGATTGACGATTTCTTTGACCAGCTTCAGGGTGCATCTTGGTTTTCCAAGATTGATCTACATTCAGATTATCATCAGATGAGGGTCAGAGAGGATGATGTGCAAAAGAAGGCCTTCCGAACTCATTATGGTCATTACGTGTTCGTGGTCATGCCATTTGGTCTCACGAATTCTCTAGCCGCGTTCATAAACCTCATGAACCGCGTATGCAGGCTGATGCTGGATCGGTTTGTGATTGAATTCATTGATGATATCCTGGTCTACTCCAAGACACAGGAGATTCATGAGGAACACTTGAGGGAGGTATTGGAGACTCTGAGGAAAGAGAGACTTTATGTGAAGTTCTGCAAGTGTGAGTTCTGGTTGCACGGGGTGTGGTTTCCGGGGCATGTTGTCAACCAGAACGGTATTCTGGCCGATTCGGCCAAGGTCGAGGTCATGATGAGGTGGGAGGTTCCAAGGTATCCATCTAAGATTCGGAGTTTCCTTTGGTTGGCAGGCTACTACTGGAGGTTCATTCAGGATTTCTCCAAGATAGCGTTTCCTCTGACTCGGTTGACGAAGAAGACAGTCACTTTTCTTTAGGGGCTTGAGCAGCAGACAGCTTTTGAGACGCTAATACAGACATTGTGTGAGGTGCCGATTTTGACCCTGCCGGAGGTTGTTGAGGATTTTGTGGTTTATTGTGATGTGTCAATCACAGGTTTGGGTGTAGTTCTGATGCAGAGGGGTCACGTTATTGCTCACGCTTCGAGGCAGCTGAAGCCTCATGAGGTGAATTATCTAACGCATGATTTAGAGCTGGTGGCTATGGTTTTCGCCCTCAAGATTTGGTGACATTACCTCTATGGGGTCTGTTGTACTATTTACACAGATCACAAGAGCCTGGGGTATTTGATGGATCAGCCGAATCTGAACATGAGGCAGTGTCGGTGGTTGGATGTGGTGAAGGATTATTATTGTGAGATCCTTTACCATCTGGGAAAGGCCAATATGGTGGCCGATACTCTCATCCGCAAGGCGGTTGCGGCTCCGATCATGGATATTAGTATGAGGTTGACAGTGATTACTCCACTCCTGGATCAGATTCGAGAGGCTCAGGTTGAGGCTATGAAGGAAGAGCATTGGAAGAGTGAGTGTATAGTGGGTTAGGTTGCTTCCTTCGATTATGATAGTCGGGGGTTATTGAATCTCCATCGGAGAGTGTGGGTTCCTTATTGGGGTGGTGCGTGGCAAGTTCTGATGGAGGAAGCGCACAAATCGAGATTATTCATTCATCCTGGGGAGACAAAGATGTATAGAAATCTCCGTAGTGATTATTGGTGACCCTGTATGAAGATGCATGTAGCTTGGTATGTGGAGAGGTGCTCGACTTGTAGGAAAGTCAAAGACGAGCATCAGTGACCTCACGACAAGATGCAGCCGGTGGACATCCCAGTTTGGAAATGGGAGGAGATCATCATGGATTTCATTATGAAATTGCCTCGGACTACGCACAAAGTCAATTTAATTTGGTTCATCATGGGCCGATTGACCAAGAGCGTGCATTTTTTTCCAATTAAGGAGCGTATCTCTGCGGAAAAGTTGGCCGACATATACATCAGGGAGGTTGTGGCATAGCATGGGGTGCCGGTTTCTATGGTTTTAGATGTCCAGTTTACTTCCAGATTTTTGAAGAGGTTCCATGAAGAGTTGGGTACTCGTCCGCATTTCAGCACAGCTTTCCACCCGCAGACTGATGGACAGAGCGAGCGGACCATCCAGACCTTGGAGGATACGTTGCGGCATGTGTATTGAATTTCGGTGGGAGTTGGAATACGTATCTTCCGTTAGCGGAATTTTCATATAACAACAATTATCATGCCAGCATTAATCGACCTCCTTTTGAAATGCTCTACGGGAAGAAAATGCAGGAACCAAATGTCTTGGGGTGAGGTCGGTCAGCGAGTTATGGGGAGTACCAAAGTGGTACTCAAGAATACCGAGTTGATTCAGCAGGTTCGAGGTAAACTCCAGACAACTCAGAGTCGGCAGAAGAGCTATGCCGACAAGCGCCGATCTGATCTAGAGTTCCAGGTTGGGGATATGGTCTCCTAAAAGTGTCACCTTGGAAAGGTGTCATCCGATTTGGGAAGAACGACAAGTTGGGCCCCAGGTACATCGGTCCTTTCAGGGTTTTGGCCCGGTTGGGTTGGGTTGCTTATCGCTTGGATCTTCCCGAGGAGCTTAGTCAGATCCATAGAATGCTTCATGTCTCTCAGTTGCGGAAATTTTTAATGGATGATTATGCGGTGGTTCCATTGGAGGATATTCAGGTGGATGATCGCCTGAATTATATTGAAAGATCGGTGGCGATTCTTGACAGAAGGACGAAAACCTTGAGCAATAAGGTCGTTGAGTTGGTGAGAGTTTAGTGGTAGCACCGTAAAGGATCAAAATGGACATGGGAGCCGGAGGACGAGATGGGGGAGCACTACCCATAGTTATTTGGACAAACAGACTTCGAATACGAAGTCTGATTCAAGTGGGGGAGATTTGTAACATGCAAGATTTATTGGTAAGCTTCTTTTAACCCTTAATGTAACATTTCTTTCATTTTTAGTCCCTAGCTAATATGCAAGGCGTACTCTATGAGTACGCTTAGCGTACTATCCCATTGTCGGATCGCGAATGCACCCACGTACATTGGGCGTATGTGGGAGAACGCGAGGCGTACTCTAGCCTGATTGAAACCCTAATCTTTAGGGTTTTGCCCCTATATAAGCTCATTATGTCCCTTAAGCCTTGTCTCTTATCAACCTTCATATCTCCTATACCGTAATCTCGACCCTTATCCACCATTTTAGTGTTCTTGAGCTCTTATGAAGGATATTAGTATTTTCTTGTGCATTTTGAAGAGATAGAAGGTCATTGAAGATTCATTACTTGGAGTGAAGCTAAGAGATCCAGAGTTGTCACCTCTTTTGCAAGCTATTAAAGGTAAAAAGTTCTTAGCTTGACCTCTCTTTGTGTAGATCTACTTTAGGGTGATTCATGGCTTATTTTAATCCCTTTGGTTTGTCCTTATGAGTAAAGGTTACTCCAGGAACTTAGTCTCTAGATCTAGACATTTTATAGGTCCCTAATGCATAAAACTGACACCATAGTGGGTTTTGTGCAACCATGCAAAGTTGATGTTTCACTTTATGGAGCTAGGATGCTAGAATTGGACCTTAGGGTGTTTTTATCCATGCAAAGGCTTAAAGCCTTCGACTTTATGGGTTAGGACCTTAATATGATGATATTTTATGGATTGGATGATAAGTTCTAAACTGATTAAGTCATTTGGCCAAAGGTTTGGGCCCAGGCCAGTATGCGGGGCGTACTCCTGGGTACGTTGAGCGTACTGGTTAGGAACCCGTTTCCGAATCGATCGTGTACGCAGGGCGTACGATCCCGGTACATCGAGCGTATGCTAGACTATGGGCCGAAGGAGTTTTGGTCTTGGGTCTTGGGGTTATGTTTTGTTTGGGCTTGGCCCCTCAACTCCTCTGGATAATTTCTGGACCTTGGGCTTTCTTAGATTGGGCCATTTTGGGCTTTGGGTGCCATTTAGGAAATTGGGCCTTTAGGGAGCAAATGGGTTAGGCCTTATTTTGGGCCAAGTAGGAAAAAGGGTAAATTGGTCTTCTACCCTAGATGTTGGACAAATAACTTAGCTTCTTGATTTTGGATTATAACCCAATTATTAATTGGGTATTATTGATGATGTTAGCTTGGGATTTTCCGGATTAGCAGTCCGAGCTTTTATCAGAGAGGTTCAGCAGCCTGAGGTGAGTTTCCTAACTGTGTTTAGTAGGTCGAAGGCACCAATGTCGGCCCATGGTCTATCATGATTAGGATGCTAGTTGTATGTGTGACTCTGCAAGTATGTTTTTTTATATGTTTACTGAGCGGGGTCCGATGCCGGGTGGGGCCTGATGATTATATTGTATGCTATTTATCTTTGTGATTTTTGCATGTGTTTATATGTTTGTATGTATACCAGGCGAGGCCCGATTCCAGGTGGGGACTGATGACTGACAGATCTGTTCTGAGTGGGGCTCAATGGCGGGCAGGGCCCAATGACGGGCGGGGCCCATTATATGTTTGATATGCATGGTATGTGGTATTCTGGGGAACTCGCTAAACTTTTGCTTATAATTTTCAGTTTATGTTGCAGGTACTTCTGGTTCGAAGGTAAAGAGCTCGTGATGATTGCAGTGCACACACCATGTTGTTCCGCATTTTATATGACTCTGATTGTACTGGGATGTTATTTGATATACTCTGATTTTCACTATGGTTTATGATATTTTTATGGATAATGGTTTTATTAATATAAAAATCAAAATTTTTGGTCGTAATTTTTGGGTCGTTACACAACAAGGAAGAGGATATGCCACCCTAGGAGAGGATTCACCATTCACTTGATCAAGATGCATAATCTACATGCCTGATGCACCATCTTGATGCAAGGATGGCCCATTTAGTTCCTTGATGAACCATGGTATTCCTGATTAGCCACTTATGTCATGATGTACCCTATGATACTCAAGATTATTCAAGGATGCTTAGAAGTTGAAGATGCTCAAGGTTTATTTCTTGATGTGCCACCATGATGGTTGATGAGTCATAGTGATCTTGATGTGCCATTCGTGCATCATGATGAGCCATTATGGATCATGATGCTCCATCATGTGTGTTGTTGATTCTCATGCAATGTATATCATGGACGAATGTTCCAGATGCTACTGCAAGGCAGATTGTGATTGGTTAACACCTCTCATGGGCCTATGGGCCAATGGGCTTGGCCCATTAAGGTTTTAGGTTTGATCCCATCACTATAAATTAGGGATGTCTGCTAGTAATTTTCTTGTGTCTGATATTCTAGAGTGATAGGTGAATCTCTGTTGAATTGTTCTTGTAATCTTTGTCTGAGAGCTCACAAATAAAGAATACTCCCCTCATGCTCGTGGACATATGTCACCTTAACAGAACTGGTGGTTGTCGAGGCCAACAAAATTAATAACCCTAAATCTTTTACACTAAAATAGTGTATAGTGGTAAAGGGTCGAATCCATGGAGATAGGTTCAATTTTATAACTCTGTGAAAATCTCTCTGTAAAAATACTTGTAAAAATAAAATAAAAGTAAAAATGGGGGTTTTGGTCTTTTGAAATACTTGAAATAAACTATAATTAAACTAAGATTTAAATGGACAATTTCAACAAAAACAAGGGTTTGATGTAAAATCAATAAGGGAAGGATGGTTGATATTGCCATATTTATACATATTTTTAGGCAATATTTATTTACATTTTTATTAATAATTTGGTTATTTGCATAGAATAAAGGTACTTATAGGCTTAAATTATATTTTGCATCCAAATAGAAGCATTTTCGAAGAGAGGGACTAAAATTGACAAAACAAGGAACTTTGGAGGCATGAGGGAAAGAATAAATAAAACCCAGCAAATCATGTACTCACGACGTGAGTAATTGAAGGCTCACGACGTGAGTGGAGTATTCTAGAAGATATGCACCGGATGAAAGAATAGTCCTTGTCGAATACGTTAATCTCGCACTCACGACGTGAGGTTTATCTGCTCACGGCGTGAGATCTGAAAACTCAGAAATTATATAAACCCTTGTCCATTACGACTTGGGGAACTTTTTGGCGTATACAAGGCAGACCTAGAGACGATTTTGAGAGGAGAAGAAGTTCTGGAAGAGGCTTTTATCACCTAAGGAGAGAAAAGTACATCAATAGTTTATTTGTTTGGTACATTCATTATGACTTCTATTATGATTTGTGTTTGTTTATCTGTTGCTATGAGCAGCTGAATCTAGCTACTCTTGTTTAGCTAGATGAAGCTTATGACTTATGGTTTGGCTTATTGATAATGGATTTCCTTAGTTGGTAATTTGCTTGTGTTGATTATTATTACCTAGCATGTTAATATTTGTTTCTTTAGTATCTTGAATTCATGTTCTGTGTAGCTTAGTGATTATTTAATTACATGAACTTGAAACCTAGTGATTTAGTGAACATTAAATTGCTAGAGCTAGGATCGACCAAAATCATAGATAGTAATTAAAGTAATTAAATTTAGCTGTGCTAGAGAACATAAATTATGACCATAATTGTGTTTGCATAATCTTACATAGCATATTCATAATCATAATTGGTTATGTGTTTGATTGTGTGTGACCATACATAGTTTTACATGAATTAGTTGAATATTAGTAAATTTAGACTTAAATTACTAATACAATAACAACCAACTTGATAATCCATAATTGTTAGCTAACCATAAAGAAGAAGTGGATTCGAACTAAATAGGAGTGTTTTTAATTATTGATTGAATTTGAGTTAAGTTAGTCTGATTTTGCAAAATCGGATAAAAAAACCCACTTATAGCTTATTTAAAATTAGGTTAATTTAGTAGTAGATAAATTAATTAATCAATACCGTTCCCTATGATCGACACCCGACTTACCCTACTATTCTATAATTTTGACTAGGTACACTGCCTAGGTGCAATTTAGCTAGTTAAGGTAGTTAGGTTATAAATACTAAAATTAGGTGTAGCTATTTGCACGCACCAAGTTTTTGGCGTCGTTGCCGGGGAACGGCTTAATTGTTAGTTGATTTATTTGCTTTAGGTTGATCGATCCCTTTTGTGGGGTAAAACCTACAAAAAGTTACTTTTTCAGCTTAGGTTTTATTTTAAGTACTAGACTCATGACGTGAGGCTTACGCTCACGACGTGAGTTCGGTAGTTTTTAAATTTTCTTTGTTTTTGTTTTCTGCTTGTTTTTCTGCGATAACACGAGGTGGTAGCCTTTACCACGTTGTGGTGGACAGTCAGTAAGCAATTTTTGTTTAGTTTTTGTTCAGTTTTACGTTTTTATTTTGTTCGTTTTGCAGGAGTTCATGACCAGAGGTTCCAATACACCTTTGGTGCCACCTCTTGAAGATCCAGAGTCTGCCCTTCACCAAAAGAAAGATAAGAACGTGAAAGTAGATCAAACACCAAAGAAAACACCCTTACAAGAACTCAAGTTAGTGTTCTCAAGGAAGTCGGGGAAGAAAACGGGAGAATCGAGCTCATCTACAAAGGACAAGAGCAAGGTTGCAAGTTTAGATCAAATACCTATCCCAAACGAGTCTGAATACGAGTCCGAGAACGAGTTTGGACTATATACGAGCGAACCCGAAGACGAGCCAAGAAACGAAATGGCTAACATTGAAGAAATGTCAATGGGAGCTTACAAGAACCGTATTCGAGAAGATGTTGGTCCGGGATTAGTACAACCAGCGATACCTGCCGCTGCCGCATTCGAGCTGAAGGGACACATCCTGACTGCACTTAAGGATATCCCATTTTAAGGGAAGGATGATGAGGATGCATTTAAGCATCTAGATGAGGTCAACGGCATTGTTGACTACTTCAATGTCCCGAATGTCAATAGAGATACCATCTTACTAAGGATGCTACCAGTTACTTTCAAAGGAGCTGCAAAAGACTGGTTGAAAGCACTTCCTCCTGGTACAATCACTACTTGGGCTCAAATGCGTGAGAAATTTCTAGATCAGTTTTGCCCACCTTCCAAGATAGCTAAACTCAAGAAGGCAATAGCCAACTTTGAGCAACAACTGAAGGAGTCACTATACGAAGCTTGGGAGCGCTACAAGGGGTTGTTAAGAAATTGTCCTCAACATGATCTAAATGTTCAACAAGAGATGTCTATTTTCTATGATGGGGTCAATGTTATGACAAGACAACTCGTTGATTCTCAAGGGCCATTGACAAAGAAGAATCCAAGGGAGGTCAAGGAGTTAGTTGAAGAATTCGCAAGACACTCTTGTGAGTACCACAACCCAAGACAAGATGGAGCAAAAGGCAGTGGGGGTGCACATTCTGAAGAGATGACTACTATGATGGCGATGCTCAATACTATGGACCGGAGATTGACCCAAATGGACCAATCAATTCATGCAATAAGAGTTGGATGTGAGAAATGTAGTGGGCCACACTTGACTAAGGATCTCCATTTGGATGATTATGGGAACAAGAAGGCTCAAGTTTGCTAATCAAGTGGGGACAAGTATGATGACGATTTGAGGGAGCCAAAAAAGGAGTGGCTGCCTTATGATGAGTACAAGAAACAGAAGGAGGAGAAATACAGGCAGACTGGCCGGGGTTTCTACCAAAAAGAGCAACCACCAGCTGAGAAGAAAGTTGATTTGGAGACTATGTTGGTTCGTTTCATGGAAGCTTCAGAGAAGAGACATGATGATACTGATGCAGCATTGAAGGATCAAAGAACAATGATGAAAGAACAGCAGACCTTGATGAAAAATCATCAAGCCATGATGATTGACCAGCAAAACTCACTGAGAAATCAGCAAGCCTCCATCAATAACCTTGAAGCTTAACTTAGCCAACTTACGACTTTGGTGAATGAGAAGTTATTTCCTTAAATTCCTGAAAAGAATGCTCAATCCCATGTGATGATGATTGATACTAAAGAAGAGGCCATCTCTAAGTTCCTAGAAGCACTAGAAGTGGAACCAAAGCCATCCGGACCAAAGCCAAAGAAGTCGAAGCTCGAAGTCGAAGCTCGAAATCGAAGATGCTGCTGAAACACCAGACTCATGTCGTGAGCCCGATATTCTCACGTCGTGGGCTCGATCTGAAAAATAAAAATTCAAATTTCGTTCCGGCTTACCGACCGCCTTTGCCGTTTCCGTCTCGAGCACATGTCAGTCTACTGGAAAGGGAACATCTGGAATTTATTCAGCAAATAAAGGGTATTCCTATTAATACCCCTTTTATCGATTCACTTTCAAAAATTCCAGAATACGCGAAGTTCCTACAAGATCTTATAGATACTTGTCAGCAATTAAAAAAGAATTCTAAAGTTGTTCTTAGTGAGCAAAGTTCAAGAGTGATATTGGGAGACATACCTAAGAAGATGGGAGATCCTGGACGCCTCACTCTTCCATGTGAGTTTGGTAACAACTTGAAGACTTATGCCTTAGCCGATTCTGGGGCTAGCATAAATTTGATGCCATATTCATGTTATCAAAAGCTGAATATTCATAAAATGAAGGGTACAAAGATGACCATCCAGATGGCTAATCGTTCTGTTACTCATCCAAGGGGTATTGTGGAAGACATCCTAGTTAAAATTGGGAAATTTGTTTTCCCAATTGATTTTCTGGTTATGGATATGAAAGAGGATGTTAATGTCCCAATTATTCTTGGACGCCCTCTACTTAATATTGCTAGAGCTTTAGTTGATGTTCGTGAATCCAAGCTTACATTGAGGGTTGGTGATGATGAGGAGACCTTTGGAATACAAGATGGTTTTCAAGGAGAAGATGTAAAAGGTGAGGTGTTCAATATGGATGAAGATAATGATCTTGAAGAATTAGAGAAGCTAATGGAGGAAGAAATCAAGACAATTCATCAAGTAAAACGCACCAAACCGAG
The DNA here is from genome assembly GCF_052849685.1 of Lactuca virosa. Classification (NCBI taxonomy): domain Eukaryota; kingdom Viridiplantae; phylum Streptophyta; class Magnoliopsida; order Asterales; family Asteraceae; genus Lactuca; species Lactuca virosa. The sequence continues at coordinate 477,942,053 of NC_136429.1, read as the reverse complement.
AGCATCCGTCCCGTTCTTCGTTGAGGTCATTACCTACACAAAACCAACAACTTTGATGAGTGAGGAAAGCGATGAATTGTCGAGTAATGAAGACGAGGCTACTTCCAAGGAGACAAGTCCAATGGTAAAAGAAGAAAAGATTCCTATGGAGCTTAATAGAAGTGAAGAAAAATTAGAGACAAAAGGGATAAAACGCAAGCTCGATATAGATGAAGTAAAAGCTAAAAAGGAGAATTCAAAGAAGGCGTACATTAGACGAGTTCAAGCGTACAAGCGGCGATGGAAGGAGCAGAAGATCCAGCTGGTGATGGACTCCTTTGACAGCTCAACATAGAAGGCATGGATTCCGACTCACGACTCCATAAAAAAGAAGCGCTTCTCGGGAGGCAACCCGAGTTTGGTTTGCATTTTCTTTTCTTTTTAGTGTTTGCATTTTTTTAGTTTATAGGCAATTTGATCACTCCATCATCTAAAAATCCTCTGAATGCAAAATCGAGTGTGGGGGTTCCTGACATTTAATGGTCTTAAAATATAGGGATGTCAAATGAATTCATTTTCAAAGAATAGTGATCTCACGACGTGAGCACGTATGGCTCACGACGTGAGGCAAGACTGGCATGTGAAATGGCATGCATTTACCCGTAAATCTTCTAGGCCCATTTATAATTATTGTAGTAGCCCATTTATGTCAAACAACCCAAATATTTGGACCAAACATTACTCACGACGTGAGCTATTACTGCTCACGACGTGAGCCGACAGACACAAGACCACTTGAATAAAGAAATGAGATTCATTTTTGACCTACCATTTTCTTATCCCTCACCGCCGACAGCTTCCCGGTCCCCCCCTCACTCACGCTCCTTTTCGTTTGATTTTTTTCCATATTCTACTCTTTTGCTCACGTTAACATCAAGAAAAGGTACATCACTCTTACTTGTAATGTTTAATTTTGACTTATTTGGTTAATTTAGGGATTAAGGTTTGAAGTCTATTATAATGTCAAAATCGATACCCTATATGTGTGAAATCTTTATTGCATGTGCGATGACTGTACTTAGAATCGAGTTAGAATGAAACCCCAACAAAGTATTTGTCCCGATTTGTGCAATAACTTGACCGATTCTCGTTATTCGTGACGAACTCACGACGTCAGCCTTATTGCTCACGACATGAGACCTGGGCATTTTAGTTTCTGTTTGCTGTTAATTGTTTAACTTGTGGAGTTTTTGTTTTGTTTTTCCTGGATTATTTGTTTTTGCAGGAAATGGCTTCAAGGGGATCCAATGAACAATTTCAAGGGCATGTGTCGTCTCGCCACATGTTATACCGCCTTGCCGTTGACAAGCCAAATCAAGTTTTAACCAACTTCGCAAACAAATTAGGATGGTTGCACAACAGGGAGTTTGCAATTTCTCGAAGACTTGATTGGGCCAGATTTGAGGAGGTTGTATTGATGGAGAGGATGGGCCCGTTTTTAACCAAGCATTTTTCAGCGAATGATTTTTCCTTCACTTGTAACGGGTGGAGAAACTTATATGCTATCAGTGAGCCAGTTTACCAAGAACTTTGTGTGGAGTTCTTTGCATCCGTCTCTTTTGAAGCAGCTACTATTGATCCCTTTTATCCAAGGGCACTCGTAATCTGTCTAGGGTGCGAGTATAGGGAATGTAGCTTGAGCGAGTTTGCCTGGTGAATGGGAATTTATGAGCAATAGGAAACTCAACTCCCTGCTTTTGAGTTTCTTATGCGGACGGCGGCACGGGAGTATTTACCGGGCGCATCGGGATCGGATTTTCGGTCGACAATTGCCAATGGGGTATTTCATTCTGGGGTATGACAAGAGTCAGAGTCGCTCCCCAATTCACCATTTGCTCCATCGCTTGATCGGTTTGTCCATCAATCACAAGCGACATGGGGATAAGGTTACTAGCCTTAACTTATTTTTTCTATGGAGCATTGTCACGCCGAGGGTTTTTTGCCACATCCCATATCATTTGGAAAATTATTTGGGCAGCAAGGCTGCTATTTCTAGAGCCGGGAGCCCCATCAATGGGGGTCATTTTATTACACGCCTTGCGAAATCATATGGTCTTCTTGTCCCACGTTTGACTCGGACTTTGACACGCAAGCCTGGTGATGATCTTACTATGGGATACTTAGAGTCTATGAGTGTGGTGACTAATGAGGGATCACATTGGAGTATCCCGAGGGATGATGATGTGGAGTACCAAGACCAACCCGCACCACAACCACGGCCTCGGCGGAGACATGTTAGAGGTCGAGGAGAAAGAGGGCAACCGGTGCATCCAAATGCACCCTTTGGAGAAGCGCATTTTGGAGGAGATATGGCGGGTTATTTTGATCAGTTGTCTTTGAGTACTAATTGGATTGGGGGTACAATGGAGAACATGGTCCTACATTTCCAGATTGAGCAACCACCACATTTGGGTCACTACCACATTTGCCCAACGTGGAGCTCTTATCAACATTCGAGGGGCGATGGGGCTGGTACGAGTGGAGCACGGGATGAAGAAGATGACGATTGATTTCTTATCTATTTAGTTTTTATTTTAATTTTATTTGGTTTAGTGTTTTTGTGGTTTTGAACTTGTATTATGGTTTGTAAGACTTATAAGCTATTATGTTACTTTTATTTGTCCTTTGGTAGCTTTATTTCAGATTTGCTATAGAGTCTCAGAAGAGAAGTTCGAGTCGAGAGTGTGTGTGTCTAGCCAAGGGTTGTCTAGAGTCTAGAGTCACGAGTCGAGACCCATAATTGAAAATAAGTGTGGGGTGAGTCGAGAGAGAGGATGAATTTAGCCAAACATCACAGCAATTCTGCATTTAGAAGTGTCTTTATCCATTATGATATTGGGGTGGAATGCCAAAATTAGTAAGAAGAATGGGCAGTTTTAATTTTCAGTCGCCCAGTTCTCACGTCGTGAGGCTATATTCCTCATGTCGTGAGATGGGTTACGAGGTATTTCAAAATACGCAGTTCAGCGAACTCACGTCGTGGGACATATTACTCACGTCGTGAGTTTTCTGTTTTCACCACATTGAAATCCTTTCGTTCCTATTCACTACATGGATCACCACCATTTTATTTGGAGTTCTTATGACGATTATTATGGCTCCTTACCTCTACTATTAAGGTGGTGTATGCTTTCCCACATTATTCTACACGTTTTGAAGATTTGCATCCACCTTTCTTGAAGACTGAAGTTTCGATTCGTCGCTTGTTGGCTCATTTTCATATTTAGCGAGTTCAAGTCCGAGTTCTTATTTAGAAGAGATTCATATTCGAGATGTACATTTTATCCACACTTTCATTTTCATGGAGTTCGGTCACGCCACTATCCCAAGGGAGTCTGTTCCTTTTTCTCCCTTTTATTGCTTTTATTTAGTTTATGCATACAATGAGGGCATTGTATGTAATAAGTGTGGGGTAGGGGGTCGAAAAAAGGAAATTTCTAGAAAATTTGGTAAAATTTAAAAATTTAGAAATAAATTTTAATAGATTTGAAATAATAATCTAATAATTAGTCTAGTAATAATACTTTGAACTTAAGTTGCTAATGTTGTATGGGGTGATCCGATGAGAGCTCAAATGTTTAGTTGAGCCGATACACGTTATAGTGCATTTGTGGCCCCCTTTATTCTAGTGAAATCATGATACAAAAACACAACCTCGCTTAGTTTGAGGAATGCAATATGTTTAGCAGCCTGTACTTGAAATGTATCCAAGAAAACTAATATCTCTAACCAATAAGGGTTGAAGTTAAGCGCCCCTGCTTAAGCATGTAGGTTTTTGAGTGAAAAAAAGTGAGTACATGTAAAAAAAAGAGAGAAATTACCAAAAAGTGAAAAATTGAAGAATTTTTGGAGCTATAGAAGTATCAAAGTTTGAAGATCAAAGATCAAAAATTCTGAAGAAAAATCAAAAGTTGAAGATACCAAAAATCACATAAAAAGGTGATGAATTCAAAGTACAAATTGAAGATCAAATTTCAAAGAAATGAAGAATTCAAGAGCTCCATAGTGTGGTATCTAAAAAAGTTGTAATTCTCTAGATTATGTATGCTTGGGTAGCTTTACAAAAATACCTTGAGGTTAAAAAGAATTTATGCGGATGGATTCAGAGGGACGCATAAAATGAGCATTGTTCAAAAGAAGTGGGCGAGTGTTTATGAGGATTATGAGTATTTAGAATTGAGGGGGGGTTACTTAGGAAAAAATTTAGACACAAACGCACGCGTTGAGGTCTTGGCATAATGGCTGAGTTTGAGTTGGATCGTTCTATGTTATGTTGGTGATAAAGGTTTAATTTTAAAATAATTAGATTTGCTTGAGGGCAAGCAAAGCAGAAGTGTGGGGTATTTTGATATTGCCATATTTATACATATTTTTAGGCAATATTTATTTACATTTTTATTAATAATTTGGTTATTTGCATAGAATAATGGTACTTATAGGCTTAAATTAGATTTTGCAGCCAAATAGAAGCATTTTCGAAGAGAGTGACTAAAATTGACAAAACAAGGAACTTTAGAGGCTTGAGGGAAAGAAGAAATAAAAACCCATAAAATCACATACTCACGACGTGAGTAGAGTATTCTAGAAGATATGCACCGGATGAAAGAATAGTCCTTGTCGAATACGTTAATCTCGCACTCACGGCGTGAGGTTTATCTGCTCACGACGTGAGATCTGAAAACTCAGAAATTATATAAACCCTTGTCCATTACGACTTGGGGAACTTTTTGGCGTATAGAAGGCAAGCCTAGAGACGATTTTGAGAGGAGAAGAAGTTATGGAAGAGGCTTTTATCACCTAAGGAGAGAAAAGTACATCAATAGTTTATTTGTTTGGTACATTCATTATGACTTCTATTATGATTTGTGTTTGTTTATATGTTGCTATGAGCAGCTGAATCTAGCTACTCTTGTTTAGCTAGATGAAGCTTCTGACTTATGGTTTAGCTTATTGATAATGGATTTGTTTAGTTGGTAATTTGCTTGTGTTGATTATTATTACCTAGCATGTTAATATTTGTTTCTTTAGTTGCTTGAATTCATGTTCTTTGTAGCTTAGTGATTATAAAATTACATGAACTTGAAACCTAGTGATTTAGTGAACATTAAATTGCTAGAGCTAGGATCGACCAAAATCTTAGATAGTAATTAAAGTAATTAAATTTAGTTGTGCTAGAGAACATAAATTATGACCATAATTGTATTTGCATAATCTTACATAGCATATTCATAATCATAACTGGTTATGTGTTTGATTGTGTGTGACCATACATAGTTTTACATGAATTAGTTGAATATTAGTAAATTTAGACTTAAATTACTAATACAATAACAACCAACTTGATAATCCATAATTGTTAGCTAACCATAAAGAAGAAGTGGATTCGAACTAAAGAGGAGTATTTTTAATTGTTTATTGAATTTGAGTTAAGTTAGTCTGATCTTGCAAAATCGGATAAAAAACTCACTTAAAGCTTATTTAAAATTAGGTTAATTTAGTAGTAGATAAATTAATTAATCAATACCGTTCCCTGTGATCGTCACCCGACTTACCCTACTATTCTATAATTTTGACTAGGTACACTGCCTAGGTGCAATTTAGCTAGTTAAGGTAGTTAGGTTATAAATATTAAAATTAGGTGTAGCTATTTTCACGCACCAATGGTTGACTTAAGGTTTCCTCACTTTGACTTTTGATGAACATATCATTAGAGTCCAATGGTGCAATACTTGTCTTAAATCCTTAATTTGGCTATAGTAATCCAAGAAACTTGAGATTACCTAGACTTTTCTTAGTTGTTAAAATGGTTAGAGAAGCTCATAACAATTTCCCTAGTCAAAGTCACAATTTCCATTAAGCATGTATTTAGTGAAAGTCAACTAGCATTAAGAACCAAAAAGTCACGAAATCCAAGAGGAGTCAAATGCTTTCACTACCATGTTGGAGAAAATGTTTTTATGATTGTGTGAAGCAAAACGAACACAAAAATCATGTAACATCCCAAAATTCAAGGCCAAAATTTCATTTTTAAATAAGTTATTACATAGACCAACAGTATAAAAACATTCATAATAATATCTCGTGTCAAGCCAAAGTGTCAGTAATCAAAACATATTATCATAAAACCATATCAGAGTGTGATCCCAAAGATCTCATGTGCGGAAAACATAGTGTGATGCGCTGCGATCGAGCCGGCTCCTTTCCTTGAAAACAAAGTACCTGAAACCAAAACTGAAAACCATAAGCACGAAGCTTAGTGAGTTCCCCAGATACCACATACCATACAACCCAACTGATCCATACATGCCATACGTAACCATGAGCCATACATAACAAACATATCCATAATAAAGTAAAGTGCTATGTGCCAAACATAGTCTTGCTGTATTGCCACGGGCCGCACGTGGTCTTTCTTGTCAAGCCTGGGGGCCACTCCCTGGGTCTTACAGACAAGTGACAAGGGCCACCCCCTGGTCTTCCATGCAATCATCACAAAGACAACTATACATACTACTCTACTAGGCTACTCAGCATACAGTGTGCCAGGAGCCACCTCCTGGTCTTTCATTCATAATAGTATACAGTGTGCCAGGAGCCACCTCCTGGTCTTTCATACATGTTGCCTAGGGCTAACCCCCGAGTCTTCCAACCATACATAATAACATACTGTGTGCCAGGAGCCTCCTCCTGGTCTTTCATGCATAATGCCTAGGGCTAACCCCCGGGTGTTCCTACCATACATAAACTAAATGGGTCGGCATTGTGGCCGTAGACCCATACAAACAGTGAGGAGACTCACCTCGCACTGCTGAACTTTGTTGATAACCCTCTGGCTGCTGTCCGACCACTCCCTGAACCGCTGCTCCACTAGCTCCCCGAGCTACTAATATCAATAAAACAGTTAGTTCCAAACTGAACTCTAGAATTCAAACTAAGTCAACTCTGGATAAAGTCAAAGTCCTGGTCAAAGTCAATCTTCCAGTTGACTCGACTCGCCGAGTCAACCCGTAGACTCGCCGAGTCCTTAAACTCATAAGCTCTCAAAATACGAACCAACTCGCCGAGTCACCCCAGGACTCGTCGAGTTCAACGATCTCTGAGTCCCATCCTCTCCAACTCACTGAGTCACCACTCAACTCACTGATCTGCGTCTTAACCAGAAGAGGTTGGGGGTTCTGCAACCTGACTCGTCGAGTCCAAGAACAGACTCGCCGAGTCCTAGGCAATCTTCAACAGACTCGCCGAGTTGTTCTTCCAACTCGCCGAGCCCATGCACATATTCATACAACTCGTCGAGTACACCCATGTGACTCGCCGAGTTTCTCCAGTTCTCAATCCATACAGTGGCTTTTCGAGCCATGCAGGGGCTCCAATCTATAGATCCACTCTTCTACAGTCTATCCCCCACGTAAAGTTGCAAACTTTACGTGAAACCAAGTAGCTAAAGGCCCAAAACAATCAAGGGCTAGGGTTTGAGACAAAGGGGCTTCACCAACAACTTATTGACATGAACTTTATGACCTTCTGGACCATCACAAGTCTAGATCTGAGGTAGCAACCTCAGATCTAGGCCTCTAACTCGACATAGATCTCAATCATGCCCAAAATGCCCCAAATCTCAAACATAAGATAGATCTATTTGCAATAAAGCCAAAGCAACAGCTTACTACCTCCAATATATGCTCCAACTGTAGTAGATCCCGGATCTACACCACTCCTTTGCAACAAGCCTCTTGATCTTCAAGCCCCTTTGCACCAAAATCACTTATCTAGGCTCTAAATTGCTTCCAAGGGCTCTCACTCATGATTTAGGGTTTCTGGATCTCAAAAGGGGAGTAAAGAGGCTGGGGAAGGGATGTAATGTTCTTTAAATAGGGCACAACCCCCGGGATTAGGGTTTTTCTCGCCCAGACCAGACTCGCTGAGTCCACTAGCCGACTCGCCGAGTCGGTCACTTACTCTATGCCCCGGATCCCGCTCCGACTCGTCGAGTTCCTCCCTGGACTCGACGAGTTGACTCTTGACTTAGAGCCTTTCCTTTCTTTTCTTGGTCTTTCTGATTCTGGGTGTTACAACACTCCCCCACTTAAACCAGACTTCGTCCTCGAAGTCTGCCACGGCCAACTACCTTATCATCTGGTCTTTACCACTAGGTACACACTCCGCCCATCCGATCCAAACCTTGAAGATGTCATCTTCTGGATAACCTGTTACTTACTACCTTCGAGTACAACACTTTTATCCAACCGGTAATCATACCGATACTCCTGATACACTTACCCTTGATTCGCAAGGGGTTTACCCTTTTACCCTACACTGTCACTGGCCTTTCTAAGGCACTTTCCGCAAGCAACAACCTTCCCAATTTCCTTCGAGGACCGATCCTCTGCTGAAACCGCAATCCCAGCCACTCCCAGTGCCGGCCATCATACCAATACTTCACGGAATAACCCCCATACAATGCTCCAATACTGAAAGCTCCACCCAATCGTGAGAATTCAGACAATCCTTCGGGTAGCAGATCCCTCTCTGCTACGTTTAAGGCTCAGACGAGAACGGCGTCACCTAGCCAAATCCTTTACTCTAAGATCATTTGATCCCGCATTGAGCAGCTTAGCATCATCCGATCAGCTCACGGCTTTTCACACCGAAACCCTTACCATCATTCCTGCCTGTAGTCCTGTTGACTCCCATCCGCCTACCAGATGAACCGAGACCGCCCTGGTCCCAACTGATCTACCATTACCTGGAATACCGGTTTCCCCCATGCTACCTCGGAGATACGGGCCCCCGCCCACACTCCGCGAACAAACTACTAATGAATGCCACGGCTTACCCGCAGTCTTATGCCACTCTTGGTCTCCAATGACCTACCGTCTTCCGGACCCAACCATAATGTGGCCCACTCATATCCGGGCGGCTGCCCCGACCTGAACTTAACTATCTGAAAAACCCTGGCACTGAATCACACACCTGATACATTCGCACTAGAGAATAGGGACCGACGAATGCTACGGGCCACCCACATAGTCTTACAACACTTCTGCGCTGCCAGCCAACTAAAGCTACAGGCCACCCCACAGTCTTGCTATCCTCACATACGATTGCTACGGGCCACACCGCAGTCTTACTAAACTAATGCTACGGGCCACACCGCGGTCTTACTAAACTAATGCTACGGGCCACACCGCAGTCTAACTATCCTCACAAACGATTGCTACGGGCTACACCGCAGTCTTACTAAACTAATTCTACGGGCCACACCGCAGTCTTACTAAACTAATGCTACGGGCCACACCGCAGTCTAACTATCCTCACATACGATTGTTACGGGCCACACCGCAGTCTTACTAAACTAATGCTACGGGCCACACCGCAGTCTAACTATCCTCACATACGATTGCTACGGGCCACACCGCAGTCTTACTAAACTAATGCTACGGGCCACACTGCAGTCTTACTAACTAATGCTACCGGCCACACCGCAGTCGCACCACACTTCGACGCTATCTGCTAACCATTGCTACGGACCGCCCCGCAGTCTTACCACACTCTTCTTACTATCTGACCACTGGTGAATGCTACGGCCATCCGGTAGTCTGACAACACCTTTCCACACCGACTGGCTGCTAGTGGATGCTACGACTAACCCATAGTCGAGCATACAAGCACAATCTAGTACCCCCAAGTGGTACTCATGTCCCAATTGGAACTCCCAACCGATTCCTCTGCAATCTGCTACCAGACATCTCGAGAATGAGGTCTCACAATTGGCAAGTTTTTCCAAACTTCCAATTCACACTGTCCTCAATTCATACAGTCACCTGGGCCGTCTTCCTTTCTGACAGGAGAGCGAAACTTATCCTAGTTTCAAAATCGCTTCTGTTCCCATAACATGATTGTTTCTCCCCCACTTAGCTTCAGCTAAGTCTTTCCTGCCTGCGAAAAACCGAGGATTTCCATTCCTTCCTCCCTTGCACGAAAGGCATGATAACTACCATCGCCTTGATGCCGCTAGCGATCCATCACTAGTCCGCTCCAAATACCGTACGATTACTGAATACTAGATGAACACCTCCTGCATCCCCGATACTGATAATCCCCTGAGCTCCAACTAATGCCCTTAAGGTCCAAATGACCAATGCTCAGAGTAACCCCAGCAGTGATAGACCACTTCCCTTGATGCCTCCAAAAGCTATCCCAAGTACCAAGACTAGAACCACCAAACCCTAATGATGGTGGAGGGCTACTCCATGGACTCTGTCCACCAACCTCCACGCAACGCTCCTGAACCGCTTTGGTCATAATCGAGATAATACTGGACACTTCGAACCCGAAGTGAGGGATGACCCTACACTAGCTACTAATAGTTCCCGGTATGCAATTGGCATATGACAATTCTGAAAGTTCAATCCGAATACAAGCAGAGAGACAACTCATACATACTATTACCTGAGTCCGGGGTAAGAACAACCCTAATACACATAGAATCAAAAATAGCCATAGATACGTACCTGCAACATTCTCTGCTGTAATCCAGATCTCCCTCATCTGTCACTGCAAGGCCCTACCCTCTCACCCATCCGTAATCCTCGAAGTTGTCAGGGCAGACACACTCCCTGCTCCTCCCCTCACCGTCGGGCAGTCGGCCTTCTTGTGTCCCACCTGATTGTAGTGAAAACATAATGGGCTTGCCCCCTGTGGGCAGTCCCTGCTGACGTGACCATCACTGCCACACTTGTAGCAGCCTGAACCCCTGGAACGATAAACTCCCTCGTGTGGTTTCCCGCACGTGCTGCACTGACTTCAGACCTGCCGACCAACTAATCGCTGATCTGAAGTCTTGGGTCACTTCCCGGGACCCTCCAAAGTATACGTCTGATCTGACCTCCTCTTCGCAATGTGCTCCAAATCAATCTCCCTTTCCCGCGCCCTGGCAATCATAGAGTCCAGGGTCGGGCATGCCGAGAAGCTGACATGCTCCCGAATATCAGCCCTCAACATGTCATGATAGCGGGTCCTCTGCATCTCATCATCCCCTGCATACTGAGGCACCAATAAGGCCCTCTCCCGTAACTTGGCGGTAATCTCCACCACCGACTCTGTCGTCTGTCTCATGTCTAGGAACTCTCTGGCCAGCTGCTGAAGCTCCACCGCCGGCGCAAACTCCGCCCTAAACCTGGTCACAAAGTCTGACCAGGTCATAGCCTCGATGACCGAGGCTCCCAATGAGTCACCAACCGACTCCCACCAATCTATAGCTCTGTCTCTCAAACATCCCGCCGCAAAGCGGACCTTCAACCCCTCCGGGCAGAAGCTCGTCAACTGCGCAGAATCAATGTCTGCGATCCATCTCCTGGAAGCAATGGGGTCCTTCACCCCGTGAAAATCCGGCGCACCAGTCCCTCTGAAGTCATTGAAGGACAGTGTTCGCGTACTCGCCTGGCCAGACGCCAAATCACTCCTGAAAGCTCGGAGGCGATCCTCCATCAGCTCGATGATCCCCTCCTTGATCGACCCGAAAATGACCGGGGTCGCCTCAAGGATGCCTCTCGTAATCTCAGACGTGATGAACTCGCATAATCCATCATCAACTTGCTCGGATCCCGCACCCGAGCCCGATCCTGGTCTAGATCCTGAGCCTCCTGCTCCATGTCGCATGGTCACCATACTGGAGATAAACACATAAATGTCCGGATCAAAACATACCCCGAGAGGTCTCACACATTATCCAAGATTCCTGGTTCCATCTCGGCCCTCCTTGACTCGAGTATGGATCCTCTGCTTCCAGTAGTACGGGCCCATACTACCTTCCACATTTATCCGTACTTTCCTCAAGGGTTGCTTCAACTTCACCAAGTCCCTTTCACTACTAGTAACACTGCTCCCAGCACTACTCTCATCCTAGGCTTACCCTAGGGAAATCTCTGACTCCACCCAAACCAGTCCTCAGCTGCTGAAGGCCTCCTTGTAATGCCAATTAGCCACCACCTGAATACCATCACATGTGACGTATTCACCTAATGGCTAACTCCCATCACTCAGAGTCCCACAAAGCACAAAGCAAGCAGCATTCAGACACAGGAAACTACTCAAGCATATCTATCCTCATAACGAGAAACTATACTAGCATGCGATGTTAAGCTCATATAATCAGCCATAACCTAAACAGGCTATCCTATTACTGTCTACTCAATACTAGCATGCAATCTTCATAAGCTGAAGCATATAAAGCAGGCACATAAGGCATCATTCCTAGATCCTTAGTCCTATTCTAGCATGATGTTCTACCGAAACTGATAAACATAATATAAACTTGTATGGGTATCTTGGGGTAAGCTTACTTGAGCTCGGCTAATTGCACGCAGCACACACTTTGTTCTTCTCAAAGTACCTTTCTCCTTTCAAATTCTTTTCAAACTCATTTTTTTATAAAAATGGTTTTCCTTTTGAAAATTTTCATACCAAGCCCTTAGTTTGAGTTCAGACACACCTAAGAGTTTGTCTGAATCCCTTAAACCAAGGCTCTGATACCAACTTGTAACATCCCAAAATTCAAGGCCAAAATTTCATTTTTAAATAAGTTATTACATAGACCATCAGTATAAAAACATTCATAATAATATCTCGTGTCAAGCCAAAGTGTCAGTAATCAAAACATATTATCATAAAACCATATCAGAGTGTGATCCCAAAGATCTCATGTGCGGAAAACATAGTGTGATGCGCTGCGATCGAGCCGGCTCCTTTCCTTGAAAACAAAGTACCTGAAACCAAAACTGAAAACCGTAAGCACGAAGCTTAGTGAGTTCCCCAGATACCACATACCATACAACCCAACTGATCCATACATGCCATACATAACCATGAGCCATACATAACAAACATATCCATAATTAAGTAAAGTGCTATGTGCCAAACATAGTCTTGCTGTATTGCCACGGGCCGCACGTGGTCTTTCTTGTCAAGCCTGGGGGCCACTCCCTAGGTCTTACAGACAAGTTCCAAGGGCCACCCCTGGTCTTCCATGCAATCATCACAAAGACAACTATACATACTACTCTACTAGGCTACTCAGCATACAGTGTGCCAGGAGCCACCTCCTGGTCTTTCATTCATAATAGTATACAGTGTGCCAGGAGCCACCTCCTGGTCTTTCATACATGTTGCCTAGGGCTAACCCCCGGGTCTTCCTACCATACATAATAACATACTGTGTGCCAGGAGCCTCCTCCTGGTCTTTCATGCATAATGCCTAGGGCTAACCCCCGGGTCTTCCTACCATACATAAACTAAATGGGTCGGCATTGTGGCCGTAGACCCATACAAACAGTGAGGAGACTCACCTCGCACTGCTGAACTTTGCTGATAACCCTCTGGCTGCTGTCCGACCACTCCCTGAACCGCTGCTCCACTAGCTCCCCGAGCTACTAATATCAATAAAACACTTAGTTCCAAACTGAACTCTAGAAGTCAAACTAAGTCAACTCTGGATAAAGTCAAAGTCCTGGTCAAAGTCAACCTTCCTGTTGACTCGACTCGCCGAGTCAACCCGTAGACTCGCCGAGTCCTTAAACTCATAAGCTCTCAAAATACGACCCAACTCGCCGAGTCACCCCAGGACTCGTCGAGTTCAACGATCTCTGAGTCCCATCCTGTCCAACTCACTGAGTCACCACTCAACTCACTGATCTGCGTCTTAACCAGAAGAGGTTGGGGGTTCTGCAACCTGACTCGTCGAGTCCAAGAACAGACTCGCCGAGTCCTAGGCAATCTTCAACAGACTCGCCGAGTTGTTCTTCCAACTCGCCGAGCCCATGCAGATATGCATACAACTCGTCGAGTACACCCATGTGACTCGCCGAGTTTCTCCAGTTCTCAATCCATACAGTGGCTTTTCGAGCCATGCAGGGGCTCCAATCTATAGATCCACTCTTCTACAGTCTATCCCCCACGTAAAGTTGCAAACTTTACGGGAAACCAAGTAGCTAAAGGCCCAAAACAATCAAGGGCTAGGGTTTGAGACAAAGGGGCTTCACCAACAACTTATTGACATGAACGTTATGACCTTCTGGACCATCACAAGTCTAGATCTGAGGTAGCAACCTCAGATCTAGGCCTCTAACTCGACATAGATCTCAATCATGCCAAAATGCCCCAAATCTCAAACATAAGATAGATCTATTTGCAATAAAGCCAAAGCAACAGCTTATTACCTCCAATATATGCTCCAACTGAAGTAGATCCCGGATCTACACCACTCCTTTGCAACAAGCCTCTTGATCTTCAAGCCCCTTTCCACCAAAATCACTTATCTAGGCTCTAAATTGCTTCCAAGGGCTCTCACTCACGATTTAGGGTTTCTGGATCTCAAAAGGGGAGTAAAGAGGCTGGGGAAGGGATGTAATGTTCTTTAAATAGGGCACAACCCCCGGGATTAGGGTTTTTCTCGCCCAGACCAGACTCGCCGAGTCCACTAGCCGACTCGCCGAGTCGGTCACTTACTCTATGCCCCGGATCCTACTCCGACTCGTCGAGTTCCTCCCTGGACTCGACGAGTTGACTCTTGACTTCGAGCCTTTCCTTTCTTTTCTTGGTCTTTCTGATTCTGGGTGTTACAACACTCCCCCACTTAAACCAGACTTCGTCCTCGAAGTCTGCCACGGCCAACTACCTTATCATCTGGTCGCCACTTTACCACTAGGTACACACTCCGCCCATCTGATCCAAACCTTGAAGATGTCATCTTCTGGATAACCTGTTACTTACTACCTTCGAGTACAACACTTTTATCCAACCGGTAATCATACCGATACTCCTGATACACTTACCCTTGATTCGCAAGGGGTTTACCCTTTTACCCTACACTGTCACTGGCCTTTCTAAGGCACTTTCCGCAAGCAACAACCTTCCCAATTTCCTTCGAGGACCGATCCTCTGCTGAAACCGCAATCCCGGCCACTCCCAGTGCCGGCCATCATACCAATACTTCACGGAATAACCCCCATACAATGCTCCAATACTGAAAGCTCCACCCAATCGTGAGAATTCAGACAATCCTTCGGGTAGCAGATCCCTCTCTGCTACGTTTAAGGCTCAGACGAGAACGGCGTCACCGAGCCAAATCCTTTACTCTAAGATCATTTGATCCCGCGTTGAGCAGCTTAGCATCATCCGATCAGCTCACGGCTTTTCACACCGAAACCCTTACCATCATTCCTGCCTGTAGTCCTGTTGACTCCCATCCGCCTACCGGATGAACCGAGACCGCCCTGGTCCCAACTGATCTACCATTACCTGGAATACCGGTTTCCCCCATGCTACCTCGGAGATACGGGCCCCCGCCCACACTCCGCGAACAAACTACTAATGAATGCCACGGCTTACCCGCAGTCTTATGCCACTCTTGGTCTCCAATGACCTACCGTCTTCCGGACCCAACCATAATGTGGCCCACTCATATCCGGGCGGCTGCCCCGACCTGAACTTAACTATCTGAAAAACTCTGGCACTGAATCACACACCTGATACATTCGCACTAGAGAATAGGGACCGACGAATGCTACGGGCCACCCACATAGTCTTACAACACTTCTGCGCTGCCAGCCAACTAAAGCTACAGGCCACCCCACAGTCTTGCTATCCTCACATACGATTGCTACGGGCCACACCGCAGTCTTACTAAACTAATGCTACGGGCCACACCGCAGTCTTACTAAACTAATGCTACGGGCCACACCGCAGTCTAACTATCCTCACATACGATTGCTACGGGCCACACCGCAGTCTTACTAAACTAATTCTAAGGGCCACACCGCAGTCTTACTAAACTAATGCTACGGGCCACACCGCAGTCTAACTATCCTCACATACGATTGCTACAGGCCACACCGCAGTCTTACTAAACTAATGCTACGGGCCACACTACAGTCTAACTATCCTCACATACAATTGCTACGGGCCACACCGCAGTCTTACTAAACTAATGCTACAGGCCACACCGCAGTCTTACTAACTAATGCTACCGGCCACACCGCAGTCGCACCACACTTCGACGCTATCTGCTAACCATTGCTACGGACCGCCCCGCAGTCTTACCACACTCTTCTTACTATCTGACCACTGGTGAATGCTATGGCCATCCGGTAGTCTGACAACACCTTTCCACACCGACTGGCTGCTAGTGGATGCTACGACTAACCCATAGTCGAGCATACAAGCACAATCTAGTACCCCCAAGTGGTACTCATGTCCCAATTGGAACTCCCAACCGATTCCTCTGCAATCTGCTACCAGACATCTCGAGAATGAGGTCTCACAATTGGCAAGTTTTTCCAAACTTCCAATTCACACTGTCCTCAATTCATACAGCCACCTGGGCCGTCTTCCTTTCTGACAGGAGAGCGAAACTTATCCTAGTTTCAAAACCACTTCTGTTCCCATAACATGATTATTTCTCCCCCACTTAGCTTCAGCTAAGTCTTTCCTGCCTGCGAAAACCCGACGATTTCCATTCCTTCCTCCCTTGCACGAAAGGCATGATAACTACCATCGCCTTGATGCCGCTAGCGATCCATCACTAGTCCGCTCCAAATACCGTACGATTACCGAATACTAGATGAACACCTCATGCATCCCCGATACTGATAATCCCCTGAGCTCCAACTAATGCCCTTAAGGTCCGAATGACCAATGCTCAGAGCAACCCCAGCAGTGATAGACCACTTCCCTTGATGCCTCCAAAAGCTATCCCAAGTACCAAGACTAGAACCACCAAACCCTAATGATGGTGGAGGGCTACTCCATGGACTTTGTCCACCAACCTCCACGCAACGCTCCTGAACCGCTTTGGTCATAATCGAGATAATACTGGACACTTCGAACCCGAAGTGAGGGATGACCCTACACTAGCTACTAATAGTTACCGGTATGCAATTGGCATATGACAATTCTGAAAGTTCAATCCGAATACAAGCAGAGAGACAACTCATACATACTATTACCTGAGTCCGGGGTAAGAACAACCCTAATACACATAGAATCAAAAATAGCCATAGATACGTACCTGCAACATTCCCTGCTGTAATCCAGATCTCCCTCATCTGTCACTGCAAGGCCCTACCCTCTCACCCATCCGTAATCCTCGAAGTTGTCAGGGCAGACGCACTCCCTGCTCCTCCCCTCACCGTCGGGCAGTCGGCCTTCTTGTGTCCCACCTGATTGCAGTGAAAACATAATGGGCTTGCCCCCTGTGGGCAGTCCCTGCTGACGTGACCATCACTGCCACACTTGTAGCAGCCTGAACCCCTGGAACGATAAACTCCCTCGTATGGTTTCCCGCACGTGCTGCACTGACTTCGGACCTGCCGACCTACTAATCGCTGATCTGAAGTCTTGGGTCACTTCCCGGGACCCTCCAAAGTATACGTCTGATCTGACCTCCTCTTCGCAATGTGCTCCAAATCAATCTCCCTTTCCCGCGCCCTGGCAATCATAGAGTCCAGGGTCGGGCATGCCGAGAAGCTGACATGCTCCTGAATATCAGCCCTCAACATGTCATGATAGCGGGTCCTCTGCATCTCATCATCCCCTGCATACTGAGGCACCAATAAGGCCCTCTCCCGAAACTTGGCGGTAATCTCCGCCACCGACTCTGTCGTCTGTCTCATGTCTAGGAACTCTCTGGCCAGCTGCTGAAGCTCCACCGCCGGCGCAAACTCCGCCCTAAACCTGGTCACAATGTCTGACCAGGTCATAGCCTCGATGACCGAGGCTCCCAATGAGTCACCAACCGACTCCCACCAATCTATAGCTCTGTCTCTCAAACATCCCGCCGCAAAGCGGACCTTCAACCCCTCCGGGCAGAAGCTCGTCAACTGCGCAGAATCAATGTCTGCGATCCATCTCCTGGAAGCAATGGGGTCCTTCACCCCGTGAAAATCCGGCGCACCAGTCCCTCTGAAGTCCTTGAAGGACAGTGTGCGCGTACTCGCCTGGCCAGACACCAAATCACTCCTGAAAGCTCGGAGGCGATCCTCCATCAGCTCGATGATCCCCTCCTTGATCGACCCGAAAATGATCGGGGTCGCCTCAAGGATGCCTCTCGTAATCTCAGACGTGATGAACTCGCATAATCCATCATCAACTTGCTCGGATCCCGCGCCCGAGCCCGATCCTGGTCCAGATCCTGAGCCTCCTGCTCCATGTCGCGTGGTCACCATACTGGAGATAAACACATAAATGTCCGGATCAAAACATACCCCGAGAGGTCTCACACATTATCCAAGATTCCTGGTTCCATCTCGGCCCTCCTTGACTCGAGTACGGATCCTCTGCTTCCAGTAGTACGGGCCCATACTACCTTCCACATCTATCCGTACTTTCCTCAAGGGTTGCTTCAACTTTACCAAGTCCCTTTCACTACTACTAACACTGCTCCCATCACTACTCTCATCCAAGGCTTACCCTAGGGAAATCTCTGACTCCACCCAAACCAGTCCTCAGCTGCTGAAGGCCTCCTTGTAATGCCAATTAGCCACCACCTGAATACCATCACATGTGACGTATTCACCTAATGGCTAACTCCCATCACTCAGAGTCCTACAAAGCACAAAGCAAGCAGCATTCAGACACAGGAAACTACTCAAGCATATCTATCCTCATAACGAGAAACTGTACTAGCATGCGATGTTAAGCTCATATAATCAGGCATAACCTAAACAGGCTATCCTATTACTGTCTACTCAATACTAGCATGCAATCCTCATAAGCTGAAGCACATAAAGCAGGCACATAATGCATCATTCCTAGATCCTTAGTCCTATTCTAGCATGCTGTTCTGCCGAAACTGATAAACATAATATAAACTTGTATGGGTATCTTGGGGTAAGCTTACTTGAGCTCGGCTGATTGCACGCAGCACACACTTTGTTCTTCTCAAAGTACTTTTCTCCTTTCAAATTCTTTTCAAACTCATTTTTTTATAAAAATGGTTTTCCTTTTGAAAATTTTCATACCAAGCCCTTAGTTTGAGTTCAGACACACCTAAGAGTTTGTCTGAATCCCTTAAACCAAGGCTTTGATACCAACTTGTAACATCCCAAAATTCAAGGCCAAAATTTCATTTTTAAATAAGTTATTACATAGACCATCAGTATAAAAACATTCATAATAATATCTCGTGTCAAGCCAAAGTGTCAGTAATCAAAACATATTATCATAAAACCATATCAGAGTGTGATCCCAAAGATCTCATGTGCGGAAAACATAGTGTGATGCGCTGCGATCGAGCCGGCTCCTTTCCTTGAAAACAAAGTACCTGAAACCAAAACTGAAAACCGTAAGCACGAAGCTTAGTGAGTTCCCCAGATACCACATACCATACAACCCAACTGATCCATACATGCCATACATAACCATGAGCCATACATAACAAACATATCCATAATTAAGTAAAGTGCTATGTGCCAAACATAGTCTTGCTGTATTGCCACGGGCCGCACGTGGTCTTTCTTGTCAAGCCTGGGGGCCACTCCCTAGGTCTTACAGACAAGTTCCATGGGCCACCCCTGGTCTTCCATGCAATCATCACAAAGACAACTATACATACTACTCTACTAGGCTACTCAGCATACAGTGTGCCAGGAGCCACCTCCTGGTCTTTCATTCATAATAGTATACAGTGTGCCAGGAGCCACCTCCTGGTCTTTCATACATGTTGCCTAGGGCTAACCCCCGGGTCTTCCTACCATACATAATAACATACTGTGTGCCAGGAGCCTCCTCCTGGTCTTTCATGCATAATGCCTAGGGCTAACCCCCGGGTCTTCCTACCATACATAAACTAAATGGGTCGGCATTGTGGCCGTAGACCCATACAAACAGTGAGGAGACTCACCTCGCACTGCTGAACTTTGCTGATAACCCTCTGGCTGCTGTCCGACCACTCCCTGAACCGCTGCTCCACTAGCTCCCCGAGCTACTAATATCAATAAAACACTTAGTTCCAAACTGAACTCTAGAAGTCAAACTAAGTCAACTCTGGATAAAGTCAAAGTCCTGGTCAAAGTCAACCTTCCTGTTGACTCGACTCGCCGAGTCAACCCGTAGACTCGCCGAGTCCTTAAACTCATAAGCTCTCAAAATACGACCCAACTCGCCGAGTCACCCCAGGACTCGTCGAGTTTAACAATCTCTGAGTCCCATCCTGTCCAACTCACTGAGTCACCACTCAACTCACTGATCTGCGTCTTAACCAGAAGAGGTTGGGGGTTCTGCAACCTGACTCGTCGAGTCCAAGAACAGACTCGCCGAGTCCTAGGCAATCTTCAACAGACTCGCCGAGTTGTTCTTCCAACTCGCCGAGCCCATGCACATATTCATACAACTCGTCGAGTACACCCATGTGACTCGCCGAGTTTCTCCAGTTCTCAATCCATACAGTGGCTTTTCGAGCCATGCAGGGGCTCCAATCTATAGATCCACTCTTCTACAGTCTATCCCCCACGTAAAGTTGCAAACTTTACGTGAAACCAAGTAGCTAAAGGCCCAAAACAATCAAGGGCTAGGGTTTGAGACAAAGGGGCTTCACCAACAACTTATTGACATGAACTTTATGACCTTCTGGACCATCACAAGTCTAGATCTGAGGTAGCAACCTCAGATCTAGGCCTCTAACTCGACATAGATCTCAATCATGCCCAAAATGCCCCAAATCTCAAACATAAGATAGATCTATTTGCAATAAAGCCAAAGCAACAGCTTATTACCTCCAATATATGCTCCAACTGAAGTAGATCCCGGATCTACACCACTCCTTTGCAGCAAGTCTCTTGATCTTCAAGCCCCTTTCCACCAAAATCACTTATCTAGGCTCTAAATTGCTTCCAAGGGCTCTCACTCACGATTTAGGGTTTCTGGATCTCAAAAGGGGAGTAAAGAGGCTGGGGAAGGGATGTAATGTTCTTTAAATAGGGCACAACCCCCGGGATTAGGGTTTTTCTCGCCCAGACCAGACTCGCCGAGTCCATTAGCCGACTCGCCGAGTCGGTCAATTACTCTATGCCCCGGATCCCACTCCGACTCGTCGAGTTCCTCCCTGGACTCGACGAGTTGACTCTTGACTTAGAGCCTTTCCTTTCTTTTCTTGGTCTTTCTGATTCTGGGTGTTACAACACTCCCCCACTTAAACTAGACTTCGTCCTCGAAGTCTGCCACAGCCAACTACCTTATCATCTGGTCGCCACTTTACCACTAGGTACACACTCCGCCCATCCGATCCAAACCTTGAAGATGTCATCTTCTGGATAACCTGTTACTTACTACCTTCGAGTACAACACTTTTATCCAACCGGTAATCATACCGATACTCCTGATACACTTACCCTTGATTCGCAAGGGGTTTACCCTTTTACCCTACACTGTCACTGGCCTTTCTAAGGCACTTTCCGCAAGCAACAACCTTCCCAATTTCCTTCGAGGACCGATCCTCTGCTGAAACCGCAATCCCGGCCACTCCCAGTGCCGGCCATCATACCAATACTTCACGGAATAACCCCCATACAATGCTCCAATACTGAAAGCTCCACCCAATCGTGAGAATTCAGACAATCCTTCGGGTAGCAGATCCCTCTCTGCTACGTTTAAGGCTCAGACGAGAACGGCGTCACCGAGCCAAATCCTTTACTCTAAGATCATTTGATCCCGCATTGAGCAGCTTAGCATCATCCGATCAGCTCACGGCTTTTCACATCGAAACCCTTACCATCATTCCTGCCTGTAGTCCTGTTGACTCCCATCCGCCTACCGGATGAACCGAGACCGCCCTGGTCCCAACTGATCTACCATTACCTGGAATACCGGTTTCCCCCATGCTACCTCGGAGATACGGGCCCCCGCCCACACTCCGCGAACAAACTACTAATGAATGCCACGGCTTACCCGCAGTCTTATGCCACTCTTGGTCTCCAATGACCTACCGTCTTCCGGACCCAACCATAATGTGGCCCACTCATATCCGGGCGGCTGCCCCGACCTGAACTTAACTATCTGAAAAACCTTGGCACTGAATCACACACCTGATACATTCGCACTAGAGAATAGGGACCGATGAATGCTACGGGCCACCCACATAGTCTTACAACACCTCTGCGTTGCCAGCCAACTAAAGCTACAGGCCACCCCACAGTCTTGCTATCCTCACATACGATTGCTACGGGCCACACCGCAGTCTTACTAAACTAATGCTACGGGCCACACCGCAGTCTTACTAAACTAATGCTACGGGCCACACCGCAGTCTAACTATCCTCATATACGATTGCTACGGGCCACACCGCAGTCTTACTAAACTAATTCTACGGGCCACACCGCAGTCTTACTAAACTAATGCTACGGGCCACACCGCAGTCTAACTATCCTCACATACGATTGCTACGGGCCACACCGCAGTCTTACTAAACTAATGCTACGGGCCACACTACAGTCTAACTATCCTCACATACGATTGCTACGGGCCACACCGCAGTCTTACTAAACTAATGCTACAGGCCACACCGCAGTCTTACTAACTAATGCTACCGGCCACACCGCAGTCGCACCACACTTCGACGCTATCTGCTAACCATTGCTACGGACCGCCCCGCAGTCTTACCACACTCTTCTTACTATCTGACCACTGGTGAATGCTATGGCCATCCGGTAGTCTGACAACACCTTTCCACACCGACTGGCTGCTAGTGGATGCTACGACTAACCCATAGTCGAGCATACAAGCACAATCTAGTACCCCCAAGTGGTACTCATGTCCCAATTGGAACTCCCAACCGATTCCTCTGCAATCTGCTACCAGACATCTCGAGAATGAGGTCTCACAATTGGCAAGTTTTTCCAAACTTCCAATTCACACTGTCCTCAATTCATACAGCCACCTGGGCCGTCTTCCTTTCTGACAGGAGAGCGAAACTTATCCTAGTTTCAAAACCACTTCTGTTCCCATAACATGATTATTTCTCCCCCACTTAGCTTCAGCTAAGTCTTTCCTGCCTGCGAAAACCTGAGGATTTCCATTCCTTCCTCCCTTGCACGAAAGGCATGATAACTACCATCGCCTTGATGCCGCTAGCGATCCATCACTAGTCCGCTCCAAATACCGTACGATTACCGAATACTAGATGAACACCTCATGCATCCCCGATATTGATAATCCCCTGAGCTCCAACTAATGCCCTTAAGGTCCGAATGACCAATGCTCAGAGCAACCCCAGCAGTGATAGACCACTTCCCTTGATGCCTCCAAAAGCTATCCCAAGTACCAAGACTAGAACCACCAAACCCTAATGATGGTGGAGGGCTACTCCATGGACTCTGTCCACCAACCTCCACGCAACGCTCCTGAACCGCTTTGGTCATAATCGAGATAATACTGGACACTTCGAACCCGAAGTGAGGGATGACCCTACACTAGCTACTAATAGTTCCCGGTATGCAATTGGCATATGACAATTCTGAAAGTTCAATCCGAATACAAGCAGAGAGACAACTCATACATACTATTACCTGAGTCCGGGGTAAGAACAACCCTAATACATATAGAATCAAAAATAGCCATAGATACGTACCTGCAACATTCCCTGCTGTAATCCAGATCTCCCTCATCTGTCACTGCAAGGCCCTACCCTCTCACCCATCCGTAATCCCCGAAGTTGTCAGGGCAGACGCACTCCCTGCTCCTCCCCTCACCGTCGGGCAGTCGGCCTTCTTGTGTCCCACCTGATTGCAGTGAAAACATAATGGGCTTGCCCCCTGTGGGCAGTCCCTGCTGACGTGACCATCACTGCCACACTTGTAGCAGCCTGAACCCCTGGAACGATAAACTCCCTCGTGTGGTTTCCCGCACGTGCTGCACTGACTTCGGACCTGCCGACCTACTAATCGCTGATCTGAAGTCTTGGGTCACTTCCCGGGACCCTCCAAAGTATACGTCTGATCTGACCTCCTCTTCGCAATGTGCTCCAAATCAATCTCCCTTTCCCGCGCCCTGGCAATCATAGAGTCCAGGGTCGGGCATGCCGAGAAGCTGACATGCTCCCGAATATCAGCCCTGGCAATCATAGAGTCCGGGGTCGGGCATGCCGAGAGGCTGGGGAAGGGATGTAATGTTCTTTAAATAGGGCACAACCCCCGGGATTAGCCAACTAATCACCACATTTGTTGCTTGCTAATTTGAGGATCCTTTACTTAATCAAGAAATTAGCCAACTAATCACCACAAGTACATTTAAACTCATGAATAAAAACATACAAGTAGTAATAAGATGTTAAAACACAAAACATTCTTATAAAGATTCAAGAACAAGTTCATGGAGTCTTCAACATTCAACAAAAATTCAAAGGATTCCACCCAAGTCAACCAAGTTTAGTTTAGCCTAGCATGGCTAAACTCAAGAAAACAAAGTAAGAAAAGATTGTACCAAACATTTAACAAGATTCAAGAGCAAGAAGATGAAGTTCTTGAGGTGTTCTTGGCCTTCAAAATGCTCCAAAATCTCCAGAGAATGCTCCCAAGTTCGGATGTGCAAGAGTATGAAAAGAGTCCCACCAAACTTCTTCAAATAGAAGCCAAAAGTAAAATCACGAATTTTCCCCTGCAGGAACTCATGCAGGCCGCATAAAAATTCCACGCTGGCCGCGTGAACTGATGGAGAATAGGACTTCTTTGAGTATTGGACCTCCATAGCTTAGTCCATTGGCGCAGTTTGAGTCCGATCAACATCTAGCCCAATTTTCTTCAAGTTCTCTTCAATTTGAGCCCAATTTGTTTTTTCCAAATCCTTCAAAGCTCTCGTAATCGCCCGATCATTAATTCCCGCACGCTTGAAAAATTCTCCCATCTTCATTTAATTAAGAGACCATCTTCTTCCATGCTCCATCCATCTAAAGTCCATTTTATGCATCACCTCCAATAGATATTAAGCCCAAAAATCATTATTTTTCTCCAAATCCTATCGCTACCCAAAGATCCCGCTCCGCTAGTCTCCAAAAACCTGCAATTATGCTTACGAAACTAGAGAGTACTCGTAATAGTCATAAAATAACAAAAAGGAAAATATGCATGGAAATTAACTAAAATATGAATGAAATATACTAAAATAAACTATAAAAAGAAGTAAATGAAATAAAACTATCAAGAACCACATAAATAATGTGTCTTATGTGCTTTTGGTTTTGCTTGTTTTCCGCATTACATCCTAATAGTTTCACAATTATCTTTTAACATGTAAAATATAATTACAACGACTATAGTTGTTAATAAGGTTTATTATGTATCTTTTACTAAATGTAGACATTCATTAGAAAGGAAGTCATACATCACATTCTATAGTTCATCACAGTCTATAGTTCCTTAATAAGTACTTTTTTCTACAGTTTAGTGAAAATATCATTAGGAATCTTTTATATATAGATAAGGTTCACATATGTCAAATAAACTATATTATTTTCCTTCAAAAATCCATTTCTTAAAGTTGGAATATGTGTAACTCAATTATATGATAAAGATAACAATGTCTTACATAAGTTTGATTCAAATCAAGTTTGAGTCAAAAGTGTTTGCATATAGAACTTTTTATCTAGAAGACATTGATATTTACTTTATAATTCTATTAAGAGATCTATTTCTCAAAAAACAGAATTTAATAATTACATAATATGAAGGTGATCATTTTGAAAAACGATTAAGTAAAAAGTCAACCATTTAATAAATTAACTGAGACATATATTTAGACACGCTAAATTAAAACACACATTGTTCCGAAACAAGTAATGTTTTACATTACAAGTACTTTATGTTCTACGCATAAATAATAAACTAAACTCTGAGAGTGAATTTCCAACTCGCTTGTGCTCAGTTGGTTACTCTTTTTGAATATTTGCTAGCCATTTACAAATATTAGATTAACATTAAGTACCAAGTACTTGACTATTATATGAAAAATATAAGTTTTATCTAGTAGATACCTGAAGTATCAGTCTCTCCAGACCTTCTTTTTAGATAAGATGGACAGTTCCTCTTCTATTGTCATATTTCTCCACAGAAGAAACATGGTCTATCTCTATGGGCCTTCTTGGATTCCTTGGGCCTAAAAATGTCCTTTCCATGAACTAATGGCCTCTTAGAGCACATAGTGTGACTCTTTTTTCAGCCTTGTAGTATTCAGGTATATAAACTGGCTCATACCAAATATCACTATAATTTAGGAATATCATATTAACCTGATGAAACATATAAATACTTTCAAGCCTTCCAGTTCCTTCCAAAGGTCATGAATAAATGTCCCCAATATGATGTCAAAATCATCATCAACAACACAACAATGCTTCCACCAAACATCATGTTCAGCTCTACTCGTAAGTGCATGTTGTTTATGCATAGGGCCTTTAAGAATGTAAAATTTATTATTTCTCTTGAGATTGTCTCTAAAGACACGAATCCATTTGTTGATATTGTACCCATTGAATGTTATTGTTTCATGTAGATCAGCAAGTGAAATATGATGCATGGCAACGAGATTGGATTTTGTTCTCATCTACAAAATGTTAACAAAATTAATTTAGTATTTTTGATATTTAAATCTTCAATAATTAATACCCTTTTATTTTGTAAAAAACATTAATTATCAAAGTCTATGATGCAAGTTGAAACACAAATAAATGATTAGATATCATTTATCTCATTCATTGAATCCAACAATGTAGATATCGAGTATCAGTTATATTCTATTATATAATTCATAGCGTTATGGATGACTAATAACAAAATTTAATAGACATGTTTAATCTTATTTATGTCTCGAGTCTCTTTTGCTTAGGTATCATTTATCACAAAAGATTTTCGATCAAATCATTTAGTTCGAAGAACTAGTGTAATCGACCTATAACTAGATTATAGAAATCGCAAATGCACCTCGGCCATCAAAAGACAACACTAGCGATTTTCTATAATTCTAATTTTTTAAAAAGAAAAAAAAAACATATTATATAATGGTTATTGCATGCATCCAATCAGCCACGATATACTTTTATTTAAAATCAATATTTAGCAATGATCATTTATAAAATCCAAATTTTATATAATCAAAGTGATTAAATTTTAAAATTAATACCTAGTATTATTTTTCACGTTTTAGCGCTAAAGAACATTTATTGAACTTTTAATAAAACTTTCTTTTATAAATAAGGTTTGGAGTTTGATAAGTCACTAAATTTTGAATTTTAAACTTATATAATTTTAATACAGAAATTTACCGTTAGCTAGTTTTAAATGATAAAACTCATTTTATTTTTAAAAACTATTTTATATTCTTATGTTAAAAGATAAATTTCATTAAACCAAACTCATTCTGATGTAATTTATGTTCAAAATATTATTTTCCATGTGAACTCTAATTTAACAATTATAACATAATATCAACATATATATAAACAACACGAGCATGCAAAACATATGTGCATATACCAACTATAAACTGGTGAGATTTTGTGAGTCATCATAAAAATGTGAAGTCATTCCTAATGGACATAAAAGGACCAAAAATCTTGTAATGTCTTCACGCTCCCACTTTCTTCAACACATTATAGAAAGTTTATAAAAATAATTTTTAAGGTTGTAAAACTTTAATAAAATCAAGTTTATAAGCTTTTGATCTTCAAAACGACTATCATCTTCATTCTTGTTACATTTTTATAAAATAAATTATTTCTAAAACTAATCTATTACTTACAAAAATAAACGAAAAGAAAACTATATATTTGACTATTACATAACATACGAATATTACAACCATTTTAAAAAAAATCAACACAAACACATCAAAAGAAGTTCATCGCTAGTTTATGCACAACATATATATATATATATATATATATATATATATATATATATATATATATATATATATATATATATAGACACATAAACACATACACACACAAAATTATATAAAACAACACTTTATTTTAGTGACAAAAAATGCATGTAAACTTTTGTCGCTAAAATAACAATTATAGAATTGAAAATATGTATGAAAATTTCTTACAAAAAGAAAATCATCCATGTCTTCCAAAAAACAAATATTATACCAAATAATCTAATAATATAATCAAGCTTGCAAAAATAACTCTGATAACAATTGTTGGGTTTTATTCAAAATCGTTTATCCAAAAATGCTAATAATAGCAATGGAAGCTTAAAAATAGAATAAACTTAAAAGTTTTTTTTAACCCACCAATGATCATTTTGCAATCATGGAAAGATTAAATCAACCATAGAAGGAAAACTGTTATAACCTTTGAAGACTTTAATTCTCATGGGAGATGGAAGTTGTTTAAGTGATGCATGAAGCTCCAACGAAGAAGCTCTCTACAAGTATCCACCAAGCAAGAGTAAATCACTTCAATATGCTAGTATTTACTTGTATTAATATGTTCTTAAGCCACTAAGACTTATATCAAATAATCCTTAAGAAGAACCAACTTATAAACACTATATCTTCACAACACTTTACAAAAAGGAGGAGAGGGAAGAGCACCTTATGTTCTCGGACTTAAGGAGGAAAAAAGAAGAGAAGAAGCATGAGAAAAAGTAGTTAGTTTTTTCTCCATGACCTTCTTTATATACTAACATGTGTGCACCAAGTCAAACCAAGTCATTTAACGAATGTATGGAACTCTATGACAAGCATGGTAGGAATATAAGGAAAGGCAACACACTATGTCTTCTTCATGAAGGGAATCCACGATTTTGACTCTTTTAAGAGCCAAAATTGAGTGTCATTTACATAATCTCCTAACTAGTAGTTACATATGAACTAAATGGTTATTCAAAGGGTCCATTTAATTTGTACACAACATATATATATATATATATATATATATATATATATATATATATATATATATATATATATATATATATATATATATATATATATATATATATATATATCTTATTCTCTTTTGTTATTATTTCTTAGAAACAATAATTGTCAATATGTTGGTAATATGATTTTCATAAAATAATGTTTTTCTAATTAAATACAAGTGTTGATAATATTTATTAATAATCAAATTACTCTAATAAATAATCAATAAGTATCAGCTTACTATAAGGCGTGACCCTATAGGATCATATGTCATTAGCAAATATCATTCTACAATGACTATTAGGCATATAGATCTTGCACAATCAACACTACAACATTTGCACCTCCCATACGCCTACCAGTTTCATCGTATGAGGTGGGGTAAGACCACTTACCGAGTTTAGTGAGATTTCTACGGTGTCAAAATGCGAACGCCATATGTTAGAACTTGGTTACGTAGTCTTGGATGTTTCCTTTTTGACGGATTGCCAAAAACTGTTCATATACACTCCCATCTCATGATGGATGGAAGCGTTCTAGTAGTTGTTCTTTTAAATCTTCCCATGAACGAAATGGCTTCTGGTTATAGCTCTGTCGATACCATGATAGGGCCGCACCTTCTAAACAAATTACATTTACTCGCAATTGGTCTCGTTCTCCAATACCATGAACTTCGAAAAAATGCTCCGCTCGATAAATCCATCCAAATACGTCGTGATTCTTAACATATTCCTAAACCAATTCTAATACCTTCTAAACAAATTGCAGCTATGGAGCACTATTTATAGTGTCCAACACTCTACTACTTAACAGATTCCTAACCAATTCTAATACATGTTTTGTATAATATAAACCCTCCTAATTTAAAACAAAACATTCCAAAACGACCCACATAGGGGGCCATATCAACAGGACACATTGCTAAGTCTCGATAGAGGTAGTGAGGTGAAATGACAAATCACACTCCACAACTAATAGAAAAGTTGGAGAGGTTCCATCAATATAACAAAAGGGATATAGTTTATATGTCAACATGGACAAGATCTATGAACAAAGATTAATGTTGCTCTAGGCAAAATCTGTTAATTCTTGGCTTCGTTTCTAAATTGAATAATCTGCAATATAAAATGTTAGTAATAAACGCAATGGTTTGGGCTCGAGTTGGACTCGATTTCCTTAACCAACCATAACAGTATGTAGTGCCGGATATGACTACTTGCCTGAAAGAATTGCCGGGAATAGTTGCAGAGAAAAGGAGGGAAGAAAATGAGTATTTGCATCTGTGTTTCGAATGAGGCAGCAGTTGTCCGATTTTATACTGGTTTGTAATGACAAGAAATCCGCAGAAGATGAATATTTACATCTGTGTGTCAAAGCTCTCACGGAGAAAAACACAAACCCACTTTGAGTTTTATATATATATATATATATATATATATATATATATATATATATATATATATATATATATATATAGACACACACGTCCAAAGTTAGTTAAAATATACATATTTATACTAAAAATTTCCAACAAAATGAACATCAAAATATTCTGTGGCCATCTTTTTGGTAGCAAAAGTATAGCATTTGCAAGAGACAAGTACTATATGACATAAACCACTATTCAATTTTTTCACATTTTGGTCCTATGTAAGTAAACAAACGTAAAACCTACGACATAATCAAGGTAATTTTGCAAAAACCAACCCTTTCGCTTTTCGATTCACTATAGAAATTACAAAAAATAAAGAAATCAAATCAAATTGAAGAAAATCATGTGATTAGAAGCTTATTTGCACTTGCAACAATCACCTAGCTAGCAAGATACTAACCAACAAAAACCCCTAACCTACCAAAAACATATCTATCCTACAACAACCAAAAAAACAATCCTATGTAATAACCTAAGACAACCAACCAAAAAAAAAAAATCCTTTTTTGTCCTTTTCGATGGAAGAATTTCTTCGATAAATGCTTATTTACATATTGCAAAAATCAATAGTCAGCTTCAAGAAACTTCTCATAACTAGTCCCATAAAGAGTCTTGTTAATATCAACCCAATTCATTATATGTTCCGATAACGCCCCTTTGTGAATCTTGACTTGCCTACTGGTCAACTCCATACGTGGGATCTTCAAAAAGTCTTGAACTTGTTTAAGTTTCTACAAACCCCATTATCAAACATTATACTTTACGCAACAACACTTGTACATTATGCAATAAAACAAGTACACTTACAGATGGGTTTGTGATAAGATCTTCATAGTAAAGAACCATGTGTCTTGTTCCATTGAAGAACTCGAGTGCTTTCATGGCTGTTGCTTCCATTTCTCTCAAATCCAATGTTAGTGATGATGTGTTGATTGTAGGTTTGTATTTAGAAAGCTTTGAAGCCTGTTTACATAAAAAGACAAAATATTCATGATACTGTTTTATTTTTGAGTTAATGCAGAAAGAATGACTTAATAAAGAAAGTCAGGTAAATGAGGCTTTGGGTGGGACCCACCTCCTCGTGTGAGTGGACATGAGACACGTGTATGCCGTTTAAAATTTTGGCATCTTTATCGTAAGAATTTGCAAGAATTGAAACCAATCTACGAAGCATATTTCTTCTTAATAAGAAAATTACGGAAACGCCCTTATCGTTGAAGTAGTCCACAATTTCTTTAGGGTGTTCCATCAAACCCTGTGTTTTAAAAAAAAAAAACGTAAATCATAAAATGCATAATTTTTAATTGTTCTGAATCAACCTTTTTTTTTATCCAAATTGACCATTTTTATACAAGAAAAAATATAGGTTTAATAAAAAAAATATCAAAATAGGATGTGTAATTTTGTATAATAACAAAATGACCACTTTTTTCTTCACATATAACACAAAATAACCACCCAAATTGCAATATAGATTTTGTGAAGTGTGAAATTGATTTATAAATGGTATCCACCACAAAAAAAAACTTTTAAAAAATTACAAAATGGCATCATATTTTACGAAATGACATGGTAATGTCATTTCGCAAAGATAATCACAATTATTTTAAATTTTTTAAAAGGTTTTTAGTGGTGGGGACCATTAATAAAGCAATTTCGTAATTCACAAAATCCATATTGCAAATTAGGTTGTTATTTTGTGTTATATGTGAAGAAAAAAGTGGTCATTTTGTTGCAGAAAAGTCACATTACTTTCGAAATTTTTTTGATAAAGTCCTAAAAAAAAATTAACAGAAAAGTCCCGCTTATTTAATATTTTGCCAAAATTAATAAAAAAATCCTTATTTTTATTTTAACAGGAAATGACAGATTATCGTGTAAAATTAAATAATCAGGACTTTTCTGTTCACAAAAAAAAAAATTTGGACTTTATCAAAAATTTTCCCAAAATAATGGGACTTTTCTGCATATTTCCCTTTTGTTATTATACATCTCACATTTTGGTCATTTTGGTTATTTTTGTGACTAACCAAATATATATATATATATATATATATATATATATATATATATATATATATATATATATATATATATAATACCTGATTAAGCATCCATTTGAAGCCAATTGCAGCAGAACACTCATTCTTGGAAGAACTAGTTAGCCAATCCAAATTATAAACACTATCAAGTGTTTTAATAATTGATGAAATATTATTTCTCCTAAATTTTTGACCAAAAATTTCACCATTTGAACTAACATTTATATGACTATTTAATAAAGTCTCAAACCACCCACTTCCTGATCTTTGCATTGACAAAATTGCAAACAATCGCACAGGATTCCCAACACATTCCAATCTGTAAATACAAAAATACGAAAATTTATAATATATAAATTATAAATCTTGAAAATGATTTTAGTTTTTTTTTTTACCTTTTGAAAGTTTTGGGATTTGGGTAATGCAAGAAAGGGATTTCTGATCGATCAATGAAGGCGTTGTAACATTGCCTTTGGATTACTTGAATATCAAGAAACGTGTTCTTTGTTTGGATGTTTATTTGTTTAAAACAAATTGAACAAATGTAAACACCAAACACCATTGAAAATATTAATACAATTAGTCTTAAAACTGGTGAAGAAGACTTCTTTGGAGGCTTGATTATGAGAGCATCCTGTAAATTGATTATATTGAGTACATGAAATCTTGAAATAAAGAGATTAAATGAAGTATGAAGGATGGAAATTAAAGAATCTAAATTGAAGACTAATTATTGAGATAAATACACCAATTATGCTCATGATTGCAGAATGTTACAAATAATTTTAGAAAAAGTTGTTAATTTATTATAGGATACCCAAAACCCAAATCAAGAAAGCAAAAAAGGGGAAAAGTATATAAAAGAATAATGCTCTTAAAGAGATTAAATAACAAAGTATAAAAGAGGTATACATCAATGAGCAGAAATTTAAAACTTTATCAGATGAGTTAAACATAAAAGCATCATTCAGTCCAAACCCATTTGATTTATTGAAGAATTTTAGAAAAAATATAGTTCATAAGAAATTTGGAATTAATTTTGGACAAAAAATTATGGTTATTACTCACAAACGAAATATTTATGCATATCGGGAGAAAAAGATATATAATTAAAACATTACTGAGTTAACAAAAATTACTGAATGCATGCAAAAAAACTAATAGATATAAAAGCGATTAAATGAAGTATTAATAAGAACATAAATTACTGAAATCTTAGGGCATCCACAACCGCATACTAAAAACATAAACTTTACACTAAATTTAGTTGATTTGAACGTAAAAATAGCACTCGAATCGAATCCACTTTGATTTCATTACAAACATATAATCAAAACAATTTATGATGCCTTCAGTTTCCAATTTTGGGCAAAAAAAAACTATGCTCGTAATAAGGGAAAAAAACAGTCAATTGAATACAACAAAAGCATTTAAAAATTATGTACTTCAGATTCTTATCTATCGAGCTAATTAACAAAAATCGAACTTTTTTTATACAATAGAATCATAAAGTAGTTAAAACCCCAAACTAGAACAAATGGAATACCTTATTCCAGAACACAATAGTTTCTGCCATTACAGTGATCTTTGAAGTAGAGTTTACAAATTCTTTGTCTTCTTCTTCTTCACTGAATCATCTTCTTAGCAGCATTCAATAGCCGATTCCTCCAAGCAGACATAACTGAGCTGAGATCTTTGGAAGATCGGTGAGATTTAACAAACAGCTGGTGTGGCGTGTGTGCCCCTTTGTCAGAGGCTTTTCGAGAGTCGAGACTATAAATTGTAAATTATTTTGGGGTTTTGGAGTATAAATTTCGTATTGTTTTTCGTATCCATATGGCAAAATCTTGATGAATTTGGTACGATTCGCGTGTAAAGCGGAAGATTTTGAATATTTTGACTTTTATTTGGGGGAAAGAGTCATAAGACCGAAGACCGTGTTTTAATGCTACTGTTGTTGATGCGTTCATTACAAAAATATGTCGAGTTTCAGACAAAACCCCTTGAGGTTTTACCATGTTTACATAATGCATCCTTCTTCTTTTACTTATTAAAAAATGCATCTAATGTACTCTTGTTGAGTTGTGTTTTCTTGGGGCTTTGAGTTGGCGAGTGTCTATGAATTCAGGGTAGCCATCCGGGATGATTAAGCTGAAACTCTGGAAAAGATTATAACAACATAATTCGAAATCTGATGATAATAATAAGATAAAAATAGATTTGAGGCTGAGATTGAAACAAATTTATATTATTATATATTCACATTTATACAGAGTATTATTTAATAAATGTTATGATACTAAACAACTTATAAATTAATTAGCTGTAAAAATAAGATGGTGTAAATAATACATCTGGATTATTAACTAAAAAAAATTATAATTATAAAAAAAGAAAATTATATTTAATAATAATATAAAGATTTCATAACATGTTATATATGTTAAATTGTCATATATTTGAGTTGAGATAAAGTATATTATATAGAAAAGATAAGACAGTATAAATAATATATAGAATACTACTAAATTAAAATTATGATACAAATATGAATGAATAAATAAATAAAGAGTTTAAATTAGTAATAACTAGTAGAAGATCCCCGTGCTTCTCACTGGTTAGATTTTTGCACATTTTCGTTTGTTTCGTTTGTTACATTAGTGGGTACAGTAAAGTGTTTGTTTTCATTAGATTGTTTGATTAGAGACAATAAAAAGTAAGCGTTCAGAAATGGGAATAGACGAAACTGTAACATCCCAAAAATCCAGGGTAAAAAATTCATTTTTATTATAGTCAAAACACTAATGAAACTTATCCAAACATTGAAAAACATTTTAAATAAAACAATTATCAGAGTTCACTCCCAAAGATCAATGTTGCGGAAAACACGGTTGTATGCGCTGCGATCGTCCCGAGCTCCAAAATCTGAAAACTGGAGTATCTGAAACATAAACTGAAAACCGTAAGCACAAACTTAGTGAGTTCCCCGAAACATATCCCACATAAACCACATAAGTCATGCATACAAACATATAAGGATGACATGGAAACGCTTCATGGTCTTACTCCGAGTGCCATGGGAACCCCCACATGGTCTTCATATAAATACATAACACGTTGATAGCACATTCGCAAATAACCACTACAGTTAAATAACATGGGTCAGCCTTGGTGCATTCGACCCATTGATATGGTGAGGAGACTCGCCTCGAATGCAGAAACTTGCTGAAAGAATTCCCTAGTTGCTGCCCTGACGACACCTCCGAACTATCAGATCAAAATAACACCCAATTAGCAATTGGGTTCCATTCCAAGGCCCACCAACCATACTTGGGGTAAAATGACCATTTTACCCCTGACCCCAACAAGAACCAAAACTGAGGCCCATCCTTAATAACCAAAAAGGCCCAAGACCAAAAGATCCACAAAGGCCCACTAGTGGCTCAATTTCCAAACTGGGCCTTATCCTAAGCCCATACTTCCCTTAATTACAATTCAGATTACCACAATTACCTCTTGGGACAAACTTGCTCAAAATCAAAAATCAAAAGTCAAAGTCAACGGTCCAAGTTGAACCAACTCGCCGAGTTGTCCTTCAACTCGTCGAGTTTCTTCATTAGTCTGCAAAGATCGGGCAAAACCCCATCAACTCGCCGAGTTCACTAATGAACTCGCCGAGTTACC
Organism: Lactuca virosa; assembly: GCF_052849685.1. Lineage (NCBI taxonomy): Eukaryota > Viridiplantae > Streptophyta > Magnoliopsida > Asterales > Asteraceae > Lactuca > Lactuca virosa. The sequence goes on along the minus strand of NC_136429.1, from coordinate 477,905,939 downwards.
CAGAATTCCAACAACATAATGCATTAAGCTGCCTTCAACGAATCCAAAAGTTCCAAAGCTCAGATTTCAACTAAAATGAGATCAAGAAGGGTAAAGTTTCCAACTTTACCCCTAGGAACCACCCAAATGGGTCCAAACCCAAACCCTAGACTTAAAAGAGTGATGGCTTAATCATTAAGCACTTATTCTACAAGGACACAGCCCCAAAATGCAGATCTGGCCACATAAGGCTAGATGGCCAAGTAAAGTCTCCAACTTTACACTTATTCACTACTAGAAGAAGCTCAAATGCACAAAAGAGGCCAAAAGAAGGACTTAATGAATGTATGAAGCCCTTAGGACCATAAAGTTGACACATTTATGCCAAAAGAGCTCATGAAGATCATATATCTTAAAGAATAACCACTTGGGACTTCTACTTCCCCAACAACCACCCATTCATGGCTAAATGCATACAAACAAACCCAAGAAGAGATCTAAGACAATATTGAGCAAGGTTAGAACTTTATACCCGAAATATGCTGAAAATGGAGTAGAGAACCAAGATCTGAAAGATCCTACTTGAACCATCACCTTGCACCAAGCTTCTCTTCCTTCAATGAGCTTCAAACACACCCACAATGAGCTCACAACACTCAAGGAGGATTTAGGGTTTCGAGATTAGGGTCAGGGGCTATGGATGCTGGGAATGAGGCCAACACCTGGGACTGAAGGTGTTTAAATAGGGTGCAAAACCCCAAAATTAGGGTTTCCTAAACAGCGTCCAACTCGCCAAGTTAGCTCCTTCAACTCGTCGAGTTGTCTCATTAACCTTGCGACCAAAACAACTTCTACACGCCGAGTTGAGGCTCCTCAACTCGTCGAGTAGACCCATTAGATCCCCACGATTCTTCATCTTCCACTCGCCGAGTTGGCTCCCCCAACTCGCCGAGTTCAACTTGAAATTGGCATAATTCCACAATTAACCTTCTAGATTTCGGGTGTTACAGAAACGATCATTTTCCTTAGATTATGTGGCAAAAGATACATGGATTCAGAGCATAATTTCTTTATAATTAAAAAGCAACATAGTTATATAATAAAAGATTCAAATCATATATTATTATAAGTTTATAACTGGTAAATAGTAAAGTACATTGCACATATTGACAGTAAGAGTAACGCACATTGCTATTATCCTCAATCTGCCTATTTGAGCATTATCCATAACAAAAATGATTTTTTCACCCATATCAATGGTCCAAAACAATATAAAACACCTTAAAAGGGGAAAATTGTCGTTTTCATGAACAAACACATTCATAGTAATATTGCATCACCCAACATATGCATTATGTATATTTTAAATCCTATAAAGAATTGCATCATATAATTTATCATAAAGAATTACATCAAATAATTTATCATAAAGTGTGTTGTGGTCCCTAGCATGGATGCTCGAGCCCTTATTTTTCTAGAGGCCCATGATCAGATGGCAAAAAGGGATTCACAAAAATGGGCTTAACTAGCCAAAATGAGTTGAAGATTCTTCATTATTAGCTTATTAAATGCTTCCTTAATAGGTATTTAATAGTTTAATAATGAAGTTCAGTAATGGATCTTTAATAGTTTAATAATGGCTATTTAATAGTTCTTTAAATGCTTTAGACTTTTCATTTTTTTCTTAGCCCTATTAATTGAGCTCAAAGTTGTAATTCCAAATCATCTCTAATTTGAATAATAAGAATTTCATTTTCCTCCCAAGTTTTCGTGTGTGTTGACCGTATTTTAAAGCCCAATTACGCGGTATTCTTAGAATAAACGTGGGTTATTAGAGATTTTTATGAGTATTCTATAAGAATCAATAGGTTCAATCTTATTTATCTTTGTTTGTTTTTGTATGCTACATCAGTTGGTATCAGAGCCGAATTTCTAGTTCAAAATGCCTCCAAGAAGAAACAGACCAGCCTATGATGTTCATGAACTAGAGCAACGACTTATGGCACGCATGGAGGAGAGGATGGACCAAATGATGGATCAATTGACAGAGCGGATGGTCAAACTGATGAATCAAAGGGATACAGATCTCACAATCCTTCGATTGTGGAAGATGATGAATTTGGGAATCCGTTCGGTGATGGTGAAGATTCGTATTCTAACGACAATATGGTGAGGCGGCCAAGACATGATCATGGAGCCGACAATAGGCGTTTAGAGGCCGGAATGAAAATTGATATCCCAAAATTTGATGAGGCCAGTTTGAATCCAGAAGGATTCATCGATTGGTTGGCTACAACTGAGGAGGTATTTGAATTCAAACGAGTTCCTGAAAACAAGAGAGTATCATTGATCACCACCAGGTTACGTGGAAGGGCATCTTCATGGTGGAAACAGTTAAAACTAACACGAGCTAGACTCGGGAAGTCATAGATTATGACTTGGAGGAAGATGAAGAAGTGTTGGCGGTCCAACTTTCTACCACATAAGTTTCAAAGATTGATGTACCAATGCTTGCAACATCTAAAGTAGGGTGCCAAGTCGGTTAATGATTATACAACTCAGTTCTACCAATTGATTGCCCGAAATGATATCCAGGAGTCAGAGGCACAACTTGTTGCTTGATATATTAGGGGTTTAAGGGTTCAGATCATGGACTCTATCAACATATTTTACCCGGTATCTATTTCTGAAGCACACCAACGGGCATTGGCTATTGAGAAACAAAATCGTCGGGTGGGCGGGTCGTCGACGTCTGCCAGTGTTGGTGGATGTTTCGGGACGTGTGGTATGGTACCTCACATTATGCCTACTCAGCAGAGACCGACAGGTAGCAGTGTTGGACCAACTCCTAAGGGGACCGGTTGTAGTGGCTTGAAATGTGTTAATTATATGGAGACGGATCACCGGCAATCAGAGTGCAAGAAGGCTAGAAAAAGACATATGTTTGTTGAGCCTGACGATTGGCTGAACGATGATGTTGGTGAAGATTACAAAGATGTCCCGGTATATGATGATGAGCCTCAATTTGAAAAAGAAGTTGTAACTGGAGATATGGGGTGAATTTGGTGGTACGACGCTATTGCTTTACACTAAAAGTTGTTGATGATGATTGCTCAAACACAACATGTTCCAATCAACATGTACCATTTTGGGTAAGGTTTGTACCTTCATTATTGACTCTAGAAGTTGTGACAACCTGATATATGAAGAGGCGGTTCAAAAGCTGGATTTAAAGGTAGAGAATCGTTAAGTTATAATGACTCAAGAAAGGTGGTGAGGTAACCGTATCTAAACGAGCTCTTGTTTCTTTCTCTATTGGTAGAACATATAAAGATGATGTTTGGTGTGATGTGGTTTCTATGGATGCTAGCCGTATGTTGTTGGGACGTTCTTGGGAGTATTAACGTAATATAGATCATAACAGACGATCCAATACTTATATATTTTTTTGTTTGGAGGTGTTAAGATAACTTTGATTCCTTGTAAACCAAAGGAGCAAGCCGTTAAGTCTTTGGGTACTCTGATGACTCTTACACAGTTTGAAGATGAGTTGGAGGGAGCATGTAAGTTTTTTTTGTTGATAGGGAAGGAAATGACTAAGGAGGTTGAAATTCTTGAGGCTATGGTTACTCTGCTCGAGGAATTCACTGATGTCTTCCATGATAAATTACCTGATGGTTTGCCACCTTTACGTGACATCCAACACCATATTGATTTGTAGTGTAACGACCCAAATTTCCAAATAAAATTTTCATTTTTAAATAATCAAAACATTCCCATAAAATATGAAATCTCAATGACAATTGTTTTCAAAATCCATGACATCAAGATTTTATTTCAAATATCAGAGTGTCCCCATATAAAATGACAGAGAGTGTATGCCGCACCATCAAACCTTGCCCTCGCCCTTAGGCTCTGAAGTACCTGAAACAATCAACAAACTGTAAGCTAATACTTAGTGAGTTCCCCAGAGCATACCCCACATAATCCACATAATCACATAACCCATATTAGCTATATAAGCTACATAAACCACATAAGCCATGCATACAAACATATAAGGATGTCGTGGGCTCCCCCCAATATCTTATACCTACATGCCATGGGAACCCCCATGGTCTTTACCTATGATGTTGTAACGACGTAAATTTTAAAACAATTTTTCATTTTTCAAACATAAATAAACTCATATAATATACTCAAAATCTCATGTATCAAATGTCATCGCAATAAAACATATCCCCGAATCTCAAAACATAATCCCCTACCAGTGTGTACAGATCATGTCGGCGCCTTCCCGAGATCCTCGATGGTACCTGAAACACATATCACATAACACGGTAAGCATAAATGCTTAGTGAGTTCCCCAAAATACCACATACAACACATAAGCCACTCGAGGCTATAACTCGGTATGACCTTCCGGTCAATGTGTCCCAGCAGGACCCTCCAGTCCCGTAGCTCGTTGGACCCTCCAGTCCGGTCTAGCTCGTTGGACCCTCCGGTTCGGTCTAAATCGTTGGACCCTCTGGTCCGGTCTAAATCGTTGGACCCTCTGGTTCGGTCTATATAACACATAGCATACATATATCACAATGCACATAAACTCAAACATACACATAACTCATAAGACCCTCCGGTCTACACATAGATACCACTCTAGGTAATGTATAGTGAGAAGACTCACCTCGGGTAACTCGGATAACTCGAACTCGAAATACTGATCTAGCCTCCGCCTAATCACACAAAATAATTATCTATAATTAATACGGCTCTCAAAGGCTAGACTAGTCCCTCCCTATATTCTCTCAGAAGGGTAAAAGACCATTTTACCCCTCAAATGGCCCAAAGGTCCAAATGTTGACTAAACCCTAAAAGTCAACGAAAGTCAACCCTCCGGAGTACGCGGCACGTACCAGCTCTGTACGCTGGGCGTACTCGAAGGTTTCACAGAATCGGGGAGCTCGACCCCCTACGCTGCACGTAATGGGATTACGCCCAGCGTAAGTCCCAGTTTCACACTCCTCATGATTTTGGTCTTAAATGGTTAAGACATAAGCTCATATTTTAGATCTGGCCATTCTAATACCTCTTAATCCATAAAGTCGAAACCTTTAAGCCTTTGCATCGCTGTAAAGGTCACCAATCACTCTAAACACCTTTCCTCTTTCCTCATTAAGCCCTTAACTCATGCATGACTTAATCTTCACGTCCATGATTGGATTTTTATGGATCTATGACACAATATACACTGAAATGGGGCAAATCTAGGCTTATGGAGACCATTTACTCATAAAGTCTCCACCTTTGGGACAAAAACCCTAGAAATGGTCCATAAAGCACAAATCCAAAAAGACTAGGAAAGCTTTGAGCTTTTTACCTCCAAGTGGTGCTCCAACCTCTGTAGAGCTCAGATCCAAAAATTGCACTCCAACTCTAGCTTCCACAATGGCCTTCTCTTTTTCTTCACAAGCACACAATGATACTTTTAAGCCCAAACACACAAACACACACAAGCTTAGAACGAAGGTTTGGCTCTCTTAGGGTTTCACTATCTGGAAATGGTGGCTGGGATGGAGGCCATAGCATCCCTTTTATAGTGCTCATGACTTAATTAGGGTTTTGAGTCTGGGCCCAGTACGCTTAGCGTAAACTAAGGTACGCCCCGCGTACTGGGTTGAGTCCGTGTTAAAGGCATGCCCATGGGTACGCGCAGCGTACTCTTAAGTACGCCCAGCGTACCCACTTATCACCATTTTCTATTTTGGGCCAATTTTGACAACTTGGAAAGGAAGAAGGATTAAAGAGATATACCTGCATTTCGGGGTGTTACAATTCTCCCCCACTAGAACCAGACTTCGCCCCCGAAGTCTCATGCCGCGAACAACTCCGGATGCTGCTCCCGCATCTCCGACTCCGGCTCCCAAGTCAGCTCGGACCCTCTCCGATGTTGCCACTGGACCTGAACCAGAGGCACCTCCTTGTTCCTCAGAACCTTGATCTTCCGATCCAAGATCGCGATCGGCCTCTCAATGTAATTCAGACTCGCATCCACCTGAATATCCTCTAGCGGCACAACCGCCGTCTCATCGGCTATACACTTCCTCAACTGGGATACGTGAAAGGTATCATGGATCTGACTCAACTCCTCGGGCAGCTCCAGACGATATGCTACCTTACCCACCCTCGCGGTCACCCTGAATGGACCAATGTATCGGGGCCCCAGCTTGCCCCTCTTCCTGAATCGGATCACTCCTTTCCAAGGAGATACCTTCAGGAGTACAAAATCTCCAACCTGGAACTCGAGCTCGGACCGCCGCCTATCCGCATAACTCTTCTGACGACTCTGGACTGTCAGTAACCTATGTCTGACCTGCTGTATCTGCTCAGTCATCTTAAGCACTATCTCAGTGCTACCCATCACTCGCTGCCCCACCTCTCCCCAACAGATGGGGTCCGACACCTCCTCCCATAAAGAAGCTCAAAGGAAGGCATACCAATACTCGAATGGTGGCTGTTGTTGTAAGAAAACTCAGCCAAAGGTAGATATGTGTCCCAACTTCCACCGAAGTCCATAACACATGCTCGAAGCATGTCCTCGAGCGTCTGTATCGTCCGCTCACTCTGCCCGTCCGTCTGTGGGTGATAAGCAGTACTGAAGTGCAATCTCGTACCCAACTCCTCATGAAACTTCTTCCAGAACCTGGCAATCCATGCCGCGACACCACCTCTCTCACATACATCTCTGCCAGTCTCTTTGCAGAAGAGCTCTCACTGATAGCAAGGAAGTGAGCGCTCTTCGTCAGCCGATCCACAATCACCCAAATTGCATCAACACCCCTCGCGGTCCTCGGTAATTTGGTGATAAAATCCATAGAAATTTGTTCCCACTTCCACTGGGGAATCTCTAATGGCTGCAACTTGCCATGCGGACGCTGGTGCTCGGCCTTAACCCGACGACATGTCAAGCACCTCTCTACTACCCATGCAACATCCCTCTTCATACATGGCCACCAGTAGTCTCTCTTCAGGTCCAAATACATCTTAGTGGCCCCGGGATGGATCGAGAATCTCGATCTATGCGCCTCCTCCATCAGAGTGCTACATGCACCGCCCGTATAAGGCACCCATATCCAACCTTGAAAGGTCCTCAGACCTCGGCTATCCGTCACAAACTCAGATACCTTCCCAACCACCCGCTCTCTCTTGAGGTTCTCTGGTCTCACAGCCTCTGCCTGGGCCTCTCGGATGGTATCTAATACCGGAGTCATCACCGTCATCCTCATGCATATATCTCGAATCGGGGCGCTCTCCGCCCTGTGGCTCAGAGCATCGGCTACCACGTTAGCCTTGCCCGGGTGGTACAGGATCTCACAGTCATAATCCTTTACCACATCCAACCATCTCCTCTGACGCATGTTCAGGTTGGGCTGATCCATCAAATACTTCAAACTCTTGTGGTCCGTGTATACAGTACACCGAACCCCATACAGATAACAGCGCCATATCTTGAGGGCGAACACTACTGCCCCCAACTCCAAATCGTGGGTGGGATACCTCGTCTCATGAGGTTTCAACTGCCTCGATGCGTATCCTATCACGTGCCCCCTCTGCATGAGCACCGCACCCAAACCCGATATAGAAGCATCACAGTAAACCACAAAATCCTCCATTCCCTCCGGAAGGGCTAACACTGGGGCTTCGCATAGTCTCTGCTAAGAGTCTCAAACGAGATCTGCTGCTCTGGACCCCAAGAAAAAGCAACGCCCTTCCGGGTCAATCTGGTGAGGGGAACGACAATCTTGGAGAAATCCTGGATAAATCTCCGATAGTAGCCGGCCAACCCCAGAAAACTCCTAATCTCGGTGGGGGATCTCGGCACCTCCCAACTCATGACAGCCTCAATCTTGGCCGGATCGACCAATATCCCATTCTGATTAATGAGATGTCCCAGGAATTGGACTTCTCGTAACCAGAAATCACACTTGGAGAATTTGGCATAAAGCCTCTCCGATCTCAATACTCCAAGGATCTCCCTCAGGTGCTCCTCATGCTGCTCTCTGGTCCTCGAATACACTAGAATGTCGTCGATGAACACAATCATCGATCGATCCAACATCGGCCTGCATACTCGGTTCATGAGGTCCATGAACGCCGCTGGTGCATTGGTGAGCCCAAAAGGCATCACCACGAACTCGTAATGCCCATAACGAGTCCTAAAAGCTATCTTCTGGATATCCTCATCACGCACCCTCATCTGGTGATATCCAGACCTCAAGTCTATCTTGGAAAACCAAGGCGCACCCTGCAATTGATCGAATAGATCGTCGATCCTCGGCAATGGATAACGGTTCTTGACCGTTAATTTGTTCAACTCCCGGTAATCAATGCACATCCGGTGTGAACCATCCTTTTTCTTGACAAAAAGGATCGGCGCTCCCCACGGCGAGCTGCTCGGTCGGATGAATCCCTTCCCCAACAGCTCCTGAAGCTGCGAGGATAACTCCTGCATCTCCGGTGGCGCAAGGCGATAGGGTGCCTTGGCAATAGGTGCTGCCCCCGGAATCAAATCGATGCGAAACTCCACCTGCCTCTCGGGAGGCACACCCGACAACTCCTCGGGGAAAACATCCGGAAACTCTCGCACTATCGGTACCTCACCGAAAAAACTCGGCCTCTCTGCGGCAACTCGTGTATCCATCACATAGGCTACAAACCCTCTACAGCCCTGTTGTAGACTCTGTCTCGCTCTGGCGGCCGAACAAAATGCTGACCCAGATCGGGTACCCTCGCCATACACCGTAAGTACTCCCCCACTAGGGTCTCGTATGGTCACCAACTGTCGCTCGCAGTCTATAACAGCTCCAAATCCGCTCAACCAGTCCATGCCCACGATGACACAGACCTCACCCATTGCAATCGGTACCAGATCTATCGGGAACTCAACACCGAAAATCTCGAGTACACATCCTCGAATCACATCAGTAGCATATATCGCTCGCTCGTCAGCTATAGAAACTCGTAGAGGTCGACTCAACGCCTCTCGTCGGGTACTGATGTGTTGGCTAAACGCTAATGACACGAAAGATCGACTCGCACCCGAGTCAAATAACACCAAAGCAGGTACAGAACTCACAAGAAAAGTACCTATGCATACCACAGAATAAGCACAATATCTCAAACTCAGAATAAGTAAATGAAAGAATACATACCAGCCACAACATCGGGTGCTGTGCAGACCTCCTCCGCTACCAACTGAAAGGCTCTCCCGCGAGCCTTCGGTGCCTCGGTCTTCGCTGGCCAGGCCTTGGTAGCTCTAGCAGCAGGTGCAGATCCCTGTGCTGATCCCTAAAGTAGCTGTGGGCACTCGGCCTTCCGATGGCCTGTCTGGTTGCAGTGAAAGCAAACCGAAAATCCATTGGGGCAATCCCTCGCGATATGCCCTCCTTCCCACACTTGTAGCACACACCCGCCCTGCACGTCCCATCATGGCTCTTGCCGCACTTCCCGCAAGTGCGACCCTTCAGACCTCCAGATCTCGAATCAGAGGGCTTTGCCCGCTTGGCTGCCGGCTGAGACTGTACCGGCCGCCTATCCCTCCTGTGAGACTCGGCCTCCTTCCTGGCCTGAGTCTCTAGCTTAATCTCCCTCTTCCGGGCATTCGCCTGGAGCTCGGCAAATGTCCGGTATGTTGAGTTCGCCACGAACTCACAAATGTCCCTCCTCAGTATGCTCAGATATCGGCTCATACGTTCCTGCTCGGTAGACACGTGCTCAGGGAAAAACAACGCCCTCTCATGAAACATCCGTGTAATCACAGTCACGGACTCCGTCCCCTGCTTGAGGGACAAGAACTCCTGCGCCAACCGTTCCCTCTCCACCGGGGGAATGTACTCATCTTGGAACATGGTGGTGAACCTCTCCCAGGTCACCGCTGTAATCTCTACAGGAGTGAAGTCTGCCGTAACAAACTTCCACCAGTCCTTCGCTCCCAAGCGAAGCTGGTTTAGCGCGAACTGTACTCTCAGATGCTCCGGACAAGAACAGGTGTAGAATCATCCCTCAATGTCAGAGATCCATCTCATCGCGACTATCGGATCCTGAGTCCCATCAAACTCTGGTGGCTTCGTGTTGCTGAACTCTCGGTACAACAACGAGTCACCCCCTGTGGCCTGGCAGCGGCGACGGCTGCGGTGGCTACAGCAACAGCAGCCTCGGTAAGAGAAGCACACTGCTCATCAAACGTCTCAATCAAAGTGGTCTTGATAGACCCAAACATCTCAGGAATCTCCGCTCGTATGGTTGCGGCCACCTCCTCGTGAATCAACCTACGGATCTCCTCATCACTGGTACCACTGCCTCCTGGGTGGTGGCGCGTCCCAACCATGATGTCTCTGAAATACAACACAAAAGAAATCAGAGATTCGCTCGAGTATACTCACACTCGATACTCAACCCTACTTGTTCTTTAGTACCCTAAGGATTCTTACTTGGACTGCTCACCGATCCGGTGTTTCCAGTAGTACGGGCCCTATACTACCTTCCACAACGCATCAGTATTCAACCCAAGTCCTCCTCCTAGGATCCCAGATCACAAGTACTCTATATCTCACTAAACTCAGGCTACTCTCCAGTAGACCACTCATAAGCTCCCCGCTGCTACCTACTCACTCTCGAAGTATCTCATAGTAGCAGTAACTCCTAGGCTAAGACATCACAAATCAGGCCCACTCTAGTCCTAACCATGAATACCTAGCCTACTCTAGCATGCATAGTATATCACATAATATCTCATAACACATAATGTAAGGGTATTTTGGGAAATCACCGTTCGGGCACTGGCTGATCGTACACACTGCTCCGTTCTGCTTTTCTCAAGAATCTTTTGCTCTTTTAGAAAAATTGTTTCTTTTATGAAAAAATTTCTCAAATCCTCAGTTTTAGTTCAGATACGCCCGAAGGTGCATCCGAATCCCTCAAACCAAGGCTCTGATACCAACTTGTAACGACATAAATTTTAAAACAATTTTTCATTTTTCAAACATAAATAAACTCATATAATATTCTCAAAATCTCATGTATCAAATGTCATCGCAATAAAACATATCCCAGAATCTCAAAACATAATCCCTTGCCAGTGTGTATAGATCATGTCGGCGCCTTCCCGCGATCCTCGCTGGTACCTGAAACACATATCACATAACACGGTAAGCATAAATGCTTAGTGAGTTCCCCAAAATACCACATACAACACATAAGCCACTCGAGGCTATAACTTGGTATGACCTTCCGGTCAATGTGTCCCAGCGGGACCCTCCAGTCCCGTAGCTCGTTGGACACTCCAGTCCGGTCTAGCTCGTTAGACCCTCCGGTCCGGTCTAAATCGTTGGACCCTCCGGTCCAGTCTAAATCGTTGGACCCTCTGGTCCGGTGTATATAACACATAGAATACATATATCACAATGCACATAAACTCAAACATACACATAACTCATAAGACCCTCCGGTCTACACATAGATACCACTCTAGGTAATGTATAGTGAGAAGACTCACCTCGGGTAACTCGGATAACTCGAACTCGAAATACTGATCTAGCCTCCGCCTAATCACACAAAATAATTATCTATAATTAATACGGCTCTCAAAGGCTAGACTAGTCCCTCCCTATATTCTCTTAGAAGGGTAAAAGACCATTTTACCCCTCAAATGGCCCAAAGGTCCAAATGTTGACTAAACCCTAAAAGTCAACGAAAGTCAACCCTCCAGAGTATGTGGCGCATACCAGCTCTGTACGCTGGGCGTACTCGAAGGCTTCACAGAATCGGGGAGCTAGACCCCCTACGTTGCGTGTAGTGGGATTACGCCCAGCGTAAGTCCCAGTTTCACACCCCTCATGATTTTGGTCTTAAATGGTTAAGACATAAGCTCATATTTCAGATCTGGCCATTCTAATACCTCTTAATCTATAAAGTCGAAACCGTTAAGCCTTTGCATGGCTGTAAGGGTCACCAATCACTCTAAACACCTTTCCTCTTTCCTCATTAAGCCCTTATCTCATGCATGACTTAATCTTGACGTCCAAGATTGGATTTTTATGGATCTATGACACAATATACACTGAAATGGGGCAAATCTAGGCTTATGGAGACCATTTACTCATAAAGTCTCCACCTTTGGGACAAAAACCCTAGAAATGGTCCATAAAGCACAAATCCAAAAAGACTAGGAAAGCTTTGAGCTTTTTACCTCCAAGTGGTGCTCCAACCTCTGTAGAGCTCAGATCCAAAGCTTGCACTACAACTCTAGCTTCCACAATGGCCTTCTCTTTTTCTTCACATGCACACAATGATACTTTTAAGCCCAAACACACACACACAAGCTTAGAACGAAGGTTTGGCTCTCTTAGGGTTTCACTCTCTGGAAATGGTGGCTGGGATGGAGGCCATAGCATCCCTTTTATAGTGCTCATCACTTAATTAGGGTTTTGAGTCTGGGCCCAGTACGCTTAGCGTAAACTAAGGTACGCCCCGTGTACTGGGTTGAGTCCGTGTCAAAGGCACGCCCATGGGTACGCGCAGCGTACTCTTAAGTACGCCCAGCGTACCCACTTATCACCATTTTCTATTTTGGGCCAATTTTGACAACTTGGAAAAGAAGAAGGATTAAAGAGATAAGCCTGCATTTCGGGGTGTTACAGATGCTATGGGCTCCCCCACATGGTGTGATATCCGGCTGCCACGGGCTCCCCCCGGGGTCTTCCATGCAAATAACACAAAGTCAACTAGCATACCATATATCACAGAAATAATTACCATACTACATAACACATATATAAACATATAGGAATGTCGTGGACTCCCTTCAGGGTCTTACTCTAGGATTTCGTGGGCTCCCCCCCAGGGTCTTAGACCTATGTACCATTGGCTCCCACACATGGTCTTAACTACTTTCCATGGGCTCCCGCACATGGTCTTTACCTGGAATGCCATGGGCTGCCCCACATGGTCTTGTATCCAACTGCCATGGGCTCCCCCGGGGTCTTCACATATCTACTCCACAAGTACTAGCACATTCACATATACATGCATACCAGACATATCAGTAGTGAACCCACAATAACACTACAACTAATTGAATGCGCCGGCCTTGGTGCCTTGGACCCATTGGTATGGTGAGGAGACTCACCTCTGTCTGCTGAATCCGAAAGCTGCTCTCCTAACAGTCTGAAACCACCCGTGCTGAACAATAATGCCATTAACCCAAAATTAGGATTAACCATAATCTAAGTAAAGAACCCAAGCACCCAAGCCCAAGTCCTTTCACAATAGCCCAAAAGTCTTCATTTGCTAATGGGCCCAAAGTCCATGTCCAAAACTATTAATGGTCCTCATGGCCCAATAAGGCCCAACCATGGCCCAAAACAGATAAATTGGACCACCAACTCAAAACATGACCAGGCCTAATAACTGATTAAGGTCCAAAGTGCTTACAAGCCCAAAACAAGCCCAAACCCATCTGAGTGCGTACGCCTTGTGTACCACTCCTGTACGCTCAGCGTACTGAGTCCTTGAGCTATATGCACTGCGTACGCTATATTACGCCCAACGTACAAGCATATTAAGCACCTACTTCCATTAAGTGCTTAATACTTGATGTTCTAACGTCCAATATCAAATCTGAGTTCATTAAGACGTCCTAGGGCATAAAGTTGGCAAGTTTATGCCCTTGCATGCTATATGGGACTTCAAAACTTCATTCTTCACATTAGGACTTCATATAAAGCTTCAAACTCATGCATGGAGTCTAGATATCCTTCAAGCTAGCACCTTTATGCATCTAGCATGCTCACAAAGCTCAAATCTAACCATTTCAGTCTCTAGAGTTGCTCAACTCTCAAGAGAAAGTCCAAGAACCAACTAAAGGGACAACATAGAAAACCCTAACTAGATCTAATGAATAAGATGGCAAGATCAAGACTTTATACCTCCAGAAGCTCTTCAAGGTGAACTAGATGCAGATTCTTTAAGCACAATGCCACTCCAAGCTTGCTCACTAACTTCTTCTTCTTAAATGAGCTCCAAAATGGCCACCAACACACTTCTAAGCTCCAAAATCACACTCTCAAGGGAAAACTAAGGTAAAGGGATGAAATGAGGCTTTAGAGGCGGATTAGGGTTTAGTCCCAATGACCTAAGGATGCTTAAATAGGTGTCAAGTCCGAAAATTAGGGTTTGGTCCTCTGTTGCGTACGCCCCGCGTACGCGAAACTCCTTCGCTATCCTTCCTCCATAGTACGCTAAGCATACTATTAGGTACGCCCACCGTACTAAAAGGGACCATTTTTCCAACTAAATCATTTTAAAGGGTTAGAATGTTTTACCTTATTTGGAGTGTTACAACTCTCCCCCACTTGAACTAGACTTCGTCCTCGAAGTCCGTAGACGCAAACAGATCCGGGTAATGCTCCCGCATCTCATCCTCCGGCTCCCATGTCCATTCAGGGCCTTTCTGGTGCTGCCATTGCACCTTCACTAGCTTCACCTCCTTGTTATGAAGAACCTTAGTCTTCCTATATAGAACCGTGATGGGTTTCTTAATGTAGTTCAGGCTCTCATCAACCTGAATGTTGTCCAACGAGATAACTGCGGCCTCGTCAGTGACACACTTCCGAAGATGAGACACATGGAAGGTGTTGTGAATCTGGCTAAGCTCGTCCGACAAATCCAAATGGTAAGCCACCTTGCCCACCAGGGCAGAAACCCTGATTGGACCAATATATCGGGGCCCTAACTTGTCCCTCTTCCGAAACCTGATGACTCCCTTCCATGGCGACACTTTCAGCAAAACAAAGCCCCCCACCTGAAACTCGAGATCCGATCGGCGCCGGTCAGCATAGCTTTTCTGACAGCTCTACGCGACTCGCAGCCTGTCGCACACCTGCTGAATCAACTCGGTAGTCTTGAGCACCACCTCGGTGCTCCCCATGACTCGATGCCCTACCTCACCCCAGCAAACAGGAGTCCTACACCTCCGACCATACAACATCTCAAACGGTGGTCGGTCAATACTAGTATGATAACTATTGTTATATGAAAACTCTGCTAGCGGGAGGTATGTATCCCAACTCCCTCTGAAGTCCAATACACATGGCCGAAGCATATCCTCAAGTATCTGGATCGTCCTCTCACCCTGGCCATCTGTCTGGGAGTGGTAAGCAGTGTTGAAATGTAACTGAGTGCCTAACTCTTCGTGGAACTTCCTCCAAAACCTGGATGTAAAACGAACATCCTTGTCGGAGACCACCGACACTGGCACCCCGTGCCTAACCACTACCTCCCGCACATAAATATATGCTAATTTCTCAGCAGAGATACCCTTGGAGATCGTAATAAAATGGGCACTCTTTGTCAACCTGTCCACAATGACTCAAATAGAATCCACACCCCTCGCCGTCCTGGGTAACTTCGTGATGAAGTCCATGGTGATCTCTTCCTATATCCACATAGGAATGGGTAACGGATGAACCTTTTCGTGGGGCCTATGATATTCGGCCTTGACCTTCCTGCAGGTCAAGCACCGCTCCACGAACCATGCAATCTCCCGATTCATGTAGGGCCACCAGTAACTCAACCTCAGATCCCTATACATCTTTGTGGCCCCCGAGTGAATAGAGAACTTGGATCTGTGTGCCTCCTCCAAGATCTTCTGTCTCACTCCACCGGTTACCGGTACCCACACCATGCCACACTATGTCAGAAGACCTCGACTATCCCGAACAAACAAGGGAATCTGACCCCGAATCCGCTCTATCTTCCAGTTTTCTTTCTTCAAACCCTCCACCTGAGCCCCCTTGATCATATCCAACAATGGAGAGATCACTGTCATCCTCAAACAAACGTCCCTTAACGGAGCACTTGCCGCCTTGCAGCTCAAAGCATCGGCTACCACATTGGCCTTCCCTGGGTGGTACAAGATCTCGCAATCATAATCCTTCAGTACATCCAACCACATCCTCTGCCGCATGTTCAGGTCCTGCTGATCCATCAAATACTTCGAACTTTTGTGGCCAATAAAGATGGTGCACCGAACTCCATACAAGTAATGCCTCCATATTTTGTGGGAAAACACCACTGCCCCCAATTCTAGGTCGTGAGTGGGGTAGTTCGCCTCATGAGGCTTCAGCTGCCTCGAGGCGTACGCGATCACATGCCCCCTCTACATTAAAATAGCGCCTAACCTTATGATAGACGCATCATAATACACCACCAAATCATCCAACCCGTCGGGTAGCGCTAAAATCGGGGCCTCACATAACCTCTGTCTCAAGGTCTCGAAAGCTAACTGATGATTCGGGCCCCACCGAAAAGTCACATTCTTCTTGGTCAAACGAGTCAAAGGTACGACTATCTTGGAGAAATCCTGGATGAATCTCCGATAGTACCCTGCTAGACCCAAGAAGCTTCGAATCTCAAATGCATTCTTTGGCACTTCCCACCGCATCACTGCCTTAATCTTGGCTAGATCAACCAAAATACCCTCTTGGTTGATGATGTGCCCCAAAAACTGCACCTCTCGCAACCAAAAATCACATTTTGAGAACTTGGCATAAAGCCTTTACGTTCTCAGTGTCTCCAATACCTCCCGCGGATGCTGCTCATGCTGCTCCTTGGTCTTATAAAAGACCAAAATATCGTCGATAAACACGATCACAGACCGATCCAACATCGGTCTACACACCCTGTTTATGAGATCCATGAACACTACTGGGGCATTGGTGAGCCCGAATGGCATCACCACAAACTCGTAGTGCCCATACCAGGTGCTGAAAGCTGTTTTCGGTATATCCTCATCCCGAATCCTCATCTGATGGTACCCCGACCGAAGATCAATCTTGGAAAACCAAGATGCACCCTGCAACTAATCAAACAAATCATCGATCCTCAGGAGCGGATAACGGTTTTTCACTGTTAGCTTGTTCAGCGCTTTATAATCAATACACATCCTATGTGTCCAGTCCTTCTTTTTCATGAACATCATCGGTGCTCCCCACGGGGAACTGCTCGGACGAATAATCCCTCAGTCTAGCAGCTCCTGAAGCTGCGTAGACAGCTCCTGCATCTCAGGCGGTGTTAGTCGGTATGGTGACTTAGCTATCGGAGCGGCACCCGACACCAAATCGATGCAAAACTCTACTTGCCTCTCTGGAGGCAATCCAGGCAACTCCTTGGGAAATACATCCCGATAATCTCGTACAACTTACACACTGCCCAAATCTGTCGTGGTCTCAACCCTCGTATCCATGATATATGCCAAAAATCCCGAACAACCCTGATGGAGAAGTCTCCTAGCCCTCGGAGCTGAACAGAGGGTTGGCCCCTGCGATGCCCTCTCCCTATGAATAACCAGTTCTCCCCCACTTGGGGTTCAAACCCTCACCAGCTGGCGCGCGTAGTCTATCATGGTCCCATTGGCCCCCAATCAGCCCATCCCGACAATCACCTCCAGCCCTCGCAATGATTCGGAACCAAATCAACATGGAACCTCTCCCCAACCACATTCAGGACACAGTCCCGATATACCCTCGCAACAATCACGGTGCGGTCATCTGCAATCTCAACCTCAAGCGGGGAATCCAAAGTTCCCGAAGCATCCCGAAACTTCTTGCTAAGCGCAAGAGATACAAATGATCGGGTAGCTCCAGAATCGAAAAGAACATGAGCCGACATACCATTGACTAAAAAGGTCCCTATACAGGAGCACATATATACACATAAGCAATACAAATCAATATCAAATAGGAAAATAAAATACGTACCAGCCACGACGTCTGGCGCTGCTCGAGCCTCCTCGGTAGTCAACTGAAATGCACGGCTCTTCACCGCAGGAGTATCCGCCTTAACAGGGCGGCCATCAGTGATCCTCATTGTGGCGGGCGCAGGCGCCACCACCGCTCCTCCTCCTCCCCGCAACCTCAGACAATTGGCCTTTTTATGGCCAGTCTGGTTGTAGTGGAAACAATTAAAGCCCTTCTTGGGGCAGTCCCTGCTCATGTGGCCCGGCTGGCCACATGCATAACATCCTGAGCCCGCTGCTCGACAAGCCCCACTGTGCGGCCTACTGCACTTGGCACACCAGCCACGACCCTGCTGGCCCCTACCAGAAGAATCCGAGGTCTTAGGCTTTTTAGCCTGACCTACTATCGTCAGAGCCTGCTCTGGCTTCCGCTTGGTGCGAAGCTCGAACTCTATCTCCTGCTCCCGGGCTTTCTCTACCATCTCATTCAGGCTTTTGCACCCTGTAAAGCTTACAACCTCACGGATATCATCCCTCAGCATGGAATGATACCTCATCCTCCTCATATCCTCATCTGCAACATATTGCGGGATCAACAGTGCTCATTCCCGAAACTTAGCGGTGATCTCCGCCACAGTCTCGGTGGTCTGCTGGAGCTCCGGAAACTCCCTCACTAACCGTTGCACCTCAATAGATGGTGCAAACTCCAGATCAGAGCGTCTGACAAACTCCGCCCATGTCATATCAGCCACACCGGCTGCTCTCACCTGGCTAGTCACCTCCTCCCACCAATCCTTGGCTCGGTCCCTCAACACACACGAGGAAAACCTCACCTTTGCTGCATCGGGGCAAAAGCTCGTGCACTGGGTAATCTCCATTTATGCCACCCGGCGTCGACTAGCTACGGGTTCCCTGACCTCGAAGAACTCAGGCGCTCTGCATGCATTGAACTTCCTGAATGAGGGATTTCAGGCCCCGACCTGGCCCGCAACAATCTCGACTCGAAAAGACCTGAGCTGCTCCTCCATGATCTCCATCATCCCTTCCTTGACTTTCCCAAAAATCACTAGGGTAGCGTCAAGGATGCCCCTCGTAACCTCGTCTGCGATAATCTCATGCAGCCTCTCGTCAATGGGCTCGGTACCATCGCCCGGCCCAGTTCCGGATCTTGATCCTGATTTTGATTCCCCTGCTCCATGTCGTGTCACCACCATCCTGATCTGAAATACCATAACATAGAATGATCAAGATATCCAAAAAGGGGATCCTCCCACATCGGTTCTCCTTAGAGCTTCCAGATCTAACATTAGTTCGGGTATAGGTACTGTGCTTTCAGTAGTACGGGCCTAATAATACCTTCCACACCTACTTGTACCTTCCCCAAAGCTCTACCTGATAACTCTAATTCGTCCCATAACAAAACATAAGTCCCGAACTACCGCATACTCAAATCCTAGGCTATCCTAAGATTTGCTTACTCCCATCAAACCAGATTTCAAATCCATCATAACAGGTTTCCCTATGCATGCAAATTATACACAGAACAAGATCAAATGGACTTTCGAATAACAAACTCTACCTTAGGACCATAACCAGACGAGGAACATGAAATAAGGCAAAATCAATCATTCTAAGGCTATAAGATCCTAACCGTATATAATTTTTAAAGCATACACATAGCAAGATCCATCCAACTATCATAATCATAATATCAGTATAACATGGCTAACATATTGGGGAACCACTTACTTGGGCTCTGCCGATCATGCACATTGCACTCTCCCTTTTTTTCATTTAAAGAAGTTGTTAACTTTTGATTTTTGAAAACAATTTTACCATTTCCATAGTTTGAGTCCTGACACACCAGAGAGTGTGCCCGAATCCCTCAAACCCAGGCTCTGATACCAACTTGTAACGACCCAAATTTCAAAATACAACTTTCATTTTTAAATAATCAAAACATTCCCATAAAATATGAAATCTCAATGACAATTGTTTTCAAAATCCATGACATCAACATTTTATTTCAAATATCAGAGTGTCCCCATATAAAATGTCGGAGAGTGCATGTCGCGCCATCAAACCTTGCCCTTGCCCTTAGGCTCTGAAGTACCTGAAATAATCAACAAACTGTAAGCTAATTCTTAGTGAGTTCCCCAGATCATACCCCACATAATCTACATAATCACATAATCCATATTAGCTATATAAGCTTCAATAAACCACATAAGCCATTCATGCAAACATATAAGGATGTCGTAGGCTCCCCCCAGGGTCTTATACCTACATACCATGGGCTCCCCCATGGTCTTTACCTAGGATGCCATGGGCTCCCCCACATGGTCTGATATCCGACTGCTACGGGCTCCCCTGTCACACCCCAAAACCGGAACGACAGAATCGTTCGGGGGTGGAGGACGTCATGTACAATATCACAACAATGCAAAGTAGTAAACAAGCAACAACATCATCCATTGCATTAATAATATAATTTCATACAAGTGTGTTCTGCCAATTATATAGACACCAAAAATAATATACATCAAAATAAAGATAAGTCTTGAGCGAGCTCCATCTTCTCAAAAACCTGGCTCCGGTACCTGTCTACGGGCGACCTGAGAATACAAGTTATTTTGAAAGAGTTTATCAGCTTTAAAGCTGGTGAAATCATAAGTATATTAGTGTCTGTGGTTGTATGAAAGTGTTTGTAAGATGTTTGTAAGCTGTTTGTAAGATGTAATGTATAAGTTTTGTAAAAGTTTGTAATTGTTTGAACTCTCCTAGAAAACCCTATGTTTCCTACTAAAAGTAGCCTTCTACCAAGGCATCTAGTGTCTGTGTGTGTGTGTCTCTTGTATGAGTGTGTAATTTTCCCAAATCCGACTATCATTAACCAAAAATATAGTTTTTTTTTACATTACCGTGCATCGTGTGAATGTTCACGAAGTGAATGTAATGGGAAAATATTATAGTACTGTAGTGTTGTATTAAGTAACTACTGCTGTACTAACTACTTTAAACCAATTGTTATTTAAAGTACCATGTGATCGGCCTGTACCCTGCTATCGACTCAATAGAAAAACGACGATGTAAGACGCCGTAAGAAATGACATTTGGCACCCGTAGACTTGCAAGTCCCACTGTAGCGAGCAGCAAGGTGTAGGATAGTCAATCCAGTATAGATCTATACACAAACTCATACGCTCCCCAATTAAGGAGATTCTGGATACAAAAACGGTCATGGCAGGTAGTGCCATGCCCCGTTTAGTGGCTCACATAACTGAATTAATGTATATGTATTGTATGTGCTAGCTGTATTGTGTGTTCTTTCTCTGTCTAGCCTGTATGTTTTGTTTCTCATCATAGTATCTATTGTTTGTTTCTCATCATAGTATCTATTATTAGTTTCTCATCATAGTATCTATTGTTAGTTTCTCATCATAGTATCTATTGTTTGTTATTGACTCATGTATGAACTGACTCTTTGTATGTTTCATTGTTCTAGTAGTAGTATTAGTATCTCTCTAAACTATACCTATTATAGTTTACTAGTAATGCTGTTTGTGTATATGAACTTGTTTGTATACCTTTGCTACCCAAAAGGCATTGAACTGAATGAAAGAAGTAACCTTTTATATCTATATACATATACATGATATATAACTAGGATTCAAACGACCTTCGGACAAATAACCCGAATACCCTAAGTCCACAACCAAACAAGGAACAGGAAGTAAGGTGGGCTAGCAGTCCTAAGTCCTTTCAATCCTACTTATATAACTATATCTACATAGATACACATAATATAAGTTAAAAGAGTTTAATAAAAGTATTTGATATGAAAAAGAGTTTGATAAATCAGTTTGAAGTAAAACAGTTTGGTAACACAATTTGAAAAGTAAGAATCCACTTGTTTGGTAGTTATTAATCACATGTGATTGATGTAATAACTATAATAGTTCAACTTGTATTCCCCCCATAAAAGCATTTAACATTTAAAAGGTTAATTAAGGGGTATGAACTCACCTGTAGTGAGTGGTTTGGATGAACTGATGATATAGGATTGCTAGGTGTCAAGTGAAGACTTGTACACACACAATGATCCTAGTTAACATATAATCACACATCTATGTATCCAATTAGTCTTTAAACAACTAATTAACAAAGTTAAGACATCCTAGGACATGTAAAACACTTTATATAAGTGTTATAAGTGCTAAGGATTGCATCTAAGTGTTGTAGGACATTGCTATTGAGTTTAGGGTTCAAGGGAACCCCTTACATGAGTTTACGGTTTTATGACCATAACTCATTGAGTTTACGGTCGCAAACCCATGAGTTTATGGCCGTAAACTCATGCTTCTTTGACCATGTGTTGTTTTGAAGCTCTACAAGTCCTTAGAAGCATTTCCACTTGAAGTATAAGCCTATGGAAGGGATTAGGGCACCATTTCACTCCTAAATGGAGTTTACGGTCCTTAGACCATTTTCCTTTGGGTTTACGGCCGTAAACCCATATGGTTTATGGTTTTTTGATGTTTTCAAGTGCTAAGCTCATCAAGGAAAGGATCTATGCTAGTTTCTAAGGCTTAGAAGGGACTAGGGCACACTTTGGTACCCTTTTTAGGGTTTACGGTCCAAGAACATCTTGGACCGTAAAAACCTTGATATTGGTGTTTCTTGGTGTTTTGCTTGATGTATAGAAGTGTAACAAGCCTTATTATACTCTAGGATAGAAGTACTTACTAGTTAGAAGCTTGAAAGATGCTAAAAGTCCAAGAACACTAGTGCGTGTTCTTGGTGAAACTTGAAGATCTAACCTTTTGGAATGATTTCACAGATGGAAGTGTGTTAAATCACTAGATTAAGCAATATATCAACTTAATAGGGCTAGAAACACATACAAGTTGAAGATCTTGAAGAATTGTTGGATGATACTTGAGAGAGAATTGAGTTTGGATCTTGAATTTGTGAAAAATGGTAAATAATGACTAAGTGTCATATATATACCCCCAATTTAGGGTTTACGGCCATAAACACCTTTGTTTAGGCCGTAAACTCCAAACTCTTGGAGCTTTGGGATTTTATTGTTGCACAATAAACCCTAGAGCATCCTTTCTCCTGATATCTCCTGAAGCACTAATCTTAAAATACTCAAACTTATTCCAAAAAGCTTGAAAATTAGCAGAAACAGTTTTGACTCCTATTGAAGTGAATGGTTGTACAGGATAGAAATTTCGGGTTGTCACATCATCCCCCCGTTAGAAGGAATTTCGTCCCGAAATTAGAATTTAAGCAAATAAGTAGTTACAAATAACTAAGTAAAAAGAAGAGGATATTTCAGTTTCATCTGATCCTCTCGCTCCCAAGTGAATTCAGGTCCTCGCTTGGCGTTCCACCGAACCTTCACTATCGGGATACGACTTTGCTTCGTTTGCTTGACCTCCCGGTCCATGATCTCTACTGGTTCTTCCACGAAGTTGAGGCTCTCGTTGATCTCGATCTCGTCGAGTGGGATTACAAGAGTCACGTCGGACAGACACATTTTCAAGTTCGAGACGTGGAAAGTAGAATGTATGTTACTGAGTTCGCGTGGTAAGTTAAGTTTGTAAGCTACAGGGCCGATTCTTGCGAGAATCTCGAAAGGCCCTATGTACCTTGGATTTAGCTTTCCACGCTTTCCGAAGCGTATCAAGCCCTTCCAGGGTGAGACCTTCAATAGAACACGGTCACCCACCTGGAGTTCCAATGGTTTCCTTCGTTTATCAGCGTAGCTTTTCTGTCGGTCTCTAGAGGCTTTCAATCGTTCACGAATTTGAACGATCTTCTCTGTCGTTTCCCGAATGATCTCCGGACCTGTGAGAGTGCTTTCAGGAACTCGTCCTTTAGCTAACTGGGTATCACCCACCTCAGCCCAGCACAGAGGGGATCTGTACTTGCGGCCATAGAGGGCCTCGAATGGAGCAGCCTTTATGCTTGTGTGATAACTGTTGTTGTAGGAAAATTCGACAAGGGGTAAATGAGTATCCCATGCTTTCCCAAAGTCGATCACACAGGCTCGCAGCATATCTTCCAAGGTTTGGATAGTCCTCTCACTTTGCCCGTCTGTCTGCGGATGGTAGGCTGTACTCATGTCCAGCCTAGTTCCTAGGGAACTTTGTAACGACAGCTAGAACCTCGAAGTGAATCTACTATCTCTGTCCGAGATAATGGATATCAGAACACCATGCAGTCGTACGATCTCCTAATGTAAGTTATTGTAAGCTTCTCCATCTTGTCTGTTTCTTTGATAGGCAGGAAGTGTGCGGACTTTGTCAATCTGTCGACGATGACCCATATGGTATCAAGTCCACCCGTTGTCTTGGGCAACTTGGTTATGAAATCCATAGTGATCCGCTCCCACTTCCATTCCGGTATCTCTGGCTATTGTAGTAGACCGGAGGGTTTCTGGTATTCGACCTTGACCTTGGCGCAAGTAAGGCATTTACTTACGAAGGTAGCAATCTCTGCTTTCTTGTTAGGCCACCAGTATAACTTTTTAAGATCCAGATACATCTTATCTGAACCTGGGTGGACGGAATAACGAGTGTTGTGCGCCTCGTTCATGACTAAGTCTCTGAAACCCCTAAGTTTCGGGGTCCAGATCCGACCCATGAGATAATAAGCTCCGCCACCCTTAACCTCCAAGTTCTTATCCATTCCTCTCAGGGATTCACCTGCCACATTTTCAGGTTTCAAAGTGTCGAGCTGAGCCTCCTTAATTTGTGTGGACAAGTGTGAATGGATAGTCATAGTCAATGACTTGACTCTACGACCAGAATATTCTTTCCGACTTAGGGCGTCAGTTACTACATTGGCTTTACTCGGATGATAACGAATTTTGCATTCGTAATCACTGAGTAGCTCGACCCACCATCGTTGTCTCATGTTGAGCTCCTTCTGGTCGAATATATGTTGTAGGCTTTTGTGATTTGTAAAGATTGTGCTTTTTGTACCATACAGGTAGTGTCTCCAGATCTTCAGAGCAAACACAACTGCTCCTAGTTCCAGATCGTGTGTGGTGTAGTTGACCTCGTGTGTCTTTAGCTATCTCGAGGCATAGGCGATGACCTTACCTCGCTGCATCAGTGCACATCCGAGCCCTTGATTTGACGCATCGCAGAAGACAACGAAGTCTTCTATCCCTTCGGGGAGGGATAGTATTGGTGCGGTGCACAAGGCTCGTTTGAGCGTTTGGAACTCTCTCCTGCTTCTCTTCCCAGTCAAAGGATACGCCCTTCTGGGTCAGAGTTGTAAGAGGCTTCGCAATGCGGGAGAAGTTCTGAATGAACCTGCGATAGTAGCCAGCGAGGCCCAGAAATTGACGAATTTCTGTAGGCGTCTTCGGTGCTGACCAGCTCTCAATGGCTTTAATTTTGGAAGGGTCCACGTGTATTCCCTCTTTGCTAACCATGTGCCCTAAGAATTCGACTCGTCGGATCCAAAATTCGCATTTCAAGAACTTCGCATAGAGCTTCTCCGAACGTAGTGTTTCTAAGACTTGTCGCAGATGTTAACTATGTTCCTCCTTACTACGAGAGTAGATAAGTATGTCATCGATGAAGACGATGACGAACTGATCCAAGTAAGGACGACACACCCTATTCATTAAGTCCATGAATACAGCAGGTGCGTTTGTTAATCCGAACGGCATCACTACGAATTCATAGTGCCCATAACGAGTTCGGAAGGCTGTCTTCGGAACATCCTCCCCTAGCACTCGTAGTTGGTGATATCCGGACCTTAAGTCGATTTTTGAAAAGAAGTTCGCCCCTTAAAGTTGGTCAAATAAATCGTCGATACAAGGCAAGGGATAACGATTTTTGACGGTCAGTTTGTCGAGCTCCCTGTAGTCGATGCACATACGAAACGATCCGTCTTTCTTCTTGACGAACAAGACTGGAGCTCCCCAAGGTGAGAAGCTTGGTCTTATAAAGCCCTTGCTGAGCAGTTCGTTAAGTTGACAGGACAGTTATTGCATCTCTGCAGGTGCTAGACGATAGGGCGATTTGGCTACGGGGGTAGCCCCTGGAACTAAGTCGATTCTGAACTCGACTTGACGTTGTGGAGGTAATCCTGGGAGTTCTTCTGGAAAGATGTCGGGAAAGTCGCGTACTACTGGAATGTTCTGAATGTCTTTCGTTTCTTAGCTCACATCGACCACATGAGCAAGGAATGCGCGACATTCCTTTCGCAAGAATTTCTGAGCTTGAATGCTCGAGATGATACGAAGGTTCGTGCCGGGTTTGTCGCCATAAACTACTAGGGTTTCGCCAGACGGCAGATTAAGGTGAATAGCCTTTTCGAAACACATGATGTCGGCACGCTGAAGACTCAACCAATCCATGCCGATAATGACGTCGAAACTTTTAATTGAGATCGGCATGAGATCGATCGAAAATGAATGGCTATCTAAAGTTAGGGTACACCCTACGAATATGCTGCTAGTGCGCTCTGTCTTTCCATTAGCCATTTCTACAGTGAACGGTTCTTTAAGTGCTCGTGATTTTTGCTTAAGTAAATGAGCAAATTTTTGGTTCACGAACTCCTCTCCGCTCCACTATCAAATAGAATGCATGCATAAGAGTTATCGAGGAGAAACGTACCAGTGACCACTGTGGGGTCAGCAACCGCTTCCTCATGGCCTATGGCCAGAACTCTTGCCACTCCACCGGCAAACCCTGCCTTTGGGCAGTTCCTTTTGAAGTGGCCTATCTCACCACATCCGTAGAAAGTTTGGCCCACTCCTGCGCCGGGGACTTGGGTGATTGGCCTCGCCGGAGATTTGCAGAAATGGGCAGTGTGCCCCTTCCTGTTGCAGTTCAAACACTGCATTTCCCGGCAGGCACCGACGTGATGGAAGTTGCATTTGTTGCACTTAGGCAAACTTCCAGGGTACTGCTTGACCGGAGCAGCAGCAGCAGGTGCTATCGCAGCATGAACTACCACGACCTGCTGCTTTTTGGCAGCCTTCATCTTCTTCTTGTCATCCCAGAATTTCCGCTTGGACTCAGCGGTTCTTGCGGGTTCTAAGATGGCCAGGGTGGTTGTTGCGGCAGGGGTACGAACCCCATGGTCTATGAGCTGATGTGCCAATCGTTTGGCACTATCAAATGTAGTGGGGTATGATGCCAAAACATTTCCCTGGTATGGTGGCATCAGCCCCCATATATATCTCTCGATTTTCTTTCCCTCAGTATGAACCATGTTGGGACATAGGGCCACCAGTTCACAGAATCTGGCGGTGTAGGCGACTACGTTGGAGCCCTTCATGGTTAGGCTCCACAGTTCTTCCTCCAGCTTCTGAATCTCGCCCCTTGGGCAGTACTCCTCAATCATGAGGTCTTTCAAAGTTTCCCAGCCCATAGCATTAGCCACTATAAGAGATAGTGACTTAACATGGCTATTCCACCATGTTAGGGCTTTTACTTCGAAGGTGCAAGTAGCAAACTTGACCTTGCTCTCCTCTGGACAGGAGAAGATTTCGAAAACCGATTCGGTTTTCTCAAACCATTGCGAGAGGGCAATTACTCCGCCAGTCCCATTGAAGGACAATGGCTTGCAGTTGGTGAAGTCCTTGTAGGAGCACTCTCTGGAGCACACAGGGATTTCACCATGAGTAGATAGGACAAGGGTTCCTCCTCCAGTGGAACCTGATGAATGATATTGAGCCATGGTTGTAGCCACAGCCGTAGCTACAGCAGCGTTTAGAGCTGCCGTATCGAATTGAGGAGCAGGTGGTGTTGGTGCGGGAGGATTGCATCTTGTTGATTTACGTGGAGGCATCTTTGAACTATAAGTTTAGAAAGATAAAGATTTTGATAAGAATTTGATAGGAAAATTGATGAGAATGACTCATGGACTAACTCTCCATAGCCCAACAGCATAATTGAATAGCATGATTTAAGGATGATCTAGTACTAGCAGATGATAGCAATTGGATATTGATTTCCATAAGATTAGATATCTGTCAAAGATACTGGAATTACAGATGTAACAAGTTCGGGAAAAATGACCTAGAAGTAGGTCTTACATCAACCAAGATGGGAAAATTTTGACAGAACTACGACCCAATCAAGACCTAACAGGTCTATGTTTACAAGGATAGGAAATTAGATTAGAGTTTTTACACAAACTAGGTTATATCCAAAAGAGAAGTCAATGTGACTCTATCGGCGACGAGAACTGCTAGAGTGAGTTCTCGATTCCTACAGAAGGCGTTCTATATCCCTCACGCGCCTATCGGATCTTGCTTGTTGTGCTCGAAGTTCCCTGACTTCAGCTTGGGTTTTAGTGAGTTCCCTCTGAAGAGCTGCATTGTGGACCAGAGTCCTTTCATGAGCAGACTCTAGCTAGCGAATACGGACTGTGTTAACGCCAGAGTTGGCGTCAATCTCCATGACTCGGTCGATAGCTGCTCGACCTTGCTCGGTGTTCCGAGCAATCCTACGGACCATTACGGGTAGGACCCTGTCAGCTGAACCTCCCTCAGTGAGGTTGTAGAAGCTTCTGTCTCCATTGTAGGGAATGAGTTGACCTTGTTCCTGACTCCATCTATTCAAGTTTGTGGCCCGCAGGGGTGTGGGTCCTTGAAATGCTGGACGAGGGTTTGGGTTTTGAACAACTAGGGGTAAGTTGTTGACTTCTGGCTCCGAGTCAGAACCATCAGAAAATCCTTCAGCTTCATGATCATCCAATGGGATTGGGTGATCATCTTCTGGTTCTTCTTCCAGCCATCCTGCGTTGCCGTGGTTGGGGTAGTATGGGTCTCCGGGAAGATGGAATCCAACCATTAATTCTACGCGAGAAAAGAGGTGTAAGAAATAACTAAATAGACGATCTAATTAGATAATTATAAGATGATCTTTATCAGTTACTCCAATACTTGTTTAGTGCATACCAGTTATATGTAACTCAGACAGGATAGACCTTCGAATAGGTGACCCTAACTCTAAGCCCACAACCAAACAAGGACAGGAAGTAAAGCAAAGATTACAGATTCTAAGTATATGATATCCTAGCACATATAACCTTAGTGTATCCACTAAACAACCATTGACATACTAATAAAGACCTTTAGTTCTCAGATAAGTAATTATAGTAACACAAAATACTACTATAGTATTTTAAGTTTATGCTAAGTTCTACTGTTCTTGTTGTAGAAGTGTTGGTAAGTTTTTAGACTTGTTGCAACCTCACAACCATACTTAGGCACATGCTAATCACTCCTCGGATAATGTAGTTGATCAGGCTACATCTTCCCAGGGTTGACCATATGTCCCTAAGTCTACTTGTGCTGTCCAACAATCGTAATACTTTTGTTCTGTCCTAGTGACACTGATTTTAGTATGAATGCAGGTATGTATACTTGGTTAAATATTTTATTATTTAAAAGTATAAACTCTTTATCAGAGTATTTTAATCCCGCTGTGTTTATAGTTCGTATATCTTTTATGGGTTGATACACTCGATTCACTATAAACAATGCTCTGATACCAATCTGTCACACCCCAAAACCGGAACGGCGGAATCGTTCGGGGGTGGAGGACGTCATGTACAGTATCACAACAATGCAAAGTAGTAAACAAGCAACAACATCATCTATTGCATTAATAATATAATTTCATACAAGTGTGTTCTGCCAATTATATAGACACCAAAAATAATATACATCAAAATAAAGATAAGTCTTGAGCGAGCTCCATCTTCTCAAAAACCTGGCTCCGGTACCTGTCTACGGGCGACCTGAGAATACAAGTTATTTTGAAAGAGTTTATCAGCTTTAAAGCTGGTGAGATCATAAGTATATTAGTATCTGTGGTTGTATGAAAGTGTTTGTAAGATGTTTGTAAGCTGTTTGTAAGATGTAATGTATAAGTTTTGTAAAAGTTTGTAATTGTTTGAACTCTCCTAGAAAACCCTATGTTTCCTACTAAAAGTAGCCTTCTACCAAGGCATCTAGTGTCTGTGTGTGTGTCTCTTGTATGAGTGTGTAATTTTCTCAAATCCGACTATCATTGACCAAAAATATAGTTTTTTTTTACATTACCGTGCATCGTGTGAATGTTCACGAAGTGAATGTAATGGGAAAATATTATAGTACTGTAGTGTTGTATTAAGTAACTACTGCTGTACTAACTACTTTAAACCAATTGTTATTTAAAGTACCATGTGATCGGCCTGTACCCTGCTACCGACTCAATAGAAAAACGACGATGTAAGACGCCGTAAGAAATGACATTTGGCACCCGTAGACTTGCAAGTCCCACTGTAGCGAGCAGCAAGGTGTAGGATAGTCAATCCAGTATAGATCTATACACAAACTCATACGCTCCCCAATTAAGGAGATTCTGGATACAAAAACGGTCATGGCAGGTAGTGCCATGCCCCGTTTAGTGGCTCACATAACTGAATTAATGTATATGTATTGTATGTGCTAGCTGTATTGTGTGTTCTTTCTCTGTCTAGCCTGTATGTTTTGTTTCTCATCATAGTATCTATTGTTTGTTTCTCATCATAGTATCTATTATTAGTTTCTCATCATAGTATCTATTGTTAGTTTCTCATCATAGTATCTATTGTTTGTTATTGACTCATGTATGAACTGACTCTTTGTATGTTTCATTGTTCTAGTAGTAGTATTAGTATCTCTCTAAACTATACCTATTATAGTTTACTAGTAATGCTGTTTGTGTATATGAACTTGTTTGTATACCTTTGCTACCCAAAGGCATTGAACTGAATGAAAGAAGTAACCTTTTATATCTATACACATATACATGATATATAACTAGGATTCAAACGACCTTCGGACAAATAACCCGAATACCCTAAGTCCACAACCAAACAAGGAACAGGAAGTAAGGTGGGCTAGCAGTCCTAAGTCCTTTCAATCCTACTTATATAACTATATCTACATAGATACACATAATATAAGTTAAAAGAGTTTAATAAAAGTATTTGATATGAAAAAGAGTTTGATAAATCAGTTTGAAGTAAAACAGTTTGGTAACACAGTTTGAAAAGTAAGAATCCACTTGTTTGGTAGTTATTAATCACATGTGATTGATGTAATAACTATAATAGTTCAACTTGTATTCCCCCCCATAAAAGCATTTAACATTTAAAAGGTTAATTAAGGGGTATGAACTCACCTGTAGTGAGTGGTTTGGATGAACTGATGATATAGGATTGCTAGGTGTCAAGTGAAGACTTGTACACACACAATGATCCTAGTTAACATATAATCACACATCTATGTATCCAATTAGTCTTTAAACAACTAATTAACAAAGTTAAGACATCCTAGGACATGTAAAACACTTTATATAAGTGTTATAAGTGCTAAGGATTGCATCTAAGTGTTGTAGGACATTGCTATTGAGTTTAGGGTTCAAGGGAACCCCTTACATGAGTTTACGGTTTTATGACCATAACTCATTGAGTTTACGGTCGTAAACCCATGAGTTTACGACCGTAAACTCATGCTTCTTTGACCATGTGTTGTTTTGAAGCTCTACAAGTCCTTAGAAGCATTTCCACTTGAAGTATAAGCCTATGGAAGGGATTAGGGCACCATTTCACTCCTAAATGGAGTTTACGGTCCTTAGACCATTTTCCTTTGGGTTTACGGCCGTAAACCCATATGGTTTATGGTTTTTTGATGTTTTCAAGTGCTAAGCTCATCAAGGAAAGGATCTATGCTAGTTTCTAAGGCTTAGAAGGGACTAGGGCACACTTTGGTACCCTTTTTAGGGTTTACGGTCCAAGAACATCTTGGACCGTAAACACCTTGATCTTGGTGTTTCTTGGTGTTTTTGTTGATGTATAGAAGTGTAACAAGCCTTATTATACTCTAGGATAGAAGTACTTACTAGTTAGAAGCTTGAAAGATGCTAAAAGTCCAAGAACACTAGTATGTGTTCTTGGTGAAACTTGAAGATCTAACCTTTTGGAATGATTTCACAGATGGAAGTGTGTTAAATCACTAGATTAAGCAATATATCAACTTAATAGGGCTAGAAACACTTACAAGTTGAAGATCTTGAAGAATTGTTGGATGATACTTGAGAGAGAATTGAGTTTGGATCTTGAATTTGTGAAAAATGGTAAATAATGACTAAGTGTCATATATATACCCCCAATTTAGGGTTTACGGCCATAAAAACCTTTGTTTAGGCCGTAAACTCCAAACTCTTGGAGCTTTGGGACTTTATTGTTGCACAATAAACCCTAGAGCATCCTCTCTCCTGGTATCTCCTGAAGCATTAATCTTAAAATACTCAAACTTATTCCAAAAAGCTTGAAAATTAGCAGAAACAGTTTTGACTCCTATTGAAGTGAATGGTTGTACATGATAGAAATTTCGGGTTGTCACATCCCCCCGGGGTCTTCCATGCAAATAACACAGAAATAACTACCATACTAGATAATACATGTATAAACATATAGGAATGTCGTGGACTCCATTCAGGGTCTTACTCCAGGATGTCGTGGGCTCCCCCAGGGTCTTACACCTATGTGTCATTGGCTCCCCCACATGGTCTTAACTACTTGCCATGGGCTCCCCCACATAGTCTTTACCTGGAATGTCATGGGCTCCCCCACATGGTCTTGTATCCAACTGCCACGGGCTCCCCCGGGGGTCTTCACATATCTACTCCACAAGTACTACCACATTCACATATAAATACATACCAGACATATCAGTAGTGAACCCACAATAACACTACAACTAACTGAATGGGCCGGTCTTGGTGCCTTAGACCCATTGGTATGGTAAGGAGACTCACCTCTGTCTGCTGAATCCGAAAGCTGCTCTCCTAACAGTCTGAAACCACCCATGATGAACAATAATACTATTAACCCAAAATTAGGATTAACTATAATCTAAGTAAAGAACCCAAGTACCCAAACCCAAGTCCTTTCAGAATAGCCCACAAGTCTTCCTTTTGTAATGGGCCCAAAGTCCATGTCCAAAACTATTAATGGGCCTTATGGCCCAATAAGGCCCAAACATAACAACCATGGCCCAAAACTGATAAATTGGACCACCAGCTCAAAACATGATCAGGGCCAATAACTGAATAAGGTCCAATGGGCTTACAAGCCCAAAACAAGCCCAAACCCATCTGAGTACGTACGCCTTGCGTGCCACTCCTGTACGCTCAGCGTACTGAGTCTCTGAGCTGTACATGCTGCGTACGCTATATTACTCCCGACGTACAAGCATATTAAGCACCTACTTCCATTAAGTGCTTAATACTTGATGTTCTAACGTCCAATATCATATATGAGTTCATTAAGACGTCCTAGGGCATAAAGTTGGCAACTTTATGACCTTGCATGCTATATGGGACTTTAAAACTTCATTCTTCACATTAAGACTTCATATAAAGCTTCAAACTCATGCATGGAGTCTAGATAACCTTCAAGCTAGCACCTTTATGCATCTAGCATGCTCACAAAGCTCAGATCTAACCATTTCAGTCCCTGGAGTTGCTAAAATCTCAAGAGAAAGTCCAAGAACCAACAAAAGGGACAACATAGAAAACCCTAACTAGATCTAATGAATAAGATGGCGAGATCAAGACTTTATAACTCCAGAAGCTCTTCAAGGTGAACTAGATGCAAATTCTTGAAGCACAATGCCACTCCAAGCTTTCTCACTAACTTCTTCTTCTTAATTGAGCTCCAAAATGGCCACCAACACACTTTTAAGCTCTAAAATCACACTCTCAAGGGAAAACTGAGGTAAAGGGGATGAAATGAGGCTCTAGAGGCGGATTAGGGTTTTGTCCCATTGGCGGATTAGGGTTTTGTCCCATTGACCGATTCTTGTATTGCCATATTTTTTCCCAAGTTTTTAAATTACACACGGATGCTTCCACGGTTAGAATTGGAGTAGTTCTAAGTCAAGGGAGATGGTCGATTGCCTACTTTAGTGAAAATTTAGGGGGTCAAATCTGCGTTATAGCACCTATGATGTTGAGTTCTATGCAGAGGTCTAAGCTGTTAATCATTAGCGTCACTACATGTTTTCATAAAGAGTTTGTTTTATGTACATATCATGATTCCTTAAGGAATACATACAGTCAAGATAAGGTGTCACATAAGCATAGGCGATGGATGGCGTTCTATGAGAAGTTCACTTTTGTGGTGAAACATAAGTTTGGAGTGTTGAATCGGGTGGTGAATGCTTTAAGTAAAAGGATTAATTTAATAGTTTCCATGAGAGTTGGTGTGTCGAGATTGGATGTACTCATGGAGCAGCTTACAATCGATCCTTATTTTTTTTGTTCTGTAGGATATACAATCTTGACATAGGTCTTGTCGAGTGCATGACTGTTTCCTTTTCAAAGGGAATCAACTGTGTGTCCCTGATTCCAGTCTTTGTCTTCAAATTGTAACACCTCAAATTTTAGCCCCAATTTTCATTTTTAATTTACCAAAATTAAGGTTTCACAAACCAAGTTATCAAATACATAATTATCCCAAAACAACCAGTATCACAAATATCAAAGTTCATAAAATGTCCCAGTAGTAAATCTTCCAACGTGTGTGTACAATCAGACCTTCACCTTCTCGCGGTCCTCGGAAGTACCTGCCACATATAAATCAACAATTAGAAGCACGAAGCTTAGTGAGTTCCCCAAGATACCACATACGTCACATCATAAATAAAAAGTATGGGTTATCATCAACCCTGGGGACTATCAGCAGTCTCAGTGGGCAAACAGCACACCCTGTGGGTTATCAGCAACCCTGGAGACTATCAGCAGCGTCAGTCACATATAAATAGAATAACATAATCATAATAGCTAGACCCAGCTGGTCATTATAGATATGGTTATTCTACCACACAGGTAAGAATAAGTGAGCATACTCACCTGATACTTACGACAAGTAAATCTCACACCCGAACTGCCGGATCTTAACTCCGCCTAATCAACAAAATAATTAACCCTAATTAATAATTAAGTTCCAAAACTCACTCGCGAGTCCAGATCCCACAACTAAATCTTCTAAGGGCAAAATCACCATTTTTCCCTTCTCATGGTCCAAAACCCTAAATCTTGACCAAAGGTCAAAAGTCAACAAAAGTCAACTGCCCAGTGAGTACGCTGGGCATACCACTTCTTACACGGGGCGTACAACAAAATCAGCATCCATCAGGGGCATAGCCAAGAGTATGCCCGACGTACGCCTTCTGCCTCTACTTCCACCAACTTAGTGTCTTAATCCTTTAAGACAACTAACCCAACCTCGAATCTGACAAATCTAAGATGTCTTAACCCATAAATTCATTGGCTTTAAGCATTTGCATGGATAGGAAGGACCCAATGCAATAATCTTTAGCTTCTAACACATTCTAAGCTACTTTACTCATGCATGAGCCAAAGGGAATGATCAAGCAACCATTTTTATGAATCTATAGGTCCTAAAATGCATGAAAGGACAACTATAATTTCCTGAAGTGCTCCAAACTCATAAAGGTCCAATCTTGGGGACAAAAGTTAATGAAACTTCAACCATAAAGATCTAATGAAAGGCTTGCCAAGGTATAGACTTTATACCTGGAAATGATGCACAAAGAAGAAAAGTTTCGGGATCTACAAGCTTGCTAGCACCCACACCTTCTTCTCTAGTCTCCTTCTTCCACTACAAGCACCAAGAATACTCAAAAATTTGCAAAAACTCACACAAGCAACTCAACTCGAGATTTAGGTTTTAGGGAGGGTTTGGTGGCTGATAAGGATGATCAAATGGGGACATCATGTTCTATAAATAGGTAGCCCGGCGTACCACACGTACGCTCAGTGTACTACACGTACCATACGTACGCTTAACGTACTAGCTGAT
The DNA here is from genome assembly GCF_052849685.1 of Lactuca virosa. Classification (NCBI taxonomy): domain Eukaryota; kingdom Viridiplantae; phylum Streptophyta; class Magnoliopsida; order Asterales; family Asteraceae; genus Lactuca; species Lactuca virosa. The sequence continues at coordinate 477,870,265 of NC_136429.1, read as the reverse complement.
CATCCGCTTTCCTAAGCTGCATGAGTACACTGCGTTTACTCTTACGTACGCCCTGCGTACGACCAAAATCGCAAGCCTTTTTCTCCAAGGGACCAAATGAGCCACTTTTATAAAAATACAAGAAATAACAGAAGTACCTGATATCGGGATGTTACAATTCTCCCCCACTATAATAAAACTTCGCCCTCGAAGTCATCCTCAGAAAACAGCTCAGGATATTGCTCACGCATTTTGGACTTTGGTTCCCACGTCCACTCCGAACCTCTCTGGTGCTGCCACTGAATTTTAACCAAGTTCACTACCTTGTTCCTCAAGGTCTTCACTTTCTGGTCCATAATTTCCACATGCTTCTCACCATAGTTCAGAGGATCATTGATATAAGTGTCCTCCAAAGGGACCACATCTGTCTCGTCAGCTATACAGTTCCTCAGCTGGGAAACATGGAAGGTAGCATGAATCTGTCTCAGCTCCTTCGGTAGAGCCAACCGGTAGGCCACCTTGCCCAAACGAGACAATACTCGGAAAGGGCCAATGAACCTGGGGCCCAGCTTGCCCCGCTTCCTGAAGCGGATAACACCTTGTAGGGTAACACCTTCAGAAGCACTAGATCTCCCACCTGAAACTCTAGCTCAGAGTGTTGCCGATCCGCATAACTCTTCTGGCGGCTATGTGTTGTCAGCAATCTCTATCGAACCTGCTGTATAAGCTCAGTCAGTTTGAGCACTACCTCCGTGCTCCCCATGACCCTCTGTCCGACCTCGCCCGAACAAATAGAAGTCTGACATCTCCTTCCATAAAAGAGCTTGAATGGGGGCATACCGAGACTAGCATGATGGTTGTTGTTATAAGAAAACTCAGCCAACGGAAGATAGGAGTCCCAACTCCCACTAAAATCAATGACAAAGGCACGCAACATATCCTCAAGCGGTTGAATAGTCCGCTCGCTCTGCTCGTCTGTCTGCGGATAGTATGCGGTACTGAAGTGTAGCCGGGTACCCAACTCCTCGTGAAATCTCTTCCAAAACCTGAAAGTAAAGAGCACATCCCAGTCCGACACAATAGACGTCAGCACCCCATGCCGATTCGCCACCTCTCGAACATAAATCTTGGCCAACTTCTCTGCAGAAGAGCTCTCAGTAATGGCTAAGAAGTGAGCACTCTTCGTCAAACAATCCACTTTCACCCAGATAGTGTCAACACCCCTCGCAGTCCTCGGTAACTTTGTAATAAAATCCATGGTGATCTGCTCCCACTTCCATAGGGAACCTCTAGAGGTTGCAACTTGTCATGGGGGTGCTGGTGCTTGGCCTTGACCTTCCGGTAGGTCAAACATCGCTCTAAAAACCATGCAACGTCTCTCTTCAGACACGACCACCAGTAATTATGCTTCAGGTCAAGATACATCTAGGTAGCCCTTGGGTGGATGGAAAATTTCGATTTGTGGGCCTCCTACATCAAAATCCGTTAGGACCCACCCGCATATTGTACCAATACCTGCCCATGAAGAGTCAAAATCCCTCGATTGTCAATGTCAAAGGCTGAAATCTGACCGGTCACCCGCTCACTTTTCCAATTTTCCTCTTTTATGGCCTCCGACTGCGCTTCCTTTATTATATCTAAGATTGAAGTCATCACGGTCATCCTCATGTACACATCCCGAATCGGGGCACTTTCCGCCCTCCGGCTCAAGGCGTCAGCCACCACATTGGCCTTGCCTGGATGATACAAGATCTCACAGTCATAGTCATTCACTACATCTAACCACCTCCTTTGCCTCATATTCAGGTTAGGCTAATCTATAAGATATCTCAGGCTCTTATGGTCTGTGTAGATGGTACACCGAACACCATAGAGATAGTGGCGCCAAATCTTCATGGCAAAAACCACCGCCCCAACTCCAAATCATGCGTGGGATACTTCGCTTCGTGAGGATGCAGCTGCCTCGAAGCGTATGCTATCACATGCCCTCTCTACATCATAACAACACCCAATCCTACAATGGATGCATCACAGTAGAGTACAAAGTCCTAAACTCCCTCAGGGAGGGCAAGTACCGGCGCCTCACACAATCTATGGCGAAGAGTCTCAAATGATGCCTGCTGTGCAGGCCCCCAACTAAAAGCAACATCATTCCTTGTCAACCTGGTGAGAGGAACAACAATCTTGGAGAAGTCTCTGATGAGTCTATGATAATAACCTGCCAATCCGAGGAAGCTTCGAATCTCAAATAGAGATCTCGACACTTCCCACTGCATCACCGCCTCTATCTTGGCTGGGTCAACCAAGATACCATTCTGATTGACGAGGTGTCCTAAAAACTAAACCTCACGTAACCAGAATTCACACTTGGAGAACTTGGAATATAGCCTCTCCATCCTCAAAACCCCAAGAACCTCTCGTAAATTCTCCTCATGATGTTCCCTAGTCTTCGAATATACCAGAATGTCATCGATGAAAACGATCACTGATTGATCCAACATAGGCCTACACACCCAGTTCATGAGGTTCATGAACGTCGTCGGTGCATTGGTGAGCCCAAAAGGCATCAACACAAACTCGTAATGCCTATAGCGAGTTCGGAAGGCTAACTTTTGAATATCCTCCTCTCGCACCCTCATCTGATGATAGCCGTACCTCAAATCGATATTGGAAAACCAAGATGCTCCCTGAAGCTGGTCAAAAAGATCATCAATCCTCGGCAAAGGGTAACAGTTTTTCACCGTCAACTTTTTCAACTCCCGACAATTGATGCACATCCGGTGTGAACTATCCTTATTTCTGACAAAAAGGATTGGTGCTCCCCAAGGAGAACTGCTCAGCCGAATAAACCCCTTTCTTAACAGCTCCTGCAGCTGAGAGAATAACTCTTGCATCTCAGGAGGTGCAAGGCGGTACGATGCCTTGGTAATCGGCGCCGTACCCGGAATCAGATCAATCCAGAACTCCACTTGCCTCTCAAGAGGCACACCCGGTAACTCCTCGGGAAAAACATCAGGAAAATCACGTACCACCGAGACATCAGAAATAGAGGTCGATCCCTTCTTCTCAACCCGAGTATCCACTACATATTCCAGATTCCATACACCCATGCTGCAAACTCTTCCTTGCCCTGGCGTCAGAACAGAAAGTTGATCCCGATCTAGTACCCTCGTCGTAGATAGTCAGCACCCCCCACTAAGGTCTCTAACCGTCACTAATTGGCGATCATAATCAATCAGAGCCCCAAACCGGCTCAACCAATCCATACCCATGATCACACAAACATCTCCCATCGCGATAGGGATAAGATCTATCAGATAACCAATGTCGAAGATCTCTAAAACAAAGCCCCGATAGACATCAGTAGCTGAGACTAGACGCTCATTAGGTATCAAGACACTCAAGTGTCAGCTCAAAGTCTCTCATGTAATACTAAAACCGCAACAAAATGATGATGACACGAACATCGAATCGCACCCGACTCAAACAGCACAAGCACAGACACGAAATTCACAAGAAAAGTACCTACACAATCGATAATATAAGCAACATAAATAAATCAATAGAAATATAAAGAACACATAACAACCATGACGTCGGGAGCTGCACGAGCCTCCTCTGTTGTCAACTGAAATGCTCTCCCTCGATCCCTCGATGCCTCGGCCTTCCCCTGCCGACCATCAGTGATACGGAGGGTCACGGGGGACAGAGTCTGAACCACCCTAGATGTAAGATGAGGACACTTTGCCTTCAGGTGACCCGTCTGGTTGCAGCTGAAACAAACCCGAAATCCCTTGCGGCAATCCCTAGCCAAATGCCCCTCCTTACCACATATGTAGCAAGTTGACCCAGACCGACAGAGTCCCTCGTGTCCCTTGCCGCACTTTCTGCAAGTGTGGCCTTTCTGGCCTCCAACTCTCTAATCAGCGGGCTTGGGTTGCTTAGTCACCGACTGCTCAGGGAAAAACAAAGCCCTCTCATGAAACATCCTGGTGATCTCAGTCACCGTCTATGTCTTCTGCTTGAGAGACAGGAACTCCTAGGCCAACCTTTCCCGCTCGACCACGGGTACAAACTCATCCTTGAACATCTCAGTAAACCTCTCCCAAGTCACCGCAGTATGTAATGCCCAGTTCCCGGTACATATTTTAATTTAAGTTTTTGCATTTGTACTCTGGGACTCGACGAGTTGGAGGCCCAACTCGTCGAGTAGATGTGAGTTTTGGGACGCGAGTGGAAGAGTCTACTCGCCGAGTCGGAAGCCCCGACTCGACGAGTAGAACTGTCAGGATGAAACCCTAAATTTGAGGGTTTACACCCTATTTAAACACATTAAGTGGCCTCCACTCCAGCCTCCATCACCCTCAGATCCCATTCTCGAAACCCTAATCAGTTGTGAGTGTTCTTGAGCTATTTTGGTGCCATTTTTGTGATTTGAAGCTTGGAGAAGGAAGGAAAGACTTGGAGGTTCAAGAAGAAGGCAGTCGATCCAGAGTCTTGGTTGCATTTCTAGCTTGTTTAAGGTAAAAATCTTCAACCTTAACTTCCCATTTGTTAGATCTTCTTTAGGGCTTGAATCTTGTCATTTTTGGGGCATTTCTAAGTCACGTTTAGGGGTGGAAAATTGGGCCATCGTGTTGTGTTTTTGTCTGACACGACACGACACGACAAGGCTTTATGTAACACGAACACGACACGACACGAACTCAGGTTTTTTTACCTAAAACGAAAAGGAACCGATTAAAAAACGAAAAACATGACACGACACGATAAATATAACATGAAATAACAATTAATGTATTTAATTAATATTTATTTATACATAACATGAAAAACACAACAAACATGAAAAACACGACAAAAAATGTTAAATCGTGTCAATTTCATGTCAAATTTTGAACACGAACACGACAAGACACGACATCGTGTTTTTTACACTTGATACGAACATGACACGAACACGAATTTAAATTTTAGTTTCGTCTCAATTTCGTTTCGTGTCGTGTCGTGTCATCAATTTCCACCCGTAGTCACGTTCGGGTGTAGAGTGTATAGTACAGTGATGACTTCACATCTTGAACCTTGGAGGGTTCTCATGGAATAAAGGTGCCAACTTGATGGCCATGAGAGCCCCATGCATCTTGTAGACTTCATTTTTGGGCCTTTTGAGCTTGAAGACCCATGCATGGACGTAAAGTTCGTGATTTTACGTGTTATATCGACCCTAGGAGGTCAGATCTATAATTTGGATGCAATGAGCTCTACTGAAATTGACGGTATGGACATGGGCTTTGGAGGACTCACTGAGTTGTTTATAGAACTCGGTGAGTCGGGTAATGGTTCCCCAACCTTTTCTATTCCTGAGGAATCTGGTTGAGTCTAGAAAAGGACTCAACAAGATGAACATGAATATGGACTTGAAGATCAAAGGACTCGACGAGTTCATGGATGAACTCGGCGAGTTCAGGGCAATGTCCCGAATTATATGAAAATGAATTCGACGAGTCCAAGGAAGGACTCAACGAGTTCAAATGGAAAGTCTCGATTCTATCATAAGGAGAAACTTGGCGAGTTGGAGGGCAACTCGACGAGCTAGATCGCGAAGTTGAGATTCTCTAAGTTATGGAACTCGGCGAGTTGAGTCAACCAGAAGTTGAATTTGACCATGATGTTGACCTTGACCTTGACTATTGACCAGAGTTGACCCTTGATTAGGGTTATGAGTATGTAATGGTAATTAAGGAAGGTTGTTATGTGTAGGAGTTGAGGAGTTGATCCCGGCGTCGAGTAAAGTTCAGACACTTCATGACATTGAGGTGAGTTACCTTCCAGTAGCGGTGGGTCTACGGCCACAATGCCAGCCCACTAGTAGGAGTTATATGTTAGATGATTATATTTGTGATAATTATCTAGGTTGCTACTACCTTATATGTTTTATGTGCTATGTGACAACCCGAAACTTTTATCCTCTGCAATTGATCTGTATATCATTACTAAACTCGATTTTATCATCTTTTAACGCCGTTTAAGAGTTAGTTTAAGTGTTCTAAGCTTGAGTACAGTCGGGAATGAGATTAGAAATGAGTTAACAAGTCGTATAGAGACAAAACCGGGCCATACACCCTCCTGAGAGGTGTGTACGGCCGCACACATGGGTGTGCGGCCGCACACCCACCCTCCAGCCGCACACTCACCCTTATATATATAAGGTGACCCCCTTCACTCATTCCTTTCATTTGGCTGCACTTTACTTCCTCTCTCTACTTTCTCTCTCTAAAAACTTCATCCAAGAACACTCTAAAGGCCTCAAAACGTGAACTTCTCCATCATTCAGCTTGTTATAGTGGTAAGACACCTTGATCTAAGCTTAAAACTCATCATGTTCTTCGTGTTCTTCATCACTTGAAGGTGTACGACCGCACACCTTCATAAGGTGGCCGTACACACCTTAAAGACTCTCCATGGTGAGAGTTTGGCCTTGAAACACCCGAAAATCGACATTTTGAGCATGAATGAAGAGTGTACGGCCGCACACCCCTATATACGGCCGCACACTCCCATGTACGACCGCACACATCCCCTGTACGGCCGCACACTCCTGTATGCAACCGCACACACGTGCTGACCGTACACCCTAGCCGCTCACACACTCTTTTGGCCATACACCTCCCTTGTTTGATCATATAGGGTCCCGACAAGCATTTCCAAGTCTTTAGGGTGGTTTCCCGTCGTGTTTAGTCATGAAACACCCTAATTCTAACACACATATGTGTTATCACATGTTAATAGGATCCACTTGCGTACGAAACATCGGTTGACACTCAACATTCGTAACCGATCATACACCCAGATCCTACGTCAAACGGTGAGTTCATACCCCTAAACCTTTTCCGAGTTTTTCATGTTTTCAGGGGGAGAATACAAGCAAAAGTACAAGGAAACTTGTACTCAAAGTATATTATTTTGTATAAAATACTTACATGTTCAGTATGCTTTTAACACAGAAAACAGTTTTACCAAACGATTAAGAAATCAACTCGTAGAAACAGTTTTCAAAACTAAAGCAAGGAACTTGTGAATCTTGTCATAAAATACGATATTTTGCAAAGGATTCATACAAAACATAAAAAGGATTTTCAGTATTATTACTTGTAAATTTGTTAGGCTAAGTTTTGAGACACGTCCTTGGTAACACTCCACCGGATACGAGAGTGTAGGACAAACCCTTGTAACCAGAATCTCTTGGAGGGAGAGCGTGACTATTGTGTATAGATCTATATGGGACTGACTATCCCGCACCTTCGCTGCCAGCTACAGGGGGACCATTAGGTTCAGGGGTGACAAAGTCATAAAAAGATACTGGCCCCGATACGTGCCATATCCAGTCTAAGTACGGTTATGACACTCACAACCTAGATAGCGAAAATTTACTTTTGTAATAATGAAACAAGTGAACTAACCTCAAAGTAATAACCGATTTGATTACTAGAGGGCATTAGTAATACCCTGAGGATCTAGTTCACTACTTATTTATTTGTTTTATTTATATAATAAGGCTAATACGCCTCAGAGAGAACAAACAGGGTTTTTCAAGGAAACTACATCTAACGATACAAGTATGGTAGATACTTGTACACCTCATTCCAGAACAGTTAACCAACTATCAACTTTTAAGGAAAATATAGGATTTTCCTGGGATAACTCAACCTTACATAAACAGGCTGTTAAACAAGTAACGAATGGATAATCAAACATCTTTCATAAGAAAAGACAGGATTTTCTTGGGAAACACTTTTCAAAGGATCAAAGAAACATTTCTTTCACCAGAACTAAACGCTTATGAACTCACCAGCTTTATGCTGATATTTTAAAATTGCTTGTATTCTCAGGACAACAATAGACATGTACTCTTGCCAACTTTTGGAGAAGACGGAGCATTTTGGAGTCACGTCTTTTACTTTTGTTATATACTGTTATGTATAAACCATGCTTTCAAACAATGTAAATATTCTTATTATAATGTAATGGTTGTGTTTACTTCGCTTACTATGATACAACTGTTGTGATACTACGCATGACGTCCTCCACCCCAGAACGTTTCCGCCGTTCCGGTTTTGGGGTGTGACAGATTGGTATCAGAGCTATTGTTTATAGTGAACTAAGTATACCGAACCTTACATGGTATACAACTATAAACATTAAGGGGCCTAAGTGCTCTAAACTAAAAATATACTTTCGAAAATATAAGTATTTTTATAACAAAGTATACAAGTATACCCGAGTACCAGAATCCGTGTCATAAGTAGAACAAAATAAAAGTATTTGGATGTTGGACACTGCGGTTAAACCTGGGCAGTTATGTAATCATGTCTAGGATCAATATAGCCTGATCAACTATATTCATTCGAGACATGACCAACATGTGCTTGGGAGTGACTATGGTGTTACAGCAAGTCTAAAACTTACCTAGATACTAGAGGAGTTCTAGAGCCAAACATAAGGATTAAAATACTATAGGAGTATTTTAGGATGCTATAGCAACTAAGCCGAAAACTTACCCAAGGATCCATCCTTCAAGAATCAAGCACGTAGCCATGATACATTCAATGTATTATTAGATTCGATGCCTATTAACTATTCCTTTACCATCACCGCGTGTAGATAGCAATGGCTAGGATTCCATCTCCCTGGCGACCCGTACTTTCCCAACCAAGGAGATGGTGGATGGATCGAACCAGAGCCAGAAGGAAACCATGAAATCCCTTTCGACGATGGCATTGCCGAACCATTTCCTGAAGAGACTAACTCGGAACCAGAGGTCGAGAACCTACCCCAAGTGACCCCAATACCAAATCCTAACCCTCAAGTTGGAGTCCAAGGTCCAACGCCCACGGGGGTCGGAAGCTTGAATAGGTGGAGCCATGAGCAAGGCCAACCCCTCCCATACAACGGTAACCGCAACTTCTACAATCTGGATGGAGGAGATCCTGCAGACAGGGCCCTTCCAATCCCAATACGCCGAGTGGCTCGCAATGTGGAGCTAGGTGTGGCAACCCTTCAGCGAACTATGGAACTTGAGGCAGACTCGGATGCCAACACAAACCACATTCGTAATCTCAAAGTTTCTCACGGGAGAACTATGAGGGACAATGAAGCTCTGCAGCGAGAGTTAGCTACAACCCGAGCCGAGGTCATAGAGCTCCGAGCCCGCCAATCAAAGTATGAAGGACGCCTGCTTGACGTGGAGCGACAGCTGGCGGAATTAGGGTTTCAGTTGAGGAGTGCCCGTCGCCAAATAGAGGAACACTCTACTCATTTTTTCTTTCCGATATAAGGAATAACTTTCATGTTTATGTTCTGAGTAGCCCTTTTCCGTAAACATCTCTGTCTTTCATACTACCGAAATTTTCTCTTTGATATTAGGACTTAGACCTATTGTTAGGTCCTGAGTTCCGAAATATGTAATCTCAGTTTCAGTTATGATGACAACAATCGTATTTCAATTAAATCATGTATCATCGGATGTGCTCTTACCTTAGATGATCATTCCTTTTCCCCATGAATATCATATCAGTCTCCATGAAAAGCTTCAATGTCCTAATCGGCAAAGGACGAATGAGCCTCACATCGTGCCAATGACCTTTGCTTCGAGAAAACGATTCGTCTCAATCGTCCCTCTGATGGAGTCCTCACTGGTTTCAGTGATAAGATTGTTTGAACCTTCGTTTCATTTCCTGCGTCAAGCCTAGGAGCATCTACGAAAGGAATGTTATGCATTCCTGGCTCATGTTGTTGATGTGACGCAAAAAGTTAAAGACCTCGAGAGTATCCCCGAAGTCTTCAACCTTCCTGATAACTTCCCCAAAGATATTCCAGGGATTTCTTCCGAGTGTCAAGTTGAATCTCGTACCTACTTGATCCCTGGAACTAAACATATAGCTAAATCTCCATATCGTCTAGAGCCGACGATACTATGAGAATTATTCAGCCAGCGCGATAAGCTGAACGACAAGGAGTTCGTAAGTTTATTGTATGTGAACTTTGTGTGCTCAAATCTTTTCTATCCTTACTAAGACCACATCATGGGGATGTGGGTCGAATCAAAGAGAGTCAGTTAGCAAAACGGGAAATATCAATACATAGACAAACATTTAGGATACATCCAGAGGCAACCATTGTTTCTCACAAACTCTTTTCTTGACATATAGTAGATCATGCCTCCGAAGAAGCAGAACCAATCCACCAGTAAGGCACCAATCCTCCAAATGGACTCAGCTACGTTCCAAGCTACTGTCACAGCAGCCGTAGCAGCCGCTCTAGCTGCTCTTAATGCTAACGACCTAAATGGGAATGGGAACGACTTCCACACCTCAAGCTGTAACAACACACCAGGAAATCAACAAAGGCTTGTCCAAGAGAACACACCAACTCCCAAACCTAAGAGCGCCAAATGGAAATTTTGGTCCGAGAGGAAGAACAAGTCGTGTCAGAAACTTGCCAAGAAACGACAACTCGAGATAACTTCTACAACCGCCACATCCGCCCAACCAGTGCCAACGCCAGTGCGGCAATATGCTGGAAAACTTCCAAGTTGCGAGAAATGCAACTTCCACCGCGTAGGAAAGTGCCGTAAACTTCGATGTAAGAACTGCAACAGGCAACGACACACCACACGATACTGCAGGGCACCTGCACAGCCAAACACCTCGATTACTGGTGTAAGGATGAATCAATTTTGCTACAATTGTGGCGAACCTGGACATTTCAAAAGAAATTGTCCAAGGATTAAGGATGGCCAGGAAACTTGTTCCGTACAGACCCGAACTCAACACATCACTTCCACTACCGATGCTAGCTTAGTTCAAGTGTGCGGTACATGTGGAGAAATGGGACATTTCAAAAGAGACTGCCCAACAGAGAAGAACAATGAGGAAACGGGAGGAGTCTGACCTCAGGGAATGAGGAAGCATCAAAGAACCCTGCTATGTTTTGGTACGTTTCCGAAAACCCCAATAATTTCTCATAATCGTGATTAATTCCTCGTCCAAATTGAATCACGATGTTCTTATAAGATTTAAAAGCTCTAATGAGTAAATTATGATAGCTTAGTGAATACGTTAGGTTCAGTTGTAGTTATACCTGGTTTGTGTACACCAAACAATCATAGGGAGATTTAGTAAGAACCATTTTATGAAAGTTCATAACTTCAAAACATCAGAACCTTCGTGTTAGTAGTACCTGTTAACTTCGAGTCAAACACAGAAAACACCATAGACATTCACCCAGGGGCATCAATGTTCTAAACAAAGCGATCCTTCCAAACCAACTTAACGTGCGATTCTACGACGACATCCTATTTAGTCCGACTGAGTCCATGTTATACCAAACCCTGTTGTCTTAAATCGTGTTATCGTAAAACTCTCGTCACTCGTAACGACAAATTAGATGCGAACTTCAAAAATTCATCTCTCTTTGAAAAACCTGAAAGTATTCATACGAAGGGTACCATCCACAAGGACATGGACAAAGTAAGAGGGTTATCCGGACAACTGGAAATATGTCGTGGGACACTCAACTACTCTTAGTTGAACCTTCTCGCAATGAACGACGACCTATCCAGCATCAAGGTTGTGCCGTTCGAAGCCCCCTGTGGCCGTAAGTGCAGATCCCCTCTGTGTTGGGCTGAAGTGAGCGACACGCAGCTAGCCAAGGGGCAAGTCCCTGACAACACTCTCACTGACCGAGAAATCATCCGCGAAACCACCGAAAAGATCGTACAAATCCGAGAACGACTGAAAGCCTCACGAGATAGACAAAAGAGCTACGCCGATAAACGACGAAAACCCTTGGAGTTCCAAGTTGGAGACCGTGTTCTGTTGAAGGTCCCACCCTGCAAAGGCACGATACGCTTCGGAAAGCATGGAAAGCTAAATCCAAGGTACATAGGACCATTCTAGATCCTCGCTAGGATCAGTCCCGTAGCCTACAAACTTCGTTTACCACAAGAACTTAGCAACATTCATCTTGTCTTTCACGTTTCGAATCTTAAGAAATGCGTATCCGACGAAACCCTTACGATTCCTCTCGACGAGATTGAGATCAACGAGAACCTGAGCTTGGTGGAAGAACCAGTCAAAATCATGGATAGAAAGATCAAACGAACGAAACAAAGTCGCATCCCGATAGTGAAGGTTCGCTGGAATGCCAAACGGGGACCTAAATTCACTTGGGAGCGCGAAGATCAGATGAAACAGAAACATCCACATCTCTTTTCTAATCCATGATTTGTATTCTATGTTCGAATTTCGGGACGAAATTCCCTCTAACGGGGGGATGATGTGACAACCCGAAACTTTTATCCTGTGCAATTGATCTGTATATCAATATTAAACTCGATTTTATCATCTTTTAACGCCGTTTAAGAGTTAGTTTAAGTGTTCTAAGCTTGAGTACAGTCGGGAATGAGATTAGAAATGAGTCAACAAGTCGTATAGAGACAAAACCGGGCCATACACCCTCCTGAGAGGTGTGTACGGCCGCACACATGGGTGTGCGGCCGCACATCCACCCTCTAGCCGCACACTCACCCTTATATATATAAGGTGACCCCCTTCACTCATTCCTTTCATTTGGCTGCACTTTACTTCCTCTCTCTACTTTCTCTCTCTAAAAACTTCATCCAAGAACACTCTAAAGGCCTCAAAACGTGAACTTCTCCATCATTCAGCTTGTTATAGTGGTAAGACACCTTGATCTAAGCTTAAAACTCATCATGTTCTTCGTGTTCTTCATCAGTTGAAGGTGTACGACCGCACACCTTCATAAGGTGGCCGTACACACCTTAAAGACTCTCCATGGTGAGAGTTTGGCCTTGAAACACCCGAAAATCGACATTTTGAGCATGAATGAAGAGTGTACGGCCGCACACCCCTATATACGGCCGCACACTCCCATGTACGACCGCACACGTCCCCTGTACGGCCGCACACTCCTGTGTGCAACCGCACACACGTGCTGACCGCACACCCTAGCCGCACACACACTCTTTTGGCCATACACCTCCTTTGTTTGATCATATAGGGTCCCGACAAGCATTTCCAAGTCTTTAGGGTGGTTTCCCGTCGTGTTTAGTCATGAAACACCCTAATTCTAACATACATATGTGTTATCACATGTTAATAGGATCCACTTGCGTACGAAACATCGGTTGACACTCAACATTCGTAACCGATCATACACCCAGATCCTACGTCAAACGGTGAGTTCATACCCCTAAACCTTTTCCGAGTTTTTCATGTTTTCAGGGGGAGAATACAAGCAAAAGTACAAGGAAACTTGTACTAAAAGTATATTATTTCGTATAAAATATTTACATGTTCAGTATGCTTTTAACACAGAAAACAGTTTTACCAAACGATTAAGAAATCAACTCGTAGAAACAGTTTTCAAAACTAAAGCAAGGAACTTGTGAATCTTGTCATAAAATACGATATTTTGCAAAGGATTCATACAAAACATAAAAAGGATTTTCAGTATTATTACTTGTAAATTTGTTAGGCTAAGTTTTGAGACACGTCCTTGGTAACACTCCACCGGATACGAGAGTGTAGGACAAACCCTTGTAACCAGAATCTCTTGGAGGGAGAGCGTGACTATTGTGTATAGATCTATATGGGACTGACTATCCCGCACCTTCGCTGCCAGCTACAGGGGGACCATTAGGTTCAGGGGTGACAAAGTCATAAAAAGATACTGGCCCCGATACGTGCCATATCCAGTCTAAGTACGGTTATGACACTCACAACCTAGATAGCGAAAATTTACTTTTGTAATAATGAAACAAGTGAACTGACCTCAAAGTAATAACCGATTTGATTACTAGAGGGCATTAGTAATACCCTTAGGATCTAGTTCACTACTTATTTATTTGTTTTATTTATGTAATAAGGCTAATACACCTCAGAGAGAACAAACAGGGTTTTTCAAGGAAACTACATCTAACGATACAAGTATGGTAGATACTTGTACACCTCATTCCAGAACAGTTAACCAACTATCAACTTTTAAGGAAAATATAGGATTTTCCTGGGATAACTCAACCTTACATAAACAGGCTGTTAAACAAGTAACGAATGGATAATCAAACATCTTTCATAAGAAAATACAGGATTTTCTTGGGAAACACTTTTCAAAGGATCAAAGAAACATTTCTTTCACCAGAACTAAACGCTTATGAACTCACCAGCTTTATGCTGATATTTTAAAACTGCTTGTATTCTCAGGACAACAATAGACAGGTACTCTTGCCAACTTTTGGAGAAGACGGGGCATTTTGGAGTCACGTCTTTTACTTTTGTTATATACTGTTATGTATAAACCATGCTTTCAAACAATGTAAATATTCTTATTATAATGTAATGGTTGTGTTTACTTTGCTTACTATGATACAACTGTTGTGATACTACGCATGACGTCCTCCACCCCAGAACGTTTCCGCCGTTCCGGTTTTGGGGTGTGACATGCTAGCATGATATGATGATATGTGATAGTAGCAGTAGGGGAATAGTCCCCGTGACACGGTCGTAAGGACCTGAGGGTAGGTCGGGCACCCCAAAATTGCCTGGCAGGGTAGGTCAAGCACCCCATAACTGCTTGCCATGGGTAGGTCGGGCACCCCAGAAATGCCTGGAAGGGTAGGTCGGGCACCCCATAATTTCCCGGTAGTATGTATGTTGTATGGTATGTGGTATGATGGGGGAACTCACTAAGCTTCGTGCTTACAGTTTTCAGTTTTTTTCAGGTACCTCTTTATTGAAGGGGAAGGAGTCGGCACGGTAGCAACGCATCACTCACACACACAGGACTTTCTCCTTATTAGATTCTTAGGATTGTACTCTGACATTATTACTATTTTATGACATGGTTTGGGACACGTGACTATGTTTTATGAAATGATATGAATCTAAGATGTTTTTTAGTAACTGTTTTACAAGTTACTTAATTAAAAACAAAATTTTTGGTCTTGAAAATTTAGGATGTTACAAGTTGGTATTAGAGCCTTAGTTTGAGGGATTCAGGCACAATCTCGGGTGTGTATGGACTCAAACTGTAGACTTGGTATGAAAATTTTCAAAAGAAAAATCATTTTATAAAAAGAATTTGAAAAGAGAAAAAGGAACTTTAAAAAAAGAATAAGGTGTGTGATGCGTGCAACCGGCCGAACTCAAGTAAGTTTTCCCCAAGATACCCATACGTGTTATGTTATGATATGACATGATTATGAGAACTGCATGCTATATTAGGGCTAAGGATCGAGGAAGGATGCCTTGTATGCCTGTTGTATGTGTATGAGAACTGAATACTAGAATATAGATAAGGATCTAGGAAGATGCCTTATGTGCCTGTTGTATGTGCTTATGCTAGAACTGATTAGTCATTCATATGATAGTCTGGATAGGATATGCTTGATTTGGGTTACTCAATGCCCAAATTTTGCTTGCTTCGTGCTTTTAGGAGTCCTAGTTATCTTTGGTTAACTAGTAAACGAATATGTTAAGTTACATATTAGGAAAACTAAATAATTTCAGAAGGTTAGGTCTAGCCCTACTTCGCAGCTCT
Organism: Lactuca virosa; assembly: GCF_052849685.1. Taxonomy (NCBI): domain Eukaryota; kingdom Viridiplantae; phylum Streptophyta; class Magnoliopsida; order Asterales; family Asteraceae; genus Lactuca; species Lactuca virosa. The sequence continues at coordinate 477,854,668 of NC_136429.1, read as the reverse complement.
TGTTTGAGTCTAACCGTTGTAGGGTGGGGCCCCTCATTCGAAGAATTATCTGGTCTGAGTGATATGTAATGGTATTCGCGAGCTAGTTAGGTAAAGGTAGCAGGGATTTCTTATGCAGCTAATGGCGGAGAGTGGGTTGGAGGAGTTACCCTAGGGTAAGCCTAGGATGAGATTGGTACAGAGTGCAGCCGTAGTAGAAGGGACTTGGTGTAGTCGAAGCAATCCTTGAAGAAAGTACGGATAGATGTGGAAGCTAGTATAGGCCCGTACCACTGAAAGCAGAGGATCCGTACTCGAATCAAGGAGGGCCGAGATAGAACCAGGGAACTGGTAGAGTGTGTTAGACATCACGAGATTATGTATGACCCTGACGTTATGTATTTTGTTTCAGAATGGTGGTGATTACGCGTCACGGAGCAGAAGGATCAGGATCAGGGTCAGGATCAGGTTCAGGTTCGGGATCCGAGCCAGTGGATGAGGGACTACGTGAGTTCATCGTGTCTGAGATCACGAGAGGCATCCTTGAGTCGACCCCGGTGATTTTCGGGTCGATCAAGGAAGGGATTATGGAGCTGATGGAGGATCGCCACAGGGCGTTTAGGAGTGACTGGGCGTCTAGCCAGTCAGGGGCACGCACACTGTTCTTTAAGGATTTCAGGGGATGCGGTGCGCCAGACTTCCACGGGGTGAAGGACCCCATTGTTGCCAGGATATGGATTGCAGACATGGAGTCTGCCCAGTTGACGAGTGTCACACCCCAAAACCAAGAACGGCAGAAACGTTCTGGGGTGGAGGACGTCATGTACAGTATCACAACAATGCATAATAGTAAAGACAAGCAACAACATCCATTGCATTAATATAATAATTTAGATACAAGCGTGTTCTGAACAGTATGTAAGACACCAAAATGTATAATCAAAATAAAGATGAGTCTTGTATGTGCTCCATCTTCGCAAAAGCTTCACCGGTACGAAACATCTTTTAGTGTCATTGTTTGCCTGAAAAGTTTGTAAGTGGTTGAGTGTGTAAGTTTGTAAAAATGTTTGTAGTGATGGTTTGTAACTCTTAGAAAACCCTATATTTTCTATTAAAAGTAGTCTTCTACCAAGCGATAAAGTACTATATGTTTATTCAATTTAAAAGTGAGTATTTCTCCCAAGACATAACGGGGTATTGTAGCATTATGCTATTAGTGACTACTGTTATATTAACTACCTTAAACCAATTGTTAATTAAGGTATAATGTGATATAATTGTAACCATACTTGATCGACCTTAGTAAAACACGACGCTCGAAGATGTCGAGATGGTATGACATTCATCACCCGAAGACCCGCAGGTCCCACTGTAGCTAGCAGCAAGGTGTAGGACGGTCAGTCCAGTATAGATCTATACACGAATTCACGCTCTTCTTCCCGAAGACTCTGGTTACCAGTCGAACCATGACAGAGTTTCCATGCCCCGAAGTAGTGCCTCACATTTAAGTTATAGTGGGTATGTATTATTTGTACTAGTTTAGTGTATGTTCTCTCCTGATTCTCATCATAGTGTGTTCCTTAGTATAGAGTTTAGTGCGCATGAATAGTATGTATTAGTGTAGGTTCTCTCTTTCTAGTGTGTAGTATGTTCAGTTATATAGTGTAGTGTATGTAGTGTCTATAGTATGCATTGACTCATGTATGAACTGACTCGTTGTATGTTTCATAGTATTAGAAATAATGTGTAGTAACTCCTAAACTATACCTATTATAGTTTACTAGTAATGTTGTATAAGTAACTTAGTGTATACACCTTTGCTACCCAAAGGGTTGGTACTGAAGTAAAAGCTTTATATCTACACATATATACATGATATATAACTAAGGATCAAACGACATTCAGACAAACAACAGAATACTCTAAGTCCACAACCAAACAAGGAACAGGAAATAAAGTGAGTTATCAGTCCTAAGTCCTTCGAACCTTACATATATAACTATATATGCATTAGACATGATTTGGCAATATATAAGTTTAAAGAGTTGAAAGTAAAGATTTGATAATCAAGAATAAGTTTTATAAACATTTTAACATGTAAAAGAGTTTGATAATCATTTTGAAGTAGTTTTGTTGACAAAACAGTTAAAAGCATAGAAAATCCATTTGTTTGAAAGTTATAAATCACATGTGATTAATATTTTAACTAGTTTGATTCAACTTGTATTCCCCCCCCCCCCCATAAAAGCATTTAAAAACATTTAAAAAGGTCGATTAAGGGGTATGAACTCACCTGTAGTGAGTGATTTGGATAGAAGTGTCGGACAGGATGCTAGGTGTCAAGTGAGGACTTGAGCACACACACGGATCCTATTTAACATGTAGTGATACATAAATGTATCTAATTAGTCATTTAACAACTAATTAATCAAGTAAAGACACCCTAATACATGGAAACACTTTGATTCAAGTGTTAGAAGTACTAAAGGGTTGTATCTAAAGAGAGTATGGCCTCACATTGGAGTTTACTTCCCATTTGGTAACAACAAATGAGTTTACGGTTTTTGGTCATTTCCCCCATGAGTTTACGGCCGTAAACTCATGCTAATTTGTACCATTGTGTGTCTTAAGGTCTTATACCCCTCAAGGAAGTGTTCTAGGCTTGTATCCAAGGCTTAGGAAGGGACTAGGGCTCAAAATGACCCTTCATTGGAGTTTACGGTCCATGGACGACTCCCTTGGAGTTTACGGTCGTAAACCCATGAGTTTACGGCCGTAAACTCATGGTCACATGCATGAGTTCAAGGTGAAGAATGAGGGAAATGGGGAGTAAACTCATGCTACATGCATGAGTTCAAGGTGAAGAGGAGTTTACGGCCCAAACTCCCCAAGTTTGGCCGTAAACACCTTGCTAGGGTGTGAAGTGTTTACTTGTTACACATTACTCCTAGAAGACACTCCCTTTTATTTGTTCGTTTGATGCATTTGTTTTAAAAATACCCAAACGGACTTTAAACCGGCTAAAAATTCACAAAATTGAATTTGACTAATAATTGTAGTGCTTGACTGCAGAGTTTATACAAATGAAAATTTCGGGTTGTCACATCATCCCCCCGTTAGAGGGAATTTCGTCCCGAAATTAGAGTTCAAATAACTAAGTTATTACAATATAACTAAGTAAAAAGATGAGGATATTTAAGTTTCATTTGATCCTCATGCTCCCAAGTGAACTCCGGTCCTCGCCTGGCGTTCCAGCGAATCTTCACGATTGGGATGCGGCTTTGCTTCGTTCGTTTGACCTCTCGGTCCATGACCTCTACAGGTTCTTCCACGAAGTTGAGGCTCTCGTTGATCTTGATCTCGTCGAGTCGGATTACAAGAGTCTCGTCGGATAGGCACTTTTTCAAGTTCGAGACGTGGAAGGTAGGATGTACATTACTGAGTTCGCGGGGTAAGTTGAGTTTGTAAGCTACGGGGCCTATTCTAGCGAGAATCATGAAAGGCCCTATGTATCTTGGATTTAGCTTTTCGCGCTTTCCGAAGCGTGTCAAGCCCTTCCAGGGTGAGACTTTCAAAAGGACTCGGTCTCCCACCTGGAATTCCAAACGATCCGTCTTTCTTCTTTACGAACAAGACTGGTGCTCCCCAGGGTGAGAAGCTTGGTCTTATAAAGCCCTTGCTGAGCAGTTCGTTAAGTTGACCGGACAGTTCTTGCATCTCAGCAGGTGCTAAACGATAGGGCGATTTGGCTACCGGTGTCGCTCCTGGAATTAAGTCGATTCGGAACTCGACTTGACGTTGCGGGGGTAATCCTGGGAGTTCTTCCGGAAAGACGTCGGGAAAATCGCGTACTATGGGAAGGTCTTTTAGGTCTTTTGTTTTCCGGTTTGTATCGACAACGTGCGCCAGGAATGCACGATATTCCTTACGCATGTATTTTTGGGCTTGAATACTTGAGATGATACGAAGGCTCGTACCGGGTTTGTCTCCGAAGATAGTAAGAGTTTCGCTTGACGGAAGATTAAGGCGAACAGCCTTTTCATAGCACATGATGTCGGGACGGTGCAGACTCAACCAATCCATGCCGACAATGACATCGAAACTTTTAATTGAGACCGGCATGAGGTCGATTGGAAATGAATGGCTATCTAGAGTTAGAGTGCATCCTATGTATACACTACTAGTGCTCTCAGTCTTTCCATTAGCCATTTCTACAGTGAATGGTTCTTTAAGTGTGCGGGGTTGTTGTTTAAGTAAGCGAGCAAATTTTTGGTTCACGAAACTCCTCTCCGCTCTACTATCAAACAGTATGCATGCATAAGAGTTATCGAGGAGAAACGTACCAGTTACCACCGTAGGGTCAGCAACTGCTTCCTTGTGGCCTATAGCCAGAACTCTTCCGGCTCCACCAGCATTTCCTGCCTTGGGGCAGTCTCTTTTGTAGTGGCCCACTTCGCCACATCCATAACAAGACTGGGTCACACCAGACCCTGGAACCTGGTTGATTGGCCTTGCCGGGGCTCTGCAGAAGCGGACAGTGTGTCCCTTTTTGTTGCAGTTGGAACACTGTAACTCCCGGAAGGGTCCATTGTGGTGGAAGCTGCATCTATTGCACTTTGGCAGGTTCCCAGCGTACTGCTTTATCGGAGTAGCAGCGACTGGTGCTATCGCGGCATGAACCGCCACAACCTGCTGCTTTTTGGCAGCTTTTTGCTCCTTCTTGTCGTCCCAGAACTTCCGCTTGTTGTCAGCGGGTTTGGAAGGTTCGGAGATGGCTTGGGTTGTTGTTGCTGACGGGGTACGGACCCCATGGTCTATGAGACGTTGTGCTAACCGCTTGACACTGTCGAAGGTAGCGGGGTTGGAGGCTAAAACATTCCCCTGCACCGGAGGCAACCGCCCCCAGATATACCTCTCTATCTTCTTCCCCTCCGTGGGAACCATGTTGGGACAGAGGGCCACCAGCTCGCTGAATCTGGCAGTATAAGAAACTATGTCGGAGCCCTTCATGGTTAGGCTCCACAGCTCCTGTTCCAACTTCTAGATTTCGCCCCGCGGGCAGTATTCCTCGATCATGAGGTCTTTCAAAGTTTCCCAGCCCATATCGTTAGCCACTACAAGAGTTAATGACTTGACATGGCTATTCCACCATGCCAGGGCTCTTTCTTCGAAGGTGCAAGCAACAAACTTGACCTTACTCGCTGCAGGGCAGGAACAAATCTCGAAGATCGACTCTGTCTTTTCGAACCATTGTGAGAGGGCAATGACTCCGCCAATCCCTTTGAAGGGCTTTGGCTTACAGTTAATGAAGTCCTTGTAGGAGCACTCTCTCGAGCGCACAAGGAGTTCACCTTGAGTAGAATTAACAGGGGTTCCACCTCCGCTTGCACCAGTGGAGTGATATTGAGCCATGGTCGTTGCTACAGCCGCAGCTACAGCAGCATTCAGATCCGCCGTATCGATTACTGGAGGAGGTGGTGGTACTGGAGTTGGGGTAATCGGGGGATTACGCCTTGTTGATTTTCGAGGAGGCATTCTTCAACTGTAAGTTTAAAAAGATGAACATGATAGTAAGAATCAATTGTAAGCATAGTGAGAGTGATCCATGGGCTAAATTGCCATAGTTCAACCGTTGAATGAGTGTATGTTTTAAAATAGAATTACAGTAGAAGAGTAGAGAAACACAAGAGTACAGATGTTTACAACAGATTAGAGAACTGCCAATATTACTGGTATTATTGATGTAATAAGTTCGGGAAAAGTGACCTAGCAGTAGGTCTTACATCATACCATAAGGGAAAAAGGTTGACAGTTTTTAGAATTTTAGTCAAAGTACTGGGAAGGTAGGAATATTTTACAATCAAATGCTACATAGAGCATAGTTAAGAAAGGCTATTCCTTAATTCAAAAGTAAAGATGAGTCGATATCTTCAACCGGCGACGGGTATCCCTTGGGCTAACCCTCAGGTCTGCCAGTTGACGTACAACTTCCTGAAGATGTCGCTCATGCGCCCTCTGACGCACTCGGAGTTCCATGACTTCAGCTCGGGACGCAGCTAGCTGTTGCTGCAGAGCCTCATTGGTCCTCCTAGTCCTATCCATAGCCTCTTCGAGTTGGCGAATGCGTACTGTGTTAAGGCCAGAATTGGTATCAATTTCCACTACCCGGTCGATGGCTGCATAACCTTGCTCGACGTTCCTAGCAATCCTACGGACCATGATGGGCAGGACTCGGTCAGCGGAACCTCCCTCGCTTATGTTGTAGAAGCTTCGGTCTCCGTTGAAAGGTAAGGGCTGACCCTGCTCATGACTCCATCGATTCAAGGTTGTTGCCCACAAGGGAGTGGGACCTTGAAATGTCGGACGGGGGTTGAGGTTTGGAATTGGAACTCCTTGGGGAAGGTTGTTGACCTCTGGTTCGGAGTCGGAGCCATCCGAAAAGCCTTCTGCGAGGTGATCATCCAAAGGGATTGGGTGATCATCTTGTGGCTCCTCCTCAAGCCATCCACCAATGCCTTGGTTTGGATAATACGGATCGTCGGGGAGCTGGAAGCCAGCCATGCTATCTACACGAAGATGGGAAAGAATAGTTAATAGACGTACTAACCTAAGATACTTATAAGATGATCGTTATTAGTTGGCTCAATACTTGCATAGTGCATACCAATTACATGCAACCAAAACAGGATAGACCTTCGAATAAGTGACCCTAACTCTAAATCCACAACCAAACAAGGAACAAGAAGTAAAGCAAAGATCACAGATTCTAAGTCTATAGCGCCTTCGTCACATGTAACCTTAGAGTATCCACTTAGCAACTATTGCCCTACTAGTAACGACCGTTTTAATTCTCACATATGTAATTTATAGTAACGCAGAATACTCCTATAGTATTCTGTTCTAACGTTCTTGTTGTAGTAGTGTTGGTAAGTTTTTAGACTTGTTGCAACACCACAACTACTCTTAGGCACATGCTAGTCATTTCTCGGATAATATAGTTGATCAGGCTATATCTTCCCAGGCTTGACTATATGTCTCTAAGTCTAATTGTGTTGTCCAACAATCGTAATACTTTTGTTCTGTTCTAGTATGATACTGACCCTGGTATGAATAGATGTATATATATACATGGTTAAATATTTTATTATTTAAAAGTACATATTCTTGGTCAGAGTGTTTTAATCTCGATGTGTTTATAGTTCGTATATCTTTTATGGGTTGATATACTTGATTCACTATAAACAGTGCTCTGATACCAATCTGTCACACCCCAAAACCAAGAACGGCGGAAACGTTCTCGGGTGGAGGACGTCATGTACAGTATCACAACAATGCATAATAGTAAAGACAAGCAACAACATCCATTGCATTAATATAATAATTTAGATACAAGCGTGTTCTGAACAGTATGTAAGACACCAAAATGTATAATCAAAATAAAGATGAGTCTTGTATGTGCTCCATCTTCGCAAAAAGCTTCATCGGTACCTGTCTACTGATGACCTGAGAATACAACTTATTTTGAAAGAGTTTGTCAGCATTAAAGCTGGTGAATTCATAAGTATTTTAGTGTCATTGTTTGCCTGAAAAGTTTGTAAGTGGTTGAGTGTGTAAGTTTGTAAAAATGTTTGTAGTGATGGTTTGTAACTCTTAGAAAACCCTATATTTTCTATTAAAAGTAGTCTTCTACCAAGCCATTAAGTACTATATGTTTATTCAATTTAAAAGTGAGTATTTCTCCCAAGACATAACGGGGTATTGTAGCATTATGCTATTAGTGACTACTGCTGTATTAACTACCTTAAACCAATTGTTAATTAAGGTATAATGTGATATAATTGTAACCATACTTGATCGACCTTAGTAAAACACGACGCTCGAAGACGTCGAGATGGTATGACATTCATCACCCGAAGACCCGCAGGTCCCACTGTAGCTAGCAGCAAGGTGTAGGACGGTCAGTCCAGTATAGATCTATACACGAATTCACGCTCTTCTTCCCGAAGACTCTGGTTACCAGTCGAACCATGACAGAGTTGCCATTCCCCGAAGTAGGGCCTCACATTTAAGTTATAGTGGGTATGTATTATTTGTATTAGTGTAGTGTATGTTCTCTCCTGATTCTCATCATAGTGTGTTCCTTAGTATAGAGTTTAGTGCGTATGAATAGTATGTATTAGTGTAGGTTCTCTCTTTCTAGTGTGTAGTATGTTCAGTTATATAGTGTAGTGTATGTAGTGTCTACAGTATGCATTGACTCATGTATGAACTGACTCGTTGTATGTTTCATAGTATTAGAAATAATGTGTAGTAACTCCTAAACTATACCTATTATAGTTTACTAGTAATGTTGTATAAGTAACTTAGCATATACACCTTTGCTACCCAAAGGGTTGGTACTGAAGTAAAAGCTTTATATCTACACATATATACATGATATATAACTAAGGATCAAATGACAGTCGGACAAACAACAGAATACTCTAAGTCCACAACCAAACAAGGAACATGAAATAAAGTGAGTTATCAGTCCTAAGTCCTTCGAACCTTACTTATATAACTATATGTGCATTTGACATTATTTGGCAATATATAAGTTAAAAGAGTTGAAAGTAAAGATTTGATAATCAAGAATAATTTTTATAAACAGTTTAACATGTAAAAGAGTTTGATAATCATTTTGAAGTAGTTTTGTTGACAAAATAGTTAAAAGCATAGAAAATCCATTTGTTTGAAAGTTATAAATCACATGTGATTGATATTATAAATAGTTTGATTCAACTTGTATTCCCCCCCCCCATAAAAGCATTTAAAAACATTTAAAAAGGTCGATTAAGGGGTATGAACTCACCTGTAGTGAGTGGTTTGGATGGAAGTGCCGGACAGCATGCTAGGTGTCAAGTGAGGACTTGAACACACACACGGATCCTATTTAACATGTAGTGATACATAAATGTATCTAATTAGTCATTTAACAACTAATTAATCAAGTAAAGACACCCTAATACATGGAAACACTTTGATTCAAGTGCTAGAAGTACTAAAGGGTTGTATCTAAAGAGAGTATGGCCTCACATTGGAGTTTACTTCCCATTTGGTAACAACAAATGAGTTTACGGTTTTTGGTCATTTCCCCCATGAGTTTACGGCCGTAAACTCATGCTAATTTGTACCATTGTGTGTCTTAAGGTCTTATACCCCTCAAGGAAGTGTTCTAGGCTTGTATCCAAGGCTTAGGAAGGGACTAGGGCTCAAAATGACCCTTCATTGGAGTTTACGGTCCATGGACGACTCCCTTGGAGTTTACGGTCGTAAACCCATGAGTTTACGGCCGTAAACTCATGGTCACTCCTATCATTTCGTTTTTTAGGGTTTCTAGCTCATGCATGCAAGGTTCTAGTCCAATATACAAGCCCTAGAAGGTGTTGGTGGCACTCAAACACCACTTGATGGTGTTTACGATTCAAGGAGATCCCTAGACCGTAAACACATGTGTGCTTGAGGGTTTTTGATGTTTGTCAATGGTTTAACATGTATTCTAAGCAAGTAACTAGTTAGGAGGAGTGTACTTACTTATAGGAAGCTTGCAAGAGTGTTTAAGGCCCAAGAACACTAGTGTGTGTTCTTGGTGTTCTTGGTGTTTTGAAGAACACTTGAAGATCTATGTAAAAGTGAAGATTTCATGGATGAAATGGAGTATAACAACTAGATGAAAGGTTATAACAACAAATCAAACAAAGAAAACACTTACATTTTGGGAAGATTTGGAAGGTGATCTTATGATAGTTGAGAGAGAATGAGGGAGTTCTTGAGCTAGGAAGTGAAGAATGAGGGAAATGGGGAGTAAACTCATGCTACATGCATGAGTTCAAGGTGAAGAGGAGTTTACGGCCCAAACTCCCCAAGTTTGGCCGTAAACACCTTGCTAGGGTGTGAAGTGTTTACTTGTTACACATTACTCCTAGAAGACACTCCATTTTATTTGTTCGTTTGATGCATTTATTTTAAAAATACCCAAACGGACTTTAAACCGGCTAAAAATTCACAAAAATGAATTTGACTAATAATTGTAGTGCTTGACTGCAGAGTTTATACAAATGAAAATTTCGGGTTGTCACATCATCCCTCCGTTAGAGGGAATTTCGTCCCGAAATTAGAGTTCAAATAACTAAGTTATTACAATATAACTAAGTAAAAAGATGAGGATATTTAAGTTTCATTTGATCCTCGCGCTCCCAAGTGAACTCCGGTCCTCGCTTGGCGTTCCAGCGAATCTTCATGATTGGGATGCGGCTTTGCTTCGTTCGTTTGACCTCTCGGTCCATGACCTCTACAGGTTCTTCCACGAAGTTGAGGCTCTCATTGATCTTGATCTCGTCGAGTGGGATTACAAGAGTCTCGTCGGATAGGCACTTTTTCAAGTTCGAGACGTGGAAGGTAGGATGTACATTACTGAGTTCGCGGGGTAAGTTGAGTTTGTAAGCTACGGGGCCTATTCTAGCGAGAATATTGAAAGGCCCTATGTATCTTGGATTTAGCTTTCCGCGCTTTCTGAAGCGTGTCAAGCCCTTCCAGGGTGAGACTTTCAAAAGGACTCGGTATCCCACCTGGAATTCCAAAGGTTTCCTCCGTTTGTCTGCGTAGCTTTTCTGTCGGTCTCTAGAGGCTTTCAATCGTTCCCGAATCTGAACGATCTTCTCTGTCGTTTCCCGAATGATCTCCGGACCTGTGAGAGTGCTGTCAGGAACTCGTCCTTTAGCTAACTGAGTGTCACCCACCTCGGCCCAGCACAGAGGGGATCTGCACTTCCGGCTATAGAGGGCTTCAAATGGAGCAGCCTTGATGCTCGTGTGATAACTGTTGTTGTATGAGAATTCAACAAGGGGTAAGTGAGTATCCCATTCCTTCCCGAAGTCGATCACACAGGCTCGCAGCATATCTTCCAAGGTTTGGATAGTTCTCTCACTTTGTCCGTCGGTTTGTGGATGGTAGGCTGTACTCATGTCCAGCCTCGTTCCTAAGGAGCTTTGTAGTGACTGCCAGAACCTCGAAGTGAATCTACTATCTCTATCGGAGATAATCGATATAGGAACACCATGCAGTCGTACGATCTCCCTAATGTAAGTTCTTGTAAGCTTCTCTATCTTGTCTGTTTCTTTGATAGGCAGGAAGTGTGTGGACTTCGTCAATCTGTCGAAGATGACCCAAATGGTATCAAGCCCACCCGTCGTCTTGGGTAGCTTGGTTATGAAGTCCATATTGATCCGCTCCCACTTCCACTCAGGTATCTCCGGTTGCTGAAGTAGACCTGACGGTTTCTGGTATTCGACCTTGACTTTGGCGCAAGTAAGGCATTTACTCACGAAGGTAGCAATCTCTGCTTTTATGTTAGGCCACCAGTATGACTTTTTAAGATCCAGATACATTTTATCTGAACCCGGGTGGACGGAATATCGAGTGTTGTGCGCTTCCTTCATGACCAAGTCTCTGAAGCCACCGTGTCTCGGTGTCCAGATCCGATCCATGAGATATAAGGCTCCGTCATCCTTGACTTCCAGATTCTTCTCCATCCCTCGCAGGGATTCAACCGCCACATTTTCAGGTTTCAAAGCTTCGAGCTGAGCCTCCTTAATTTGTGTGGACAGATGTGAATGGACAGTCATAGTCAGTGATTTAACTCTTCGACCAGAATATTCTTTCTGACTTAGGGCGTCTGCTACTACATTGGCTTTACCTGGATGATAACGAATTTCGCATTCGTAGTCATTGAGTAGCTCGACCCACCGTCGTTGCCTCATATTGAGTTCCTTCTGATTGAAGATGTGTTGTAGGCTTTTGTGGTCTGTAAAGATCGTGCTTTTTGTACCATATAGGTAGTGTCTCCAGATCTTCAGAGCAAACACAACTACTCCTAGCTCAAGATCGCGTGTGGTGTAGTTTACTTCATGTGTCTTTAGCTGTCTTGAGGCATAGGCGATGACCTTACCTCGTTGCATCAGAACACACCCGAGCCCTTGATTTGACGCATCGCAGTAGACTACGAAGTCTTCTATTCCTTCGGGGAAGGATAGTATCGGCGCGGTGCACAAAGCTCGTTTTAGCGTTTGGAATGCCTTCTCCTGTTTCTCTTCCCAGTCAAAGGCCACACCCTTATGGGTCAATGTTGTAAGAGGTTTCGCAATCCGGGAGAAGTTCTGTATAAATCTGCGGTAGTAGCCAGCGAGACCTAGAAATTGATGAATTTCAGTAGGCGTCTTCGGTGCTGCCCAATTCTCAATGGCTTTAATTTTGGAAGGGTCCACGTGGATCCCTTCTTTGCTAACCACGTGTCCTAAGAATTCGACCCTTCGGATCCAAAATTCGCACTTAGAGAACTTGGCGTAGAGCTTCTCTGTTCGCAGGGTTCCTAGGACTTGCCGCAGATGATCACTATGTTCCTCCTTACTTCAAGAGTAGATAAGTATGTCATCGATGAAGACGATGACGAACTGGTCCAAGTAAGGACGACATACTCGATTAATTAAGTCCATAAACACTGCGGGCACATTTTTCAATCCGAATGGCATCACCATGAACTCGTAGTGTCTGTAACGAGTTATGAAGGCTGTCTTCGGAACATCCTCCTCTAACACTCACAACTGGTGATACCCGGATCTCAGGTCAATCTTTGAAAAGTACGACGCCCCTTGCAGTTGGTCAAACAAATCGTCTATGTGAGGCAGTGGGTAACGATTCTTGACTGTAAGCTTGTTGAGTTCCCTGTAATCGATGCACATATAGAACGATCCGTCTTTCTTCTTTACGAACAAGACTGGTGCTCCCCAGGGTGAGAAGCTTGGTCTTATAAAGCCCTTGCTGAGCAGTTCGTTAAGTTGACCGGACAGTTCTTGCATCTCAGCAGGTGCTAAACGATAGGGCGATTTGGCTACCGGGGTCGCTCCTGGAATTAAGTCGATTAGGAACTCGACTTGACGTTGCGGGGGTAATCCTGGGAGTTCTTCTGGAAAGACGTCGGGAAAATCGCGTACTACGGGAAGGTCTTTTAGGTCTTTTGTTTTCCGGTTTGTATCGACAACGTGCGCCAGGAATGCACGATATTCCTTACGCATGTATTTTTGGGCTTGAATACTTGAGATGATACGAAGGCTCGTACCGGGTTTGTCTCCGAAGATAGTAAGAGTTTCGCTTGACGGAAGATTAAGGCGAACAGCCTTTTCATAGCACATGATGTCGGCACGGTGCAGACTCAACCAATCCATGCCGACAATGACATCGAAACTTTTAATTGAGACCGGCATGAGGTCGATTGGAAATGAATGGCTATCTAGAGTTAGAGTGCATCCTATGTATACACTACTAGTGCTCTCAGTCTTTCCATTAGCCATTTCTACAGTGAATGGTTCTTTAAGTGTGCGGGGTTGTTGTTTAAGTAAGCGAGCAAATTTTTGGTTCACGAAACTCCTCTCCGCTCCACTATCAAACAGTATGCATGCATAAGAGTTATCGAGGAGAAACGTACCAGTTACCACCGTAGGGTCAGCAACTGCTTCCTTGTGGCCTATAGCCAGAACTCTTCCGGCTCCACCAGCATTTCCTGCCTTGGGGTAGTCTCTTTTGTAGTGGCCCACTTCGCCACATCCATAACAAGACTGGGTCACACCAGACCCTGGAACCTGGTTGATTGGCCTTGTCGGGGCTCTGCAGAAGCGGACAGTGTGTCCCTTTTTGTTGCAGTTGGAACACTGTAACTCCCGGAAGGGTCCATTGTGGTGGAAGCTGCATCTATTGCACTTTGGCAGGTTCCCAGCGTACTGCTTTATCGGAGTAGCAGCGACTGGTGCTATCGCGGCATGAACCGCCACAACCTGCTGCTTTTTGGCAGCTTTTTGCTTCTTCTTGTCGTCCCAGAACTTCCGCTTGTTGTCAGCGGGTTTGGAAGGTTCGGAGATGGCTTGGGTTGTTGTTGCTGACGGGGTACGGACCCCATGGTCTATGAGACGTTGTGCTAACCGCTTGGCACTGTCGAAGGTAGCGGGGTTGGAGGCTAAAACATTCCCCTGCACCGGAGGCAACAGCCCCCAGATATTCCTCTCTATCTTCTTCCCCTCCGTGGGAACCATGTTGGGATAGAGGGCCACCAGCTCGCTGAATCTGGCAGTATAAGAAACTATGTCAGAGCCCTTCATGGTTAGGCTCCACAGCTCCTGTTCCAACTTCTAGATTTCGCCCCGCGGGCAGTATTCCTCGATCATGAAGTCTTTCAAAGTTTCCCAGCCCATATCGTTAGCCACTACAAGAGTTAATGACTTGACATGGCTATTCCACCATGTCAGGGCTCTTTCTTCGAAGGTGCAAGCAGCAAACTTGACCTTACTCGCTGCAGGGCAGGAACAAATCTCGAAGATCGACTCTGTCTTTTCGAACCATTGTGAGAGGGCAATGACTCCGCCAGTCCCATTGAAGGGCTTTGGCTTACAGTTAATGAAGTCCTTGTAGGAGCACTCTCTCGAGCGCACAAGGAGTTCACCTTGAGTAGAATTAACAGGGGTTCCACCTCCGCTTGCACCAGTGGAGTGATATTGAGCCATGGTCGTTGCTACAGCCGCAGCTACAGCAGCATTCAGAGCCGCCGTATCGATTACTGGAGGAGGTGGTGGTACTGGAGTTGGGGTAATCGGGGGATTACGCCTTGTTGATTTTCGAGGAGGCATTCTTCAACTGTAAGTTTAAAAAGATGAACATGATAGTAAGAATCAATTGTAAGCATAGTGAGAGTGATCCATGGGCTAAATTGCCATAGTTCAACCGTTGAATGAGTGTATGTTTTAAAATAGAATTACAGTAGAAGAGTAGAGAAACACAAGAGTACAGATGTTTACAACAGATTAGATAACTGCCAATATTACTGGTATTATTGATGTAATAAGTTCGGGAAAAGTGACCTAGCAGTAGGTCTTACATCATACCATAAGGGAAAAAGGTTGACAGTTTTTAGAATTTTAGTCAAAGTACTGGGAAGGTAGGAATATTTTACAATCAAATGCTACATAGAGCATAGTTAAGAAAGGTTATTCCTTAATTCAAAAGTAAAGATGAGTCGATATCTTCAACCGGCGACGGGTATCCCTTGGGCTAACCCTCAGGTCTGCCAGTTGACGTACAACTTCCTGAAGATGTCGCTCATGCGCCTTCTGACGCACTCGGAGTTCCATGACTTCAGCTCGGGACGCAGCTAGTTGTTGCTGCAGAGCCTCATTGGTCCTCCTAGACCTATCCATAGCCTCTTCGAGTTGGCGAATGCGTACTGTGTTAAGGCCAGAATTGGTATCAATTTCCACTACCTGGTCGATGGCTGCATAACCTTGCTCGACGTTCCTAGCAATCCTACGGACCATGATGGGCAGGACTCGGTCAGCGGAACCTCCCTCGCTTATGTTGTAGAAGCTTCGGTCTCCGTTGAAAGGTAAGGGCTGACCCTGCTCATCACTCCATCGATTCAAGGTTGTTGCCCACAAGGGAGTGGGACCTTGAAATGTCGGACGGGGGTTGAGGTTTGGAATTGGAACTCCTTGGGGAAGGTTGTTGACCTCTGGTTCGCAGTCGGAGCCATCCGAAAAGCCTTCTGCGAGGTGATCATCCAAAGGGATTGGGTGATCATCTTGTGGCTCCTCCTCAAGCCATCCACCAATGCCTTGGTTTGGATAATACGGATCGTCGGGGTGATGGAAGCCAGCCATGCTATCTACACGAAGATGGGGAAAGAATAGTTAATAGACGTACTAACCTAAGATACTTATAAGATGATCGTTATTAGTTGGCTCAATACTTGCATAATGCATACCAATTACATGCAACCAAAATAGGATAGACCTTCGAATAAGTGACCCTAACTCTAAATCCACAACCAAACAAGGAACATGAAGTAAAGCAAAGATCACAGATTCTAAGTCTATAGCGCCTTCGTCACATGTAACCTTAGAGTATCCACTTAGCAACTATTGCCCTACTAGTAACGACCGTTTTAATTCTCACATATGTAATTTATAGTAACGCAGAATACTCCTATAGTATTCTGTTCTAACGTTCTTGTTGTACTATATGTCTCTAAGTCTAATTGTGTTGTCCAACAATCGTAATACTTTTGTTCTCTTCTAGTATGATACTGACCCTGGTATGAATAGATGTATATATATACATGGTTAAATATTTTATTATTTAAAAGTACATATTCTTGGTCAGAGTGTTTTAATCCCGATGTGTTTATAGTTCGTATATCTTTTATGGGTTGATATACTTGATTCACTATAAACAGTGCTCTGATACCAATCTGTCACACCCCAAAACCAAGAACGGCGGAAACGTTCACGGGTGGAGGACATCATGTACAGTATCACAACAATGCATAATAGTAAAGACAAGCAACAACATCCATTGCATTAATATAATAATTTAGATACAAGCGTGTTCTGAACAGTATGTAAGACACCAAAATGTATAATCAAAATAAAGATGAGTCTTGTATGTGCTCCATCTTCGCAAAAGCTTCATCGGTACCTGTCTACTGATGACCTGAGAATACAACTTATTTTGAAAGAGTTTGTCAGCATTAAAGCTGGTGAATTCATAAGTATTTTAGTGTCATTGTTTGCCTGAAAAGTTTGTAAGTGGTTGAGTGTGTAAGTTTGTAAAAATGTTTGTAGTGATGGTTTGTAACTCTTAGAAAACCCTATATTTTCTATTAAAAGTAGTCTTCTACCAAGCCATTAAGTACTATATGTTTATTCAATTGAAAAGTGAGTATTTCTCCCAAGACATAACGGGGTACTGTAGCATTATGCTATTAGTAACCATACTTGATCGACCTTAGTAAAACACGACGCTCGAAGACGTCGAGATGGTATGACATTCATCACCCGAAGACCCGCAGGTCCCACTGTAGCTAGCAGCAAGGTGAAGGACGGTCAGTCCAGTATAGATCTATACACGAATTCACGCTCTTCTTCCCGAAGACTCTGGTTACAAGTCAAACCATGACAGAGTTGCCATTCCCCGAAGTAGGGCCTCACATTTAAGTTATAGTGGGTATGTATTATTTGTATTACTGTAGTGTATGTTCTCTCCTGATTCTCATCATAGTGTGTTCCTTAGTATAGAGTTTAGTGCGTATGAATAGTATGTATTAGTGTTGGTTCTCTCTTTCTAGTGTGTAGTATGTTCAGTTATATAGTGTAGTGTATGTAGTGTCTACAGTATGCATTGACTCATGTATGAACTGACTCGTTGTATGTTTCATAGTATTAGAAATAATGTGTAGTAACTCCTAAACTATACCTATTATAGTTTACTAGTAATGTTGTATAAGTATGTGACACCCAAATTTTTGCAAAAATTTTAAACTTTTAAAACGCATGTTAAATTAAATTAAAACAACTGAAATAGTCATAACATAATCCATCAACTTAATAATCATATAAAATAAGTGCGGAAGTAATAATAATAATAATAATAAGGTCCCAACAAAAATAACTAGTAGCGATGTCCCGGTGCTCCATGTCAAGCCTTAGCCTCTTTAATCTTAACACCTGAAAAGTTATAAGGGAAACCGTAAGCACAAAGCTTAGTGAATTCAAACACAGACATTGTACTAACATTCATATTTACTAACCCTAATCCATTTTCCATTTATAATTATATGATAAGGGCAAAGAACGAATCAATGCCTATAATACAAGAAGGACTTGTAGGTTTGAACCGCACCGGGAAGATCCCGTATCATTTGGCCCTAATCACCGCACCTCATGATGAGTATTACGTTGGTGATATTACCTACCCACCGCACCGGTAAATCCGTATCCTTTGGTGGTGTCCCCATATCCATAATTAGTTACATACAGTGCACATGTACGAATTAAAACAATGGTTATATAGCATGCCTTTATAATAAATTCAAATAATCACACACGAGCTAACTAGCAAACGCAAACATCACTACAACGGTGTGAGAGAACTCACCTTGAGTGAGTAGTAAGGATAGCTAACAATCAAATAATGCTACCAAGCTTGAGCAAACTTCAAAACCTCACCTAAGAAGGACTAAAGGTTAGAAAGGAGAAGTAATGAAACTATGAGTTGAGAAAAGAGTAATCACAGCAAGGTCTCTAAAACAGACCTGCTGTTCAAAACGGATTTACTCCAAAATATAAAACAAAAACATAGCTTTAACAAAATTTTATAGGAAACTATGGTTGTTCAGGATTCCAGAACAATAAAGAACTCCTTCTAACGCCAAAAGATGAATTAAATATGAATTTTACAAAATGGTGTATCACTTCTGTCTCCAACAATACAGTCAAGTGATGTTGGCCAATTCTACCCAACTTGTGAGTAGAATTCGTCCAAACCAAAATTCAGAGAAGTAAAGGACATACAAATGAAAGTCTCAGAGTTGGAATTTTGATGAAAAGAATCTCCCAAACTCCAGATATAAAATTCACATTGTGGACAATCACAGCACTAGCAAAAGCTGGTGACTGCCCACTGATCTGGAGTGTGGATCCATTCTAACCAATTTATAATTGGAAATAACACCTCATCTGCTCCAGATCTTAAATTCATAATATAAGGAACATATAGAAACTTGGAATCACTCTGGATCCTTTTCCAAGCCTTAGAAATGATGAAAACAAAATGACATATCAGAACAGACCCGGATCAGACCTAACAGCAAAGATGCCATTCTGTCCCATAGATAAACTCCTTATCAGTGAGGTTGGCCTGCTTAAGAAAGTTAGCCAACTCAATTTGTGAACGTTTGGAACTGGTTTGGGGTCCTTTTGAGTTCTAGAGCTCAAGATATGAATTTTACAAAATGACTACAGATCTGATGGAAAACAGAATCGTAGCCACCCGTGATTCCTTTTTGGCTTATCCATCCTTCTCCCTTTGAAACACATTTTAAGATGTGTTCATCATCCCAATTTAGTCCCCATGATCATGGTGGTACTAAAAAGGGTTAGGTATCATTAGGATTTCATTTTTCCACAAGATTGTAATAATAATCAACATGAAAATGAACATAAAGCACATAAAATCACCATTCTCCCTTTTAGGGTTTCCATGATCTTTTGCCACATGTAATCCCCTAGATCCATCATCCACCATATATGGGGTGAAGATAGGATCTTGAGATGATGTATAACATACAATTACAAATCAAATAGGAAGGAGAAGAAGTGAAGATGAAATCATAAAACTAGAACAAGGTTATGAATCAAGTTGTAAGAAATGATAAGGAGGTTCATACCAATACGAATCAAGGCTGGAAATGAACAAGAATTAAGCTCCAAACAACAGCCCCTTGGCTGCTCTTGATCCCAAAGAGAGAGAGGACGATTTGAGAGAGAGATGGAGGGTTTAGAGTGTTTTTCTTGTGTGTGTTCCAAATGACTCAATTAACACATTAAGTACTATTTACTAGATGGACTTGCAAATAGGCCCATAGCCCATGGACTTCAATAAAAGGAGTTTACAAGATGATCAAAAGAGTCCAATAACATAAGAAATCAGACATTGGTTAAATAAATTAACCCAAGGTTATAAGGATAATTAAATTAAAATAACCAAACGTACCGAGAAAAACCGGGGCGTTACAACTCTCCCCCATTAAGAACGGACTTCGTCCTCGAAGTCAACACCTAAAAACAGATCCAGATAGTGAGCCCTCATCTCGCCTTCCGGTTCCCAAGTCCATTCCGAACCCTTCCTATGTTGCCACTGCACCTTAACCAGGTTTATAGTCTTGTTGCGGAGAGCTTTCGTCCTTCGTTCTAAAATAGCGATTGGTTTCTCAACATAATTGAGACGCTCGTCAACCTGTATGTCCTCCAGTGGTATCACAGTGGTCTCATCAACAAGGCATTTTCGTAACTGATACACGTGAAACGTATTATGAATTAGACTAAGCTCTTCAGGCAGCTCTAAACGGTAAGCCACCTTTCCCACACGGGCTATGACCTTGTAGGGTCCAATGAATCGGGGTCCGAGCTTTCCCCGTTTTTGAAATCGAATCACACCTTTCCAGGGGGAGACTTTGAGCAAAACATAATCTCCCACCTGGAACTCAAGATCGGAGCATCTTTTGTCGGCCTAACTTTTCTGACGACTCCTCGCTATAACCAAATGATCCCGAATCACGTGGATTTTCTCTGTAGTCCGAAGCACGATATCGGTACTCCCAAGTACCCTCTGCCAAACCTCACCCTAAAAAACGGGCGCCACGAATCATATCTAACAAAGACGACACCATCGTCATCCGGAGACACTTTGATCGAATCGGTTCGGCAGATTGTTTACGACTGAGAGCATCAGCTACAACATTAGATTTACCGGGGTGGTAGTGAATTTCACAATCATAATCTTTTACCACATCCAACCATCTGATCTGCCTCATGTTCAAATCCCGCTACTCGAACAAGTATTTCAGACTCTTATGGTCAGTGTATATGATACACTTCACTCCATAGAGATAGTGTCTCCAATTCTTAAGAGCGAAAACAACAGCCCCAAGCTCCAAATCATGAGTGGGGTAGTTTCGTTCGTGGGGTTTCAGCTGTCGGGAGGCATAGGCTATCACCCTGTCCCGTTGCCTTAACACGGCACCAAGACCCTGAAGCGATGCATCACAGTAAACCACCATATCCTCAACCCTATCAGATAAGGCCAAAATCGGAGCATCACACAATCGCTTCCTCAGCTCATCAAACGCAAATTATTGCTCCGGGCCCCAAACGAATTTCACTGATTTCTTGGTCAATCGGGTGAGTGGCAAGGCGATTTTAGAGAAATTTTCAATGAACCTACGGTAATAACCGGCTAAACCCAAGAAACTGCGAATTTCAGAAGGTGTTTTTGGAATCTCCCATTGTTTAACCGCATCAAACTTGGCTTGATCGACCTTAATACCGTGTTTGTTTACCACATGCCCCAAGAACTGAACTTCTTCTAACCAAAATTCACATTTTGAGAATTTAGCATAAAGCCTTTCTCTTGCCAGAGTTTCCAGAATCTCCCGAAGGTGTTGCTCATGCTCCTCTTTGGTCTTACAATAGACCAAGATGTCATCAATGAACACTATGACCGAACGGTTAAGCATCGGGCTACACACCCGGTTCATGAGATCCATAAACGCTGCGGGTGCATTGGTGAGCCCAAAAGGCATCACCACGAACTCAAAATGCCCATAACGAGTGCGGAATGCTATTTTCTCAGTGTCTTCTTCACGAACCCGCATCTGATGGTAACCGCAACGTAAATCAATCTTGGAGAACCAAGACGCTCCCTGAAGCTGATCGAAAAGATCGTCAATACGTGGAAATGGGTACCTATTCTTTATCGTGCGCTTGTTTAGCTCCCTATAATCAATACACATTCGCTGGGATCCATCTTTCTTCTTCACAAAGAGAATAGGAGCACCCCATGGCGAGCAGCTTGGCCGTATAAACCCTTTATGACTTAGTTCCTGAAGTTGATCTTGGAGCTCTTTCATCTCAGGTGGTGCCAAGCGGTAAGGAGATTTAGCTACCGGAGTCGCACCCAACACCAAATCAATGCGAAACTCCACTTGCCGAATAGGTGGCAAACCAGGGAGTTCCTCCGGAAAGATATCACTAAGGTCGGAAACAATAGGAACGTCGTCTAGTGCTATAGCAGAAGAGCAAGAAGCGATGGCCACGCGGGGAATGTCCCCACCTCTAGGGTTTTGAACACGAACTTGCTTCTTATGACAGTGGATTTCCACATCACACGCATCAAGCCAATCCATGCCTACGATAACGCAGAGCTCTCGCATCACAATAGGGATAAGATCAATGGGGAATTCAACTCCAGAAAACTCGAGAGTGCAACCCCGATAAACATCGGTGACATAAATAGTGCGGTTGTCGGCAATTTCGACAACCAATGGGTGAGCCAATTTTCTGATACTACGCCCCAAACGATTAATAAACATGCGAGATACAAAAGAATGGGTAGCACCGCTATCAAACATAACAACATCGAGCTCGGAATCTAGCAAATAAGTGCCTGCCACTGTCGCTGTAATCACCGGCTCCTCCGCAGTCATCTGGTGAGCACGACCTCGTGTCACCATAGTGGGTCTCTTAGAGGACGATGCAATTGCAGGATTTGTACCCCCGTCTCCTTTACCAGTCTTCAACTTCGGGCATTCGGGCTTCTTGTGTCCCGTCTCGCTGCAGTGATAGCAGACGGAACTGCAGAAGTAATATGAGGTGCTGCACTCCCAGGGGGATCCCTACAATTCTTCCAATGATGCCCTGGCTTTTTGCAGTTGTAGCATATCAACGGATTTTTCTCGCCCTGAAGACGTCCTATACTCATACCTTGACTTACTACCCTGCTTTCGCTTTTTCTGGGCATCTCTGGATGTCTTGGAAGAGGTGTCATTGGCCTTCCTCTTGGACTGGGTCTGCAACTCGATTTCCCTCCTCCTCGCTGCATTCATGATCGCTGATAAGGTCGAGAACTCCTGCATGCTAACGAATTCCCGAATCTCGGTACGTAGGATGGCCATGTACCGGCTGACCAACCAGGCCTCGTTCCCAGCAAACGAGGGGCAGAAAGATAGCATCTCCAAGAACTTGGCGTTCAGGTCGCTAACGGACTCGGTAGTCTGCTGTAAGGCCATGAACTCTTGCTGCATCCGCTGCTGCTCCACCTTAGGCACATATTGTGCCTCGAACCTCTCCACAAATTGGGCCCAAGACATGGCCCTCACTTCTTCTTCGCTTAATAGAGCGGTGATGGTGTTCCACCATGTCTTTCCTCTTTTCCGCAGCTGATTCATGACGATCACAACTTTGTACTGGTCCGGACACCCAACAGTCGTGAAGGCGCCCTCAACATCTGACACCCAGTGCTTAGCAGCAACTGGGTCGGATTCACCGTTCCAAAGAGGAGGGCTACACTTGCTGAACTTCTCGAAGTAGTATGCCGAATCCCGAACGGGCGGAGCCGGTAACGCTCCCCCGGGAATAGCTGCGAGGCGCTCATCCAGAAGAGCACCGACATGGTTGATTATGTCATTGGTCACCCCCGGGATTAGTTCGTTGAAAGCGTTATTGAATTCCTCAGCGACAATATCCCTAACTTGCTCCATTTGGAGCTGATTAAGTCGAGCAGGCGGAGCCATTGGTATCCGCAGAAGAAGGAAAATATTAGAAACAATTCAGCCTAGATATTTCTAGGAAGACAAAACACTCAGCTTGCCGAAAATTTTTCAACCTTGCCCCGACCCGAAACCGGCACCGATATTTCAAATAGTAGGGGCCCTTCTACTACCTTCCACACAAGTTCCAATTTCGCATTCGCGTCTAGTTTCAAAATTTCCAGTTCGCTCTAGCCGTTAATTTTACAACTCTCTCACATGTTAACACTAAATAAGTGTGTAATCTAACATTTTAAGACTAGTAGAATCCAATTCATAGTCAACAATTTAACATAAACATTTAACATAAGAAATAAGGCTTACTTGGCTGGCCGACTGGCACACAGCGACATCTTCCACTACTAGTCTTCAGAAAGTTTGAAAAATATTTTAAAAAGAAAATAAACTCTTATAGAGCCTCAAATTTGAGTCTAGAACATCCACAAGAATGCCTAGTTCCCTCAATCTGTGGCTTTGATACCAACTTGTGACACCCAAATTTTTGCAAAAATTTTAAACTTTTAAAACGCATGTTAAATTAAATTAAAACAACTGAAATAGTCATAACATAATCCATCAACTTAATAATCATATAAAGTAAGTGCGGAAGTAATAATAATAATAATAAGGTCCCAACAAAAATAACTAGTAGCGATGTCCCGGTGCTCCATGTCAAGCCTTAGCCTTTTTAATCTTAACACCTGAAAAGTTATAAGGGAAACCGTAAGCACAAAGCTTAGTGAATTCAAACACATACATTGTACTAACATTCATATTTACTAACCCTAATCCATTTTCCATTTATAATTATATGATAAGGGCAAAGAACGAATCAATGCCTATAATACAAGAAGGACTTGTAGGTTTGAACTGCACCGGGAAGATCCCGTATCATTTGGCCCTAATCACCGCACCTCATGATGAGTATTACGTTGGTGATATTACCTACCCACCGCACCGGTAAATCCGTATCCTTTGGTGGTGTCCCCATATCCATAATTAGTTACATACAGTGCACATATACGAATTAAAACAATGGTTATATAGCATGCCTTTATAATAAATTCAAATAATCACACACGAGCTAACTAGCAAACGCAAACATCAATACAACGGTGTGAGAGAACTCACCTTGAGTGAGTAGTAAGGATAGCTAACAATCAAATAATTCTACCAAGCTTGAGCAAACTTCAAAACCTCAACTAAGAAGGACTAAAGGTTAGAAAGGAGAAGTAATGAAGCTATGAGTTGAGAAAAGAGTAATCACAGCAAGGTCTCTAAAACAGACCTGCTGTTCAAAACGGATTTACTCCAAAATATAAAACAGAAACATAGCTTTAAAATTTTTTTATAGGAAACTATGGTTGTTCAGGATTCCAGAACTATAAAGAACTCCTTCTAACTCCAAAAGATGAATTAAATATGAATTTTACAAAATGGTGTATCACTTCTGTCTCCAACAATACAGTCAAGTGATGTTGGCCAATTCTACCCAACTTGTGAGTAGAATTCGTCCAAACCAAAATTCAGAGAAGTAAATGACACACAAATGAAAGTCTCAGAGTTGGAATTTAATGAAAAGCATCTCCCAAACTCCAAATATAAAATTCACATTGTGGACAATCACAGCACTAGCAAAAGCTGGTGACTGCCCACTGATCTAGAGTGTGGATCCATTCTAACCAATTTATAATTGGAAATAACACCCCATCTGCTCCAGATCTTAAATTCATAATATAAGGAACATATAGAAACTTGGAATTACTCTGGATCCTTTTCCAAGCCTTAGAAATGATGAAAACAAAATGACATATCAGAACAGACCCGGATCAGACCTAACAGCAAAGATGCCATTCTGTCCCATAGATAAACTCCTTATCAGTGAGGTTGGCCTGCTTAAGAAAGTTAGCCAACTCAATTTGTGAACTTTTGGAATGGTTTGGGGTCCGTTTGAGTTCTAGAGCTCAAGATATGAATTTTACAAAATGACTACAGATCTGATGGAAAACAGAATCGTAGCCACCCGTGATTCCTTTTTGGCTTATCCATCCTTCTCCCTTTGAAACACATTTTAAGATGTGTTCATCATCCCAATTTAGTCCCCATGATCATGGTGGTACTAAAAAGGGTTAGGTATCATTAGGATTTCATTTTGCCACAAGATTGTAATAATAATCAACATGAAAATGAACATAAAGCACATAAAATCACCATTCTCCCTTTTAGGGTTTCCATGATCTTTTGCCACATGTAATCCCCTAGATCCATCATCCACCATATATGGGGTGAAGATAGGATCTTGAGATGATGTATAACATACAATTACAAATCAAATAGGAAGGAGAAGAAGTGAAGATGAAATCATAAAACTAGAACAAGGTTATGAATCAAGTTGTAAGAAATGATAAGGAGGTTCATACCAATACGAATCAAGGCTGGAAATGAACAAGAATTAAGCTCCAAACAACAGCCCCTTGGCTGCTCTTGATCCCAAAGAGAGAGAGGACGATTTGAGAGAGAGATGGAGGGTTTAGAGTGTTTTTCTTGTGTGTGTTCCAAATGACTCAATTAACACATTAAGTACTATTTACTAGATGGACTTGCTAATAGGCCCATAGCCCATGGACTTCAATAAAAGGAGTTTACAAGATGATCAAAAGAGTCCAATAACATAAGAAATCAGACATTGGTTAAATAAATTATCCCAAGGTTACAAGGATAATTAAATTAAAATAACCAAACGTACCGAGAAAAACCGGGGCGTTACAAAGTAACTTAGCATATACACCTTTGCTACCCAAAGGGTTGGTACTGAAGTAAAAGCTTTATATCTACACATATATACATGATATATAACTATGGATCAAACGACAGTCGGACAAACAACAGAAAACTCTAAGTCCACAACCAAACAAGGAACAGGAAATAAAGTGAGTTATCAGTCCTAAGTCCTTCGAACCTTACTTATATAACTATATGTGCATTAGACATTATTTGGCAATATATAAGTTAAAAGAGTTGAATGTAAAGATTTGATAATCAAGAATAATTTTTATAAACAGTTTAACATGTAAAAGAGTTTGATAATCATTTTGAAGTAGTTTTGTTGACAAAACAGTTAAAAGCATAGAAAATCCATTTGTTTGAAAGTTATAAATCACATGTGATTGATATTATAAATAGTTTGATTCAACTTGTATTCCCCCCCATAAAAGCATTTAAAAACATTTAAAAAGGTCGATTAAGGGGTATGAACTCACCTGTAGTAAGTGGTTTGGATGGAAGTGTCGGACAGGATGCTAGGTGTCAAGTGAGGACTTGAACACACACACGGATCCTATTTAACATGTAGTGATACATAAATGTATCTAATTAGTCATTTAACAACTAATTAATCAAGTAAAGACACCCTAATACATGGAAACACTTTGATTCAAGTGCTAGAAGTACTAAAGGGTTGTATCTAAAGAGAGTATGGCCTCACATTGGAGTTTACTTCCCATTTGGTAACAACAAATGAGTTTACGGTTGTTGGTCATTTCCCCCATGAGTTTACGGCCGTAAACTCATGGTAATTTGTACCATTGTGTGTCTTAAGGTCTTATACCCCTCAAGGAAGTGTTCTAGGCTTGTATCCAAGGCTTAGGAAGGGACTAGGGCTCAAAATGACCCTTCATTGGAGTTTACGGTCCATGGACGACTCCCTTGGAGTTTACGGTCGTAAACCCATGAGTTTACGGTCGTAAACCCATGAGTTTACGGCCGTAAACTCATGGTCACTCCTACCATTTCGTTTTTTAGGGTTTCTAGCTCATGCATGCAAGGTTCTAGTCCAATATACAAGCCCTAGAAGGTGTTGGTGGCACTCAAACACCACTTGATGGTGTTTACGATTCAAGGAGATCCCTAGACCGTAAACACATGTGTGCTTGAGGGTTTTTGATGTTTGTCAATGGTTTAACATGTATTCTAAGCAAGTAACTAGTTAGGAGGAGTGTACTTACTTATAGGAAGCTTGCAAGAGTGTTTAAGGCCCAAGAACACTAGTGTGTGTTCTTGGTGTTCTTGGTGTTTTGAAGAACACTTGAAGATCTATGTAAAAGTGAAGATTTCATGGATGAAATGGAGTATAACAACTAGATGAAAGGTTATAACAACAAATCAAACAAAGAAAACACTTACATTTTGGGAAGATTTGGAAGGTGATCTTATGATAGTTGAGAGAGAATGAGGGAGTTCTTGAGCTAGGAAGTGAAGAATGAGGGAAATGGGGAGTAAACTCATGCTACATGCATGAGTTCAAGGTGAAGAGGAGTTTACGACCCAAACTCCCCAAGTTTGGCCGTAAACACCTTGCTAGGGTGTGAAGTGTTTACTTTTTACACATTACTCCTAGAAGACACTCCCTTTTATTTGTTCGTTTGATGCATTTATTTTAAAAATACCCAAACGGACTTTAAACCGGCTTAAAATTCACAAAAATGAATTTGACTAATAATTGTAGTGCTTGACTGCAGAGTTTATACAAATGAAAATTTTGGGTTGTCACAACGAGCTTCTGCCCTGAGGGGTCGAAGGTCCAGTACGCTGCAAGATGTTTGAGGGACAGGGCTAGAGATTGGTGGGAGTCAGTTGGTGATTCATTGGGAGCCTCAGCCATTGAGGCTATGACATGGTCTGACTTTGTGACCAGGTTTAGGGCTGAGTTTACGCCGGCTGTGGACCTTCAGCAGCTGGCCAGGGAGTTTCTTGACATGAGACAGACTACTGAGATGGTGGCAGAGATTACCACCAAGTTTCGGGAGAGGGCCTTATTGGTGCCTCTGTATGCAGGAGATGAGGAGATGTAGAAGACCCGCTATCATGACATGTTGAGAGCTGATATTCGGGAGCATGACAGCTACTTAGCATGCCCGACCCTGGATTAATTTAGAGCACCTCAGGAAGAGGAAGGCAGAGACGGAGCAGGTTACTGGGGTTTCGGGGAAGAAACCCAAGGGATCCGGCATTAGGTCGAAGGACGAGCTGGGCCAGAGCCGCTGTAGGAAATTTGGCAGGCCGCATGAGGGAGCTTGTAGATTGGGATCATCGGGCTGCTACAAGTGCGGCAAGACGGGGCACTTCAGCAGGGATTGTACTGCCCCTACCCCAACAATCCAGAAATCAGACCTGATTTTCTTCCATTGCAATCATAAGGGCCACAAAAAGGCCAATTTCCTGAGATTGATAGCAGCAACAGCGCCAGTGGTGGCGCCAGCTCCAGCGACCTTGCGGATTACTGATGGGCGGCAGGGCAAGTCAGAGGCTCCAGTGGTGAGGAGCGGAGCCTTCCAATTGACTACCGAGGAGGCACGCACCGCACCCGATGTGGTGACGGGTATGATTTCTTCTCCCTAACTCTTATTATATGATGTTTATGATATTTAGGTGCCAGGTTATGTGTTTTGTTTAGGATCGTTCCATGTGAACAGTATTCTAGTTCAGGTGTTGTTCGATTCGGGTGCTACTCGATCATTTGTCTCTCTTGCACTTAGCAAGAGGTTCCTTGAGTCTTCGGGCATGTTGGATTGCCCTCTAAAGGTCGAGATTGTTGATGACCGATCAGTTCGAGCATCAGAGGTTTTCAGAGATTGTGTATTGAGGCTGTTCGAGGAGTGGTACCTGGTAGACTTGGTTCACATACCATTGCGTGGGAACAAGGTTATCATCGGTATGGATTGGTTGTGCCCTAATGGGGCAGTGATAAACTGCGTGCATCAGTTTGTACGTGTCAGGACCCCAAGTGGGGGATAGCTGGTGATTCAGGGCGAGAGGCCACAACGTGGACCAGCTTTATGCTCAACATCGAGGGCTAGGTGCTACCTTCAGCAATGTTGCGTCGGATATGTCGCCTACGTCATGGATACCCGGGAGGAGGGTAAGGTGACTGTGAGTGATGTTCCAGTGGTGCGAGAGTACCCGGATGTGTTTCTAGAGGAGCTGCCTGGGATACCTCCAGAGAGACAGGTGGAGTTTAGGATCGACCTGGTCCCTGGTGCGACTCCGATAGCCAAAGCACCGTATTGGTTGGCTCCTCCCGAGATACACGAGTTGTCTACACAGCTGCAGGAGCTGTTAGACAAGGGGTTCATTAGACCAAGCAGTTCACCCTGGGGAGCCCCGATTCTGTTCATGAAGAAGAAGGACGAGTCACATCGGATGTGTATAGATTACCGAGAGCTGAACAAGCTAACGGTGAAGAACCGTTACCCATTCACGAGGATTGATGATCTATTCGACCAGCTACAGGGAGCATCTTGGTTTTCCAAGATAGATTTGCGTTCGGGCTACCATCAGATGAGGGTCAGGGATGAAGATGTACAGAAGACTGCTTTTCGGACTCGCTATGGCCACTACGAGTTCGTGGTGATGCCCTTCGGGCTCACCAATACTCCTGTCGCGTTCATGGATCTTATGAACCGCGTGTGCAGACCGATGATGGATCGGTTTGTGATAGTTTTCATTGATGATATCTTGGTTTACTCCAAGATACAGGAGCAGCACGAGGAGCACTTGCGAGAGGTGTTGGATACCCTGAGGAGGGAGAGCTTGTACGCCAAGTTCTCCAAGTGCGAGTTCTGGTTGCGCGAGGTGCAGTTTCTGGGGCACCTTGTCAACCAGAACGGGATTTTGGTCGATCCGGCCAAAGTAGAGGTCGTGATCGGATGGGAGGTTCCGAGGTCTCCATTTGAGATTCAGAGTTTCCTTGGATTGGCAGGCTATTACCGGAGATTCATTCAAGACTTCTCCAAGATAGTCGTACCCTTGACCCGGTTGACAAAGAAGGTCGTGGTCTTTCGCTGGGGGCCTGAGCAGCAGGCAACGTTCGAGACACTAAGACAGAGGTTGTGCGGGGCGCCGACTCTAGCCCTGCCAGAGGGCGTAGAGGATTTTGTGGTATACTGTGACGCGTCTATTTCAGGATTGGGCGCAGTATTGATGCAGAGAGGGCATGTCATCGCCTACGCTTCGAGGCAGTTAAAGCCTCACGAGGCGAACTATCCGACGCATGATTTAGAGCTGGGAGCTGTGGTTTTCGCCCTCAAGATTTGGCGGAATTACCTCTATGGGGTTCGTTGTACCATCTACACGGACCACAAGAGTTTGAGGTATCTCATGGATCAGCCGAATCTGAACATGAGACCGCGCCGGTGGTTGGATGTGGTAAAGGATTATGATTGTGAGATCCTTTACCACCCGGGCAAGGCCAATGTGGTGGCCGATGCCCTGAGCCGCAAGGCGGTAGTGGCTCCGATATATTTGTCTGAGGATGACAATGATTACTCCACTTCTGGAGAATATCCGAGAGGCGCAGATAGAGGGCATGAAGGAAGAGCGCCGGAAGTGTGAGCGGATCATAGGCCAGGTGGCCTCTTTTGACTATGACAACCGTGGGTTGTTGACCCTACATGGGAGGGTCTGGGTTCCGTACTGGGGCGGAGTACGACATATTCTGATGGACGAGGCTCATAAGTCGAGGTTCTCTATCCATCCCGGGGCGACAAAGATGTATCGGGATCTTCGCCCTGATTACTGGTGGCCCTGCATGAAACGGGACGTAGCATGGTATGTAGAACGGTGCTTGACCTACAGGGAGGTCAAGGCCGAGCACCAGAGGCCATATGGCAAGATGCAGCCGCTAGATGTTTCCATGTGGAAATGGGAAGATATCACCATGGATTTCATTACAAAGCTTCCCAGGACCGCACATGGAGTTGATTCGATATGGGTCATCGTGGATCGGTTGACCTGGAGTGCTTATTTTATCCTGATCCAGGAGAGTATATCGGCCGAGAAGCTACCCGAGATTTACATGCGGGAGGTAGTGGCACGACATGGGGTGCCTGTCTCGGTGGTGTCAGATCGAAATGTCCGTTTTACTTACAAATTTTCGAAGCGGTTTCACGACGAGATGGGTACTCGTCTCCATTTCAGCACCGCTTTCCACCCCCAGACGGATAGGCAGAGTGAGAGGATGATACAGACTCTCGACGACATGCTTCGTGCATGTGTTTTGGATTTCGGTGGTAGTTGGGATACGTATCTTCCGTTAGCAGAATTTTCGTATAACACCAGTTACCACGCCATCATAGAACGGCCTCCCTTTGAGATGCTCTACGGGAGGAAGTGTAGGACCCCCAATATGTTGGGGCGAGGTCAGTCAGAGAGTCATGGGGAGTACCGAGGTGGTACTCAAGACTACTGAGAGGATTCAGCAGGTCCGGAACAGGCTTCAGACCGCTCAGAGTCAGCAGAAGAGCTACGCCGACAAGAGGCGTTCAGATTTGGAGTTCCAGGTGGGCGACATGGTCTTCCTGAAGGTGTCACCTTGGAATGGTGTCATCCGGTTCAGGAAGCGGGGCAAGCTGGGCCCCAGGTTTATCGCTCCGTTTTAGGTTTTGGCCCGGGTGGGTCGAGTTGCTTACTGGTTGGACCTTCCAGCAAAGCTCAGCCAGATCCACAACACTTTCCATGTTTCTCAGTTGAGGAAGTGCTTAGTGGACGATTCAGTAGTAGTACCCCTTGAGGATATTCAGTTTGATGACAGCCTGAACTATATTGAGCGACCAGTAGCTATCCTTGACAGGAAGTCGAAGGATCTGAGGAACAAGAGGGTGGAGTTGGTAAAGGTGCGGTAGCATCATCGCAAGGGGTCAGAATGGACTTGGGAGCTGGAGGACGAGATGAGGGAGCACTACCCCGAGCTTTTCACGGATGCAGCAGCAGACTTCGAGGACGAAGTCTAGAATAAGTGGGGGAGATTTGTAATGCCCAGTTCCCCGATACGTATTTTAATTTAAGTTTTTGCATTTTTACTCTGGGACACAACGAGTTGGAGGCCCAACTCATCGACTAGATGTGAGTTTTGGGACGTGGGTGTAAGAGTCTACTTGTCGCGTCAGAAGCCCTGAGTCGACGAGTAGACCTGTCGGGATGAAACTCTAAATTTAAGGGTTTGCACCTTATTTAAACACATTAAGTGGCCTCCACTCCAGCCTCCATCACCCTCAGACCCAATTCTCGAAACCCTAATCAGTTGTGAGTGTTCTTGAGCTATTTTGGTGCCATTTTTGTGATTTGAAGCTTGGAGAAGGAAGGAAAGGCTTGGAGGTTCAAGAAGAAGACAGTAGATCCAGAGTCTTGGTTGCATTTCCAGCTTGTTTGAGGTAAAAAGCTTCAACCTTGACTTCCCATTTGTTAGATCTTCTTTAGGGCTTGAATATTGTCATTTTTGGGGCATTTCTAAGTCACGTTCGGGTGTAGAGTGTATAGTAGAGTGATGACTTAACATCTTGAACCCTGGAGGATTCTCATGGCATAAAGGTGCCAACTTTATGGCCATGAGAGCCCCATGCATCTTGTAGACTTCATTTTTGGGCCTTTTGAGCTTGAAGACCCATGCATGGACATAAAGTTCGTGACTTCACGTGTTATATTGACCCTAGGAGGTCAAATCTACAATTTGGATGCAATGAGCTCAACTGAAATCGACTATATGGACATGGGCTTTGGGGGACTCGCCGAGTTGTTCATAGAACTCGGCGAGTCGGGTAATGGTTCCCCAACCTTTGCTATTCCTGAGGAATCTGGTTGAGTCTAGAAGAGGACTCAACAAGATGAACGTGAATATGGACTTGAAGATCAAAGGACTCGACGAGTTCAAGGATGAACTCGGCGAGTTCAAGGCAATGTCCCGATTGATTTGAAGATGAACTCGACGAGTCCAAGGAAGGACTCAACGAGTTCAAATGGAATGTCTCGATTCTGTCATAAGGAGAAACTCGACGAGTTGGAGGGCAACTCGACGAGCTAGATCGCGAAGTTGAGATTCTCTGAGTTATGGAACTCGATGAGTTGGTGGACCAACTCGGCGAGTTGAGTCAACCAGAAGTTGACTTTAACCATGATGTTGACCTTGAACTTAACCATTGACCTGAGTTGACCCTTGATTAAGGTTAGGAGTATATAATGGTAATTAAGGAAGGTTGTTATGTGTAGGAGTTGAGGAGTTGAGAGGAGTTAATCCCGACGTCGAGGACAGTTCAGACACTTCACGACATTAAGGTGAGTTACCTTCGAGTAGCGGTGGGTCTACGGCCACAATGCCAGTTGTATGTTAGATGATTGTCTTTGTGATAATTATCTAGGTTGCTACTACCTTATTTGTTTTATGTGCTAGCATGATATGATGATATGTGATAGTAACAGTAGGAAGGAATAGTCCCCATGACACGGTCGTAAGGACCTGAGGGTAGGTCGGGCACCTAATAATTGCCTGGCAGGGTAGGTCAAGCACCCCAAAACTGCTTGCCATGGGTAGGTCGGGCACCCCAGAATTGCCCGACAGTATGTATGTTGTATGGTATGTGGTATGATGGGGGAACTCACTTAGCTTCATGCTTACAGTTTTCAGTTTTGTTTCAGGTACCTCTTCATCGAAGGGGAAGGAGCCGGCACGGTAGCAACGCATCACTGACACACACAGGACTTCCGCCTTATGAGATTCTTGGAATTGTACTCTGACATTGTTACTATTTTATGACATGGTTTAAGACACGTGACTATGTTTTATGAAATGATATGAATCTAAGATGTTTTTCAGTAACTGTTTTATAAGTTACTTAATTAAAAACACAATTTTTGGTCTTGAAAATTTGGAATGTTACACTGTATGCTCTGCAATAGTGTAATCAGCCGTCACAAACTTCCATCAGTCCTTCGCTCCCAAGCGAAGCAGGTTCAGCGCGAAACGAATCCTCATATTCTCCGGACAGGAGCAAGTATAGAAACATCCCTCAGCATTAGATATCCATCTCATAGCAACAATTGGATCCTAGGTCCCATCAAACTCGGGTGGCTTCGTGTTGGTAAACTCTCGGTACCACAACGAATCACCACCATGTGGTTTCGCAGCAGCAACAGCTGCGGTGGCTACGATAGTAGCAACCTCAGTGACAACAGTATATCGCTCGTAAAAAGTCTCAATAAGTGTGTCTTGATAGACCCAAACATC
Source organism: Lactuca virosa (assembly GCF_052849685.1). Taxonomy (NCBI): domain Eukaryota; kingdom Viridiplantae; phylum Streptophyta; class Magnoliopsida; order Asterales; family Asteraceae; genus Lactuca; species Lactuca virosa. The sequence continues at coordinate 477,820,415 of NC_136429.1, read as the reverse complement.
TCTAGAATAGCCTCTCTGATTGTTGCGGCTACCTCTGCGGCAACAATCCTACAGATCTCATCATCGCTGGCACTCGGCCACTCGAGTTCGTTGGAACCTAAACCTCGGGTAACCACCATACTGAAACACATAAGAAAATTATCAAAAATCAGGCTAAAATGCATATATGGACACCTACACACTTCTACAAGCCCTTTAGTTCCTTGAGGTTACTCCTCGAGCCGCGTACAGATCCGATGTTTCCAGTAGTACGGGCCCAATACTACCTTCCACACCAACCCGTATTTGTCTCGAGTCATCCCCTCAAAACCCCCAAGGACTCTACCTCCTCAAATCAGCTATGGACTCGCCCTGCTATTTCCTTAGAACCCCAACTAAGCATCTAGACACTGACTTTAGACTGCTCCCAACACTGCTCTGCCTCACAAGATCTCTGTTGTCCTCGCCACTTGCTTCACGTATACTAATTGTACATAATATATGCCTCAATAGACATTTGAATAAATGATCCTACCTCAATTCCACAAACAAACTAGGAACAAGAAGAAAAACTAAATCAGGCATTATGAGGCTATAAAATCCTAACTATGTACAAGTATGTAGCATACACTAAGCAAATAGTAAAGACAAATTCAATCTCATATGAATGAGCTCCTAGGCTAAGGCATCACAAATCAGGCAACATTATTACACTATTCCTGCAAGATTCCTTAGCCTATCACTAACTAGCATGCAATTCTATCAGCTCATAATATAGATATATCTGCTCTGCACTACTCATAATATAAATTGAGGTATTTTGGGAAACTACCGCTCGAGCGCTGGCCGATTGTACACACTGCTTCTCTGGGTTTTTCTCCTGTAAAAGTCTTCATTTCTTTGTTGAGTTCTTAAAAAAAATTTAGATCCTTAGTTTGAGTTTGGAATCACCCAGAGGTTCATCCAAATCCCTCAAACCAGGGCTCTGATACCAAATTGTAACACCTCAAATTTTAGCCCAAATTTTCATTTTAATTTACCAAAATTAAGGTTCCACAAACCAAGTTATCAAATACATAATTATCCCAAAACAACTAGTATCACAAATATCAGAGTTCATAAACTGTCCCAGTAGTAAATCTCCCAACGCGTGTGTACAAACCTCAAAAGTACTTGCCACATATAAATCAACAACTGTAAGCACGAAGCTTAGTGAGTTCCCAAAGATACCACATACATCACAACATAAATAAACAACTATGGGTTATCAGCAACCCTGGGGACTATCAGCAGTCTCAGTGGGCTAACAACATGCTCTGTGGGTTATCAACAACCCTGGAGACTATCAGCAGCCTCAGTCACAAATATATAGCATAACATAATCATAACAGCTAGACCTAGCTGGTCATTACATATACAACTATTCTACCACACAAGTAAGAATAAATGAGCAGAGTCACCTGTTATTTACGAAAAGTAAATCTCATACCCGAACTACCAGATTTAGACACCTCCTAATCAACAAAATAATTAACCCTAATTAATAATGAAGGTCCAAAACTCACTCGCGAGTCCAAATCCCACAACTAAATCTTCTAAGGGCAAAAGGACCATTTTGCCCTTCTCATGGTCCAAAACCCTAAATCTTGATCAAAGGTCAAAAGTCAACAAAAGTCAACTGCCCAACAAGTGTGTTGGGCGTACCACTTCTTACGTCGGGCGTACAACAAAATCAGCATCCATCGGGGGTGTAGCCAGGAGTACGCCCGACGTACTCCGTCTGCCTTTACTTCTACCAACTTAGTGTCTTAATCCTTCAAGATAACTAACCCAACCTCATATCTGAAAAATCTAAGATGTCTTAACCCATAAAGTTGTTGGCTTTAAGCCTTTGCATGGCTAGGAAGGACCCAATGCAACAATCTTTAGCTTCTAACACACTCTAAGCTACTTAACTAATGCATGAGCCAAAGGGAATGATCAAGTAACAATTTATATGAATCTATAGGTCTTAAAATGCATGAAAGGACAACTACAATTTCCTGGAGTGCTCCAAACTCATAAAGTTCCAATCTTGGGGACCAAAGTTCATGAAACTTCAAGTATAAAGATCTAATGAAAAACCTGACAAGGTATAGACTTTATACCTGGAAATGATGCACAAAGAGGAAAGGTTTCTGGATCTACAAGCTTGCTAGCACCCACACCTTCTTTTATAGTCTCATTCTTCCACCACAAGCACCAAGAACACTAAAAAAACTTGTAAAAACTCACACAAAAAACTTGTTGGATTAGGTGTCTAAACCTATAACTATAATTGGTATTTACTTGACCCGATAGTAGCATGGTCCATTTTGGGTTGCCCTCACCAGTACAATTTGATAGGATGGATATTTGAGAAAGAGGTTATTTGTGATTTATTAATATATTATAAGAATAATATATTAATTGAGAAATCATATTATTTAATTGGTATTGATCAAGAATTAATTTGGAATTAATTTAGTGATCAAAAGAGACTGATTAAATTAACAGTGGCTGATTATGTAAATCAGTGATACATATAATTTGGGCTAATGATCCATGATCAATTAGTAATGGACTAAATTCATATGAGAGTCCATGAAGTGTTATTGGATTAAAAGCCTAAATGTATGAATTAGGGTTTACTTTTGACCCTTGAGATTCTACACTAAAAATGTGTTCCCTTAGCTCCAAAATCGACACACAAGTATTCAAGAAAAAGCTAGTTGATTTTGGTGTCTCCTAAATCTCTCTCATTGTCATCCAATTGTTCTTGGTGTTTGTGACTTTACTGAGGCATCACACTTGAGGTGTTAAGCTCTTATAAGGCCAAGTTCTACAAGCTACAACAAGAGGTAATTATCTAACTAGTTTTATGATTCATATATCAAAGTTGCATGCTAGTTAGGCTTCATGATTTGGAAAATGAATATTGCATGTGTAACTAGAGAAAAATTAGATCCAAAGCCTTAGGGTTGTATGTGTACCATAAGGATGTTAGAGTACATAAAACCCATCAGTGGTATCAGAGCCTAAGGTGTTTTCTGTTATATGATGCAATTGTGTTATTTTCAAAGCTGAAAACAATTGCAATTATGGATTCTGCCAAGCTGAACTCGACGAGTCCCATAAGGGAACTCGACGAGTTGGATCATATGATGGTGAACTCGATGAGTCCATTTCCTGGCTCGACGAGTTGGATCATCTGTTGGCAGAATTTTCGAGTTTTTGGCCTGTTTTGGATTAGGATCATTACCATAAACTGTTTTGGCTCTTAAAATTCGATTTTACTTATATGGTAATGATTATCCCCATCCAATAACATGATAATTGTCAAATTTTAAGATAATTACTTGATTTTTGTAAAAACTAATTATTTGTAGAATTTGAAATTGTCTTGCTATATGAATTAAATTATGTCAAATTGGTAAATGATAAATTATTTGTTAATTGTATTAGTTTAAAATTTGATCTAAATGGATTTGAAGAGTTTCATAACTTGTCCTCAAGTTATAGAATGTGAACAGTCTCATTCATGAAACATGAGATCCATAAGTTATGGAATTCAAAAGGTCTTGAAGAGTTTCATAACTTGTCCTCATGTTATGGAATTTGGAAAGTCTCATTTATGTAACATAAATTCTAAAACTCAAGAGGTTTTGAAAAGTTTCAAAACTTGTCCTCAAGTTTTGGAATTTAAAAAGTCTCATTTATGAAACTTTAATTCCAAACCCTAGAATTTTAAAAGTTTAGAATTCAACCTTATACTATTATAATATTAAAAGTTTAATACTTATATATATGTATAAGACAAGTCAGTCTTACCGTTAGTAGGCCTCATTCACGAAACTAGTCTATAAGGGGTGTTTAAGGAAGCCGCCTATAATATGACCGCCATTGGGTATCCACTCTTACCCACCTTACTCTTGACTAGTGGAGGGTCGTTAGCCGAACGGGTAGGATAGGACATTAATCTTCATTAATAAGTATAATGATATTATAAAGTAACTAAACTTTTATAAATTCCCAATCTTAGTTACTTTAGGAAAAATGTGAAAATGTTGCTATTCCATGAAATTGCAATTTGCACCTTGCCAAGTCGTTAGTGGAGCGTGTGTGGTTAACCGACACACTAATTTGGGACTAACAAGGGTGGCAAAGGGTAGCTTGATGTTTATCATAGATCAATAGAGCGTGTGTGGTTAACCGGCACATTAATTAGGTGATAAGTAACATCAAGAGTACCAAGCACATTTGCATGGTTATTCACACCTTGTTTGTGATCCTCAGTATCCCAGTCACAAACATGAAGGGCATAATCGAGTTTTAAACATGCCATTGAAAAGTTCAATGAATCTCAAAGAATCTAGGAATTTCAATTCATTTAAAACCTAATCTTCATTTTTGTTTTTCATGGTGGAAATTGGTAAATCGTCATTTACCTACCTTCAAATATTTTACAATTGGATTACGGCATCTCTCTTCCGAATTATGAAATATTGTGTTGGGTCCTAGCCTTAATATTTCATTTGGGTGTTATATTACGGATCCTTATCTAATCTAAACTTTATCTTTCTTTTCAGATGTCTACTTCAAACCCAAACTCTTCCGACTCTTTCTCCCTCATGAACTTATGTGGGAGGGTCATCTTTGATGGATCGAACTTCAATGACTGGATTCGAAACATTTGCATGGCCATTCGATACGAGGAAAAGGAATATGTCATCCATAAAGAGCTAAAGGAGATTGATGAAAACACCGCCACTCCTGAACAGATTGCTGAATATAAGGCTCATGAGAGGGACGCGACAAAGGTGTCGTGTATCATGATTGCTACCATGACTGTTGAGCTTCAAAAGTCCTATGAGGACTTTTGGCCCTATGAGATGCAACAAGACTTGATGGAAAGGTACCATCAAACTTCTCGATAGGAAAGGTATGAAATCATTTCCTCCATGATCACAACAAAAATGAAGGATGGAGAGTCCATCACAGCCCACTTGCAAAAGATGCAAAGGTTTGTGGACCGCTTGCTGAAGCTGAATGTCAACTTCGATGAAGAGTTGGCCATTGACATTATCCTACACTCTTTGCCTTCTTGTTATGATCAGTTTCGTATGACTTATCATATGAACAAGGAGGAGGTCACTCTAAGCAAGCTTCAAGGCCTTTTGAGAATTGTTGAATGTAGTTTGAAAGGCAAGTCTGTTGTACCTACTCCTACTGATGTTGCCCCTGTCTTGGCAATTGGACATGGGAAGGAAAAGAAGAGGAAGGCTCCTTCTAAGAGCCACAAGGGAAAGTCCCATGATGGATCCTCTTCTAGTAGGACCAAAGGTTGTTCTGCTAAACCCTCTTCCAATCCAAAGGAAGCAGATTGCTTCCATTGTCATGAAAAAGGGCACTAGAAACGAAGCTGCCCCAAATACTTGCAGGACATAAAGGATGGGAAGATCAAACCCACCTTCGCAGGTATTTACACTATTCTATCTAATAACTCATCACATGCTAATTCTTGGGTCCTTGATACAAGATGTGGTTTTCACATTTGTTTTGATTTGCGGGGTCTAAAAGGAAGTAGGGATATGGAGCATGGGAATATGAACTTGATCATGGGGAATAGGAAAATGTCGCCTGTCACCAAGATTGGAGTTTATTCTTTTATTTCTAAGTAGTGGGTTAAATTTAGAGTTGAATAATTGTTTCTACTCGTCTGATATGGCGAGAAATATTATTTCTTTTCATGGTTTGTATAAACAAGGTTTTACTTTTTCATTTAATAATGAGATTGGTGGTATTAATGCTTATTATAATGGTAAATTTTATTTTGAAGAATTGCTTTGTAATGGTATATATGAAACTGTGATGGTTGTAGATAATTTAGGAAATAATGTGTCGCATATCGATTCATCCAATGGTTTCGATAAAGCATGCTTGTAGCATTGTCGTCTTGGACATGTCAACAAGAAGCGCATAGGAGTGTTGGATTCATTTGACTTAAAGTCGGATGACACATGAAAATCTTGTTTGCTTGGAAAGATGACCAAGTCGCCCTTCACTAGTTCTTGTGTAAGGGGTAAGGGTTTGTTGGATCTCATACACACCGATGTGTGTGGACCATTCAGATCTGCCACAAGGGATGCTAACCGCTTCTATGTGACTTTTACCGATGATTATAGTAGATATGGGTATATCTACTGGATCAAGCATAAGTCAGAAACCTTTGAAAATTTCAAAGAGTTTAAACAAGAAGTGGAGAATCAATTGGGTAGGAAGATAAAGATGCTCTGATTCGATCGAGGTGGTGAGTATCTTAGTATCGAGTTTCACGACTATCTTAAGGAATGTGGAATAGTTTCACAATTGACGCCACCTAGGACACCGCAACTTAATGGTGTGGCTGAGTGGCGCAATCGAACCTTGTTGGACATGGTTCGTTCCATGATGAGTCGAGCTTCGTTACATATCTCATTTTGGGGGTATGCCTTAGAGACTTCCGCCCATATCCTTAATCTAGTCCCAACTAAAAAGGTTGCCAAAACACCTTACGAGATGTGGATAGTGAAAGTTCCCTCTTTAGCACATATCAAGGTTTGGGGTTGCGAGGCTTTCGTAAGATGAAAGACTCATGACAAGCTCGAACCTCGTAGTGAGCGTTGTATTTTCATCGGCTACCTACAGAAATCCTTTGGATATCCCTTCTATAGACCGAGTGACAATGCTGTCTTCGTTGCAATGAGAGGGGTTTTCCGTGAAAGAGAACTCATATGCCAAGAGGACAGTGGGAGGAAAATTGACCTTGAAGAGCTTCAAGAGTTAATTGATGAAGGAACCTCAAACACTAGCGCTTAACCCGAGGAGGAAACTCTAGTTGAACCAGTTGACGAGTCCTTACCTCTGAGACGTTCCAGTAGAGTTAGAATGGCACCTGAGTTTTATGGTTTCCATATTACTACAGATGGTGATACATTTATCAGTGATAGTACACTGGTAAATTTGGATGAACCTAACAACTACAAGGAAGCCATGGCAGGCCTCGAGTCTGCAAAATGGAAAGAGGCTATGGACAGTGAGATTCAGTCTATGTATGACAACCAAGTTTGGAACTTGGTTGACAATGTACCAGGTCGTAAGACGGTCGAGTGTAAATGGATCTTCAAGAAGAAGACCGACATGGATGGGAAAGTACACACTTATAAGGCGTGATTGGTTATGAAGGGCTTTACTCAAACTCAGGGATTTGACTATGACGAGACTTTCTCACCAGTAGCAAAGAAAAAATCTATAAGGGTTTTGCTAGCCATAGCTGCATTTCATGATTATGAAATATGGAAAATGGATGTCAAAACCGCTTTCCTAAATGGGAAGTTGGCTGAAGATGTTTACATGAGTCAGCCAGAGGGTTTTGTCAATGCAAAGTATCCTAATATAGTGTAAAGTTGAGAAATCCATTTATGGATTGAAACAAGCATCTCGCAGATGGAATCTTTGTTTCAATGAGAAAGTCAAAGAGTTTGGTTTTTCAAGAAGCGAGGATGAGTCCTGCGTATATGTCAAAGCTAGTGGGAGTATAGTTAGCTTTCTTGTATTGTATGTAGATGACATACTGCTCATAGGAAACAATATCCCAACCTTGCAGGAGGTTAAGTCCTGGCTTGGGAAGTGTTTTGCTATGAAGGACCTTGGGGAAGCTTACATTCTAGGGATAAGGATATTGAGAAATAGGAGTAAAAGAATAATAGGACTTAGTCAAAGTACCTACTTGGACAAGGTGTTGAAACGTTTCAACATGGAGAATTCCAAGAAAGGAGAATTACCTATCCTGAGCAATACCAAACTGAGTAAGACTCAGAGTCTGAGTATCGATACTGAGATAGCAGAAATGAGTCGAATACCATATGCTTTTGCAGTTGGCTCGATCATGTATGCCATGACATGTACTCACCCTAATGTGGCTTTTGCTTTGAGCATGGTCAGCAGGTATCAAGGGAATCCTAGTAGAGCTCACTGGACTGCGGTAAAGAACATTCTCAAGTACTTCCGAAGGACAAAGGACTGGGTCCTTACCCTCGGTGGGAGTGATGACTTGAGAGTGATAGGGTATAGTGACGGCAGCTTTCAGACCGACAAAGATAATTCCCGCTCTCATTCGGGCTGGGTATTTACCTTAAATGGAGGAGCAGTAACTTGGAAAGGTTCCAAACAGGATACTGTAGCTGATTCAACGTGCGAATCAGAGTACATAGCAGCGAGCGAAGCATCGAAGGGGGCGATATGGCTAAGGAACTTCATCGGAGACCTTGGAGTTGTACCAACTGTAAAGGAGCCTATGGAGATTTTCTTTGACAACGTGGGTGCGGTCGCCTTAACCAAGGAACCAATGGATCATGGCAAATCCATAGACATCGACAGAAAATATCACTTCATAAGACATCAAGTAGAAGAAGGATTCCTCGTAGTGAAGGGGGTATCGTCAGAGGAGAACCCAACTGATCCCCTCACGAAAGGATTGAGTAGGGTTACGCACTTGCAGTACGCTAGGAGTATCGGGCTGAAAGACGATATTAGTTTTAGTGATTAGATAGATATTTAGAAACTTGTAATAGCTAAAATGTAATTGACATTTGATGATTGAATAAAAGGAGTTTTATTTATAAATAAAGTTACTATCTTGTGTCGATTGTTTACTATTGTTTCATTTTTTGCATGTTTTGACTTCCGGAATAATAAGATTATTCAAACTATCCACAGTCGATCATACTTTGGAAGTAGGTTATGAGACTAGATTGTCATGAATGGGTTTGTAAGATTGTCTAAGGTGTTAGACATAGCAAAAGTTTACTACAACATTCATGAGTGCTCTTGATATAAGATTTGAGTATTGGACTAAACCCACGCTCACATGAATCACTTCATGGAATTTATCACGAGTGATTGTGAGACGATAATATCATATAGTCTTCAAACCAAGATATATGAGTTGTTGATTACAAATTCATTGTACATTGATAATACGAAAACGCATCAGTAACCTGATGTTATAAAACGTATTGCTATGTATGATTTAACGAGTAGTTAGTACAAGCATATAAGTCGAAGTTTATCTGTTCCTTTTATCCTAAGAGGATTAAAAGCGATATCTTGGGCCCCTCTATTATTTTGTTTTGACTTATGTGTCGGGCCCGGTCAGGACTCAATTGATCTGTTCATTTAAGTTCTATGTCGAACGAATCAGAAATCAGGAAACAAATTGTTGGACAATGAGTATGACTTTATTCCATGTCTTTGTCCACACAATATCTTGAAGAATAGAGGATTATATGATCCCTTATCTAATGGACGTGTTAGATTTCGACAGCAGCTTTTAAGAGCTACGATTGCTAATCAGATTTTAAAGTCATGCTTACAATTATAGTTATTAGACTTATCCAAGTGGGAGACTGTTGGATTAGGAGTCTAAGCCTATAACTATAATTGGTATGTACTTGACCCGATAGTAGCATGGTCCATTTTGGGTTGCCTTCACCAGTACAATTTTGATAGGATGGATATTTGAGAAAGAGGTTATTTGTGATTTATTAATATATTATAAGAATAATATATTAATTGAGAAATCATATTATTTAATTGTTATTGATCAAGAGTTAATTTGGAATTAATTTAGTGATCAAAAGAGACTGATTAAATTAACAGTGGCTGATTATATAAATCAGTGATACATATAATTTGGGCTAATGATCCATGATTAATTAGTAATGGACTAAATTCATATGAGAGTCCATGAAGTGTTATTGGATTAAAAGCCTAAGTGTATGAATTAGGGTTTACTTTTGACCCTTGAGATTCTACACTATAAATGTGTTCCCTTAGCTCCAAAATCAACACACAAGTATTCCAAGAAGAAGCTAGTCGATTTTGGTGTCTCCTAAACCTCTCTCATTGTCATCCAATTGTTCTTGGTGTTTGTGACTTGATTGAGGCATCACACTTGAGGTGTTAAGATCTTATAAGGCCAAGTTCTACAAGCTACAACAAGAGGTAATTATCTAACTAGTTTTATGATTCATATATCAAAGTTGCATGCTAGTTAGGCTTCATGCTTTAGAAAATGAATATTGCATGTGTAACTAGAGAAAAATTAGATCCAAAGCATTAGGGTTGTATGTACTCCATAGGGATGTTAGTGTACATAAAACCCATCACAACTCAACTCGGGATTAGGGTTTTAAGGAGGGTTTAGTGGCTAATAAGGATGATCAAATGGGGACATCATGTTCTTTAAATAGGTAGAAACCCTTAAAATTAGGGTTTGAAGACTGGGCTAGTAAGTCTGGCGGAACACACGTACTCCCAACGTAATAGCTAATCGTCCGTTTTCCTAAGTTGCATAAGAACACTGCGTGTACTCTTACGTACGCCCTACATACGACTAAAATCGCAAGCCTTTTTCTCCAAGGGACCAAATGAGCCACTTTTATAAAAATCAAGAAATAATAGAAGTACTTGATGTCGGGATGTTACACAAATCATCAAGGAGTTGCATGGTAAAAGGCATGTCGGACGAGATCGCACTTAACAGTTGGTACAGTTATCTTATTTATGGCCTACTATATGCAAAGAGGTGGATCAATATGTTCCATGCAAAATTTGTCAGGTTTCAAAGGGCACAACCACCGATGGTGGACTCTATATGCCTTTACATTTTCTATCTCAACCTTGGATCGATATCAATATGGATTTTGTGTTGGGGTTAACACAGACTCAACGAGGAAATGATTCGATCTTTGCGGTTTTTGATCGTTTTTCTAATATGGTGCACTTTATCCCTTGCAAAAAGACAATGAATGCAGTTAATGTGGCTCAATTATTCTTCCTAGTCGTCTATGATTTTCATGACTTTCCATCTTATATTGTTTCTGATCGAGACACTAGGCTTTTTAGTCATTTTTAGTGTAGCTTATGGAAAATGGTGAACACTCAACACAATTTTAATGGTGCCTATCATCCTTAAATGGATGGGCAAACAGAAGTTGTTAATCAATCCCTTGGTAATATTTTATGGTGTTTGGTGGGTGATCATGTAGAGACTTGGGATCTGAAACTATGTCAAGCTGAGTTTTCCCATAATCATGTAATCAAACAAAGTACTGGATTTAGTGCGTTTTAAGTGGTCTATTCCGATCAACCATGGGGACCACTAGATTTGATGTCGCTTCCTATTTACGGTGTTGTTCCAAAGAAATTGCAAAATTTCGTTGAAGGACTACATGATGTTCATAAGGATGTTCATGAAAACTTGGTTCGATCCAAGTCCAAGTATAATCTTGATGCCGATAAAAAATACAGGAACGTTGATCTTGAGGTGGGTGACTTTGTTTTGGCTGTTGTGACTAAAGATCGTTTTTCGGTGGGTTAATACAACAAGCTTTTATTGAAGAAGATTGAGCCCGTGGAGATTGCAGAGAAGATCAATTCCAATGTCTACCACCTGCAATTGCCAAGTCACATTTATTGTTCTAATGTTTTCAATGTGAAACATTTGCTTCCTTTTCAAGCAGATTCTTCAGATGTTGAGCCTGATGCATATTCGAGGTCGAATATCGTCTACCCATGCGGAATGATGCGGACCCTAGTGTGGATGCTCGAGCCCTTATATTTCTAGAGGCCCATGATCGGGTGACAAAAAGGGCTTCACAAAAATGGGCTTAACTAGCCCAAATTAGTTGAAGATTTTTCATTATTATCTTATGAAATGCTTCTTTAATGGGTATTTAATAATTTAATAATGATGGTTCAATAATGGATCTTTAATAGTTTAACAATATCCCTTTATTAGTTCTTTAAATGCTTTATCCTTTTTGTTTTTTTCTTAGCCTTATAAATAGTGCTCAAAGTTGTACTTCGAAATCATCTCTTATTTGAATAATAAGAATTTCATTTTCCTCCCAAATTTCCATGTGTGTTGATCGGATTTTCAAGCCTAATTCCACGGTATTCTTAGAATCAACGTGCTTTGGTAGAGATTTTCCTTGGTATTCTGTAAGAATCAACATGTTCAATCTTGTTTATCTTTGTTTGTTTTTGTATGCTGCATCAAAGTGGTAACAATAAACAGAGCTAACGGATTTTATGTGATGACCACGATCATTTTATATCATAAAATGGTAAATAATTAACAAAGTTAATAACTTTTATAGATTTATAACATCTCTCTATATTTCATCAATCTCCTTAATAGTTGTGGCTGAAAACTTCTTTTCTTAATACCGTTCACAGTGAAATTACTTATACACCCTTGTATAATCTCACATTCAAATCATTCATTTCTTTTGAAATATGATCAGTTAAAACAGACGCATCTCCATGAATCCTCTTTTGAAACGAAGAAACAGGTTCGTTTTTATACTGCACACAGTTACAAACTTATATAAGATATAGAAATAACAAAAAAATTAATTAATGAATTAATGGGAAATATATTTACCTCTACGATTGGGTTAGAAGCACCATTTCCAACATGAGGAAGGTCACCAATTGTGTCTCTAACAATCATTGCACGAAAAGGTGCACCAGATGCAGTACTTCTAGTAGTTGCATATTAAGACTTTCCATTTAGTGAAACCCTAAGTTCTGGACTTGCAAGTACATGCATTGGTTCGAGCCATTAGGGCTGGATTTCTTCAGGTGAAGCTGCCTACATGAATGTCCGTTTTCGTGATTGAGAAACACCAAAAGCTACAACTTCTAATATTCCAAATCTCACATACAAATAGAAAAGGATAAAAATTCAAATTACATTCTTTCTTTATAGTTTATATACACATTTAAGGTTTATTTGGTTTAAGAAAGTACCTGATAACCCATTTCAGTTTTTACTTGATATCGTTTTTTATCTCACCCTCTTCAGCAAAAAATTGTTATGTAAAGTATCATATAAAATAAACAACAATTGTAGGGGGATTTTCTTCTATAATTCACAAATAAAGTGACAGCAAACTTTATGAAGTTAATTTAGAAAATAACAAACAAAAGAAGAGGGTTTATGGAACGAAGACTTACCATAGTTCTAGTGAGAGAAACTGGGCCTAATGAGGGATATTGAAGTTGCCATAGCATGTCGTTTGGTCGTCAACACTATTGAAGAAAAAGGATTGATATATGAATAAAGTATAAACAGTAAAAAACGTAAATACCTGTTTTATTAAATCCACAAGACCTTCCATACAGAAGTACCCATTATTCTTAAGAGAATCCTAGTAGTCATGTATTGACTTGTTTTTCTTCTTCTTAGGACTAATCGCCTTGAAATAAGCACCCATACTTCAGGAATTGGAAGCAACCAAAAAAAATATTGTTCGAGCCTTGAGTTAAGATCTTCAGGTATTTCTAGAGGAGTGGCTTTCTTAATATGGGTAACGTTTCCTTTTTCGACCTAATAAAACAAAGAAAGTTTTGAATTCATGAAAGGCAAAATGGGAATATAAAAAGATTAGGATTTTTAAGATTTAAAGTGTACAAATTTATCGATAATAGCAGTGTATTTAACTGCTTCAACTAATGAATATTCATCTCTACCACCAACTTCTCCAAGGATAATGATCATTTTTTATGTAAAAGAAAGAAAAATGTAAAAAATGCGTACATTCTTCAATTAATCACATTGGTCAATTATTACGTATGAATATTTGGGACCCAAAAAAATACAAAAAATAATCAGACATCCGTGAAGATCTTAACACTATGAATGTTTGGAGGTAAAGACTTCATGTAAGGAATCTCCTTTTATTATCCATTTATGCAAAGGACTATCCTGTGAAAATAAGAAAAATAAATAAGAATTTAACGATTACATATCATATCTTATAGTTTATTCATAATCTAATTAAACACCTGGCTACAAAGGTACATACTCAAAAACCTGCGGGATAGCACCCCGAACAGTCGCAACTACCGTAATGGGGATCAACTTGCGAATGTCATCATCTATCAATCCTGGGCTCTCCAAACCGCCAGCTCCTGATCCAGAACCTCTCGTGAACACCATACTGAAAATGAACCAAAATATATCATAAACACCACAATTCATGCTATTACAATCATTACAGGAAACCTCGAGGTTTGTGACTTCCATGCTACGTGTGCGGGTCTTGTGCTTCCAGTAGTATGGGCCCATACTACTTTCCACACCTACCCGTATTTGTCTCAATGGATTGTCACAGACCACCCGAATACAAAACCCCACAACTAGGATACGCATACATCCTAGACTCACTCTCTCGAGAGTGACTAATCATCCTTCGAGCTAACCTACTACAATCACACTCACTCATGAAACTTTCAACAACCCTGAAGACGCTCGTGCATGCTAATCATACATAACATTGGATTCCATAGACAGTCGAATACTTGACTCTACCCTAAGCCCACAACCAGACAAGGAACAAGAAATAAGGCTAAATCAAACATTCTCAAGCTATAAAATATTAGTTATGTATAATTATGACGCACACACTAAGCAACTATAGTAATGATGTCATTTCCATATAACATACAAGAAATTATCCTAGGCTACTAGGCATCATACAAGGTAATTCTATCATGCAATTCTTAAAGATCCCTAGCCTACTGCTAGCATGCAATTCTATCATAATCATCATAAGCACATAATAGTGTTGGTAACATGGGGTATACTTTCTTGCCACGGCTAATCGTACACATCTCATCCTTCCTTGGTTACTTTTGAAAACCATTTTGAAAACTTTTAAAGATCCTTAGTTGGAGTCTGGATTCACACAAATTCTCCTCCAATTCACTCAAACCAGGGCTCTAATACCAACTTGTAACGTCCCAAAAATCAAGGTAAATTTTTTATTTTCAAAACCAATCCAAAAACACAAGTGTTTACAAAACATTGTTTCCAAAAGTCATAAAAATGAATCAGGGTATCCCAAAATCAAATCTCATAAAAATCCAGGAGAATGTGCACGATCAAGCCTTTACCTTGCCCCTATCCTCTGAAATACCTAGAACCATAATAATTAAACTATAAGCCAAAGCTTAATGAGTTCCCCCAAATTACCACACACAACCGTATATATAACAACATGAATATATGATTCTTTAGCCTAGCTGGACCACCTCGTAGGGCCTACATCCTATCTGGACCGCTCTCCAGGCCTTCAGCCTGACTGGACAGCCTCGTAGACCTTCATTCTATCCGGACCGCCCTGTGTATTTTGGCCTTCAGTACAAAGTAGGTCCGCCTCAACCTAACAAACCATAACATATCGACATACACAATAACAATCAATACCCAGCAAGTACTGGTAATCATACAGATGCACCAGTCTAACACATAACCAGTGAACACATGTAATCACACAGATCTACCTTTCTATCATATAACCAACATAACATCAATCCAATATACCAGGATACATAATCCAGTAGGCCGATATTGGTTCCTTCGACCCACAAGTACAATGAGGAAAACTTACCTCACAGTCCGAAATATAGTTGAACATATCACTGCTCCCAAATGTTGTCTCTATCAGTCACCGATACAATAAACAGGGACCTAATCTCAAAATACTATTCTAGTTACCTAAAATGCCCCTAAGTCAAACTTGGTCAAATACCTAGTCAAAGTCAAAGGCTCAACACAGACTGAGTACACCCAACATACTCAGTTACTATGCTTAGCGTAGCAGATACTTGGCCAGATTACGGGGCCTTTGCCTAGTACGCGCAACGTACCACCATGTATCCCCAACATACTCGACCTGAATCTACTTTTCCTCATTAAGTGATAATTCCATTAATACATTACTTCTAAAGTTCAGATAGCGTCCCAAATATCAATCTAATTCATAAAGTTTCTGACTTTATGACTTCCCATGGCTAGAAGGAGCCCAAAAACTAAAACCTATCTTAATACACAAACCCTAATATCATAACTCTTGCATGGAGGGAAGAAAGGGACCATTATCACATTTTAATGGTTCCTAGAACTCAAAAACGTCTGAAAGGGCAACTCCTATGGTTTTGAGTAAGCCATACTCATGAATACCAAGATTATGGGACTAAAATGAAAGAAAACTTGAGAACTAGTAAGATCTAAGGAAGGATTCATCAAGTACATAACTTTATACCTTATGGAGGTTGCTTTCAAGGGGAAAAAATCAGATCTACAAGGCTTGAAGCTTTGCAAATGCACTCCAAATATCTTTTTCCTTCAAGGATGGACACCAAACACATAAATGGCTGAAAAACTCACAAATAAACACTATGGTTTACAAGGAACCGTTTTGAGAGGATGGAGGCTAGAACTGGTCAGGATTTTGAGGGTTAAGGATGCTTAAATAGTGCTCAACCCCTAAAAATTAGGCTTTGCATATATGTTGAGTACGCCCAACATACTCACATGTACCTGCTATCCATTTAATGAGCTATGCCATGCGTACGCCCCAAGTACGCATGACGTAAGGACCAACTTTGCAACAAATTTCATACTTTTGGGTCAAAAAGGAAAATACCTTATGTCTGGGTGTTACAATTCTCCCCACTTGAATCAGACTTCGTTCTCGAAGTTCGATGCTGCGAATAACTCTTGGTAGTGCTCCCGCATCCCTGCCTCGGGTTCCCAAGTCCATTCAGAACCTTTCCGATGTTGCCACTGAACTTTGACCAATAGGATCACCTTGTTGCACAAGGCCTTCGTATTCTTATCCAAAATCATCACTGGCTTCTCAACATAGTTCAGGCGATCATCAAACCTAAATATCGTCCAAAGGAACCATTGTTTAATCATCAACCACACACTTCTGAATCTAAGAAACATGGAAAGTGTTGTGAATCTGACTGAGCTCCTCAGGTAGATCCAACCGATATGTCACCCTGCCTACCATAGCAACTACTCAAAATGGCCCGATTAATCGGGGCCCAAACTTTCCCCTCTTCCATAAGCATATTACACCCTTCCAGGGTGATACCTTCAATAAAACCATATCGCCGACTTAAAACTCCAACTCGGATCGAGGCCTGTCAGCAAAACTCTTCTGCCGACTCTAAGCTGTCTACAACCTCTGCCTGATCTGTTGTATAAGGTATGTCGTATGAAGGACTACCTCGCTCTTTCCCATGACCCTGTGGCCGACCTCCCTCAACAGAATGGTGTACGACACTTCCTCCCGTAAAGAAGCTCAAAAGGTGGCGCACCAATACTAGGGTGATAGTGTTTGTTGTAAGAAAACTCATCCAAAGGAAGGTAGGAGTCCCAACTCCCACCGAAATCTATAACACAGGATCTTAGCATATCCTCAAGCGTCTGGATGGTCCGCTCGCTCTGGCCGTCAGTTTGCGGATGATAGGAAATGCTGAAGTGCAATCTCGTACCCAGTTCCTCGTGGAACCTCTGCCAAAATCGAGAAATGAACCAAACATCTCAATCTGATACAATGGAAACTGGAACACCATGAGGAGTGAAAATCTCGTGCACATACACATCGACCAATTTCTCGGCCGAGGATCTCTACTGAATAACGACAAAGAGACGATCCATAATGATCCATATCATGTCAAACCCCTTAGCCGCCCTAGGTAACTTGGTGATAAAATACATGGTGATATGTTCCCATTTCCACATGGGAATCTCCAAAGGCTGCGAATTTTTGTGCGGCCTCTGGTGCTAGGCCTTGACCATTCGACAAGTCAAGCACCTCTCAACGTACCAGGCTATCTCTCTCTCTCTCTCTCTATCTATCTATCTATCTCTCTCTCTCTCTTCATGCGCGTCCACCAGCAACTACGTCTCAAATCCCGATACATCTTTGTGGCTCCAAGGTGTATCGAGAACCTAGACTTATGTGCCTCCTCCAACACAATCTTCCTGACCCCACCAAAATCTGGTACCCAAACCTGACCACACCGAGTCAATAATCCACGGCTATCGGCAGAAAACCTATTAATCTCACCCCTGATTCTCTCCTGCTTCCAATTTTCCTTCTTGACTCCTTCGGCCTGAGCTCCCAAATAAGATCCAGAAGCGGCGAATCGATATAAATTTTCATACATAAACCCCCAACAGAAGTACTGGCTGACTTGCGGCTCAAGGCATCAGCGACCACATTTGTATTCCCTGGATGATATAAAATCTCGCAGTCATAGTTCTTCACCACGTCAAGCCATCTACGATATCTCATATTCAGATTCGGTTGATCCATGAGATATCTCAGACTATTATGATCCGTGTAGATGGTACATCAAACCTTATATAGATAGTGCCGCCAAATTTTGAGCGTAAAAACCACTGCCCGCAACTCTATATCATGCGTCGGATACCATACCTCATGCGACTTCAGCTGCAAAGAAGCATACGCAATAACTCTCCCTCGCTGCACTTATCGGAGGGTGATTATGATATTCTAGTAAATTTTATCTTCTGTCTTTGCTGCTGATTAATGATTTAGATGGTGGCATATCATCATTGTATTCTAACAATCGAATATTAGAATCAGACTCCTCGTATCTGATTTTGCTCAAAATAAGTATGTAACATTTTAGTTACATCAAGAATCTACAAATCAAAACATAAAACTAGTAAAACATCTTGATGTGTAATCAACAGTAATATAAATTTTATAAATTATAATAAGTTATAGGTAATAAGTGTATACTTGTACCCAGTCTGAAGAAAATTCACGAAGTGGAGAGTGGTAAATTTTCATTTCCCCTTCTGTTGTGCAAACATCAAGCAAACACCTATCTAAAAGTAAAAATGGAAAACAATTTAAGTGGTTTTTATATATTAATTACAGATCAAAATTGATATCCAATATTTGGAACCAATCCAAGTGGAGATGAAGATCGACCTTACACAAGGGTGAATGTCACAACACAAACAAATAGGCAACATAAAACCATAGAGCACATATGTGAAAGTTAAAAAGATTATGATTAGAGTAATAATTAATAAGTACTAAATAAACACAATAAACAAATATGCAATTCGCATACCACATTCATTTTTACTTTCTAACAACAAATGAAAAAGGTTTGCTGGTGGGGATTGTGATTAAACCTATAGGTCTAGATGACACCAAACGAAAGTTTATGATTCAAAATATGGATATCTTAAGAAGGTGTTTAACTTCAATGTAATTCTCAAATGGTTGAAAATCTAAGAAATCAAATTTAGCGTTGTGTTGGGCACCACTGGTTGTAACGCCCAGAATCTTGAAGGTAATTATGGAAATAAATCATCCATGCTAAAGGCCAACTCGTCGATTTTAGGGAAGGAAACTCAACGTGTTGGAGGTCTTTGGCACGTGCATTTTCGAGGATCAACTCGACGAGTTGTACGTTATTTGAGAAACACTAATTCCGGGGTTTTGCACCCTATTTAAGCACCTTAAGTCCCAGGTGTTGGCCTCATTTCCAGCCTCCATTACCCCTTACCCTAATCTCGAAACCCTAGATCCTGCTTGAGTGTTGTGAGCCCATTTTGAGTGAATTTAGTGGTGTTTGAAGCTTATTGAAGGAAGAGGATCTGAGGGTAAGGTGGGGATTCAAGAAGGAGCTTTCGGATCTCGATTCCTTGCTCTATTCCAGCATTTTTCGGGTATAAAGTCTCAACCTTGCTGATGAATCAAAGAATCAAGTATAGAACAAATCAGAGTATGAAATCAATTAAGAATGCGAGATTGAACACCAGATGTAAATATGATCTTGTTTCAGCTCTATTACGCTTTCGAATGTTTACAGAGAATAAAGACAGGTCTATAAAAAAAACTCTTCTCTAACTCTAGTAAATATCCCTATTTATAGGGAACGAAAGCGTACAAAAAATATACTAAGGCATAGACACTAACGCTTCGAATAAAAGCGCCTTAGTAAAATACATTACAAGACATTCGAAGAGTACAGAATACAATTCGACTTATTACAATAACTCGACCCTTACACTTGCTTTGTAATGCCCGGGGTCTGCTACGCATTTATTTACAAATTAGTCATGTTTAAAAACCTACTCGACGAGTTAGAAGCCCCAGACTCGTCGAGTAGAAGTTAGTCTTGGACGCGGGATCTCAGCCACCTACTCGACGAGTCAAAAACCCTCGATTTGGCGAGAAGGTCTGTCATAGTGAAACCCTAATTTCAGGGTTTTGCACCCTATTTAAGCATCTTAATCCCCACCCCTTGGCCTCATTTACAGCCTTCTTGTCCCAAACCCTAACCCACGAAACCCTAGAGCTTTCTTTGAGTGTGTGAGTCATTTTGAGTAATCTTGGTGTGCTTTAAAGCTTGTGGAAAAGGAAGAAGATAGAGGGATCAAGAGGGATGGAGTAGATCCAGAAGCTACACTCCATTTGCTACATTTTCTGGTAATCAAGTTTCCATCTTGGATATTAGTTCCTTAGATCTATTTACTTCCATTTTGTGAGGGTTTTGGTGCAAGAACCTTGGTATTTGGGATTTGGACATCCCAAGTGACTTATATCTCAGATCTGGGATCTAGGAGGGGTTCCATGGCATAAAGGTGCAAAATTTATGATCATGGAAGCCCCATGCAATCTTATAAGCATTTGTATGGCCTTTTTAGCCCTAAGAGGCCATGCTTGGATGGAAAGCTAGGACCTGTACGTATCCAACTGATTTTCAAAGCATAGATCTAGTATAGTGTGCCTTGGTTTAGGGTATTATGGCACCAAGGTCGGCCCGTATATATGATACGTTAGTAGCTGAATGTGGACGGGGCCCGAATCTCTTAGTAGCCGAGTGTGGGTGGGGACCGAATCTCGTAATATTATTTGAGTATAGATATGTGACTGCTCGATAGGAATAGATATACTTGTTGTCTATGTGATACTTGTATGCATGTTAGACAGCGGTGTGTGGGCGGGGCTCGAATCTCCTAGACAACGGAGTGTGGGTGGGGACTGAAGTTCCTAGACAGCGGGGTGTGGGCGGGGCCCGAATCTCCTAGACAGTGGAGTGTGGGCGGGGCCCGAATCTCCTAGACATCAGAGTGTGGGCGGGGCCCGTATCTCACCGTTGTATGTTATGTGTATGGTATGTGGTAGTTGGGGAGACTCACTAAGCTTCGTGCTTACAGTTTTCAGTTTTGGTTTCAGGTACTTCCGGTAGAAAAGGGAAGAGCTTGGGATGATTGCAGTGCACACACCATTTGTTCAGCCTGGGATGTTTATACTCTGATATTTTGATATACATTGATATGATGTTTATGATATTATGACATGTGTTTTGGATAACTATGGTTTTATTAATAATTAAAAACGAAATTTTTGGTATGTATTTTTGGTATGTTTCAAGTTGGTATCAGAGCCTTGGTTTGAGGGATTCGGGCACACTCTCGGGTGTGTCTGAACTCAAACTAAGGACTTGGTACGAAAATTTTCAAAAGAAAATCATTTTTACAAAAAGAATTTTGAAAAGAGAAAAGAATTTTGAAAAGAGAAAAAGGGTGTGGTGCATGCAATCAGCCGAGCTCAAATAAGTACTCCCAAATTACCCATACCAGCTTATGTTATGATATGATTATGAGAACTGCATGCTAGATTAAGACTAAGGATCTAGGGAGGATGCCTTATGTGCCTATTATATGTGTATCAGCTTGTGAGAATTGCATGCTAGTTTAGGACTGAGGATCTACGAAGGATGCCTTATGTGTCTGTTATATGTATCTCAGCTTTATGAACCGCATGCTAGTACAGATTAGTCAGGGATAGCCTAAGAGAGAGATATGCTTGATTATGAATACTCGATGCTCGAATGCTACTTGCTTTGTGCTTTTAGGAGTTCTAGTTATCTTTTACTAACTAGTAAATGAATATGTTAAGTTACATATTGCGAGGACTAAATAAATTCAGATGGTTAGGTTTAGCCTTATTTCGCAGCTCTCGTTTGAGTCTAACCGTTGTTGGGTAGAACCTCTCATTCGAAGAATTATCTAGTCTTAGTGATATGTAATGGTATTTGCAAGCTAGTTACGGGGAGATAGCAGGGACTTCATATGCAGCTGATAGCGGAGAGTGGGTTGGTGATTACCCTAGGGCAAGCCTAGGATGAGGTAGCATGAAATCAACAGTAATAGTAGAAGGGACTTGGTGGAGTTGAGGCAGTTCTTGAGGAAAGTACAGATAGATGTGCAAGGTAGTATGGGCCCGTACTACTAAAAGCAGAGGATCCGTACTCGAATCAAGGAAAGCTGAGATGAATCCAGTAAACTTGTAGTGTGTGAGATCCCTCGAGATATGATGAGTATACTGATGTTTGTTATGGTGTATTTTCAGTATGGTGACGTTACACACTAGGCCAGTTGGCACTTCAGGCACTGGTGAGGGATCAGGCTCGGGCTCTGGAGCCGAGCAGCTTGACGAGCAGACGAGGGAGTTCATTTCGTCTGAGTTTACACGTACCATTCTAGACCAGACTCCTGTGATCTTTGATTTGGTCAAGGAGGGTATTTTAGAGCTTCTGGATGAGAAGATGAGCGCTTTCCGCACCGAGGTGGCGGCCATGTTGGGGTCGCACACACTGACTTTCAGGGAGTTCAGGGCTTGTGGAGCTCCCGACTACCATGGGGCTCGGGACCCCATTGCGAGCACCAGATGGTTGGCGGATGTCACCAACGCATTCCGCACCAGCAGATGTCCCGAGGGGGGACAAGGTTAGACTTGCATCCTGTCTTCTGAAAGACAGGGCACGTGACTGGTGGGAGGAGGTTAGGAGAGCTATTGGAGTTGATGAAGTTTTGAATGTGATGACCTGGAGTGATTTTTCGACCAGGTTCAGGGCCGAGTTTGCACCTGTGATTGAGGTGCAACAGTTAGCGAGGGAGTTCCAGGATTTGGAGCAGACAATAGAGACTGTGGTGAACTTGTAGTGTGTGAGATCCCTCGAGATATGATGAGTATACTGATGTTTGTTATGGTGTATTTTCAGTATGGTGACGTTACGCACTAGGCCAGTTGGCACTTCAGGCACTGGTGAGGGATCAGGCTCGGGCTCTGGAGCCGAGCAGCTTGACGAGCAGACGAGGGAGTTCATTTCGTCTGAGTTTACACGTACCATTCTAGACCAGACTCCTGTGATCTTTGATTTGGTCAAGGAGGGTATTTTAGAGCTTCTGGATGAGAAGCTGAGCGCTTTCCGCACCGAGGTGGCGGCCATGTTGGGGTCGCACACACTGACTTTCAGGGAGTTCAGGGCTTGTGGAGCTCCCGACTACCATGGGGCTCGGGACCCCATTGCGAGCACCAGATGGTTGGCGGATGTCGCCAACGCATTCCGCACCAGCAGATGTCCCGAGGGGGGACAAGGTTAGACTTGCATCCTGTCTTCTGAAAGACAGGGCACGTGACTGGTGGGAGGAGGTTAGGAGAGCTATTGGAGTTGATGAAGTTTTGAATGTGATGACCTAGAGTGATTTTTCGACCAGGTTCAGGGCCGAGTTTGCACCTGTGATTGAGGTGCAACAGTTAGCGAGGGAGTTCCAGGATTTGGAGCAGACAATAGAGACTGTGGCGAAGATCACCACCAAGTTTAGGGAGAGGGCCCATCTCGTTCCATAGTACGTGGAGGACGAGGAGATGAAGAAAGCCCGATATCATGAGATGTTGCGGAGTGATATCCGCCAGTTTGTGAGCCGCTCCAGCTGCAAGACGCTGGAGGACATGATTGTCAGGGCTCGTGAGAGAGATTGATTTAGAGATGGAGAGGAAGGGGAAGCTAGAGCCTGTGTCTGGCGTGGAGGGCTCAGGCAAAAAGCCTAAGGTAGATTCCCGAGGGAAGGTCCAGCATGGTCGAAGCCGTTGCGGCAAGTGTGGCAGGGGGCATGATGGGTCGTGTAGGGCTGGTAGTTCGGGTTGCTTCAAGTGCTGCCGAACTGGGCATGTCAGCAATGATTGTACTGCTACCACCACTATCACATCATCTGATCTGATTTACTTTCAGTGAAATCAGAGGGGCCACAAGAGGTCCCAGTGTCCGAGTTTAGCAGTAGCAGGGAAGGTGGAGGCACCCGCCCCTGCTACATTGAGGATTACAGACGGTCGTCAGGGCCGGGCAGAGATGCCAGTGGCGAAGAGCAGAGCCTTCCAGTTGACAGCAGAGGAGGCACGTGCAGCTCCTGATGTCGTTACGGGTATGTATCTTCTCCTTATCTCTTTATTTGTATTGATTATTGCTTATGTTTATGTGTTTGTTATAGGATCGTTCTTAGTGAACAGTATATCAGCCTTGGTACTGTTTGATTCGGGTGCCACCCGATCTTTTGTGTTGCTCGCGCTCAGCAAGAGATTCGTAGGAGCTCCGAGAGAGCTGGATTGCCCACTTGATGTGGAGATAGCAGATGAAAGGACCGTTAGGGTTGCGATGGTTCATAGAGGTTGTACACTACAGTTATTGGATGAGCAGTTTTCAGTAGCTCTGGTTCCTATTCCCCTGCGAGGGAATAAGGTTACAGTGGGTATGGATTGGTTGAGCCCCAATGGGGAAGTGATCGACTGCGAGCAGCAGCTAGTGAGGATTCGGACTCCCAGTGGGGGGGGGGGGGTTAGTGATACAGGGTGAGAAGTCGTAGGTTGGATTGACTTTATGCTTAGCAGGGAGAGCGAGGCGCTACCTTCAGCAGGGTTGCGCGGGTTATGTCGTCTATGTTATGGATACCCGGGATAAGGGTAAAGCGACAGTGGATGATGTCCCGGTAGTGCGAGAGTACCGGACGTATTCCCGGAGGATTTACCTGGGACACCTCCGGAGAGACAGGTTGAGTTGAGGATTGACCTAGTCCCTGGTGCGGCTCCGATAGCCAAGGCACCATATCGGTTGGCTCATCCCAAGATGCAGGAGTTGTCTACGCATCTGCAGGAGCTACTAGACAAAGGATTTATCAAACCGAATAGTTCGCCATGGGGAACCCCGATCCTGTTTGTGAGGAAGAAGGACGGGTCGCATCGGATGTGCATAGACTACCGGGAGCTGAATAAGGTAACGGTGAAGAACCGTTACCCCCTCCCGAGGATTGATGATTGGTTTGACCAGCTACAGGGTGCATATTCGTTCTACAAGATTGATCTGCGATCGGTTTGTCACCAGATGCGAGTCAAGGACGAGGATGTGCAGAAGATAACTTTTAGGACTCGCTATGGTCATTATGAGTTCGTGGTGATGCCGTTTGGGCACACCAATGCTCCCGTCGCATTCATGGACCTCATGAACTGTGTGTGCAGGACGATGCTGGATCGGTATGTGATTGTTTTCATTGATGATATCTTGGTCTATTCCAAGACTCAGGAGCAGCATGAGGATTACCTGAGGGAGGTGCTGGAGACACTAAGGAGGGAGAGACTTTTTGCAAAATTCTCCAAGTGTGAGTTCTGTTTGCATGAGGTGCAGTTTCTTGGTAATCTCGTCAACCAGAAGGGTATTCTGGTCGATCCGGCCAAGATAGAGGCCGTGATGCAGTGGGAGGTTCTGAGGTCTCCAACTGAGATTCGGAGTTTTCTTGGTCTGGCGGGTTATTACCAGAGATTTATCCAGGATTTCTCCAAGATCGTTGTTCCTTTGACCCGACTGACCAAGAAGTCGGTGACATTCCGCTGGAGGTCTGAACAGCAGGCAGCCTTCGAGACTCTTAGGCAGCGGTTATGCGAGGCACCGATCTTGACTCTGCCCGAGGGAGTTGATGACTTCGTAGTTTATTGTGACGCGTCGATTACGGGCATGGGTGCAGTTTTGATGCAGCAGGGTCATGTGATAGCTTACGCGTCAAGGCAATTGAAGCCTCACGAGGCTAACTATCCGACACATGATTTAGAGATGGGGGTTGTGGTTTTCGCCCTCAAGATTTGCGGCATTACCTCTATGGGGTCCGTTGTACCATTTACACGGACCACAAGAGTTTGAGGTACCTCATGGATCAGCCGAATCTGAACATGAGGCAGCGTCGGTGGTTAGATGTGGTGAAGGATTATGACTGTGAGATCCTTTACCACCCGGGCAAGGCCAATGTAGTGGCCGACGCCCTGAGCCGCAAGGCAGTAGCGGCTCCGATTAAAGACATATGTCTGAGGATGACAGTGATTACTCCATTGCTGGAGCAGATCAGAGAGGCATAGGTTAAGGACCTGAAGGAAGAGCGCCAGAAGTGCGAGAGGATCGTAGGCTGGGTGGCCTCATTCGATTATGACATCCGATGGTTGTTGACCCTGCATGGGAGGGTCTGGGTTCCGTACTGGGGCGGAGTACGACAGGTTCTGATAGATGAGGCCCATAAGTCGAGGTTCTCCATCCATCCCGGGGCGACGAAGATGTATCGGGATCTTCGCCCTGATTACTGGTGGCCCTACATGAAGCGGGACGTGGCTTGGTACGTAGAGCGGTGTTTGACCTACAGGAAGGTCAAGGTCGAACATCCGCGCCCCCACGGAAAGATGCAGCCGATGGACATTCCGGTGTGGAAATGGGAAGATATCACTATGGATTTCATTACCAAGCTTCACAGGACCACACGTGGAGTCGATTTGATATGGGTCATCGTGGATCGGTTGACCAAGAGCGCTCATTTTATCCCGATCCAGGAGAGTATCTCGGCCGAGAAGCTAGCCGAGATATACGTGCGCGAGGTAGTGGCACTACATGGACTGCCTGTCTCGGTGGTGTCAGATCGAGATGTCTGTTTCACTTCCAGATTCTGGAAGCGGTTTCACAAGGAGATGGATACTCGTCTCCATTTCAGCATCGCTTTCCACCCTCATACGGACGGGCAGAGCGAGAGGACGATATAGACTCTCGAGGACATGCTACGTGCATGTGTTTTGGATTTCGGTGGCAGTTAAGATACGTATCTTCCGTTGGCGGAATTTTCGTATAACAACAGTTACCACGCCAGCATAGACCGACCTCCCTTTGAGATGCTCTACAGGAGGAAGTGTAGGACCCCAATCTGTTGGGGCGAGGTCGGTTTAGAGAGTCATGGGGAGTACTGAGGTAGTACTCAAGACTACAGAGCGGATCCAGCAGGTCTGGAGCAGGCTCCAGACTGCTCACAGTCGGTAGAAGAGCTACACCGACAAGCGGCGTTCAGATTTAGAGTTTCAGGTGGACGATATGGTCCTCCTGAAGGTGTCACCTTGGAAAGGTGTCATCCGGTTTCAGAAACGGGGCAAGTTGGCCCCAGGTACATTGGTCCTTTAAGGATTATAGCCCGGGTAGGCAGGGTGGCTTATCGGTTGGATCTACCGGCAGAGCTCAGTCAGATCCACAACACTTTCCATGTTTCCCAGTTGTGGAAGTGCTTAGTGGATGATTCAACGATTGTAAGTCCCAAAATTTTCTTGATGTATCAATCAGATCCACTTGATGGTGTGGAATCCCAATCAAGTGGATGATGCAAGATCAAATCTGGAAGAAGGAGAAGAAAAAGAAGGTGAATCTATGATGTATTCAATAATAAGATTGATGCTTCACACAAGATTCACACACACACACACACTCTTCTTCTCTCTCACTTTCTCTCTCTAGAACACCTTGATTTAACCACACTTAGCCCCCCCTTAGCCCTCCTTCTCTTATGACTCTACTGACACTATATATATAGGGAACAGTGGCTGCAAACACGTTTACAGCCGTAAACGTGTTTACAACCGCAAACGAGTTTGCAGCCGCAAACACACCCAACCGCAAACACCACATGAACCGTAAACCCAAGGCTGTTTTCGGTTCTAGACCAAAAAATATTAAAGCCTAGAAAAGTAAAGTATAAACCATATTTTTAGACCCAACAATCTCCCCTTGTTTTATAGCTTTCTTTTCTTTTGACCCAACAAACTCCCCCTAAAAATGTAGCTGGCTTTTCTTGTCAATCTTCATTTGGAGCTTGGCTTCAGCTTTAATCTTCAATTTCTTCACAACTTCAAGATGAAAAACTGAATCTTCTAGCTAAATGACTTCATCTTGAACGGATAGGCATTTCTTCAGAATTTGGCTTTGGACGAACGTTGGGTGAGGAGGCTTCATGTATAGATTCTTGAAAAATGGCGCTTTCAGCTTGAGAATCTTCAGAGAGAATATCATAGAGAACGAATCTTCTGGATCACTTCAGCAGGTACATAGATAGCAACAAATTGATTGAGGAGGCTTCAATGCAATCTGTCACATAAACTTCAAGTACAGCTTCACCTTGCTTCTGGGGTTAAAAGATTGAATGTTGAAAGAATAATCTTCATTTCTTGTTCCTTCGAATGAGAATTCTTTGACAATCACGGATGAAGCTTTGGCTTAGAAAATCTCGATACAATCTCCATGAGTCTCATCTACATCTGAATTCACTTTTCAAGACAAAACTAAAAACAAACTCAGCACACAATATTTTTGGATTTTTCATATTTTCTGAAAAAGAAATAAAAACAGAAACAAAAATATTTTTTGGATTTTGAATTTTTATAAATTTTTTGATTTGTTTTGTTTTTTTAATTCTCCCCCTTAAATTTGTGCATATAAGAAAATATGAACAAATTTAATCAAAAACAAAAGTAAAATACAAAATGCTTTTGGGATCAAAGTTATCAAGCGATTTAACTTGCCCTTTAGCACTATACTTCATATCACTTCCCAAACAATACCTACTAACGAAAGACTATAAGAAAATAAAAGATTATCTTCAAAACGAATCATTGTAAGAAAAACTCAGGAGTATCGAGAAGAAAACTCCAACCGTAAGTCATCAATTGAATTTGCATCCAGAAGGTCTAAGAACAACACACATATTTCGATCTCAGAACAGATCCGAAATTTTTTCACATCGTTAAGCACAAACCCAATGTATGATCCTATCCTTTCTTCTTTTCTTTCCTTTCCCGCAGAGGACACATACTCTCACTTAAAGTTCTGAGTGTTATATAGTTGAGAGATGTTCCCTATCATGTGCTAGGAACAGCCACTATCAACAAACCGAAGTCTGATGATATGCCTCCATAGCTGCTCCAGCATAGAGCGGGATCAGTTGATCTTTGGAACCCAGTCCATTTTGAAACTGGGTCGACCTTTGTCATCCTTGCAAGGTACTCTCTCCCATGACATATCCTGCTTATCACAAACAGAAGACGAAGAAATGTTAGAATCATTAGAAGATTTGGGAGATTGAACCTTTGGTACCCATCTGTAGTTAGGTTTAACCCATTTCTTGTTCGATCCGATGGGTGCCTTGTCACTTGCTTTGGAACTTGAAGCTGGCCGTCGAGATGGATTTGACCTAACCGATCTTGGCTTCACTGGAGCATCTCTTGAGCTTGGCTTCTTGGCCGGCATTCCTTTCTTGTTCTTGGAAGTTTGATTCTTGGTCTTTTGCGCGTTTCAGTCACCATTGCGAGATTGTGACCTGGAAGGGTTTCTTTTGGAGGATCTCCCTATTTGCGCGTTCTGTCAGCCTTGTTCCAAAATTGCTTTACCAAGTCTTGACAAATGATGGGATTTGTCCTGAAGGCATGTGCAAGACAGCATCTCTTGAGTCCATGAATCATGGACTTGAATTCTTGGTGTGCAGCTGGTGGATCAAACAGGAAAGCAGCTATGTTGTGGTTGTCATAGAATTTCAAGTCTGCCATTTGATCTGCACCAAACAAGCCAAGTGAGAGAACTAATGATTTAATCAATTAAAATTAAGTTTTCTCAATTATCAATTTATTTGGCCTTAATGAAAATTGATTTAAATGAAAAACAATTTTATGGCCAAAAATAGGTTCACGGCCGTAAACGGGTTCACGGCCGTACACGGGTTCACGGCCGTTCAAGGTTTGCGGCCGTAAACGTTGTTCAGTGCCGAAAAACGTTTTTGCTTCAATAGACCCTCAAAACATGATCGATTCGCATGAAAAACAACTGTGTGGGGTTCGCCTTTTATGTACCTACAAGATTCAGTGGTCAATTTCAGATGAAAACAACGATTAGATGGTGAATCGGATAGATCTATCAAGAACAGTCGAGAGAGAACATAAGGGGTTTGCGGCCGAACACGCGAAAGTGAAGGGAAAAGTGTTTTCAGCTGTAAACCATGCTATTTATACTCTGGACCATTCTCAGCCCAAAGTCCATGGGCTGCAAACCCAAAAGGCTTCAAATCTAAACCCCAATACATCCAAATAATTCAAAATTAAAACATTTTGAAGACTTAAAAATTAAAATAAAATAAAATCTAAAAACTAAATTCAAACTAACAATTTTTTTAATTTTTTTTTTAATTTTTAGAAAAAAAAATAAATAAAATACCACTAATTTCTTTACACCATTTCCAATATTATTTTTGTGATTTTTGGGATCAAAGTTTTAAGACATCCTTAATATGTTTTTTCAGTACCTCCACCTTTATGAATAGATCTGGTCAATCGCCGGTATTGTGGTCCACTTAAACACGAAAGATTGTGACAAATTTGGACATGCTGCAAGTGACAAGACTTTTGACTCTATATACCTAACTGATACTCCTAGAGGGACCATTTAGCTGACGACGACCAAGGATATTGTTGTCCACCTAAATTCAACAGCGAGATCTACAGACAACCTATTAAGTGTTCAATTTTAGATGTACTAGAATGTGTTTCCCGCTTCCTGATATACCCCGGTAATCAAGAACTTCCAAAGAACTCTTTACTTTAGGTGAGTAAACTATCATTAAGAGAGAGAAGTCAGATTCAGAATGCATATGTTGAATACCCAGGTCGGATCTCTTTCAATCACACAGAGGGATTAACATATGACTAACCAGAACAGAGGGATTAAGAAGTAGAATGTTGCATATGATGTGTTCCAGGTCGGATCATTTCAATCACACAAAGGAGACAGCATATGACTAACAGATAGGAAGAATAGCATAGATCAGAGGATGCATAGAGATAGAGTTGCATATGTTGCAGTCCAGGTCGGATCATTTCAAGCTCACAGAGTGAAGATCAAGAAATATTAGAATCATTAGAAGATTTGGGAGATTGAACCTTTGGTACCCATCTGTAGTTGGGTTTAACCCATTTCTTGTTCGAGCGGATGGGTGCCTCGGCACTTGATTTTGAACTTGAAGCTGATCTTCGAGATGACTTTGATCTAACTGATCTTGGTTTCACTGGAGCATCTCTTGGATTGGACTTCTTGGCCGGCATTCCCTTCTTGTCCTTGGTATTTTGATTCCTGGCCTTCTTCGCGTTCCAGTCACCATTGCGCGAGTGTGGCCTGGAAGAGTTTCTTTTGGAGAATCTCCCACTTGGCGCATTTTGCCATCCTTGTGCGTAGTAGGGAACGTATGCACGATTAGGACAATTTCTGGCAATGTGTCCAGGTGTTCCACAGTGAAAACATATCTTTTTCTTCACGTAGGAATTGTTTCTTCCTGACCCTGGTGGCGTGTCATTGCCTTGTCTCTGATTGTTCCCACAAGCACACTTCCAACAGACACGTGTGCGACCGAAAGCTCGCTTGAACCGAACACGAGCTGGAACTGCTGGCCGTAAACGAATTGTTGACTGTACACTAGGCTGCTGACCTGTGAGGACCACAAACGAGGACTGAACCGAACACGTGCGCGACTTCGGACCGCAAACTCTCCTCAGCCGTAAACGAGTTTCGGACCGCAAACTCTCCTCGGCCATAAACGCTTCGGAAACCGTAGCTGCTGACCGCAAACGCTGCCACCCCCTCGCTGGTTACGACCAAAAACAACATTTTTCACCTTTTTAGCTCCAAAACTCGATCAAAAAGCCATTTTTATGAAAAACTCGAAGAACAAACCCCCAATATTTTGTCAAAAACTATCCAAAAACGCAATATCCATCAAGAAAAAGTGCAAAAACGCTACAGATCTTGCCAAAATGATTGATACAATCCAAGCTCTGATACCAACTGTAAGTCCCAAATTTTGCTTGATGTATCAATCAGATCCACTTGATGGTGCGGAATCCCAATCAAGTGGATGATGCAAGATCAAATATGGAAGAAGAAGAAGAAGAAGAAGATGAATCTATGATGTATTTAATAATAAGATTGATGCTCCATACAAGATTCACACACACACACACACTCTTCTTCTCTCTCACTTTCTCTTTCTAGAACACCTTGATTTACACACACTTACCCCCTATCCCTCCTTCTCTTATGACTCTACTGACACTATATATATAGGGAACAGTGGCTGCAAACACGTTTACATCCGCAAACGAGTTTGCAGCCGCAAACACACCCAACCGCAAACACCACATGAACCGTAAACCCAAGGCTGTTTCGGTTCTAGACCAAAAACTATTAAAGCCTAGAAAAGTAAAGTATAAACCATATTTTTTAGACCCAACAGCGATTGTGCCCTTAGAGGATATTCAGGTTGACGACACCCTGAACTACATCGAGAGACCGGTGGCAATTCTGGATCGCAAGACGAAAACCTTGAGGAACAAGGTTGTTCAGTTAGTAAAGGTGCAGTGGCAGCACTGCAAGGGTTCAGAGTGGGTATGGGAGATCGAGGAGGATATGAGGGAGCACTACCCGAAGTTGTTTTCAGATGCATCATACTTCGAGGACGAAGTCTAAGATAAGTGGGAGAGAATTGTAACGCTCGGGCTCTGGTACACATTTATTTACAAATTAGTCATGTTTAAAAAGCTACTCGACGAGTTGGAAGCCCCAGACTCGCCGAGTAGAAGTTAGTCTTGGACGAGTCAAGAGCCCTCGACTCGTCGAGTAGAAGTTAGTCTTGGATCTCAGCCACCTACTCAACGAGTCAAGAGCCCTCGACTTGGCAAGTAGGTCTGTAAGAGTGAAACCCTAATTTCAGGGTTTTACACCCTATTGAAGCATCTTAATCACCACCCCTTGGCCTCATTTACAGCCTCCTTGTCCCAAACCCTAACCCACGAAACCCTAGAGCTTTATTTGAGTGTGTGAGTTATTTTGAGTAATCTTGGTGTGCTTTCAAGCTTGTGGAAGAGGAAGAAGATAGAGGGCTCAAGAGGGAAGGAGTAGATCCAGAAGCTACACTCCATTTGCTATATTTTCTGGTAATCAAGTTTCCATCTTGGCTATTAGTTCCTTATATCTATTTACTTCCATTTTGTGAGGGTTTTGGTGCAAGAACCTTGGTATTTGGGATTTGGACGTCCCAAGTGACTTATATCTCAGATCTGGGATCTAGGAGGGGTTCCATGGCATAAAGGTGCAAACTTTATGATCATGGAAGCCCTATGCAAGCTTATAAGCATTTATATGGCCTTTTTATCCCTAAGAGGCCATGCTTGGATTGAAAGCTAGGAACTTTACGTATCCAACTGATGTTCAAAGCCTAGATCTAGTATAGTGTGCCTTGGTTTAGGGTATTATGGATTGTGGACCAATATATATGTTCTAGAGAGTTAGGGTTTGAGCAACACCCATTAAGAAGGACTAAGAGCGGGTAAAGTTGGAAACTTTACCCTTAAAAGTGTATTCCCAGTGTATAGGTGAAGTATGGAGTTTAGATCTGAAGGGTATGACCTTAATCCATTGAGATGGTTCAATCAGACAGAGGAACTCGACGAGTCCATATAGGGACTCGACGAGTTGAATTAGTTTGTCCCGTTTTAGCTTCATGTAGAACTCGCCGAGTCGGTGAAGGGACTCGACGAGTTAAATCGGTAGATCGTGATTGTGAGTAGCCTGGGAACTCGACGAGTCAAGGGGAGACTCGACGAGTTAGATCGTGATTTCAGGTTCTAGGACTCGACGAGTTGATGGAGCAACTCGACGAGTTGGGTTAACCAGAAAGTTGACCTTGACCCAAGCGTTGACTTTGACCAGCGGTAAAATGGTCATTTTACCCTAAGAAGGATTATCAGATTTTGATTAAGTGTTATTATGAAATTGATAGCCGGGGATTCGTCGGAGCAGCAGTCAGAGATTCCTCACTCGAGATTTCAGCAGTCAGCCTTACGAGGTGAGTTTCTTCAGTAGGAACGGGTCTACGGCACCAAGGTCGGCCCGTATATATGATACGTTAGTAGCTGAGTGTGGGCGGGGCCCGAATCTCATAGTAGCCGAGTGTGGGCGGTGCCCGAATCTCGTAGTATTAGTTAAGTATAGATATGTGACTGCTCGATAGGAATAGATATACTTGTTGTCTGTGTGATACTTGTATGCATGTTAGACAGCGGAGTGTGGGCGGGGCCCGAATCTCCTAGACAGCGGAGTGTGGGAGGGGCCCGAAGCTCCTAAACAGCGGGGTGTGGGCGGGGCCCGAATCTCCTAGACAGCGGAGTGTGGGCAGGGCCCGAATCTCCATGAGAGTGGGCGGGGCCCGTATCTCATAGTTGTATGTTATGTGTATGGTATGTGGTAGTTGAGGAGACTCACTAAGCTTCGTGCTTATAGTTTTCAGTTTTCGTTTCAGGTACTTCCGGTAGCAAAGGGAAGAGCTCGGGATGATTGCAGTGCACACACCATTTGTTCAGCCTGGGATATTTTATGCTCTGATATTTTGATATACATTGATATGATGTTTGAGATATTATGACATGTGTTTTGGATAACTATGGTTTTAGTAATAATTAAAAACGAAATTTTTGGTTTGTATTTTTGGGATGTTTCATGCTTATTATATGCTTAGATCTCCTTGTTAGGGCTAGTTTCTATAGTTTAGCCAAGTTTGAGTGGTTGATGGGGGTGTTGGTCGTCCCAAAGGAGTTATTCTTCCAGATCCTTGGTTCTTGGGAGCTCTTGTGGCATAAAGGTGCCAACTTTATGGTCTTAAGGGCTCCATGCATCCATTAAGCCCTTCTTTTGGTCTCTTTTGAGCTTTTGAGCTTCTTCTAGCCTTGCATGAGAGTAAAGTTGGAACCTTTACATGACCTTTCAGCCTCTAAGGTCCAGATCTGCATCCATGAGCTTATTCTTGATGATTTGGTGATTACTGATTAAGCCCTAAACCTCTTAAGCTTAGGGTTTAGGTTTTTGACCCATTAGAATGGTTCTTAAGGGTAAAGTTGGAAACTTTACCCTTCCAGGCGTTATTTCAGTTGAGATCTGAGTGGTGGAAACTTTGGTTTCGGTAATGGCGGCTTAATAGATTAAGAGGTTTTGCTGACTGAAGAACTCGGCGAGTTGGAATGATTTTTCCCGATTCTACTGTCTAAAGAGGAAACTCGGTGAGTTCATGGGTGAACTCGGCTAGTTGGATTGACTTTTTCGCGATTCTGTTGATTATTAGGGGAACTTGGCGAGTTGAGGGACAACTCGGCGAGTTGAGTCAACTTGGAGCGTTGACTTTGACTTTTGACTTATGCCTTTGACCAAGTTTGTCCCAAGGGGTGTTTGAGATAATATGAATTGTATTCAAGGAAAATATGGGCTTAGGATAAGACCCATATGGGATTGGGCCCAATTTGGAAACTTGGGCCATTAGTGGGCCTTTGTGGATCTTTTGGTTTTCGGCCTTTTTTGTTATGGGAATTGAGCCTCAGTTTTGGTCCTTGTTTGGGGTCAGGGGTAAAATGGTCATTTTACCCTAGGTATGGTTAGTAGGCATGATATTGGAATCCAATTGTTTATTTGATGTTATTTTGATCTGATAGATCGGAGGCGTCGTCAGGGCAGCAGTTAGGGATTTATTTCAGGGATCTTCTGCATTCGAGGTAAGTCTCCTCACTTTCTACGGGTTGAAGGCACCAATGCCAGCCCATTTGGTTTATGTATTATAGGAAGACCCTGGGGGTGACCCTTGGCATTTTGTATGAAAGACCAGGGGGCGGCTCCTGGCAATCTGTATGCAAGACCAGAGTCTGAACTCTGGCAGTTATTAGTTAAGTAGCCGTAGATTGTCTGCTAGTTGTCTTTGTGATGCTTGCATGGAAGACCATGAGGTGGCTCCTAGCACTTGTCTGTAAGACCCAGGGTTTTGGTCCCCGACCTGGAAAGAAAGACCACGAGGCGGCTCGTGGCATAATGGCAAGACTATGGTTGGCACATAACACTCTTATTGATTATGATATATGGATGACATATATGGTTCGCGATTATGTATGGCATGTATGGCTCGTTTGATATGTATGGTATGTGGTATTTGGGGAACTCACCAAGCTTTGTGCTTACGGTTTTCAGTTTATGTTTCAGGTACTCCAGTTTTCAAATGAGAGAGCTCGGGACGATCGCAGCTCATACACCTATGTTTTCCGCATTATGTGGTTTCTGGGAATGAACTCTGATAATTGTTTTATTCGAAATGCTTTTCAATGTTTGATCAAAAGTTATATTAGTGTTTGGACTATAATAAAAATGAAATTTTTATCCTTGATTTTTGGGTCGTTACACTGGTTGTAGAAGAACACCACCAAAATAGAAATTTCCACCATCTATCATTGCGTTTGATCTCTAATTTCTCGGGTTCATTAGTCTTCACAAGAGAAACAAAGAGAGAATGAGAGACATAGAAGCTATCGACCAATCAATCGACCGACCAACAAAGACGAAGATCGGAGATGATATAGTCAAATAGTTTATCTGATTGATCAAATTGAGGGCCATTTTTTTCATATTGATACTTTGTTTCATCCTCCGTTTCGTTTCCTGATTTCCTATGCCTCATCTTGAAGGATCGCTGGAGCAGTCT
Organism: Lactuca virosa; assembly: GCF_052849685.1. NCBI lineage: Eukaryota > Viridiplantae > Streptophyta > Magnoliopsida > Asterales > Asteraceae > Lactuca > Lactuca virosa. Next base: position 477,783,781 of record NC_136429.1, on the reverse strand, counting down.
TTCAACCTGTGGGAAACCCCCCCCCCCCCCCACACACACACACATCGCCTCCATCCATTGCCATCGACAACCCACACCGTCGCACCACCAACAACATCTGCGTCGGTATGCATTGTTGGTTCTTACTGCTTCCCTATCGAACTCGTCCACTCACTATGTAGGTCGTTCTTTAAGGGTGTTTGAGATTTCATTTTGAAACTCAAAATGACTTTTAGGTAAAAAGGACTTATTGACTTATGGTTGTAGGAAAATGAGTTTTTAAGAAAGTGTTTGAATTAATTTTTGTGGTGGAAAAAGTCAATAAGTCAATAAATTATTTTTTTAAAAAGTATTTGTCTTTAACTTATACATCTTTTAAGGAATATTTTAACTTTTACAACCCAAAAAGTTATAAGGAGTTTTGAAAATTTAGAAATCCTAACTTATTGAAGTATTATTTTTAAATGGTTGATGAAAATTTATTTTAAAAGTCTTTCTCATATTGTCAAACATTTTTTTGACTTATTAGCTTTTCTAAAAACCATTAAATGAATAAATTATTTTTAAATGAAATCTCAAACACTTTTTTTGAATATACCTGGTGATCTTGATTTCATTGTCATTTTATTAAATAAAGTTAGTGGTAATTAATGTTTTTTTTAATATGTATGTTTTTTGTATGTGGACAATAATATTGGGACGGAGGAATTATATAATAACAAAAAATAATAAAAATAATAATACTCAATTGTATCTGCAACTCACAAAAACAATCCCTTAACTTTCCTCTCCTATTCATAAATTACCATTCAATTTTTCATTCAAATTATATTTAACCTTCACATATATTAAATATTTTTTTCTTCAAATCATTTATACATGGTTACATTTTTAGAACTTCATGTTTCTTTCTCTATCTCGAAGTTATCCTTTCTTCTTAATTTATTCGAATATCCTTTCTTCTTAATTTATTTGAATATCCTTTCTTCTTAATTTATATAAGATCGTTCCACCATTTTTGTAACCTAGCTATTACATAGAGCTTATTTCTATAAATATATGTTAATGGACTATGTCTATAATTTGACTATTATACAAGGATCCATAGGCGGACCACTATGAAGCCCGACTACCCTTCAAATTTCGTTGTTAAGTGTAATTTTTATTGTAAACTTTTTTTTATATGTCGGTGCTAATGTGCTATCCTTAACTTCTAAATCTAAAAAAAAAAACAGCAAAGAAGCCCAAAATATTAAATTTAACGCAACCCAAAATGTTTAGGTAGTCCAAAAATATTAAGCCCATTAAATACCCAATTATTGTAATAAAAAATAGCTAGAAGCCCACATTTTCATTCTGGCCAAAATCGGAAGAAGGAAACAGAAAAACCGAAGCCCCATGCCTCCCCTGTTTATGCCTCGTGTTGCCAATTTGCTGTGATGTTGCAGTTGCTGCCTTAGTCTTGCTGTCGGCGACGTCCTTCACTCTGGCAACCTCCTCTCCGGCCGGTAACCCCACATCCTAATAAAACAAGTAAGAAAATCTCAAATACTCAATCCCATTACTTATGAGTTATGATTAGTTTATTAGGGACTTAGGGTTAATGTCTCAATTATTTGTTTTAAGATTTAGCATTTGATACCCATAAAACCCGTAGATATTCGTGGTTATGATTAATTTTTGCCAAGCCTGCTCAAAAGCTCTTGGTCACTCTTCCATCAAGTATTGTTTGATTTGTATCACTTTGCACTATATCAACAAATTTATCTGGAAATGATTGGACATTTCAAGACAAGCTAGTTGAAGGAGTAATAATGGGCCTAATTACATACGACATCACCTTTAAATCATCACCTTTAAATCATCCCGTAAATCCCAGTTTTCTCAATTGATACTAGAATTTTCATCACACCACCTAAAGGACTTGTTGGACGATCTTTCGCCGATTTTTGCTCAAACTAATTCGGGTTCCCAGGGAAGCAAAGTTGTTAGAAAAGGAAAAGGTGGCTTTAGGCTCCAATAGATTTTGATTACAATGATATTCCTAGTCAGGAATGAAAATAGGACCAAAGGGTTGAGGGCGTCTCCATCACGAGGAGGACTGGCAACAGTAAGTTGATCTGAGTAGTATGGAAATTTACTTACACTAATACCGATGGAGAACGAGACCGCTTCATCAAATGACTCCATCTTCCCCTCATCACCAGAGAGAGCGGATGCAAAGCCAGCAGAAGCTGCAGCCCCCAGTAGCTCTTCCGCTGAATCAACGACGTATCATCATCATTATCATCTTCACCACCATCAACAACTGTCACTACCGCTTTCTCAATGAAATCACCACCACTGCCATTCGAGTAATATGCATCATGCACACTCATGAAATAAAATGATTCCTCATCATCATACCCGTCCTCTTCATTCCCCTCTTCACTATTATACTCAATACAATCATCAATCGGCTCCAAAAAGTCGTTGGAAACAATGTCCCCGACATGTGATTTGCCCTAAATAAAATCACTTAAAAGAAATGGGGCCCTAATCCCATATGTGGAATAAAAATAAGCATATCAAAGAAACCCTAGAAATTGAAATAGGGTAGGAATGATACCCATACGATTCCAGTATGGACTCATAACGGCTTGAGCCAACACTGCCTCCGAAATGTTTTTCATTGAAACGCGTGGCAATGAAAATTTTGAAATATCGCCAACAAGGTCGCGAGTGTAGTCAGGCTTGTCATCCTCAATGGTTCCTTGGGCACAAAAAGTATTTCGAAAAGGGAATCAGGAATCATTAAGCCAAATAAACTCATTCTTCCACCCCTTGATGGAATCAGGAAGCGTTAATCCAAAGAAATGTAATCTTCCATCCCTTGGTGGAATGGGAAGGACGTCTATGAATATTTTTCCGCGGGACCAAAAGTAGAACCAAGCGTTGCTACTACATATGTGAAAAAGTTAATGGAAAAAATCAATAGTCGGTACCACCAAGGCAACATCACACAACAACTCGAAGTATATGAGTTTTAAGATAAAGTTCGGTTTTAACTGACACATATGAGTGTCATAAGCTTCAATAACTTCACCAAAAAATGCCGACGGAAGTTCCCACAAACCTCCCTTAAAAAAATAAACATAAAACCATATCTTGGTCGGAGGAGGGTGATCAACAATGGAGTTAGGAGAAGGAATTTCAGCACCATCTTCCTACACTAAGTGGTATTTCTCTATAACTTTAATAAAATGGTCTGCATAAATTGTTGAATGAATGACGGGCATAGAAAGACACGACACCATCTTATGAGAAGAAGGTAACACGAGAAGGAACACAGAGTAGAAGAAAGTAAAAGATATCTGATTGGAAAGATATTAATGGAGAACAAAATGGAGGGAGTATACCCTCCATAATAAAATTGGCGTTAACCGCTAGTGCTCAAATGTGTGCACTCAAGCGCATGTAAACCAGGTCCGACGGTTCATTTCATGCTGATCCACTTAAACTAAATTATTGAAGCTCGATGAAATCCAGCCTTCAACAATTGGATTGGGGGACTTAATGGTGTGCGTTGTTAACCAATACACATAAACGTGCGGCGTGCCGACTTAACATGAAACTCCCCGGCCGGAATACCAACATCAATAAGGATGAAACGTTTAAACCAACCCATTTTGCATCTATCTAAAAAACTAACTCCATCAGACACGTCCCATTAAAATATACCCTGGTAATACTAAACCAATATCCCAGAAGTCTGGGAAAAACTTTATTCTATTATAAGGGTACTACCCTTATTACCATGAGACAATACAATCACCTGGGCAAGACAAATGACTGAGGGTCTTTCCTGGTATTTTAAATACCTCGATCAGCCATGACAAAAGGTGGTTTCAAAAAACAATATTGTAATTTACTATATATTTAGCCATATTAATTTATAATAATATCTAATTCTAACTTAGGCTTCGTAGAGCATTACCAGAGTCTCATTTGGTAATGTTCTTAACATAGCTTTCCCTTTATTTACAAACGCTATTCACTACCCCGATTTTTGGAAAAGCTTTTCTTTCTTTATTTTACAAATGCGATTCACGAGTCTGCATATTTGGTATTGAAAGACCACTGAAGTTGTGACAATAAGTTAGTAATATTATATTCCAACAAAAGCAAAAGTTATATTAAGTTAAAGCATATTGACATGAACTTTTTGTCCATTTAGATAAGAGTGCACATGATGTGTGTGTATATATATATATATATATATATATATATATATATATATATATATATCTTTATACATTAATAAGCATTTACCTATAAATGCTGAATTTTAAGAGGTACATCCCTTAAAACATCATTTACAATAACTTTATGCATTAGAAAATAAAGTAATCCGGTCAAACTGAAAAGGTCAAAGCTAAGCGGGTCTCAAGCTGAACAAACTCTTCCAAAACAAACTCTTCCAAAACACGAATCAGTCAAATTAAATGGGTATTTCCTCACATTCAGCCGATCGAATCGGTCAACAGGAGATACACTCTATATATCATCTCCTCTCTTATTTCAGTCAACACAATGTTTCCTTCAACCACTCACCATCGCCATCTCTCTCTAAAAACATGCTCCCCTTCTTCCCTCTCTTAAAATCAGAAAACCTAGATGCCCTCTTCAACCTCCGTCCTCTGGGTAATATATTTCACAGTCGTTGTGTTGCCTTCAAAACCACTGATTTTGTGTTGCCTTCAATCTGCAGATGGTTTCGATATGAGGTTAGATCGAAGCCCTAGAAGCTCTCAACCGCCTGTTGCTTCGTCCGTTGCTGCTGTTGCTACGATTGCCACTAATCAAAAATTGTATTGCTTTTCCCCTTAAATCCGGGCATATCTCCTTTAAGTGTTTTTTAATGAAGATGTAGTCGGTGATTTTGCCAGGAAACTATCCCTTATCGATCTTAGTGGGATCACTCTCAACGGGGTTGAAGATGAAGAGTTCAATCAAGCCACCTTCGCCACCGTTCACCGTAACTACTAAAACTTGAGGATGAAGAATCCAATCACAGACAATTTTTTTCTACTATGGACTTCTATTTCAGGTAAATCGAGGAATGTTAGTTTGTTTCTTTTTCTTCTGTTTCGATCCATGATATATGCTTTGACTTTTTACAAAGTATTTCTTCTATTTCGATCCATGAGAAATTCCCAATTATTTGTTGTTTTTTAAATGAATTTTTTTTTTCAGGAAATCTAACATCGATTATTTACTATCTTCTTCTTTTTTCCTAAAATTTTAGGAATGGGATGTATGTTCGAGCTAATGGCCAATTGAAAGGATTTCAGTTGTAAGTAGTGTTGAAAAGCCTCAATTTCATACAATAGTGCAACACACTTAAAACTTGATTGCATTGACATCTATTCTTGTAATATATGCAGCTATAGCAAATGTTCTTCTATTCTATGAGATTCTGAAGTGAATTGGAATGCAAACTAAAAAAGTAAGAATCTCGATTGCACACTCATTTGTTTACAATATATATTCACTCTTAATTTTTATTTGGTGCCGAAACAGTGGTTTTTATATCAACTGTTGCTCATGATTTTTGAGATAATGAAACAGTAGTTATATGTATGTATGTATGTATCCATGTATGTAGGTTTGTGTATCTGTCTGAGTATTTGTGTGTGTATTGTGTGTATTTGTCTATTTTTGTGCTTACGTGGGTGAAAAGTCTTTTATTGAGAGGAAAATTTAATGATGAATTTGTTTTTTGTAAACTTGTTGGGACAACTATTTCAAATCCACAATAAAAAGATTAATGGATGAGAGAATTCTTAGTGTGAAGATGGCAACTTTTCCTTTTCTATGCTTAAACATTGTTTTGTTCCTGGTTCCCTTATTTACAGCTCTGTACAACTTGTGATGGCTAAGGAACAAGTGTATTCAAGGGGTTAGATCTCAAGACCAAACCTCTAAGCTGTAAGAGAGCAACTCCAAGGGAATAGGAGCACCAGGGCAAAAAACGTCAGAACAGAAGAGACCTTAGCAAAAGACAACCAACTAATAGGAGAAACAAACAAAAAGGTAAACACAATATATGTGTATATTTATGTATGTAAGTGTGGAAATTTTTTGTGTGTATCTGGGTGTATACGTGATTGTGTAGTTTTGTTAATCAAATGATTTGTTTTATGGTTTGATTGCAAGTGTGAAACAGAAATCTTGAACTCAAAGGTGGTTGTATTTGTCGTACTCGGATAAATAGATGTGGGTTCTTGACTCTTTGGATATGTGTCTACAAAGGGTGCTGATTTCTTTGGATGTTCGCTGGTGCATGCCTATTTTTCTATCAAATTGACAATATTACCCTTGTTGATGTAGAGAAGAGTCTTGGGTACAGAGTTGGTTCTTGATTCTAAATTTTGGGAGTTGGTCATTAAGGATTCATCACATGGAATATTCAATAGGTAATTCATCTTATAGATCTCTTTTTCCTGGAAATGGACTATTTTGCCCTTGAGTATTGTTCAGTACAAATGGTGTTTATTTTCGTTGTTGAAGCTATATTTAATTGGATGTGGATTTCCTCTTAGCGATGTTAACTCCTCATGGTGTCTCATATTTTTTATTTTAGTGACCTTTTTGCCCCTGAGGACAGACATTTCTAATTTTTGGTTGTTGTGGTTGTTTTTTCTCTATCACTCCTTTGGTGGTGCCCTTGTTGCTGTCTGTACTGTAACCTATTTTCCCTTGGAATTGCTTTGCATTAACTCTCTAGGAAGTTAGTTGGTTATTTTCTCTTCTCTATTTCATGTATTGTTCATTTTTTAATATATTTATTACATTATAGTGTTTTTTTTTATTTCTTTGTGATATAACTATCGATCCATGCTTTTATCCGTACATATTCTTTCTAAATTTACTAGCTTCTTTTGAAGTTATATCTATTAGTGTTCTTATTTAATGATTAAGCTTCAAAAACAAAAATAAAACAATTTAAAAATAAAAAGTTTTTATTCTGAGATTATAAAATAAACTATACACATAAGCTATTAAAAACAAAGAAACTAAATTTATTTGTTATAGGAATAAAATTTGTCCACAATTATAAATCCAGTAACGGTCATATTTTGTTTACCTTTCTAGAATTTTGAAGGATAATACCATTAGTTTTTCTATATATTTTACTAAGTAGTTAGATATTGTGGTTTTTAAAAAGTTTAACAATTTATTGTGATGTGTTAATCTATTTATATGTTAGCTATTTATCATTTTTGTCAAAGGAGTTTTTAAAACGTGGCTTAACATATTATAAAACATGAAGGAAACAAATGACATTTTAATTCATTTGACAAATTTGCAAATAAACATAAAATATGAACAAAAAATGATTTTTCATTGTATGCCAATCAGAAACAACTTAAATACTTTTTATTGTCAGTGAATTGCAAAGATACAAATAGGCACAAACTTTATTTGTTTAAATAGTGGGAAAACTCCTAAATCACACACTTAATTGGTTTAATGATTCATTTGTGTGTTCTTTGGAATATCACGTATTTCCATAATCGCCATGAAGACTTCACCGCATTCCATAAAGAAACACATAATCTCATTCCTCTGTAAAGAAATAAATCGCCACTACAAAACTATTCGTTGAAACGTATTTTTTGAAATGTCATGTTATCGAAAGGAAACCGGTTTTAAAAAAAATATTATATAACACCAAAAAGACTCATAGGCGAAAGAAAACTATTTGCCTAAAAGAACAAATCGTCTCAAGAAACTAATTACCGACTGCCGCAACTGCTTTGCATGGGTCACAAGGTTAAAGATTTTCGAAGATATGGTCAAACTGATAATTTTTCTGCATTCAAGCTATTTGCACTCTCATTGACAATTATCGATGAGCTTGTGAAATTGTATATTTCAAATTATTTGTGGCTCCTTTTTTATAGCAATTAGTTTTTTTTATTTTATTTCAACCTCCTCCTTTAACCTGTTGCTCTGTTTAATTAGTTTTGGTTAAATTGACATTTTTTTTAACGAATTGTAATTTCCAATATACTAAATCTAACATATATTTAGATGACACAATTTTTTTTTGAACGATTACATTTTAACATAAACAATAAATTATGAAATGTGGTTAATTATAGCACGAAATGATTTTTTATTTAGTTAGTAATTAATCTTTTACCAATTACGTTTATAAATTGTTGTATTAGTAAGAAAATGTATATTAATAAGTGACTAAATTTATTTGGGATAACAATACTTCAATAAAAATACTCATTACAACATGATTATGACTTCATTCATTATTTTGTTGATTTCTTCTCGAAACATTTAAAATTTTTAGTTTTATCAAATTGATTAACAAAAAATCAATAATTAAAAATACATACATAAAAGATTTTCTCGGTTATGTTTTTCAATCCTAAAAGAAACAAGAAAATGGATTGGTATCCAACACATGAGTACGGTTCGTAGATTTTTCGCATTCGTATATTTTTAGCACATCCATTATCGTATGTTGCAATTTCGTTAATCATCTGTTTGTCACTTATTTGCATGGATATCACGATATTGCATATAAACTGTTCACATAATCCCCCATGCAAATTGTAATCATTGAAACAAAAATATTCGCCAAAATAAAACTAATAGCTCCGATTCGGCTGCATGGCCTAGAAGTGTAAAGTAAATGGGTGTAGAAACTAATTTATGAAAAACTATTTGCACCCGTCGCTTGGTGCGGGTAAACGGCTAGTATATATATATATATATATATATATATATATATATATATATATATATATATATATATATATATATATATATATCCACGAACTTTACGATACCAGACCTGCTCACAACTGGATTACCTTCCCAAGGCTTCCATGAGCATACTACACATGTTAGTGTGATATTTTGTTTTAGTCGAAGTTTTATTGGCACTTTTAAGTTTTGTTTAAAAATAATTATGTTTTTGTATACAAAATTAAAAATTTGGTTTATTTTATTATTACTTGCACTTATTTGAAGTTTGATCTCACTTCAAACTAAGGAGGAACTCATATGACATCTATTTTGATTTATAAAAAAACCACACATTCATGTTTAATCTATTTCGTTTAATAATACTTGTATATGAGAACATTGATGGGTTTAGTTATGTAAATTGTGATGAAGATCGCTTTGATCCTATACTTTTATAATTAGTGAACGAGATTGTTTAAGGATATCAGTGTTATGATAAGGTATATATTAACGCACTTATATGGTCATAGATACGTTTAGATATTCGTGGTCCAGTATGAGATTGTTGGATATTTTGGGACCACTAATAGATGTATATAAATAATGTTATAATTAATTTCATATTTATTATGGAAATTATTTAAAATTATTGATGGACCAAGTTTATTACTAAATAAAGATAAACATTTACCATGTTTATCTTATGGGTTTAGTTCTCGGTTTGACTCAAGATCTCCTAAATCTCCATCTATACAAACACGTGATGAGAAGCAAATCAAACACATGAAAACTTGAACATAATTTAATTAGGGTTCCCTGAGGGATTTTGGAGAGAGTTTTATGATCAACTGAAAAAAAATCAACCTTACTCATTAGACTCATGGATGAGCTATTGATCGGCTGTTGAAGTAACGATGTGGTAGAGCAGTGAGAATGGTGTAATTCACATAAAGAAGTAAGTATACGGTGCCTGTCATGCTCTACATAATAAAGAGAGATGGATCTGTGCAACTCTATTGGAAGTCGATACAGGTGGCATGTTGAGAAAAACGATGATTATATGCACCAGGAGCTTGTTTTAGTCCATATAGAGATTTCTATACGAGAAAAACATGATTAGAGAAAGAAGAGTCACAAAAACTAGGAGGTTGGTGCATGTATACTGTCTCCTGAAGGTGACCATGATGGAAGGCATTCTTCACATCAAATTGATGAATATGCCACTGCTAAGAAACTGCAAGACTGAGAATAGTGCGGACGGTTGTTGGTTTTACAACCAGGCTGAAAGTCTCAATTAAATCCACTCCTTGTTGTTGGCTGCGTCCATTTTCTACAAGTCTAGATTTGTAGCGCGAAAGAGTACCATCTGAATGTAATTTGCGTGAAAGAGCCACATAGACCTGATAATATTGACCCTTTGAGGTAGTGGGACAAGCTGCCATGTCTCATTAGACATAAGAGCATTAAATTCATCATTCATAGCTTTTTGCCAGTTAGGGTCCTGTAAAGCCTATAAATGAGACCAGGGAATATGGAGATAATTGTGGTGTGAGGGTTAAGACGTTTGTGATATCCCAAAATTTAGAGTTAAAATTATAACCGACCAAATTCACCGCGAATCTCGTGATAATCTGACTTATTGAGTTTTAGTGCATCTAAAGTAAAATAAATAATTTTATTTCAATTGTTACATGATGTCAGATGATACCTTACTTCAAAATGTGTAAACCATCAACCAAATCAAACCGCTTAAACGACACCACTAATTAATGCGTTTGAAAAACTGAAAATTTTCATTAAGCAGTTTTGTGCAAAAGAAACATTAAAATATTATAGTACATGATCCCCTGTTTCCGAATATATAAAGAACGTCCAAAACGGAGTTCGTATGCAAGAGATACAACCGTTTTAAGAAAAACGGACAGTAAAACACTGTTTTTCTTTAAGGGAGAATTTCGTATATACCCTTATTAAACGCTAAAATATCATATTTATCCTACCTAATTTGAATATATCATATTTATCCTTCTTAATCTTGTAAAATATCAAATTTACCCAAATCATTTTTTAAACATTTCTGAATCATTTTTCATATTTAAAAATCATTATTATTGAAAATAAAACCTAAATGGACAATGTTGCCCCTACCTTCTAAATTGCAGATTTGCAGGAATGGATGTATATCACGATACACATCACATCATGCCACGTTAATCCCTATCGTTGTCTTTCTTCTATGCGTGATCAATCGTCCTTCCCACCGTCGAGCATCATGAAGGAACATGAACAATCATAAAATTATCTCTAGTTTGTTGATAGTTGATTTAATTATAATCATAAGCAAATTAATTGTTTGATATCCCTTGGTTATATGATGTTTTCTAAATCAAACATGATCAGAAAAGTTTCTATAGGATGCATATTAGATTCATCTGGTTCGTTCATAACAGAGTTTGCAAGATATAAAAACCTTTCATTCCCAATTTAATCAAATACAGAATGCACGTATGTGATTTACTACTAAGTCAAGACCTATCACTTTTTCGTGGAAAATGTTGGTTGTGTAAAAAATTACACAGTTTCGTTGTAAAATATTGTTTTAGTCTTATTCATGCCTACTAGATTGATTAATTTCAATTAAACATCATTATTATAGATCATCTCACTGCATTCGTTAGACAGTTATTTGTATTGTTTGCTTTAAGATATTTCAGATGAATTTAGACAATATCTATGGTTTTCCTTCCTTTTGTGCGTGATTAAACTTCTTCCTTCCCATTGTCGAGCATCAGCTGATTGCCCTCTTCATTATCATGTTTTTCAGTGTTTATTTCGTTTATTCTTCCAATTCTATACAATGGCATTATCCGATTAACCTAATTCTAAGATTTTCTCAATCAATATGTACATGCAATATGTATCTATTTAATTGTATGTTATAACCTTCTCGAGATTCTTCTACGAATGTATGCATACTCCAACAGGTTATTTATTCGATTTTTTGTATGCAGCGGGTAGACTGGTTTACATGATAGATGGAAAAAAAATGGATTCTTTTTCCCTCTAAATAGTTTTCAAAATGGGTATGAACATCCTCAATTTGAACTATATTTGATTCAATTGCTTTTTGAGTGTTCAAAAGGATTTGTTTCAATGCATTTTGAGATTTTAACACGAGTAATGTTTGTTTGTGGTAAAACTACAACCTTTGTTCCCTTAATTCTCATATCATTGTTTGATTGTAGGGATTTACACTCTTATCTTTCCGATCTTATGCTTTCCTTAGACGCCTAAAACGAAGATATTTAAATATGGTGGATAATCAACCATTGGTGGAAGACTTGGTGTATTGGCATGCACAACGTGGCAGGAGTTGATAGTTACCAAGGTTAATAATAATTCTTTAATTAATGGAGACTCCAGTCCATTGTTAGTGCAAACTTACATTCTTAATGCTCACAGTGGAAAGGAAGATGGCGCGCACAAATGGAAGACGAAGAAAGGGATTAACATGTCCTTATGCGTATATGATATATATCCAACTCCTGCAATTTAGAAGATAAAGGACAATATTGTCCATTTAGTTTTTTTAATAATAATGATTTTTAAATATAAAAAATGATTTAAAAAAATGATTCGGGTAAATTTGATATTTTAAAAGCTTAATAAGGATAAATATGATATTTTGAAATTAAATTGGGCAAATATGATATTTTAACGTTTAATAAGGGTATATATGAAATTCTCCCTTTCTTTAATCGCGTAGTACCGAATCAAACTATTGAGGCACTTACGCTTTGCCGATGGGATTACCGATAGCATTTTTGGACTCAGGTTATAGTCTATTATTTAATTTCACACTCGAAATAATTTTTACCAAAATATTTACAAAAGTCGCGAAAACGGACACCGCAAGCCTTTTAGACGCGAAACTTCAAACGCAATTTCCCGGAGATCCGTAACTCCAAAAATTAATCTGTTTAATGTTCCAGAATCCTTGAATTAAACTCTAACTGTCTTTTCGAAAAAAATTCTCGATTCATGGATCCCAACGCACCCGGTTTTGTGTGTTTTTAGGCATTTAATGGGGGTATGACCCCATATGGGGCCCGCATGTGACTCATGGGTTAAAAAAATCTGATTTTTCCTCCCTTGGAGCCTTCCCCATGTTCTTCTTTCCTTCCCCTCTCCATCTTTTTGTGCAAGCTTCACCAAAGTGGTACAAGACTGAGTTGGAGGTATGGCTTCATCAAGCTTGTGTGTGGGCATTTTTGGCTATAAAAGGAACCTTATATCATCTCCAAAATCACACCTCAACCTTCAGCTTCTCTTCTCTCACTCTTGATCTTTATCTCTCTAACAATCTCTCCCAGAATATCTCTAAACTCTCTTGGTGTACACCACTATAAACCACCATTCCTCCACCATATATAAACCCACCCTAAACCACCTCTATTGGGCTGAAATCACCACCCAACACCTCCCCAGCCCTCCCTTACATCTTCTCTCTTCAGATTCTGCCTAGAAAAATGAAGGAAAAGGTGGCAGCCACCTTTCCGCCACCACACTGCCACCACTCTACCACTCCACTGCCCTTCATTTTTTTATCGGTAACCAACCTCCACCACGCTCCATCTTCATTGTGCTATTGCTTCGTGACTTCTGACACCTTCCTCTGCCTTCTTATTCATCGGAGAACCAAGAAAACCGACAATATGAGGCTGCCGGACGCCATCAACCATCTCCGTCACCCTCCTGTCACATCTCCAAACACCACCATCATTGCCACTTGCTGCTGCTACTCCTCCTTTGTAACTCCACTCCACCCCTATTAAATAGTTGTGCATCGCCGAGAATGTGACAACCTGAAAATTTTTATCTTGTAAATCCAACCAATCAACCAAAAGTCAGACTGAATTCCGTTTCCTTCTAGCCTTGTTAAGGGTCATTCTAAGGAGTTCTAAGCCTAGAACACTTAAGGATTGAGTGTTAGGAAGTATTGGCTTGAGATCAGAAGGCTGCACCCGAACCAGAGAACCCATCATTTGAGGTTCACGGCCGCAAACCTAGTTCACGGCCGTGAACTCTCTTGTGGTCGTGATCTATCCTCCATATGTATAGATTTCCCTCAGTTCTTCATCATTCTTCACAAACCCAACTCAAGAACTTCCATTCTCTCTCAAGTATCATCAAGAATTACTCCATTTCTCGTTCAAATCGTAAGTGATTCTTCCTTTTATCCCTCGATATCCTTCTTGATCTAGTACAATCTGATGATGACATCCATGAATTCACCACTTTTGTCTAGATCTTCAAGATCATCATCTTTCACCAAGAACACCAAGAACACACACTTGTTCTTGGTGGTCGTCAACTCCCAAAGGGATCCCAAATCGTAAGTGTTTCATCATTTATCTTGTTATACTTGAAAGACTACTAGATCCTAGCCTTGATTCTTCAATATTCATCACCATCTTTATGAGTTTGAGGTGTTCACGGCCGTGAACCCTTCATAGGGCCGTGAACCCTTCATGAATCCATCCATTTGGGTCGTAAACTCCAATGGGCCGTGAACTCCATTGGGCCGTGAACCATGCATCCATTTAGGCCGTGAACACTTTCCTTTGGCCGTGAACTCCCTTTGATCAATCACATGTGATTTTAACACTTCATTCCAAGTGTTTCCTAGTCCCCAAGGTTGTTTCCTTGCATGTTAGTTGTTATAAACACTAATTAAATGCCTATATATATATATATATATATATATATATATATATATATATATATATATATATATATATATATGCCATTATATGTCATTTAGGACTCGTTTGTGTCTCGGGAATTCATTCGTGGAACTTCTCATCCTTACGCGAACCTTCAATTGAATCACCCACATAAGGTGAGTTCATACCCCTATAATCAATCTTTTAAATGTTTTAAATGCTTTTAAGGGGGGGGGGGGGGGGGAAATACAAGTTGAACACAATGATAATTGTGTAAATTTTATTTGTGATAACAATCACATTAAAGGATTTCTTATACTTTTATAAGTTATCAAATCATTTCAAAAACTCTTTTAAAGTTATGTTACTTTGTTGTTCATAAAACTCTGTTTTTAAAGTACAATCATAACTCAGTGGATAAATGAGTCTTTTCTTCAAGTCAGTATCAGTTCAAGTAAACATACTAGTAAACTATAATAAGTATAGTTTAGGAGTTCAAACATACTATAACGAGAAACAGGGACGAACATACTATAAAGAGAAACAGGGAGGAACATACTATACAAATACAAGAATACTATAACATTAATGTGAGCCATTATTTCACGGCTTGGCAATATACTTTCTAGGTCGCGTTTTGTAACCAGAGTCTCCTGGAGGGAGACCATGAGTTTGTGTATAGATCTATACGGGATTGACACCCCACACCTTGCTGCTAGCTACAGTGGGACTTGCAAGTCTACGAGTGACAAATATCACATCAGTTTCAGCGCCATTAGGTCGTCGTGTTAAACATGTGTCGTATCAGTATGGTTATAACCACATCACATTTTAAACCTTAATTAACAAACTGATTTTAAGGTAGTTAGTGCTTCAGTAGTCACTTTATACAACATTATTGAATACTTTCATTTTCCCATTACATTAATATATTGATCTTCTCACATAAAAGTAATGCAAACTATTTTCTAGTAAAGATAGTCTTAAACTTGGGAAAACTTACATCATTAGAAAAGACAAACAGAACAGTCGAGTCTTAGCACATTCAGTTAGAAGGGGGCCTATAATGCTAACTTTATGATTCCTCGGTAGATACATCAGGGATATCTATTAATAGGGTCCGACAGATAGTAGGATGTGTGCCTTCCGCTTCATTTCCTATTCCTTGTTTGGTTGTGGGCTTAGAGCAGATTCACCCAGCCTACTATCTATTCGATCTTAGCTATATATATATATATATATATATATATATATATATATATATATATATATATATATATATATATATATATATATTCCGTATACACCAAGTAATCATAAGGAGTACCAGGTATGGGTCAGGTCATTGTATACAAATTCAATACACCGTTTTCTAGTACAAAAACATACTTTTCAGATAGAACATTTAGTAGGCTAAACTAGAAACTTACCAGTAAAGGGTTCAATTCATTTTATTAAACCAGTATAACTTAAAGGGCCTTAGGTGGTTAATTCTATAATATGTTAGTTTATACATTAGGATCATATGTAATTAATATCCGATAGGTAGTTGGATGTGTTCTTTCCGCCTTACTTCCTGTTCCTTGTTTGGTTGTGGGCTTAGGGCAGACTCACACAATTAACTATCCGTTCGATATTAGATTATATATAGCTAGTATAAACTAAGTGATTATAGAAGGAACTATTGTGGTTACCATTTTTACTAATGGAAATAAGGGTTTTTCTTATAGAATGTTTTCATCAAATATAAAGGAACTATTACAGTTAACTCCGTGAGTACCAAATGAATGCGCCAGGGTTATATACAACGAAGATCTAACAAACAATGAGATGTGTGACTTCCGCCTCATTTCATGTTCCTTGTTTGGTTGTGGGCTTAGGGCAGATACATACAATCAATTGTTTGTGTACTCTGGGTTTTATATAACTTGTATCCATTTAGTACTCATAGAAGAGATTGTAGAGTCATTTTTACTTATCTTTCATCATATCAGAAGATATAGGATCTTCTGGAGTAACAGACGAACTTTTCTAAAAGAACTTTCAACTTACTTTACATCACTAAAATACTTATGAATTCACCAGCTTAAATGTTGATCTACTCTTTCAAAATAACGTGTATTCTCAGGAAACTAGTAGACAGGTACGCGCGCTGGGAATCAGAAGATGGAGCATAGTCGCTTCATGTCTTGTTTTGTTATTTACTTTTGAAGTCAATCTTTTGTGAATCATAATTTGTAAACACGTTAATGTTAATACAATGGTTGCTTGTTACTTTGATTACTATGATGCATGTGTTGTGATACTAAACATGACGTCCTCCGCCCCCGAACGTTTCCGCCGTTCCGGTTTGGGGGTGTGGCAGAGAACCACAGGGACTATCGAAGAATTGTTTTTGTTTCTTTGTTTTTTGTTCTCGTCGGCGACTGAAAACGGGATCAGGAGGATAACCTCCTCCTAATTCATGTTTTTATCAAACTTAAGTGTAAATTAAACAAGTTCAGCCCCCATACTTTGGAATTGTCCAACTTTAGCCCCTCCTTTAAACTTATTTTCATGATGGTCCTAAACCAATGAAACTTCAATTAAAATGTTCAATATGCACCCCATCTTGGAAAAACCTTTCAATTTAACCCAATTTTAATATAAAGTTTAATAGATTTATTTATAAAGTTTATATATATATATATATATATATATATATATATATATATATATATATATATATATATATATATATATATATATATATATATATATATATATATATATATATATATATATATATATACAGGCCGGCCCCGACATTATGAAGGCCCTGTGCAATTCAACAAAGTAATGGCCCTAAAACATGAGAAACCTAAAATTTAAGCAAAAAGATTATTATTTTTCATATTCTATTGAAAAATACATAAACTAAAATCTTATTTAACATAATACACAAAAAAATTGCTTCTACATAAAAACAACCATCGTTCTAATATTCATTGTAACTCAAGTAGCACCTTATCCTCTGAAATTTGTTAAAAAAAATCAGAAATGAAATCAGATAATTATATTACACTATCAAAAAAGAAAACTTTGATTTTTTTTTCTAATAAAAAAAAACTAGAAATCAAAAAGTTACCTTTTAATTTTTGACACTTCAAAAAAAATCTGAAATTAGAAACATCTAAGCCTCAAAAAAGGATTTAAAGTCAACAGATTGTTGCATCAATGCCTATGAATTCCAGAAAATGCAAAAAGGAAAGAATGAAAAAAAAAAACTGATTACTTCTACATAATACAAGAAATGTATCAGATTGATAAAAAAAATGTATAATACCTTTGTTTTATACACTTTAAGACAATCTTAAAATCAGAAACTTCCAAAATCAAAGTTGGACTGAAAGTGAGGAGATTGTTGCTTCAATCTTCTGGATACAAGAAAACAGGAATCCTAAAGAAAACAATACTCCTAAACAACATCAGAAATATTCCAAATAGATATAAAAAATGTATAACATCTTCTGATTTTCGTCCCTAGACATGATCCGAGATTCTGGTTTTAGAAACCTCACTCTTGATTTCAATTTGCTTCAGATTTTCGAAGCTTGGCTCCCTATTCTGATTCACTGAACGATTAGAAGAAAAAAGTATGAATTTAAAGCTTCTGATCATGTGTTTTCTTTCTGATTATCGAGGATTACGTATTTTTTTACTGATTTCTTCCTGATTTAAGCAAATAAGAAATAAGAAGAGTAGAATACCGCTAGCCATCGTCAACTAGTTCTTGTCTTCCTGATGCTTAAATTGTAATCATCGTCATCGAGAACCAAAACATCGTTTCCTTTTTCCAGAGATTTAATGATTCCAGCTCACCTGATTTCTAATTCCCGTTGCGCTTGCGTCGTTTCCTTTCTCATCTGATTCATCCAAAAAATCTGAAAATACCCTAATATAAAATCTGAAAAGAAATGCGCCTTATATTTTAGTGGGCCCTGTTCATAAGCACTCCTTGAACACCCCTTGGGCCGGCCCTATATATATATATATATATATATATATATATATATATATATATATATATATATATATATATATATATCAAGATTGCAGAAAACGCTAGACGTTAGCTAGGCGGTGGACTGAGGTCTAGGGATTAATCGGTTAGACGGGGATTAATCGAGGGATTAATCGGGGACCACTAATTATTAAAAAAATAATTCAAAATTTTATAAATCTAACTTTAATACTAAGAATATAAGTAAATAAGCATAAAAGTTCAATAATAACTTAATAAGTTTACCAAGCACAACCATTTATCATCCAAAATAAGCATAATCAGTTTAGAATGAGGCTGTTCTTCAATCAGGAATGAGATCGAGCACTATGGTCATTCTTGTGATTAACCCAATATCAAGCTCTCTCCATAATAATGGTATACCAAATAATTCAACACAAATCCTCCACACAATCCAGTAATAACTAATAACGTATGCTGTCCATACCAAATCTATGTTTCTATATGAAGGTTTTTTTCACAAGCAAATAGAAAAATAAAGTTGTGAAATATTAAACCATGTGTTTAATCCATCTCCACCCCCCCACCCCCACTGTTTATTAAGGACCAAATGGTAATTTGCTCCCTCTACACGACATATCTGGATACGGGTACATGACAACCTACAAAAAATCATTACAAAAGTGAGAACAAAAGCAAATATTACAACATGAATGAATGAAAATGTAACTACTCACTTTTGCAGACAACCAATGAAATCGTTGATTGGTTAACCGAGTTGAAGATATTAGTTTCGAACTATGAAGGAACTAGTGACTTTGTTCAAAATCATGCCATTTTTAGGAAATCCTAACCTCATTGAAATAGCATTAAATCTTGATTTCCATGATTGTAACTGTTTTGAACTATGAAGGACCTGCTTGATCTTGATCAGGAAGAGATGATTGACTACTTGAGCTTCTGTAGGAAGACCAAATGATTCAGTCAAGAAATACAATTTGATTCCCAAAGTTGAAAAACAAATCTGGGTTTTCATTCCTTTCGTAATAACTGTTCTGTAAACTAAATCTCAGCTCTATGTGAAGCAACAGGTAAACTCAATCTTCCAACAGAAAAAATTGGTTGATTTGTGAACAGACCTGCGTCTTCAATGTGAAGCAACAGGTTCGAGTATATACTTCATCACCAGTTCATCACAAATCGGTTGATTAACACTTAAATCGACGACAATAGACTAAATCGGAATTTGACAGCACAAATCAGTTGATTAACAGCATAATAGAACTAAAGCGACGAAGGCGGAGGAGAAACGGAAGGGTGCGCTCGGATTTCACGGATTCCAGCTTCAAGAGGTGATGGCGACGACGAGGGTGAGCTTCAAGTTCTCCGATTTCGGTTTTGAGTCGAGAGAAAAAGTGAGAAACCACAGAAAACGTTTTCACAGGGGGGCGATAGAATGAGAAGTGAGAAGCAAAACTTTTCAGTTTTGATAATTTTGCCCCTAATTTTTTTTGAAAATCCGTTGACCAATTAAACGGCGTAGATCCGATTAGCCCCGATTAGACCTGATTAGCTCCGAGTTTGACAGGCGTTGACCAGCCCCGATTACCTTGAGCGATTACACATAAACGTAGTCGGTTGCAGTCCGCCTAGGCCGATTTTTACAACACTGATATATATATATATATATATATATATATATATATATATATATATATATATATATATATATATATATATATATATATATATATATATATATATATATATATATATATATATATATATATATATAGAGTAAGGTTCAATAGAGAACCATAATTAACCAAGTAACCAGAAACCAATCTTTTTTTCAACTTTTAGAACTTATTTTTTATTAAAAAAAAAACTAAAAATACAGAAATTCATAACTTTTTATCCTTTTTCCAATGATATCAAATTCGATTTTTTTTTTACGTCAAATTCACAATGTGAATCTTTGAAAATTCACAATGTGAATCCGGATTCACACGGTGAATCCGAAAAATATTTTTCATATTCACAATGTTAATATATGAATTTAGATATTTTTAGATTTTTTTTTTCGATAAAAATAAGTTCTAGAAATTGAAAAAAAGATTTGATTCCTTGAAAAACCAATAATTATAGTTCTCTATTGAACTTTTCCATATATATATATATATATATATATATATATATATATATATATATATATATATATATATATATATATATATATATATATATTTGTTGATTTAACTGTTCGAAAGCCATGAAATAAAAACTAACGCCATTTTTTTTTATATCTGTTTGCCGGAGACGTTCATTCAGGAGGAGGAAACGTTTTTTTTTTAACCTCATTTCTACTATTCAAACTTAGTTTACAAATTAATTCGATGTACCCAATTTAAAAATTTGTTACAAATCATATCCAATCCTTTAAAACTTCCAATTAAAAAGTTCACAATCCACCCTTTTTCAAAACATCTTTACAAACCAGATACAAACCTTTCAAACTTCATATTAAAATATTCAGCCTCTACCCTCACTTTAAATTTTTTTCAAAATAAGTCTAAATTAGTTAAACTTTCATTTTATTCAAATAATTTAAACCCCATGTTGAGATTTATTTGCAAAATAAGTCAAACTTGAAACTTAAAATTTAAATAAGTTATTTTTAATCTCTCATTCGGAAATTATCAACTAATTTAGTCCCACTATTTTATTTTAATTAATAAATGGGTCTCATGTTTTAGTTAAATTACCAAATAACCCTCCAAATATTAATTTATATTGAAATCATCTAGGAAACTAAATTAGTGTTGGAGGTTCACGTTTACGACAATACATCCCGGTTTTCTCGCATCCATTCTCGAAAATAAATCGACATTCGACTTTAATGTGAGTGTTACGGCCCCACTTTTACATATTTTCGGGGGGGGGGGGGGGAGGGGGAGGAGGGAATACATGTACTTCTTGTAATATATATATATATATATATATATATATATATATATATATATATATATATATATATATATATATAGTTTAAACAAACAACATCACCATTTTTATGTAATATAAATCACACAAAAATATTATTTACTACTCTACTACTTACGGTACGGGGAATTTGGTTTGATGGGTCGCATGAGTTGTTGGATTTCAAAACAGCTTCATTGCCAAAATGATCCTGCCATCGGTGTTTCATGTCTAGCCCTCGTTTGTACATGGTAGTACGTGTACTAAGTAATATTTATCATAGAAAATACACATAAAGTATCATTGTTTTGTGTAAATACTTTACCGGTTTTGGAAATTATTGTTTAACCGCTTACATGTTAAGTAAACAAAATCGTTTTAAACATCAATATTTACATATATTATGTTGTTAAGATAATACAACTAATAAAAATAACATACATATTCCAACTACAATTGTTCTATGACTGTATACACGGTTATCAAACTTGGTAGTCCAATGTATCTCACACATACACTGAAATATATAGGTATATATTTATTTATAGGAGTTGCAGAACTCGTATCTTAGGCTCATTTATGTGTTTGTACTCTAAGTTTTATCAATTGCTTAAACAAGTATCGTACGTTCTTACACTTACGCTTATCAAATATACTTGTCATCCATCCGTTTATCTGAATCTGCGGTCGTTAAATACAACCTTGGCAGATGACTCTACCCGTCTATATGTACCATTCCGTTACTATAAACTTTACTAGATGTTTATTACCTAGAAACCATAGTTTATATGTCTATCCGTACAAATTCGTTACTATAAACTGGACTAGACTTTTATAACCTAGCAACCATTGTTTATATTTCTATCCTTATCAAACATTCTTCCAAACACAGTTTTCTTACAAAGACAATACTTTTTAGACTATTTAAAAGTATTATACTACAGTTAAGCAGAAAACCTGTGACACTCACCAACCTTTGTGTTGACCCTCAAACTTACATGTATTCTCAGGAGATCAATAGACAAGCTTTCATACAGAAGATTAGTCGTGGATTACAAACGACTTAGCTATCTAGTTTTTGGTTATCTGCCTACTTGTTTCAGGCAACTACTATCTATTATTACTTGTAAGAACCTTGTATTCAAACCTTATGATGAAATATATATGCTGTTTTGTTTATCGTTGTACTTGTGCTATATATTCAATTTATGTGTGATCCATGAACTTAGTCGCACTCCCAACATGTTCCGCCTTGGCCGGGGGTGTGGCAACGTTGGATTTGTTTGACAATTCTGCTTTTAGCACGAGTGGTCACGTGATGAGAAGGTGGATGTTGAATAGGTTCATGAGGAACCATGTTGGTAGATAGAGGAGAGGATGAGGGTTGGTTTGAGGATGTAGTTGGAGAGGAGGAATGAGATTGGGTCGAGTGGCGGTTCAGTATGAAGGGGGAAGGGATGTGGGGAATGGGTTGCGATGACAGAGGAGTGTTGTGATGTTGTCAAATCTTGAAGATAGGTCATTGATTTTGTAGATTACCAAGAGTTTGTCCGATATTTTTGATGATGCATCAATATTTTTTAGAAGATAGAAAATGTTTGTGCATACTTGTTCAATAAGATTGAACAGAAAGATCACCCATGGAGATAATTCGGAGTTTGCTATCGAGTTGGATGATGCGGGAATCTTTTTTATCTCGGAATAAATTCTCGGTATTAAGCCAAAATTGACGAGCCAAAGTGTTAATTTTGATGATGGTCTTCACGAGATTTTGATAGAGAGTCATGTAGATCCAAGTACAAACAACATCATCGACCTTTTTCCATTGTGGTTCAATGGACAGAGTTGTTGCTTGTTCGAGCGTCGAAGGATGCATCGATGTGATGAAGAGCATCGTAAGCCTTACAGTGAGTGGTAAAAAACTTCTCGCCAAGTATCATAGTTATGGCGGTCGAGATCGAGAAGGATAGGAATGTGTTTTTTGATGTCTATAACAACAAAGGCCTTATGGAAGGGACATGTTGTTCAAGACATTATTGAGAATATGCAAGCGAATTAGAAAAAAATGATGTATTTTTAGGGTTCGGATGATGAGTAGACGTGGGGAAGAATATGACAGAATAAATGAACGAGAGAAAGTGGTAGAGGGATTTAGGATAGGATTAAAATTCTCTATGATACCATATTGAGCAAAATAACTCACTTTGCCTTCAATGAATGATACAATACAAATATATATATATATATATATATATATATATATATATATATATATATATATATATATATATACATACACACAAACACACACACACACACACGAAGTGGGCCTATATTACCACTATGTATATGGGCTAAACAACAATTACAAGATGGACTACATACAATAACACATTGAACTATAATGTATTACGAATACTCCTATCCAACAACTCCTGGTACGACGTAGATAACTCTTGTATTATGTTGGTGGAATGTTATACGTCATCTTGGCGATCGGTGCTGCCTCGAGAACTATGTTAATTCTGAACTCGACTTGTCGGTCAAGAGGAATACCAATTTGTCATTCCTAACTTCCCTTTGAATGGTTAGTTATCCCCCACTTGGGGTTTGAACCTTGACTTGTTCTCGCTCGCAATCAATTATGGTATGATGTCGCTCCATCTATTCCATGCCAACAACCTATTAATTTCACGCATCGAAAAGTGAACGAGTTATATTGGAATGTCTATCATAAGTCCATTTCACAACCCTTATACACTTAGTCGTGTTAACCTCCTTATCATTTGCTATCTAAAAGTAGTAACTACTTTGTGTTTTCAAGGAATCTATAATATTAATAGATATTTTATTATATAACCACCTAGTCTATTTTATCTCCTTAGTACTTGCACATGATCAACTTTTCAAAGGTTACATCAGAAGCTTTTCTTAATCATACATGTAACATCCCGAGTCCCAGGTATATTATTTAATTAAATTCATTCATTTTAGCAGAGAAAATCGATGAGTTGGATGCCCCAACTCGCCGAGTAGAGGAGTTAATTGGCCGCGTGACTTTAGAGTTTACTCGACGAGTCGGTGGACCCCGACTAGACGAGTAGGAGCTATGTGAGGAAACTCTAATTTTCCGAGTTTGTGTCCTATTTAAAGGACCTTAAGCCCTCATTTCCGCCACCCTTATCACCCTACTACACTGTGAGAAATCCTAATTGAGCTGTAACCTTGTGTAAGGGAAAGAGAGGCTAATTTTGTGGGTTTTAGTGCATTCTTGGAGGAGAGTTGAAGAGCATGAGACCTTGGACGAGAAGGAGCTTTTGGATCTGGTGTTCACTTATTCTTAGCTACTGTTTGAAGGTAAAAAGTCGCTATATTGCTCATTGATTAATTGGATCTCGTTTTAGGGAGTTTAGGACCTTTTTCCCCATGGTTCTTTGAGATCTAGAGTGTTAAGAGCTTGTCATGGAGTTGAGACTCCAGATCTGGACATGTTGAGGTCCCATGAGCCCGAAGATACAAGCTTTATCAAGCTTTGGACAAGTTTCCATGCATGAGACCCCTTAGGGAGCTTGTTTTCACATTTTGAGCCATAAATGCCATGCATGAACGTAAAGCTTGCAGCTTTTCGTGATAAGTGAGCCTTGGAAGGCTAGATCCAGAGTATGACACACCATTTCTGCCCAGAATCATCTGAATGAGAAAAGGGGCTGAAGGGACTCGACGAGTCGGTTAGGGTTTTCCCCGACGAGTCTGGACACGTGTGACTTGGCGAGTTGATGAGCCAACTCGACGAGTTAAGATGAACATTCACGACACTTCTGAGGAACAAGGGGACTCGACGAGTCACATAGATGCACTCGACGAGTTGGGTCAACAGGGACTGTTGACTCGAGTGTTGACTTCTGTTGACTTTTAGGGTTGGTCAAGGCTTGGATGATGGAGACCATGGAGGGGTAAAATGGTCTTTTACCTATTTCGGGAGTTAGAGTGAGGGGTTAGCTTAATTCATTTAGAGTTATGGTTATGAGTGTTAATTAGAGATGATTATGACATGTAGGTGGGGATTAGACCGTTCGAGGGGTACGAGGGTTACTTGCTTACTTACGAGGCGGGTCTTCTCACTATACTTACCTTGAGTGGTAATTTGTGTAACTGGAGGGTCTTGTATGCTATTATTGAGTATTGTGATATCCTGTATTATGTCTTTGTGATTTATACTATGTATTATTCTGAGCTTTACTGAGTTAGGACCGGAGGGTCCACCCGAGTTGTGGGACCGGAGGGTTCCACTGAGACACATGTGACCGGAGGGTCTTATTCGAGTTATAAGCATGAGAGGCTAATGAGATGTGTGTGGTATTTTGGGGAAATCACTAAGCTTCATGCTTACCGTGTTATGTGATATGTGTTTCAGGTACTTCCCAGGATCGCGGGACGGCGCCGACTTGATGGTACACACAAGACGGAGTTATGTTTTTGAGGATTGTGGATTTTTATTAAAACAATTATGGATTTGTGTTTTTGATAACTTGAGACTTTGGGTTTTTGTGAAATGTGTTATGAGAATTATGTGGTTTTAAAATGAAAAATTTGTTTGAAAATCTACGGTGTTACAAGTTGGTATCAGAGCCTTGGTTTGAGGGATTCAGACGTACTTTCGGGTATGTCTGAACTCAAACTGAGGATTTGAGAAAAGTTTCAAGGAGAAATGATTTTTCTACAACGAGTAAGAGTTTTTAAGAGAAAAAGGAGATGGAGCAGTGTGTACAATCAGCCAGAGCCCGAACGGTGATTTCCCAAAATACCCTTATTTGTTTATATTATGAGATATTTATGAGATGTTAGGGATGCATGCTAGAGGGTAGGCTAGGTATTTCATATCTTAGGGCTAGAGTTGCCTGATTTGTGATGCCTTAGCCTAGGAGATGTGGCTATTTGTTATTTTCCCTGAGTATATATGCTGAGTAGGAGTATCTAGCAGGGATCTCTTAGAAAGAGTTTGAAACGAGGGATAATCTAAGAGATACCTAGATGAGCATAGGAGGAGCCTACCGAGAGGGTAGTTTGTTATTCGTGAGAGATAGAGTACTTGCGAATTAGGATCCTAGGAGGAGGACTTGAGGTGACTACAGATTGGTGTGGAAGGTAGTATTGGGCCCGTACTACTGAAAGCATCAGATCTGTAAGTGGCCCAAGTAAGAATCATTGGGATACTAAGGAGCATGTAGGGGCGGGAATTCGAGTGTGAGTATGCTCGAACGAGTCTCTGATGATTTTTCGTGTTGTGTTTCAGAGACATTATGGTGGGTACACGCCACAACCCTGAGGGCACCAGTGGTACCAGTGACAAGGAGATTCGCGGGATCATTCATGAGGAGGTGGCCGCAGCTATCCGAGAGGCGATACCGGAGATGTTTGGGTCTATTAAGACCACACTGATTGAGACATTCGATGAGCGATATGCTGCTGTTATTGAGGCTACTGCTGCTGCAGCCACCACAACCCTAGCTGCTTCGAGGCCACATGGGGGTGACTCGTTGTTGTTTCGGGAATTCAGCAACACGAAGCCACCAGAGTTTGATGGGACACAGGATCCGATTGCTGCTATGAGATGGATCTCCGACATTGAGGGGTGTTTTTACACGTGTTCATGGCCCGATCACCTGAGAGTTCGGTTCGCACTGAACTAGCTTTGCTTGGGAGTGAAGGACTGGTGGAAGTTCGTGACTGCTAGCTTTACTCCTGCAGATCATGCTGCAGTGACATGGGAGAGGTTTACACAATTGTTCTGAGATGAGTAAGTTCCCCAGGTGGAGAGGGAACGGTTAGCCCACGAGTTTCTGTCTCTCAAGTAGAAGACAGAAATTGTGACCGAGATCACAAGGATGTTCCATGAGAGGGCGCTGTTTTGCCCTGAGCACGTGTCTACTGAGCAGGCACGTGTGAGCCGATATCTGAGCATACTGAGGAGGGATATACGGGAGTTCGTGGCGAACTCGTCATACCAGACATTGGCTGAGCTTCAGACCAATGCCAGACGGAGGGAGATTGAGCTAGAGCTACAGGCTAGGGAGGAGGGAGAGTCTCAGGGGAGAGATCGGAGACCAGTGCAGTTGCAGCCTGCGACAAAGCGGGCTAAGCCCGCTGATGCGAGATCGGGAGGCCAGAAGGGCCGCACTTGTGGCAAGTGCGGCAAGAGCCACTTAGGGTCTTGTCGGGCGGGGATTTGCTACAAATGTGTCAAAGAGGGGCATTTGGCGAAGGAATGCCCCAAGGGATTCTCGGTCTGTTTTCATTGCAACCAGACGAGCCACCAAAGGCCGAGTGTCCTCAGCTTACTCAGAGCTCAGTTCAGGCTTCCGCTCCCGCCGCCTTGCGTACTACTGACAGCCGGCCGACGAAGGCCGAGACCCCGAGAGCTAGTAGGAGAGCATTTCAGCTGACAACGGAGGAGGTCCGCGCAACACCTGATGTCGTGGCCGATACGTATTTCCTCATTCCTATTATTTTGAGATTTGTTTATGCTTATACTGTGTTGTATATAGGTACTTTTCTTGTGAGTTCGGTGCCTGCTTTGGTGTTATTTGACTCGGGTGCGAGTCGATCCTTCGTGTCCTTATCCTTTAGTCGACACATTAGTGTCAGACGCGAGGCGTTGAGTCGAACTCTGAGGGTTTTTATAGCCAAAAATCATGCAGTATTTTCCACTGATGTATTACGAGGATGTGTACTAGAGATTTTTGGTGTTGAGTTACCGATAGATCTGGTGCCGATAACGATGGGCGATGTTTGTGTCAGAGTGGGCATGGATTGGTTGAGTCAGTTTGGAGCTGTGATCGACTGTGAGCGTCAGATGGTGACCATACGAGACCCTAGTAGGGGAGTGCTTACGGTGTATGACGAGGGTACCAGATCTGGATCAACTTTCTGCTCTACCGCCAAGGCAAGGCAGAGTCTACAACAGGGATGCATAGGCTTCTTACCTTATGTGACGGATATGATAATTGCTATAGAGAGGCCGAGTTCTATCTTTGAGGTTCCGATAATGTGCGAGTTTCCATACGTTTTCCCTGAGGAATTGCCGGGTGTGCCTCCCGAGAGGCAATTGGAGTTCCAGATTGATTTGGTTCCGGGTGCGGCACCTATTGCCAAGGCACCTTATCGCCTTGCGCCGCTTATGATGAATGAGTTATCCTCATAGCTCCAGGAGCTTCTTGTCACACCCCCAAACCAGAACGGCGGAAACGTTCGGGGGCGGAGGACGTCATATTCAGTATCATAACAATTGCATAGTGCGGAAAGTACACACGACCATCATATACATAATTGAAAAGTTTACATGATTGTAGTATTACATGTTTTCAAAAGTCAATTACAATATGATATCCAAAAGATTAAACTAACGCCCGAGCGTAAGTCTTCAAAAGCAGTTGCTAACCTGGTTTAGCGATTTCCTGAGAATACAAGTTATTTCAAAGAAAAAGTGTCAACAATTAAGTTGGTGAGTTCATAAGCGGTTTTGAGAAAATGTATGCTATTCCAAAGTTCGTGCGTTTTCCAAGAAAATCCCTTATTTTCTTATAAAAGTATGAAATGCATATGAATGTTCGCGTTGTGAATTTTAAATAGTTGCACCAGGAAAATCCCTTATTTTCCTATTAGTTGATTGTTTTAGATACAGGAAAATCCCTTATTTTCCTAAAGTAACAGGCAGTCACTAAGACCGAAAATCGCAAGCAACTGACATGCTTAAAGGTTGAGGCATAGTTTTATATAATAAAGCTATACCAAGATCGCACTTGTTGGATGAAGAATAGTTGTAATAGCTACTCGTTCATAAAATCAGAATACCATAATAATTGTCTATCCGGTGAGTTTTATAACCATACTAAACATAATATGCCTGTGGCGACGGTCTTCAGGCGTCGTAACGTTTACGCCAAACTGTCACCCAAAGGACTGTAGCTAACAGTCAGGGCGCGGGATCATGACTTCCCGTATAGATCTATACACATTTGACACGCTCTCCAAACGGGAGACTCTGGTTATAATAGACAGGACTTTAGGTAGTACCTTTGAACACAAAGGTAGCATTTGAAGATGTAATCGTCTCACGGATTCTCAACTAAGTCTGTATTAAAGTAGTAGTTTTGTATGCAATGTTTATCCTCTTTCACAATGTTGACAAAGCATAAATGATAAGTTCTTTGAATGCACAAAATGGTTTAACAAGGATGGCTACCCTGATACTATGCATTTTGTATAAATCTAACGCATGCAAAGTATAACAAGAGTTTTCACGTTTTCACTCGGGATTAACCGGGTGTTTACTTGTATTCTCCCCCGAAATGTATTAAAAGTACATTATAAAGTA
This sequence comes from Lactuca virosa, assembly GCF_052849685.1. Lineage (NCBI taxonomy): Eukaryota > Viridiplantae > Streptophyta > Magnoliopsida > Asterales > Asteraceae > Lactuca > Lactuca virosa. The sequence goes on along the minus strand of NC_136429.1, from coordinate 477,753,963 downwards.
TTTGAAATTGTATAAAAGGGGGTATGAACTCACATGATGGCTAACAACAAGTTCACGAGTAATATGATGAAAAATCGTTTGTATGAAATGATTTCCTTTTCTACCGTGTTACAAAGGCGTGATGATGAGTTGAGTTTTCTTGTAAAAGCATCATGTTATAGTTGAAAATGGTTACCCTTGATATGATGTAGTATGCAAACGTATAAATAAAACATATTTCTATTTATAAAACATATTGTATCCCAAGAGGGTAAAGTTGTGTTGTGAGGTGTTTTGCATGATAACAACTTCATATGATAGTTAAAACAACAGTATGAAAAGTATAGCAAAAGATCGATGTTTCACACGATTTTAGCCGTGTGTTTACTTGTATCCCCCCCTAAAAGTGTTTAAAAGCGGTTAAAAACGTATTTAAAGTGTGGTTGTACTTCTGTTCCATTTAAATTTTCTTGTTCTCTACTTAATCCAACTCTTAGCGTGGGTGTTCCGACGAATCTTCATTATTCCGTCTATCGTTCGGCCGATAGGGATCGTGTGGTTTTGGGTTTATTTACTTATGTTCTTCTAAATGTTAGCATATTCGCTCGATGTTTAAGGAAGCTTTGTTTTGAAGTTCATAGTTGAATTCATACCTGGTCCGTCTATCATCGCCTTGTGTATACCATTCGCATACACACCTTGTAGTGATAGGTTAACCGTAATCATTCCTAGCCTCCGGGTTTGAACTTGACTCGTCGTACGTGTGCTATTCCTAAATAGTCTGTCGGTAATACTTCGAGAAGGTCGCAAAGGATATAGTACTCCTCACATGAGTGCTACATGATTTTGAAACTAGGAATGGTTTGGGAGTTGTGTCGGGTTTGTCGTTATAAATCGATAGAGTTTTGTTAGAAGAGTTTTATTAGTCGGTGGTTAACGCAAAGGGTCTTTTCTTAGCACATGCAATTGGCATTGTGAAGACCAAGCCAATCCATTTCTAGTAGCTATTTGGGAACTTCTTGTCGTATTAATAGAGAAGTCGATCAGTAAAAGTGTTCGTTAGTGGGATAGTGCATTCTACTTATGTGTTTTCAGTGCTTTTAGTCTATCTTTGTTATTACTACAGTGAAGGGTTTGCTTAATGATTGGGGTGTTTGTTTGGGTAGATTTTTTTTAAAATTATGACTCACTAAACTCCTCTCCGCTCTTAATATCAAATGGAATGCATGCAAATGAGTTATCGGGGAGAAATGTACCCGGAATAACCGTGGGCTCTGCAATGGCCTCCTCTTGGCCTATTGCGAATACTTGGTATCCTCCACCTGCATTCCTGTTGTTTGCCTTCGGGCAGTCCCTTCGGAAGTGCCCCGTAGCTCCGCACTCATAACAAGTACGGTTTACTATGACATTTGTGGCGGGAGCGGTTTGTTGGGTTGGTTTCCTGCAGTAGCGGACGGTATGTCCCTTACTGTTGCACCTAGTGCAATGCATTTCACGGCAGGGTCCGTGATGATGAAAGTTGCATCGGTTGCACTTAGGCTGGTTGCCGTTATACGGCCTTGTGGGTGTTGGGGTGGTAGGAATAGTAACAGTGTGAGCTGTCACTATATGTTGTCTTTTGGGAGGCCCTTGTTTCAAACTGTTCCCTTTCCTAATCCAGGGTTTTCGTTTCCTGTTACGAGGTTTGTGGGTTGGAGTATTCTTATGGGCTCGCACTTGTTGGTTTCCTTGATTGTTGCAGGGATTTGAATGGTCGACACCATTCCCATTTTTACTAGCATTACTTGCATTGATATAAGCCATGATGGCTGTTACGGTGATTGTGACTGCAGTACGAAGAGTAACTGAGTCCATATGCAGAAGTGGTGTGTCGTTGGTTGGTTGATTACTTCCAGGTGAAGACATGATTCTGTTACATGATGTGAAACGAGTTGGTTAGATAACTAGGATTGTTGTTAGTTGGATTCTATACGTATAATTTCCTCACTTTGATATTCAGTTTCTAATGTTCCGACTTACATTCCTTATGATGTATTTATACTTTAGGGTTGAAATCTCAAGTTGATCTAGTTTCATGCGTTTTGGGAGAGGGTATATCCTTTACTTTTCCAAGTTATGAAGAAGGATGTGATGCATCCATCTCAAAGCGTGAGTATTATACTTACCCACTCACTAGGTAATAATAATTATTACTTATTAGTCTGACGCATCAGGTTCTCTATCACCTCTCATGATTCACGAGTGGTTCCCTTTGTCCTCTCCTCGGTGGTAACGATTCGTTATATCCTGTATCTTATAAACACGTCGTTCTTGCCTTTCCTCAGGCACGTTTTAATCTCCGTCGTTGTTTTGATTGCCCTAGTTGAAGTTATAAAGGTTTGTTATTCCATGATAGCCGTCTCTCTCTCTAAAGGGTGTAAGTGATAGAAAAGTTGGGTTTATTGAAGGGTTTAGTCCGTTTGATTAGCGAGAAGGCGTTTTCCAACTATAGGGTTTCAGATGAAATGGTGGCAAGACTTCGCCAGTGATGTTGAGTTCAATAACACTGAACTACAATAGATTAGATCGATAGGGACAGTGTAGTGAGTTGCTATAACAGTTTATGACATGAACTGCTTACCTAGTCAGAGTATGAATTGATAACGAGGATCTTTAAAGGAAGAAAGAGGTCTGTCATATTAGTTGGTATACAGTTACTTAGAATTCGGAAAATTCGACCTTGGGGTAGGTCTATAATATACCATACATGGAAAACCTGACAGTACAAAGACTTAACGAGACAGTACTTGCTAGATAGGAATAATTACATGAAAAGAGTACTACTTAGAGTACATACTAAGGTTTATTTCACAACCCAAAAGAAGGAGTGAGTAGAGTATCCTCTACTGGCGGCGGGAACTGTTCTGCTGAGCCTTTTGACCTGCCAACCGACGTTCCATCTCGAGCAAACGCATTTCATACCTTGCCTGGCGTGTTCTAAGTTCCCAGACTTCAGTTTGAGTTTCAGTTAGCTCTCTCTGCTAAGCTTCATTTTGATTTACTATTCTACCATGAGCTAATCCTAACTGTCGGATGCGAACTGTATTGACTCCAGTGTTCGCATCATTCTCCTCAGTTCGATGGATGGTTGTCCTTCCTCGTTCATCAATGCGAGCAATTCGGCGAACCAATATAGGAAGGACTCTGTCTGCTGAGCCTCCCTCGCTCAGATTGTAGAAGCTTCGGTCTCGATTGTATGGAAGGGGTTGACCCTGTTCGCGACTCCACCTATTCAGGTTGGTTGCCCATAGAGGTGTCGAGCCATGAAATTCCGGTCGAGGATTAGGATTTTGAATTTGAGCCGCTAAGGGTAGGTTATTGTCCTCGGGATTTGGGTCTGAGTCTTCTTGCATTTCTTCTTCTGGATCATTCTCTACCCAACCCCCACTGTCTTGGTTCGGGTAGTAGGGATCCCCTTATAGATGGAATCCGACGACTATGTCTGTACGAGAATAGGGATATAAGAATTGTCTAGAACTAAGGCACATAAGGTTGATTATTAAAGTTAAACTATTGTATGCATAAAATACTCCTATAGTATTCTAAATGTTATGTTTGATTCTAAGGTTTATAAGTTTGGTAAGTTTTAGACATGTTGTCCATTGTAGCTATCCCCTGTCATATGCTGGTCGGCTCTCGGACAAATATAGTTGATCAGGTGATATTCATCCCAGTCCCGATTACATATTCCAAGGCATACCTATATTGCACAACTCATCTATAATACTTCTATATTGTTTTCATTATGATATTGACCCTGTTATATGATGTATGCATGTATACTTTATAAAAAAGATCATTTTAAAAGTATAACTCTCACTCAGAGTGTTTTTGCCCAGTTGTGTTTATAATTGTATATCAAAAATGGTTTTGATATACTTAGTTCACTATAAACAATGCTCTGATACCAATCTGTCACACCCCTAAACCAGAACGGCAGAAACGTTCGGGGGCGGAGGACATCATATTCAGTATCATAACAATTGCATAGTGCGGAAAGTACACACGACCATCATATACATAATTGAAAAGTTTACATGATTGTAGTATTACATGTTTGCAAAAGTCAATTACAATATGATATCCAAAAGATTAAACTAACGCCCGAGCGTAAGTCTTCAAAAGCAGTTGCTAACCTGGTTTAGCGATTTCCTGAGAATACAAGTTATTTCAAAGAAAAAGTGTCAACAATTAAGTTGGTGAGTTCATAAGCGGTTTTGAGAAAATGTATGCTATTCCAAAGTTTGTGCGTTTTCCAAGAAAATCCCTTATTTTCTTATAAAAGTATGAAATGCATATGAATGTTCGCGTTGTGAATTTTAAATAGTTGCACCAGGAAAATCCCTTATTTTCCTATTAGTTGATTGTTTTAGATACAGGAAAATCCCTTATTTTCCTACAGTAACAGGCAGTCTCTAAGACCGAAAATCGCAAGCAACTGACATGCTTAAAGGTTGAGGCATAGTTTTATATAATAAAGTTATACGAAGATCGCACTTGTTAGATGAAAAATAGTTTTAATAGCTACTCGTTCATAAAATCAGAATACCATAATAATTGTCTATCCGGTGAGTTTTATAACCATACTAAACATAATATGCCTGTGGCGACGGTCTTCAGGCGTCGTAACATTTACGCCAAACTGTCACCCAAAGGACTGTAGCTAACAGTCAAGGCGCGGGATCATGACTTCCCGTATAGATCTACACACATTTGACACGCTCTCCAAACGGGAGACTCTGGTTATAATAGACAGGACTTTAGGTAGTACCTTTGAACACAAAGGTAGCATTTGAAGATGTAATCGTCTCACAGATTCTCAACTAAGTCTGTATTAAAGTAATAGTTTTGTATGCAATGTTTATCCTCTTTCAGAATGTTGACAAAGCATAAATGATAAGTTCTTTGAATGCACAAAATGGTTTAACAAGGATGGCTACTCTGATACTATGCATTTTGTATAAATCTAACGCATGCAAAGTATAACAAGAGTTTTCACGTTTTCACTCGGGATTAAACGGGTGTTTACTTGTATTCTCCCCCGAAATGTATTAAAAGTACATTATAAAGTATTTGAAAGTGTATAAAAGGGGGTATGAACTCACATGATGGCTAACAACAAGTTCACGAGTAATATGATGAAAAATCGTTTGTATGAAATGATTTCCTTTTCTACCATGTTACAAAGGCGTGATGATGAGTTGAGTTTTCTTGTAAAAGCATCATGTTATAGTTGAAAATGGTTACCCTTGATATGATGTAGTATGCAAACGTATAAATAAAACATATTTCTATTTATAAAACATATTGTATCCCAAGAGGGTAAAGTTGTGTTGTGAGGTGTTTTGCATGATAACAACTTCATATGATAGTTAAAACAACAGTATGAAAAGTATAGCAAAAGATCGATGTTTCACACGACTTTAGCCGTGTGTTTACTTGTATTCCCCCCCCCCCTTAAAAGTGTTTAAAAGCGGTTAAAAACGTATTTAAAGTGTGGTTGTAAGGGTATGAACTCACTTGATTGAAGTGGTTGTTTTGAAGTAGTCGAGAGAAGAATCGAGCTGAACTTCGACTAGAGAGAGTTGAAATCTTGGGATTCTCGGGGATCTCGGGATTCTCGGGGATATCGGGGGTATAGAACTTCCTTCAGAGCTTGAGTTTAAAACCCGGGGTTTCACGCAGGCAGTACTTCGACTGGAGAGAAGCAGTGTCTCGGGAACTTCGGGGCGTCGGGCCTTGCGTCGTGTTCCAGGAGTGTTACCGGGCCTTCGGGGTGGTTTAGAGGGGCTTAACAGAGAGTAGAAGTAGGAGAGAGGTTAGGAATGAGCAGCCAAACTCGAAAGGCTTCGATTTCTATATATAGGCTAAAAATCGAAGTTCACGTCGTGAGTTTTGCCAATTCACGTCGTGAGTTTGTCCCAAATTCGTCATGGCATGCGTCATCTGTTAAGTGGATCTGAAATGCATCAGTCAGACTGTTCACGTCGTGAACACAGTGTTCACGTCGTGAACACTGACAATTCAGACACAACGTCGAAATTCGTGTCCCGAACTTCAGAAAATCATATCTTTCGCATACGAACTCCATTTTCGACGTTCTTTATATCCACGCGTAGCTAAGAAAAGGCTCTACAACTCTCGTTTAGACTCCATCGGCTAATTTTGACTTTATTTTTATTATATTATTTTTAACAGGCCGGGCCTGGAAAAGTCCGTTTAAATTCCATAACTCCTTCATCTTGTGTCCATTTTCGTCAGACTTTTTACTGTTGTACTTCTATTGTCGGGGTCTTCAACTTTCGTTTAGGTTGTGTCGGCTAAAGACCGCTCGATCTCTATTTCGAGTTTTTAGCTGTCTACTGCTAGGTCAGAAACTTCGAAAAATCATAACTTCCTCATACGAAGTCAGATTTGGGCGTTCTTTTTATGTATGTTCACGGTTTAATGATATTTATGACTTTCATTTAGATACCTAAGGCTAAAAAGTATTTTATCGAGATTTCGTATTTTTCGTTTAACAGTGTTTTACCGGTATTGCCGCGGATCTTCGATTTGTCATAACTTCTTCGTTATAACTCGGATTTTAGTGTTCTTTATATTTTTGGAAACCTCGTTACGATATATACCACTTGGTATATCTCAATTATTGTTTTATAAAAGCGAAATTTTGACCCTAATTTCGCTGGTGTTACACTTCTGGTGAAGGGTTTTATCAGACCGAGTAGCTCACCGTGAGGATAGCTAATCCTTTTTGTCAAGAAAAAGGATGGTTCACACCGGATGTACATCGATTACCGAGAGTTGAACAAGCTGATGGTCAAGAACTGTTATCCACTACCGAGGATCGACGATTTATTCGATCAGTTGCAGGGGGCATCTTGGTTTTACAAGATTGATTTAAGATCTGAATATCATCAGATGAGAGTTTGCAAGTATGATATCCAGAAGACGGCCTTTAGGACTCGTTATGGGCACTACGAGTTTGTGGTGATGCCTTTCGGGCTCACCAATGCACCGGTAGCGTTCATGGATCTCATGAACCGGGTGTGGATCCCTATGTTGGACAGGTCAGTGATCGTGTTAATCGACGACATCTTGGTATACTCGAGGACCAGAGAGCAACATGTGGAGCATCTTCAAGATATTCATGGAGTATTGAGGACGGAGAGGCTTTCTGCCAAATTCTCCAAGTGTGATTTCTGGTTATGAGAAGTCCAGTTCTTAGGGTATCTCATTAACCGGGATGGGATTTTGGTCGACCTGACCCAGATTGAGGCAGTTATGCGATCGCAGGTGCTGAGGTCCCCATCCGAGATCAGGAGTTTTCTTGGCCTGACAGGTTACTACCGGAGATTTATCAGGGATTTCTCCAAGATTGTTGTTCCTATTACCAATTTGACCAGGAAGGGTGTTACTTTTGGGTGGGGGCCCGAGCAGCAGGCCTCATTTGAGACTCTTCGCCAAAGATTGTGCGAAGCTCCAGTGTTAGCCCTTCTTGAGGGAGTGGAGGACTTCGTCGTTTACTGTGATGCATCTATATTAGGGATGGGTGCCATGTTGATGCAGAGGGGATACGTGATTGCATATGCATCGAGGCAGTTGATGCCTCATGAGACGAGGTATCCCACCCATGAGTTGGAGTTGGGGGAGGTGGTGTTCGCCCTCAAGATTTGGCACCACTATCTGTACGGTGTTTGGTGTACCATATACACGGACCATAAGAGCCTGAAGTACCTCATGGATCAGCCTAACCTGAATATGAGACAGAGGAGGTGGTTGGATTTAGTGAAGGAGTACGACTGCAAGATCTTATATCACCCATACAAGGCTAATATGGTAGCCGATGCCTTGAGCCGTAGAGCAGAGAGTGCTCCGATTCGAGACGTGTGTGTGAGGATGACGGTGATGACTCCAGTCCAAGATACCATCCGAGAGGCTCAGGTGGAGGCTGTGAGGCCAGAGAACCGCAAGAAGGAGCGGGTGATCGGACATGTTCCCAAGTTCAAGACGGATAGTCGGGGGCTTATGATCTTCCGTGGGCGGATTTGGGTGCCGTATACGGGTGGAGCTCGGCGTATTTTGATGGAGTAGGCCCATCGATCGAGATTCTCGATCCATCCGGGATCCACCAAGATGTATTTAGACTTAAAAAGGGATTATTGGTGGCCCTGTATGAAGATGGATGTGGCTTGGGTAGTCGAGAGGTGCTTGACCTTTCGTCAGGTCAAGGCGGAGCATCATCGTCCTCGTGGCAAGTTACAACCTTTGGAGGTTCCCCAATGGAAGTGGGAGCATATTTCTATGGATTTTATCACCAAGCTACCAAGGACCACACGAGGCGTTGATGTGATATGGGTGATTGTATACCAGTTGACGAAGAATGCTCACTTTTTGGCGATTAGTGAGAGCTCTTCTGCTGAGAAATTGGCCGAGATCTACATTCGAGAGGTGGTAGCACGACATGTGTCACACCCCCAAACCAGAACGACGGAAACGTTCGGGGGCGGAGGACGTCATGTTCAGTATCATAACAATGCATAATAGTAAAACAAGCAACAAAATCATCCATTTCATTAATAATATAATTTAATACAAGTGTGTTCTGAATGTATTTGTAAGACACCAAAATATGTAATCAAAATAAATGACGAGTCTTGAACATGCTCCGTCTTCTCAAAACCTGGTCCAGTGTACCTGTCTACTGGTGACCTGAGAATACAAGTTATTTTGAAAGAGTAGATCAACATTTAATCTGGTGAGTTCATAAGTATTTTTGTGTCACTTGTTTGCATTAGTTTGATGAAAATGTTTGTATGTGTTTTGATGTACAAGTTTGTAAGTGTTTTGATGTAAATTTTTGTATACTTCCTAGAAAGTCCTATATTTTCTACTAAAAATGGAAAGTAGTCTTCTACCAAGACCCGACTGTTTTGTATGCTTGTTCTTTTGTAAAATGTATGTTTTCCTAAGTTTATGACTATCTTTACTAGAAAATAGTTTTCATTACCTTTTATGTGAGAATATCACTATATGAATGTAATGGGAAAAATGAAAGTGTACATTAGTATTGTATAAAGTAACTACAGATGTACTAACTACCTTAAAACCAATAACTTTATATTAAGGTAAAATGTGATGAGGTTATAACCATGCTCGATTGACTAGTATAAAACACGATGATCAAAAGACGTCGAAATGGTATGTCGTTTGTCACCCGTAGACTTGCAGGTCCCACTGTAGCTAGCAGCAAGTTGTAGGATGGTCAATCCCGTATAGATATATACACAAACTCACGCTCTCCCTCCAGGAGACTCTGGTTACAAAACGTGACACAACATTATATTGCTATGCCATGAAGTAGTGGCTCACATTAATGTTATCTTGTTCCTATATTAGTAGGTATGTTTCTTTCTGTTCTAGTTATAGTATGTTCCTTCTTGTTCTAGTTATATTATGTTCCTTCTTGTTCTAGTTATAGTATGTTCCTTCTCGTTCTAGTTATAGTATGTTCCTTCTCGTTCTAGTATGATTGTGTGACTGTTACTGATGTATAGAAAAGACTCAATTATTCACACAAGCAACTGAGTTAAGAATGCACCTTAAAAATGAGTTTAATTTCACATATGTATTTAATAAGAATAACTATGATTTAACCGACATTCGGACTAGTGATCCTACCCCGAGCCCACAACCAAACAAGGAACAGGAGTCAAGGTATCTAGCAATAGTCCTAAGTTTGTTAAAGCATACTTATACGTAAATAGATAGACTAATATGATTTGATATAAAAGAAGTTTATAAAAGATTTAAAAGAGTGTTAACAAGTTTTGAGTATAAGAAATCCTTTTGGATGTTGTTTTCTCATGTAAATGGTTAACACAATATCATTGTGTTCTACTTGTATTCCCCCCCACCTAAAAGCATTTAAATGTGTAGTTGTAGGGGTATGTACTCACCTATAGTGAGTGATTCGAATGAAAGATCGATATAGGATGCTAAGTATGTCAAGTGAAGGCACGAGCACAAACGGATCCTATTAAGCATATAATGACACATATATGTATACAATTAGTGTATATAACAACTAATCATGTAAGGGAACAACCTTCGGTACTAGGAAACACTTGCTATGAAGTGTTATAATGACATATGATTGATTGAAGGGAGTTCACGGCCACACAAGGAAGTGTTCACGACCTTAAAAGGGTTCACGACCATAGAACACATGATGTGTTCACGGCCCAACCTTGATCCTATGAAGGGTTTACGACCATGGATGGAGGGTTCACGGCCAAACCATGATCTTATGAAGGGTTCACGGCGCAATGAAGGGTTCACGGCTGTGAACTCTTGAAGATTCATGCCAAAGAGGTGTTTGTTTAATGGGATGATAGTGTTTCTGATGGACAACAAGAAGATGAATAAGATACTTACTTATTGGAAGCCTTTGTAGTGTTCACGGTTGACGAAAGTTGAGAGAGAATGGGGTGTGTTCACGGCTAGAGTTGAAGGAGTTGAAAAAGTGAAGAAAATGAGCCAATTTCATATATATATGGGAGTTGTTCACGGCCATGAACCTAGATGTGGCCGTGAACTCCTTTTGATGGAGTTTCTGGCTCGATTGCAACTCAAAGAACTCAAGCTAACACTTCCTAATACACAATCCTTGAGTGTACTAGGCTTAGAACTCTCAAACAGACCCTTAACAAGGCTAAAATATAACAGAAACAAGTCTGACTTTTGATTGAATTGATTGACTTTACAAGATAGAATTTCGGGTTGTCACATCACCCCCCCGTTCAAGGGAATTTCGTCCCGAAATTAGAGTTTAAGAAAATACAGATAAACTAAGGGAAAAGATGAGGATATTTCAACTTCATTAGATCCTCGCGCTCCCAAGTGAATTCAGGTCCCCGCTTTGCATTCCAGCGAACCTTCACTATCGGGATACGACTTTGCTTCGTTTGCTTGACCTCACGGTCCATGATCTCTACTGGTTCTTCCACGAAGTTGAGGCTCTCGTTGATCTCGATTTCATCGAGTGGGATAACAAGAGTCTCATCGGATAAACACTTTTTCAGGTTCGAAACGTGGAAAGTAGAGTGTACGTTACTAAGTTCTTGAGGTAGTTTGAGTTTGTAAGCTATATGGCCGATCCTAGCGATATTCTCAAAAGGCCCTATGTACCTTGGATTTAGCTTCCCACGCTTTCCGAAGCGTATCAAGCCCTTCCAGGGTGAGACCTTCAATAGAACACGGTCACCAACGTGGAATTCCAAAGGTTTCTGTCTCTTGTCAGCGTAGCTTTTTTGTCGGTCGCTAGAGGCTTTCAATCGTTCATGAATCTGAACAATCTTCTCTGTCGTTTTGTCACACCCCAAAACCGGAACGGCGGAATCGTTCGGGGGTGGAGGACGTCATGTACAGTATCACAACAATGCAAAGTAGTAAAAAAGCAACAACATCATCCATTGCATTAATAATATAATTTTTATACAAGTGTGTTCTGTCAAGTTAAATAAACACCAATATATGAATAAAAAAAAGATGAGTCTTGAACGAGCTCCATCTTATCAAAACCTGGCATCGGTACCTGTCTACTGGCGACCTGAGGATACAAGTTATTTTGAAAGAGAGTATCAGCTTTAAAGCTGGTGAGATCATAAGTATATTAGTGTGTGTATTTGTATGAAAGTGTTTGTAAGATGTTTTGTAAGATGTTTGAACTCTCCTAGAAAACCCTATGTTTCCTACTAAAAGTAGCCTTCTACCAAGGCATCTAGTGGTCGTATGTGTGTCTTTTGTAAGAGTATGTATTTTCCCAAATCTGACTATCATTATCCAAAAATATAGTTTTTACATTACTGTATATTGTGTGAAGATCACAAAGTGAATGCAATGGGAAAATGAAATAGTACTGTAGTGTTGTATTAAGTAACTACTGCTGTACTAACTACGTTAAACCAATTGTAATTTAAAGTACTATGTGATCGGCCTGTACCCTGCTACCGACTATAGAACGCGACAATGTAAGATGTCGGAAGAAATGACGTTTGGCACCCGTAGACTTGCAAGTCTCACTGTAGCGAGCAGCAAGGTGTAGGATAGTCAATCCAGTATAGATCTATACACAAACTCATACGCTCCCTACTTAAGGAGATTTTGGATACAAAACGGTCATGACAGGTAGTGCCATGCCCCGTTACGTGGCTCACATAACTGTAATAGTATTCTTGTATATGTATTGAATGTACTAGCTGTATTGTGTGTTCTCTCTCTGTCTAGTATGTATGTATGTTCTCTCTATATGGTATTGTATGTTCTCTCTCTGTCTAGCATGTATGCTTTCTTGTAAAATGTATAGTATGTACTAGCTGTATTGCAATGTATAGACTCATGTATGAACTGACTCATTGTATGTTCCATTGTTCTAGTAATAGTATTAGTAACTTCCTAAACTACGCCTATTGTAGCTTACTAGTAATGTGATTTGTATATATGAACATATCTGTATACCTTTGCTACCTAAAGGTATTGAATAGAAAGAAGGAACTTTTATATCTATATACATATACATGATATATAACTAGGATTCAAACGACCTTCGAACAAATAACCGATACCCTAAGTCCACAACCAAATGAGGAACAGGAGGTTAAGGTGAGTTATCAGTCCTAAGTCCTTTCAATCCTACTTATATAACTATATCTATAAAGATATATATTTAACAGAATATAAGTTAAAAAGAGTTTAAGTAAAAGTATTTGACATGTAAAAGAGTTTGATAAGAGTATTGGACATGTAAAAGAGTTTGACAAAACAGTTTGAAAAGTAGTTTGTTTGATAACACAGTTTGAAAGTAAGAAATCCACTTGTTTGGTAGTTATTAATCACATGTGATTGATATAATAACTATTAAAGATCAACTTGTATTCCCCCCATAAAAACATTTAAAATCATTTAAAAGATTGATTAAGGGGTATGAACTCACCTGTAGTGAGTGGTTTGGATGAACGGATAGTATAGGATGCTAAGTGTCAAGTGAAGACTTGAACACACACAAGGATCCTAGTTAACATATAATCACACATATATATATCCAATTAGTCATTTAGTAACTAATTAGCCAAGTTAAGACATCCTAAGACATTTAAAACACTTGATTTAAGTGTGATAAGTACTAAGGATTGCATCTAAGGGTTGTAGGACTTGGCTATTGAGTTTGGGGTCCAAGGGTAAACTCTTTTGGGACCAACTCTCATTGAGTTTACAGTCGTAAATCCATGAGTTTACGGCCGTAAACTCATGGTACTTTTACCATTTTGTGTTTTGAAGCTTTAAAGGTCATTAGAAGCATTCCTACTTCATGTTTAAGCCTTAGGAAGTGATTAGGGCACCATTTCACCCCTTTGTGGAGTTTACGGTCCTTAGACCATTTCTCCTTGGGTTTACGGCCATAAACCCAAATGGTTTATGGTCTTTTTGATGTTTTAAGTCCTAAGCACATCAAGGATGGTATCTAGACTAGTATCCAAGGCTTGGTAAGGGACTAGGGCACACTTTGGCCCCTTCATTAGGGTTTACGATCCAAGAACATCTTCGACCGTAAACACCTTTGATCTTGTGTTTCCTTATGTTTTCTAGATGATTAAGAAGTGTAGCAAGTCTTATAACACACTAGGGTAAGAGTACTTACTATGTAGAAGCTTGAAAAGGTGTTAAAAGTCCAAGAACACTAGTGTGTGTTCTTGGTGTTCTTGGTGAAGCTTGAAGATCTACACATATGGAATGATTTGACGGATGGAATCATGTAAGATCACTAGATTAAGTAAGATATCAACTTTTTACGGTAAGAAACACTTACAAAGTTGAAGATCAAGAAGGAAAATCGGATGATACCTGAGAAGATTTGAGTTTTGGATCTTGAAAATGTGAAAAAGTGGTAAATATGACTAAGTGTCATATTTATACCCCCTTAGGGTTTACGGCCGTAAACACCTTGTTTAGGCCGTAAACTCCAAACTCTTGGAGTTTTAGGACATTATTGTTGCACAATAAACCCTAGGGCATCCTCTCTCCTGTTATCTCCTGAAGTACTAGGCTTTAGAACACTCAAACTGACTCTACACAGCTCAAAAGTTAGCAGAAACTGTTCTGACTTCTATTGAAATGAATGGTTGTACAGAATAGAAATTTCGGGTTGTCACATCATGTCACACCCCCAAAACCAATGAACGGAGGAAACGTTCTGGGGTGGAGGACGTCATGTATAGTATCACAACAATGCAAGTAGTAAACAAGCAACAACATCATCCATTGCATTAATAATATAATTTCATACAAGTGTGTTCAGTCAAGTTTTAAAGACACCAAAACAATATACATCAAAAATATAAGATGAGTCTTGAACGAGCTCCATCTTCTCAAAACCTGGCTCCGATACCTGTCTACTGGTGACCTGAGACTACAAGTTATTTTGAAAGAGTTTATCAGCTTTAAAGCTGGTGAGATCATAAGTATATTAGTGTCTGTGTTTGTATGAAAGCATTTGTAAGATGTTTTGTAAAATGTACTGTATATGTTTGTAAAAAGTTTTTATTTGTTTGAACTCTCCTAGAAAACCCTATGTTTCCTACTAAAAGTAGCCTTCTACCAAGGCATCTAGTGTCTGTGTGTGTATCTCTTGTAAAAGTGTGTATTTTCCCAAATCCGACTATCATTAACCAAAAATATAGTTTTTACATCATTGTTTATTGTGTGAAATAACACAAAGTAAAATGTAAGGGAAAATGTTATAGTACTGTAGTGCTGTATTAAGTAACTACTGCTGTACTAACTACCTTAAGCCAAATGTAAAATTTTAAGGTAACATGTGATCGGCCTGTATCTTGCTACCGACTCAATAGTAAAACGACAATGTAAGATGCCGTAAAAATGACGTTTGGCACCCGTAGACTTGCAAGTCCCACTGTAGCGAGCAGCAAGGTGTAGGATAGTCAATCCAGTATAGATCTATACACAAACTCATACGCTCCCCAATTAAGGAGATTCTGATACAAAAACAGTCATGGCAGGTAGTGCCATGCCCTGTTTAATGGCTCACATAAATGTATTATTGTAAATGTTATGTGATTTGTGTGCTAGCTGTATTGTGTGTTCTTTCTCTGTCTAGCCTGTATGTTTGTTTCTCGTCATAGTGTCTATTGTTTGTTTCTCATCACTCTGTTTTATGTTTGTTTCTCATCACTCTGTTTTATGTTTGTTTCTCATCATAGTATGTATTGACTCATGTATGAACTGACTCATTGTATGTTTCATTGTTCTAGTAATAGTATCTTCCTAAACTACCCCTATGGTAGCTTACTAGCAATGTATGAACATGTTTGTATACCCTTGCTACCAAGGGCATGGAACTGAATGAAAGAAATAACCTTTTATATCTATATACATATACATAATATATAACTAGGATTTAAACGACCTTCGGACAACTAACCTTGATACCCTAAGTCCACAACCAAACAAGGAACAGGAAGTAAGGTAGGCTAGCAGTCCTAAGTCCTTTCAATCCTACTTATATAACTATATCTATATAGATACACAAAATATAAGTTTAAAAGAGTTTAAGTAAAAGTATTTGATAAGTAAAAGAGTTTGTAAAGTAGTTTGAGGTAAAACAGTTTGAAAAGTAAGAAAACCATTTGTTTGGTAGTTATTAATCACATGTGATTGATATAATAACTATAGTTGTTCAACTTGTATCCCCCCCAAAAAAGCATTTAAAAACATTTAAAAGGTTAATTAAGGGGTATGAACTCACCTGTAGTGAGTGGTTTGGATGAACTGAAGAGATAGGATTGCTAGGTGTCAAGTGAAGACTTGTACACACACAATGATCCTATTTAACATATAAATACACATATATGTATTCAATAAGTCTTTAAACAACTAATTTATAAAGTTAAGACATCCTAAGACAAGTTAAACACTTTATATAAGTGTTATAAGTCCCAAGGATTGCATCTAAGTGTTGTAGGACCAAGCTATGGGGTTTAGGGTTCAAGGGAACCCCTTTCATGAGTTTACGGTTTCTTGACCATAACCACATGAGTTTACGGTCGTAAACCCATGAGTTTACGGCCGTAAACTCACACCCTTTTGACCATTTGTTGTTTTGAAGGTTTCCAAGTCCTTAGTAGTGTTTCCATTTGAAGTATAAGTCTATGGAAGAAGTTAGGGCACCATTTCACTCCTATTTGGAGTTTACGGTCCTAGGACCATTTGCCTTTGGATTTACGACCGTAAACCCCTATGGATGATGGTATTTTGATGTTTTCAAGTCTTTAACACATCAAGGCATGGATCCAAGATAGTTACCTAGGCTTAGGAAGGGACTAGGGATACTTTGGCCCTTTAAGAAGGGTTTATGGTCCAAGGTGTTCTTGGACCGTAAACACCTTTGATCTTGGTGTTTCCTTGTGTTTTCTTGATGTAAAGATGTGTAGCAAGCTTAAACATACTCTAGGATAGAAGTACTTACAATATAGAAGCTTGAAATGTGCCAAAAGTCCAAGAACACTAGTGTGTGTTCTTGGTGTTCTTGGTGAAACTTGAAGATCAAGCCTCTTGGACTAATTTTTCGGATAGAAGTGTGTTAAAACACTAGATTAAGTGATATACTAACTCAAAAGGGATAGAAACACTTACTAGATTGAAGATCTTGAATAAAACTTGGATGATACTTGAGAGGATTTGATATTTGTTCTTGAGAATTTGGAAAAAATGATATAAAATGACTAAGTGTCATATATATACTCCAAATTTTTGGGTTTTTGGCTGTAAATATTTTATTCCTGCAGTAAACTTCAATTTCTTGGAGTTTAGGAATAACAGTGTTGCACTATAACCCTAAGGCATCCTCTCTCATGATATCTCCTAAAGTGTAAATCCTAAAATACTCAAACTTATTCCAAAAAGTTTGAAAATTTAACAGTAACTGTTTTGACTTCTATTGAATTGATATGTTACACAGAATAGAAATTTCGGGTTGTCACATCATCCCCTCCTTAGAAGGAATTTCGTCCCGAAATTAGAATTTAAGCAAATAAGTAGTTACAGATAACTAAGTAAAAAGACGAGGATATTTCAGTTTCATCTGATCCTCTCGCTCCCAAGTGAATTCAGGTCCTCGCTTGGCGTTCCAGCGAACCTTCACTATCGGGATGCGGCTTTGTTTCGTTTGCTTGACCTCCCGGTCCATGATCTCTACTGGTTCTTCCACGAAGTTGAGGTTCTCGTTGATCTCGATCTCGTTGAGTGGGATTACAAGAGTCTCGTCGGACAGACACTTTTTCAAGTTCGAGACGTGGAAGGTAGAATGTACGTTACTGAGTTCGCTCGGTAAGTTAAGTTTGTAAGCTACAGGGCCGATTCTGGCAAGAATCTTGAAAGGCCCAATGTACCTTGGATTTAGCTTTCCACGCTTTCCGAAGCGTATTAAGCCCTTCCAGGGTGAGACCTTTAATAGAACACGGTCGTCCACCTGGAATTCCAACGGTTTCCTTCGTTTATCAGCGTAGCTTTTCTGTCGGTCTATATAGGCTTTCAATCGTTCACGAATCTGAACGATCTTCTCCGTTGTTTCCCGAATGATTTCCGGACCTGTGAGAGTGCTTTCAGGAACTCGTCCCTTAGCTAACTGGGTCTCACCCACCTCGGCCCAGCACAGAAGGGATCTGCACTTGCGGCCGTAGAGGGCCTCGAATGGAGCAGCCTTTATGCTTGTGTGATAACTGTTGTTGTAGGAAAATTCGACAAGGGGTAAATGAGTATCCCATGCTTTCCCAAAGTCAATCACACAGGCTCGTAACATGTCCTCCAAGGTTTGGATAGTCCTCTCACTTTACCCGTCTGTCTGCGGATGGTAGGTTGTACTCATATCCAGCCTAGTTCCTAGGGAATTTTGTAGCGACTGCCAGAACCTAGAAGTGAACCTACTATCTCTGTCCAAGATAATGGATATAGGAACACCGTGCAGTCGTACAATCTCTCTAATGTAAGTTCTTGTAAGATTCTCCATCTTGTCTGTCTATTTGATAGGCAGGAAGTGCGCCGACTTGGTCAATCTGTCGACGATGACCCATATGGTATCAAGTCCACCCGTTGTCTTGGGCAACTTGGTTATGAAATCCATAGTGATCCGCTCCCACTTCCATTCTGGGATCTCAGGCTGTTGAAGAAGACCTGAGGGTTTCTGGTACTCGACCTTGACCTTTGTGCAAGTAAGGCATTTACTTATGAAGGTAGCAATCTTTGCTTTCATGTTAGGCCACCAGTATAACTTTTTAAGATCCAGATACATCTTATCTGAACCTGGGTGGACGGAATAACGAGTGTTGTGCGCCTCGTTCATGACCAAGTCTCTGAAACCACCAAGTTTCGGGGTCCAGATCCGATCCATGAGATAATAGGATCCGCCACCTTTGACTTCCAAGTTCTTATCCATCCCTCGAAGGGATTCACTGTTCACATTTTCAGGTTTCAAAGCGTCGAGCTGAGCTGCCTGTATTTGTGTGGATAAGTGTGAATGGATAGTCATAGTCAATGATTTGACTCTACGACCAGAATATTCTTTCCGACTTAGGGCGTCAGCTACTACATTGCCCTTGCCGGGATGATAACGAATTTCGCATTCGTAGTCACTGAGTAGTTCGACCCACCGTCGTTGTCTCATGTTGAGCTCCTTCTGGTCGAATATATGCTGCAGGCTCTTTTGGTCTGTAAAGATTGTGCTCTTCGTACCGTACAGGTAGTGTCTCCAGATCTTCAAAGCAAAAACAACTGCTCCTAGTTCAAGATCGTGGGTCGTGTAGTTGACCTCATGTGTCTTCAGCTGTCTCGACGCATAGGCGATGACCTTACCTCGCTGCATCAGAACACATCCGAGACCTTGGTTCGATGCATCACAATAGACAACGAAGTCTTCTATCCCTTCGGGGAGGGATAGTATTGGTGCGGTGCACAAGGCTCGTTTGAGCGTTTGGAATGCTCTCTCCTACTTTTCTTCCCAGTCAAAGGGTACGCCCTTCTGGGTAAGCGTTGTAAGAGGCTTTGCAATGTGGGAGAAGTTCTGAATGAACCTGTGATAGTAGCCAGCGAGGCCTAGAAATTGACGAATTTCTATAGGCGACTTCTGTGCTGACCAGCTCTCAATGGCTTTGATTTTGGATGGGTCCACGTGGATTCCCTCTTCGCTAACCACGTGCCCTAAGAATTCGACTCGTCGGATCCAAAATTCGCATTTCGAGAACTTCGCATAAAGCTTCTCCGCGCGCAGGGTTTCTAAGACTAATCGTAGATGTTGGCTATGCTCCTCCTTACTTCGAGAGTAGATAAGTATGTCATCGATGAAGACGATGACGAACTGATCCAAGTAAGGACGACACACCCTATTCATTAAATCCATGAATATTGCGGGTGCGTTTGTTAATCCGAATGGCATCACTACGAATTCGTAGTGCCCATAACGAGTTCGGAAGGCCGTCTTCGGAACATCCTCCTCTAGTACTCGTAGTTGGTGATATCCGGATCTTAAGTCGATTTTGGAAAAGAAATTCGACCCTTGAAGTTGATCGAATAAATCGTCGATCCGAGGCAAAGGATAACGATTTTTGACGGTCAGTTTGTTGAGCTCCCTGTAGTCGATGCACATACGAAATGATCTGTATTTCTTCTTGACAAACAAGATTGGAGCTCCCCAGGGTGAGAAACTCGGTCTTATAAAGCCTTTGCTGAGCAGCTCGTTAAGTTGACAGGATAGTTCTTGCATCTCTGCAGGTGCTAGACGATAAGGCGATTTGGCTACGGGAGTAGCCCCTGGAACTTAGTCGATTCTGAACTCGACTTGTCGTTGCGGAGGTAATCCTGGTAGCTCTTCTGGAAAAATGTCGTGAAAGTCGCGTACTACGGGGATGTTCTTGATGTCTTTCGCTTCTTGGCTCACATCGACCACATGAGCAAGGAATGCGCGACATTCCTTTCGCAATAATTTCTGAGCTTGAATGCTCGAGATGATACGAAGGTTCGTGCTGGGTTTGTCGCCATATACTACTAGGGTTTCGCCAGACGAAAGATTAAGGCGGACAACCTTTTCGTAACACATGATGTCGGCACGATGAAGACTCAACCAATCCATGCCAATGATGACGTCGAAACATTTAATTGAGACTGGCATGAGATCGATCGAGAATGAATGGCTATCTAAAGTTAAGGTACACCCTATGTATATGCAGCTAGTGCTCTCTGTCTTCCCATTAGCCATTTCTACTGTGAACGGTTCTTTGAGTGCTCGTGATTTTTGATTAAGTAAATGAGCAAACTTTTGGTTCACGAAGCTCCTCTCCGCTCCACTATCAAATAGTATACAAGCATAAGAGTTGTCGAGAAGAAACGTACCAGTGACCACTGTGGGGTCGGCAATTGCCTCCTCATGGCCTATAGCCAGAACTCTTCCTACTCCACCGGCAGTCCCTGCCTTGGGGCAGTTCCTTTTGTAGTGGCCCACATCGCCACAATTGTAGCATGCTTGGCCCACTCCAGCGC
The DNA here is from genome assembly GCF_052849685.1 of Lactuca virosa. Classification (NCBI taxonomy): domain Eukaryota; kingdom Viridiplantae; phylum Streptophyta; class Magnoliopsida; order Asterales; family Asteraceae; genus Lactuca; species Lactuca virosa. Next base: position 477,733,341 of record NC_136429.1, on the reverse strand, counting down.
CGGGGACTTGGGTGATTGGCCTCACCGGAGATTTGCAGAAACGGGCTGTGTGCCCCTTCCTGTTGCAGTTTACACACTGCATTTCCCGGCAGGCTCCCACATGGTGGTAGTTACACTTGTTGCATAGCGGCAAACTTCCAGAATACTGCTTTAATGGAGCAGCAGCAGTGGCAGGTGTTGTCGCACTATGAACTGCCACGATCTGCTGTTTCTTGGCAGCCTTCTTCTTTTTCTTGTCATCCCAGAATTTCCGCTTGGACAAGTTTTGAAACTATTCAAAACCTTTCATTTCATAACTTATGAATTAAAGGTTCATAAAAATGAAGACTCTTCATTTCCATGTAACTTATGTGTTTTAAGTGTGTGTTTAAAAGAAGTGACCTTTGGATATCCATAACTTGAGGACAAATTATGGACTCCATTAAAACACATAAATGATCAAGAATTAATCCTAAACAATTCAACAAATAATTCCTATCATCTTCTAAATTCATAAGAACATGAACATGATCATCAAAGTTTCAAGAATTATATGAACACATACAAAGCATGAAATTTTGATATAAGCTATTGTAAATGGATTAGAACAACCATTACACCAACTAAAACAAGTTTTAAAACACCAAAACAGTTTAGGGTAATGTTTCTAGTCTATTTCCAGCAGCAAAAGTCGAAAATCTGCATTCTGAGGCTCCTACTCGCCGAGTGCACGAACCTACTCGCCGAGTAGGATGAGTTTACTCATGAACTTGGCGAGTCCCCCCATGGACTCGGCGAGTTCATCAGGCAGACAGCAAAAAAAAATTCGACCTTTTTCACTATTTTGCATCAAGTATCAAACAAACAAGCCTAGGCTCTGATACCACTGTTGGGTTTTGAGCATTCTAACACTTCCTAAGTGTACATGCAACCCTATTAAACCTTGGATCTATGTTTGTCTAAGATACATGCAAAATATTATTTTCCAAGGTTTATAACCTATCTAGCATGGCATGGGGTACTTTTAACCATAAAAGAACTAGATGAATTACATACCTTTTGTTGATTGTTGATTCCTTGGAGTTTGAGAGCCAAGCACCAATAATGTGAATGCCTCAAATGGAAATCACAAATCACCACAAACTTGGAAAATATATGAGAGAGTATACCAACTCTTGTTTTTTTTGGCCACCACACTTACACACACATTAGTGTCTTTTTCATGCAACATAAGCTTGTTTATATAGTGTACATGGTTAGGGTGAAACCCTAATAACCCATGTCTTTTCCTCTTCCAAGGATCCATGGGTAAAAGCTCCATGGATCATCCATGGACTTCCATATAAGCTTAGCCCATTCCAAATGAGTGTTAGCCCACACCATATAAATATAATAGCCCATGATTTAATTAGTCTTCCTTTTAATCACTAAATCAATTCATAATTAATTCAAGATTAAAACTAATTAAATAACATGACTATATATTAATATATTATAACTTATAATATATTAATAAATCGTAAGTATATAATTCTCATAAAATTATCCATAACTAGTTCGGGTGAAGTGCAACCCAAATGGACCATGCCGGGTCGGGTCAAGTATATACCAAATAAGTTATGGACTTAGACACCTTATCCAACATTACTAACCTGAGCCCTTTCATGAGCGGACTCTAGGTGGCGAATGCGGACAATGTTAACACCAAAATTGGCATCCACTTCTACTACCCGGTCGATAGCTGCTCGACCCTGCTCGGTGTTCCGAGCAATCCTACAAACCATGATAGGTAGGACCCTATCAGCTGTACCTCCCTCAGTAAGGTTGTAGAAACTTCTGTCTCCATTGTAGGGAAAAGGTTGACCTTGTTCCTGACTCCACCTATTCAACTTTGTGGCCCACAGAGGTGTGGGTCCTTGGAATGCGGGACGAGGGTTTGGGTTTTGAATAGCTGGGGGTTGGTTGTTGACTTCTGGCTCCGATTCGGAACCATCAGAAAAACCTTCAGCTTCATAATCATCTAAACGGATTGGGTGATTATCTTCTGGTTCTTCTTCCAGCCATCCTGCGTTGTCGTGGTTGGGATAGTATGGGTCTCCGTGGGGATGGAATCCAGCCATTATATCTACGCGAGAAAAGGGATATAAGAAATAACTAAATTAGACTAACTAAACAAGGAACAGGAAGCAAGGCAAAGATCACAGATTCTAAGTCTATGACATCTTAGCACATATGACCTTAGTGTATCCACTAAACAACCATTGATATACTAATAAAGACCTTTAGTTTTCAAATAAGTAATTATTGTAACACAAAATACTCCTATAGTATTTTAAGTTTAATGTTCTGTTCTACTGTTCTTGTTGTAGTAGTGTTGGTAAGTTTTTAGACTTGTTGCAACCTCACAACCATACTTAGGCACATGCTAATCACTCCTCGGATAATGTAGTTGATCAGGCTACATCTTCCCAGGGTTGACCATATGTCTCTAAGTCTACTTGTGTTGTCCAACAATCGTAGTACTTTTGTTCTGTCCTAGTGACACTGATTTTAGTATGAATGCAGGTATGTATACTTTATTAAATATTTTATTATTTAAAGTATAATCTCTTCATCAGAGTATTTTAAATCCCGCTTGTGTTTATAGTTCGTATATCTTTTATGGGTTGATACACTCGATTCACTATAAACAATGCTCTGATACCAATCTGTCACACCCCCAAAACCTATGAACGGCGGAAATGTTCTGGGGTGGAGGACGTCATGTACAGTATCACAACAATGCAAGTAGTAAACAAGCAACAACATCATCCATTGCATTAATAATATAATTTCATACAAGTGTGTTCTGTCAAGTTTTAAAGACACCAAAACAATATACATCAAAAATATAAGATGAGTCTTGAACGAGCTCCATCTTCTCAAAACCTGGCTCCGGTACCTGTCTACTGGTGACCTGAGAATACAAGTTATTTTGAAAGAGTTTATCAGCTTTAAAGCTGGTGAGATCATAAGTATATTAGTGTCTGTGTTTGTATGAAAGCATTTGTAAGATGTTTTGTAAAATGTACTGTATATGTTTGTAAAAAGTTTGTATTTGTTTGAACTCTCCTAGAAAACCCTATGTTTCCTACTAAAAGTAGCCTTCTACCAAGGCATCTAGTGTCTGTGTGTGTATCTCTTGTAAAAGTATGTATTTTCCCAAATCCAACTATCATTAACCAAAAATATAGTTTTTACATCATTGTTTATTGTGTGAAATAACACAAAGTAAAATGTAAGGGAAAATGTTATAGTACTGTAGTGCTGTATTAAGTAACTACTGCTGTACTAACTACCTTAAGCCAAATGTAAAATTTTAAGGTAACATGTGATCGGCCTGTATCTTGCTACCGACTCAATAGTAAAACGACAATGTAAGATGCCGTAAAAATGACGTTTGGCACCCGTAGACTTGCAAGTCCCACTATAGCGAGCAGCAAGGTGTAGGATAGTCAATCCAGTATAGATCTATACACAAACTCATACGCTCCCCAATTAAGGAGATTCTGATACAAAAACAGTCATGGCAGGTAGTGCCATGCCCTGTTTAATGGCTCACATAAACGTATTATTGTAAATGTTATGTGATTTATATGCTAGCTGTATTGTGTGTTCTTTCTCTGTCTAGCCTGTATGTTTGTTTCTCGTCATAGTGTCTATTGTTTGTTTCTCATCACTCTGTTTTATGTTTGTTTCTCATCACTCTGTTTTATGTTTGTTTCTCATCATAGTATGTATTGACTCATGTATGAACTGACTCATTGTATGTTTCATTGTTCTAGTAATAGTATCTTCCTAAACTACCCCTATGGTAGCTTACTAGCAATGTATGAACATGTTTGTATACCCTTGCTACCCAAGGGCATGGAACTGAATGAAAGAAATAACCTTTTATATCTATATATATATACGTAATATATAACTAGGATTTAAACGACCTTCGGACAACTAACCTTGATACCCTAAGTCCACAACCAAACAAGGAACAGGAAGTAAGGTAGGCTAGCAGTCCTAAGTCCTTTCAATCCTACTTATATAACTATATCTATATAGATACACATAATATAAGTTTAAAAGAGTTTCAGTAAAAGTATTTGATAAGTAAAAGAGTTTGTAAAGTAGTTTGAGGTAAAACAGTTTGAAAAGTAAGAAAACCATTTGTTTGGTAGTTATTAATCACATGTGATTGATATAATAACTATAGTTGTTCAACTTGTATCCCCCCCAAAAAAGCATTTAAAAACATTTAAAAGGTTAATTAAGGGGTATGAACTCACCTGTAGTGAGTGGTTTGGATGAACTGAAGAGATAGGATTGCTAGGTGTCAAGTGAAGACTTGTACACACACAATGATCCTATTTAACATATAAATACACATATATGTATTCAATAAGTCTTTAAACAACTAATTTATAAAGTTAAGACACCCTAAGACAAGTTAAACACTTTATATAAGTGTTATAAGTCCCAAGGATTGCATCTAAGTGTTGTAGGACCAAGCTATGGGGTTTAGGGTTCAAGGGAACCCCTTTCATGAGTTTACGGTTTCTTGACCATAACCACATGAGTTTACGGTCGTAAACCCATGAGTTTACGGCCGTAAACTCACACCCTTTTGACCATTTGTTGTTTTGAAGGTTTCCAAGTCCTTAGTAGTGTTTCCATTTGAAGTATAAGTCTATGGAAGAAGTTAGGGCACCATTTCACTCCTATTTGGAGTTTACGGCCCTAGGACCATTTCCCTTTGGGTTTACGGCCGTAAACCCCTATGGATGATGGTATTTTGATGTTTTCAAGTCTTTAACACATCAAGGCATGGATCCAAGATAGTTACCTAGGCTTAGGAAGGGACTAGGGATACTTTGGCCCTTTAAGAAGGGTTTATGGTCCAAGGTGTTCTTGGACCGTAAACACCTTTGATCTTGGTGTTTCCTTGTGTTTTCTTGATGTAAAGATGTGTAGCAAGCTTAAACATACTCTAGGATAGAAGTACTTACAATATAGAAGCTTGAAATGAGCCAAAAGTCCAAGACCACCAGTGTGTGTTCTTGGTGTTCTTGGTGAAACTTGAAGATCAAGCCTCTTGGACTAATTTTTCGGATAGAAGTGTGTTAAAACACTAGATTAAGTGATATACTAACTCAAAAGGGCTAGAAACACTTACTATATTGAAGATCTTGAATAAAACTTGGATGATACTTGAGAGGATTTGATATTTGTTCTTGAGAATTTGGAAAAAATGATATAAAATGACTAAGTGTCATATATATACTCCAAATTTTTGGGTTTTTGGCTGTAAATATTTTATTCCTGCAGTAAACTCCAATTTCTTGGAGTTTAGGAATAACAGTGTTGCACTATAACCCTAAGGCATCCTCTCTCCTGATATCTCCTAAAGTGTAAATCCTAAAATACTCAAACTTATTCCAAAAAGTTTGAAAATTTAACAGTAACTGTTTTAACTTCTATTAAATTGATATGTTACACAGAATATAAATTTTGGGTTGTCACACATCATCCCCCCGTCAGAAGGAATTTCGTCCCGAAATTAGAGTTTAAGCAAATAAGTAGTTACAAATAACAAGGTAAAAAGACGAGGATATTTCAGTTTCATCTGATCCTCTCGCTCCCAAGTGAATTCAGGTCCTCGCTTGGCGTTCCAGTGAACCTTCACTATTGGGATACGACTTTGTTTCATTTGCTTGACCTCTCGGGCCATGATCTCTACAGGTTCTTCCACAAAGTTGAGGCTCTCGTTGATCTCGATTTCGTCGAGTGGGATTACAAGAGTCTCGTCGGACAGACACTTTTTTCAAGTTCGAGACATGGAAAGTAGAATGTACGTTACTGAGCTCGCAGGGTAAGTTAAGTTTGTAAGCTACAGGGCCGATTCTAGCGAGAATCTCGAAAGGCCCTATGTATCTTGGATTTAGCTTTCCACGCTGTCCAAAGCGTATTAAGCCCTTCCAGTGTGAGACCTTCAATAGAACACGGTCCCCCACCTGGAATTCCAACGGTTTCCTTCGTTTATCTGCGTAGCTTTTCTGTCGGTCTCTAGAGGCTTTCAATCGTTCACGAATCTGAACGATCTTCTCTGTCGTTTCCCGAATGATCTCCGGACCCGTGAGAGTGCTTTCAGGAACTCGTCCTTTAACTAACTGGGTATCACCCACCTCAACCCAGCACAGAGGGGATCTGCACTTTCGGCCATAGAGGGCCTCGAATGGAGCAGCCTTTATGCTCGTGTGATAATTGTTGTTGTAGGAAAATTCGACAAGGGGTAAATGAGTATCCGGTGCTTTCCTAAAGTCGATCACACAGGCTCGCAACATATCTTCCAAGGTTTGGATAGTCCTCTCACTTTGTCCGTCGGTCTGTGGATGGTAGGCTGTACTCATGTCCAGCCTAGTTCCTAGGGAACTTTGTAGCGACTGCCAGAACCTCGAAGTGAACCTACTATCTCTGTCCGAGATAATGGATATGGGAACACCGTGTAGTCGTACAATCTCCCGAATGTAGGTTCTTGTAAGCTTCTCCATCTTGTCTGTTTCTTTGATAGGCAGGAAGTGTGCGGACTTGGTCAATCTATCGACGATGACCCATATGGTATCAAGTCCACCCGTTGTCTTGGGCATCTTGGTTATGAAGTCCATAGTGATCCGCTCCCACTTCCATTCAGGTATCTCCGGTTGCTGGAGTAATCATGACGGTTTCTAGTATTCGACCTTGACCTTGGCGCAAGTAAGGCATTTACTCACGAAGGTAGCAATCTCTGCTTTCATGTTAGGCCACCAGTATAGCTTTTTAAGATCCAGATACATCTTATCTGAACCTGGGTGGACGGAATAACGAGTGTTGTGTGCCTCGTTCATGACCAAGTCTCTGAAACCACCGTGTTTCGGTGTCCAGATCCGATCCATGAGATATAAGGCTCTGCCACCCTTAACCTCCAAGTTCTTATCCATCCCTCTCAGGGATTCACCCGCCACATTTTCAGGTTTCAAAGCGTCGAGCTGAGCCTCCTTAATTTGTGTGGACAAGTGTGAATGGATAGTCATAGTCAAAGATTTGACTCTACGACTAGAATATTCTTTCCGACTTAGGGCGTCAGCTACTACGTTGGCTTTACCCGGATGATAACGAATTTCGCATTCGTAGTCACTGAGTAGCTCGACCCACCGTCGTTGTCTCATGTTGAGCTGTTTCTGGTCGAATATATGTTGTAGGCTTTTGTGGTCTGTAAAGATAGTGCTTTTGTACCGTACAAGTAGTGTCTCCAGATCTTCAGAGCAAACACAACTGCTCCTAGTTCAAGATCGTGGGTAGTGTAGTTGACCTCATGTGTCTTCAGCTGCCTCGAGGCATAGGCGATGACCTTGATTACCTCGCTGCATCAGAACACATCCGAGCCCTTGATTTGGCGCATCGCAATAGACGACAAAGTCTTCTATCCCTTCGGGGAGGGATAGTATTGGTGCGGTGCACAAGGCTTGTTTGAGCGTTTGGAACGCTCTCTCCTGCTTCTCTTCCCAGTCAAAGGCCACGCCCTTCTTGGTCAGTGTTGTAAGATGTCACACCCCAAAACCGGAACGGCGGAAACGTTCGAGGGTGGAGGACGTCATTGTCAGTATCACAACAATGGAAAGTAGTAAACAAGCAACAACATCATCCATTGCATTAATAATATAATTTCATACAAGTGTGTTCTGTCAAGTTATGTAGACACCAAAAATATACATCAAAATAAAAGATAAGTCTTTAACGAGCTCCATCTTCTCAAAACCTGGCACCGGTACCTGTCTACTGGTGACCTGAGAATACAAGTTATTTTGAAAGAGTTTATCAGCTTTAAAGCTGGTGAGTTCATAAGTATATTAGTGTCTGTGTTTGTATGAAAGTGTTTGTAAGTCTGTAATGTATAAGTTTTGTAAAAGTTTGTAATTGTTTGAACTCTCCTAGAAAACCCTATGTTTCCTACTAAAAGTAGCCTTCTACCAAGGCATCTAGTGTCTGTGTGTGTGTCTCTTGTAAGAGTATGTATTTTCCCAAATCTGACTATCATTAACCAAAAATATAGTTTCTACATTATTGTTTATTGTGTGAATATCACAAAGTAAATGTAAAGGGAAAATGATATAGTACTGTAGTGTTGTATTAAGTAACTACTGCTGTACTAACTACTTTAAACCAATTGTTATTTAAAGTACCATGTGATCGGCCTGTATCCTGCTACCGACTCTATAGAAAAACGACGATGTAAGACATCGTAAGAAATGACGTTTGGCACCCGTAGACTTGCAAGTCCCACTGTAGCGAGCAACAAGGTGTAGGATAGTCAATCCAGTATAGATCTATACACAAACTCATACGCTCTCCATTTAAGGAGATTCTGGATACAAAATGGGTCATGACAGGTAGTGCCATGCCCCCGTTAAGTGGCTCACATAGCTGTAAGTAATGTATATGTATATGTATATGTATGTTCTAGCTGTATTGTGTGTTCTTTCTCTGTCTAGCCTGTATGTTTTGTTTCTCATCACTGTGTATTATGTTTGTTTCTCATCACTATGTATTATGTTTGTTTCTCATCACTATGTATTATGTTTGTTTGTCATCACTATGTATTACTCATGAATGAACTGACTCATTGTATGTTTCATTGTTCTAGTAATAGTATCTTCCTAAACTATACCTATTATAGTTTACTAGTAATGTTGTTTGTGTATATGAACATGTTTGTATACCTTTGCTACCCAAAGGCATTGAACTGAATGAAAGAAGTAACCTTTTATATCTATACACATATACATGATATATAACTAGGATTCAAACGACCTTCGGACAAATAACCCGAATACCCTAAGTCCACAACCAAACAAGGAACAGAAAGTAAGGTGAGCTATCAGTCCTAAGTCCTTTCAATCGTACTTATATAATTATATCCATATAGATACACATAATATATGTTAAACGAGTTTAATAAAAGTATTTGATATGCAAAAGAGTTTGTAAAACAGTTTGAAGTAAAACAGTTTGATAATACAGTTTGAAAAGTAAGAAATCCACTTGTTTGGTAGTTATTAATCACATGTGATTGATATAATAACTATAATAGTTCAACTTGTATTCCCCCCATAAAAGCATTTAAAAACATTTAAAAGGTTAATTAAGGGGTATGAACTCACCTGTAGTGAGTGGTTTGGATGAATGGAATGTATAGGATGCTAGGTGTCAAGTGAAGACTTGTACACACATAATGATCCTAGTTAACATATAATATCACATATATGTATCCAATTAGTCTTTAAACAACTAATTAACAAAGTTAAGACATCCTAGGACATGTAAAACACCTTATTTAAGTGCTAAAAGTCCTAAGGATTGCATCTAAGTGTTGTAGGACATTGCTATTGAGTTTAGGGTTCAAGGGGACCCTTTATTGGAGTTTACGGTTTTGTGACCATAACTCATTGAGTTTACGGTTGTAAACCCATGAGTTTACGGCCGTAAACTCATGTTTCTTTGACCATTTTGTGTTTTGAAGCCTGAAAGATCACAAGAAGCATTCCTACTTCATGTTTAAGCCTTAGGAAGATATTAGGGCACCATTTCACTCCTTTTAGGAGTTTACGGTCCTTGGACCATTTCCCTTTGGGTTTACGGCCGTAAACCCAAATGGTTTATGGTCTTTTGATGTTTTCAAGTACTAAGCACATCAAGGAAGGGATCTAGGCAAGTTTCCAAGGCTTAGAAGGGACTTGGGCACACTTTGGCACCCTTTTTGGGGTTTACGGTCCAAGAACATCTTGGACCGTAAACACCTTTGATCCTTGGTTTCTTGGGTGTTTTCTTGATGTTTAGAAGTGTAACAAGCTCTATAATACTCTAGGATAGAAGTACTTACTAGGTAGAAGCTTGAAAAGGTGTTAAAAGTCCAAGAACACTAGTGTGTGTTCTTGGTGTTCTTAGTGAAACTTGAAGATCTACACTTTTGGAATGATTTCACGGATGGAATCATGTTAGATCACTAGATTAAGGTATATATCAACTTATTAGGGTAAGAAACACTTACAAGTTGAAGATCTTGAAGAAATGTTGGATGATACTTGAGAGAGAATTGAGATTTGGATCTTGAAAATGTGAAAAATGGTAAAATATGACTAAGTGTCATATTTATACCCCCTTTTAGGGTTTACGGCCGTAAACACCTTTGCTTAGGCCGTAAAATCCAAACTCTTGGAGTTTCAGAATAATATTGTTGCACAATAAACCCTAGGGCATCCTCTCTCTTGATATCTCCTGAAGTACTAACTTAAAAACACTCAAACTTATTCCAAAAAGCTTGAAGTTAGCAGAAACTGTTCTGACTTCTATTGAATTGGATGGTTGTACAGAATAGAAATTTCGGGTTGTCACATAAGAGGTTTCGCAATGCGGGAGAAGTTCTGAATGAACCTGCGAGAGTAGCCAGCGAGGCCTAGAAATTGGCGAATTTCTGTATGCGTCTTCGGTGCTAACCAGCTCTCAATGGCTTTAATTTTGGATGGGTCCACCTGTATTCCCTCTTCGCTAACCACGTGCCCTAAGAATTCGACTCGTCGGATCCAAAATTCACATTTCGAGAACTTCGCATAGAGCTTCTCCGAACGCAGTGTTTCCAAGACCTGTTGTAGATGTTGACTATGCTCTTCGTTACTACGAGAGTAGATGAGTATGTCATCGATGAAGACGATGACGAACTGATCCAAGTAAGGACGACACACCCTATTCATTAAATCCATGAATACTGCAGGTGTGTTTGTTAATCCGAACGGCATCACTACGAATTCGTAGTGCCCATAACGAGTTCGGAAGGTTGTCTTCAGAACATCCTCCCCTAGCACGCGTAGTTGGTGATATCCGGATCTTAAGTCGATTTTTGAAAAGAAGTTCGCCCCTTGAAGTTGGTCAAATAAATCATCAATACGAGGTAGAGGGTAATGATTTTTGACGGTCAGCTTGTTGAGCTCCCTGTAGTCGATGCACATACGAAACGATTCGTCTTTCTTCTTGACGAACAAGACTGGAGCTCCCCAAGGTGAGAAGCTTGGTCTTATAAAGCCCTTGCTGAGCAGTTCGTTAAGTTGACAGGATAGTTCTTGCATCTCTACAGGTGCTAGACGATAGGGCGATTTGGCTACGGGGTAGCCCCTGGAACTAAGTCGATTCTGAACTCGACTTGACGTTGCGGAGGTAATCCTGGGAGTTCTTCTGGAAAGATGTCGGGAAAGTCGCGTACTACTGGAATGTTCTGAATGTCTTTCGTTTCTTGGCTCACATCGACCACATGAGCAAGGAATGAGCGACATTCCTTTCGCAAGAATTTCTGAGCTTGAATGCTCGAGATGATACGAAGGTTTGTGCCGGGTTTGTCGCCATAAACGACTATAGTTTCGCCAGACGGTAGATTAAGGCGAATAGCCTTTTCATAACACATGATGTCGGCACGATGTAGACTCAACTAGTCCATGCCGATAATGACGTCGGAAATTTTAATTGAGACTGGCATGAGGTCGATCGAAAATGAATGGCTATCTAGTGTTAGGGTACACCCTATGAATATACTGCTAGTGCTTTCTATCTTTCCATTAGCCATTTCTACAGTGAACGGTTCTTTAAGTGCTCGTGATTTTTGCTTAAGTAAATGAGCAAATTTTTGGTTCACGAAGCTCCTCTCCGCTCCACTATCAAACAGTATGCATGCATAAGAGTTATCGAGGAGAAACGTACCAGTGACCACTGTGGGGTCGGCAACCGCTTCCTCGTGGCCTATGGCCATAACCCTTCCCACTCCACCGACATTACCTGCCTTTGGGCAGTTCCTCTTGTAGTGGCCCACCTCGCCACAACCATAGCAAGCTTGGCCCACACCAGCGCCGGGGACTTGGGTGATTGGTTTGCTGGAGCCTTGCAGAAGCGGGCAATGTGCCTCTTCCTGCTGCAGTTAGAACACTGCATTTCACGACAGGCTCCAATGTGGTGGAATTTGCACTGGTTGCACTTAGGCAAACTTCCAGCATACTGCCTTACCGGAGCAGCAGCGGCAGGTGCTATCGCAGCATGCACTGCCACGACTTGCTGCTTTTTGGCAGCCTTCTTCTTCTTTTTGTCATCCCAGAACTTCCGCTTGGAATCAGCGGTTTTGGTGGGTTCTGAGATGGTCAGGGTTGTTGTTGCGGCCGGGGTACGAACCCCATGGTCAATAAGCCGCTGTGCCAATCGCTTGGCACTATCGAATGTAGTGGGGTTTGAAGCCAAAACATTTCCCTGGAATGGAGGCACCAGCCCCCATATGTACCTTTCAATCTTCTTCCCCTCTGTATGAACCATGTTAGGACAGAGGGCCACCAGCTCACAGAACCTGGCGGTGTAGGAGACTATGTCGGAGCCCTTCATGGTTAGGCTCCACAGTTCCTGTTCCAGTTTTTGGATTTCGCCCCTCGGGCAGTATTCTTCTATCATCAGCTCCCTCAGAGCTTCCCAGCCCATAGCATTAGCCACTATGAGAGATAGTGACTTGACATGGCTATTCCACCATGTCAGGGCCTTTGTCTCGAAGGTGCATGCAGCAAATTTGACTTTGCTTCCCTCCGGGCATGAGCAGATCTTGAAGATCGACTCTGTCTTTTCGAACCATTGCGAGAGGGCAATGACTCCGCCAGTCCCTTTAAAGGACAGTGGCTTGCAACTGGTGAAGTCCTTGTAGGAGCACTCTCTCAAGCGCACAAGGATTTCTCCATGAGTAGATTGAACAGGGGTTCCTCCTCCAGTGGAACCAGATGAATGATATTGCGCCATGGCTGTAGCCACAACCGCAGCTACAACAGCATTTAATGCTGCCGTATCGATTTGAGGAGCAGGTGGTGTTTCAGTTATCGGAGGATCACATCTTGTTGATCGACGTGGAGGCATCTTTTAACTATAAGTTTTAGAAAGATGAAGACATTGATAAGAATTTAATAGGAAAATTGATGAGAATGACTCATGGACTAACTCTCCATAGCCCAACAACACAATTGAATAGCACGATTGAAGGATGATCTAGTGCTAGCAGATGATAGCAATTGGATATTTATTTCCATAAGATTAGGTATCTGTCAATAATACTGGTATTACAGATGTAACAAGTTCGGGAAAAATGACCTAGAAGTAGGTCTTACATCAACCAAGATGGGAAAATTTTGACAGAACTACGACCTAATCAAGACTTAACAGGTCTAAGATTTACAAAGATAGGAAATTAGACTAGAGTTTTTACACAAACTAGGTTATATCCAAAAGAGAAGTCGATGAGACTCTAACGGCAACGAGAACTACTAGAGTGAGTTCTTGAATCCGACAGAAGACGTTCTATGTCCCTCATACGCCTATCAGATCTTGCTTGCTGAGCTCGAAGTTCCCTGACTTTGTGACAACCCGAAATTTCTATTATGTACAACCATTCACTTCAATAGAAGTCAAAACTGTTTCTGCTAACTTTCAAGTTTTTTTTAGGAATAAGTTTGAGGGTTTATAGATTAGTACTTCAGGAGATAACAGGAGAGAGGATGCATTAGGGTTTATTGTGCAACAATAAAGTCCCAAAACTTCAAAAGTTTGGAGTTTACGGCCTAAACTTGGTGTTTACGGCCGTAAACCCCAAGAGTATATATATGGCACTTAGCCATTTTATTCACTTTTTCACTTTTCAAGAACAAAACTCAAATCCTCTCAAGTAGCATCCGAGTTTTCCTTCTAGATCTTCAACTTGTAAGTGTTTCTAGCCCTAATAAGTTGATATCTACCTTAATCTAGTGATCTAAAATGATTCCATCCATGAAATCATTCCAAAAGTATAGAACTTCAAGTTTCACCAAGAACACACACTAGTGCTCTTGGACTTTTAGCACCTTTTCAAGCTTCTAACTAGTAAGCACTTCTATCCTAGAGTAATATAAGGCTTGTTACACTTCTAAACATCAAGAAATCACCAAGGAAACACAAGATCAAGGTGTTTACGGTCCAAGGTGTTCTTGGACCGTAAACCCTAAAAAGGGTGCCAAAGTGTGCCCTAGTCCCTTCTAAGCCTTGGAAACTTGCATAGATCCTTTCCTCATTATGCTTGGGACTCAAAACAATCAAAAGACCAAAACCATATGGGTTTACGGCTGTAAACCCAAAGGGAAATGGTCCAAGGACCGTAAACTCCATTTAGGAGTGAAATGGTGCCCTAATCACTTCCATAGGCTTATACTTCAAGTGGAAATTCTTCTATGGACTTGTAGAGCTTCAAAACAACAAATGGTCAAAGAAACATGAGTTTACGGCCGTAAACTCATGGGTTTACGACCGTAAACTCAAGGAGTTATGGTCACAAAACCGTAAACTCCAAGGAAGTTTACCCTTGAACCCCAAACTCAATAGCAAGGTCCTACCACCCTTAGATGAAATCCTTATGACTTATAGCACTTAAATCAAGTGTTTTACATGTCTTAGGATGTCTTAAACTTGGTTAATTAGTTGTTTTATGACTAATTGGATACATATATGTGATTATATGTTAACTAGGATCATTGTGTGTGTACAAGTCTTCACTTGACACTTAGGATCCTACATCATTCAGTTCATCCACAACCACCCACTACAGGTGAGTTCATACCCCTTAATCAATCTTTTAAATGATTTTAAATGCTTTAATAGGGGGGAAATACAAGTAGAAAACAACATGTTATAGAATCAATCACATGTGATTTATAACTGTGTTTTCAACCAACTGATTTCACATACTTCAAAATGTGACAAACACAATGATTTTCAGTCCTGTTATACTTTGTTATCAAATGAATTACTTTTGAAAGGTTTTATAAAATGACATCAAGTCATCATTATTATTGTTCAAAACTATTAAATGTTTTACAAAACCTCTTTCAACTTATTGTTTAAACCATATGTATACACTTATGTTTCATGTATATATGTATTGATATGAGAGCTTTCATTCTTCATTCAGTTCCAACACTCTTGGGTAGCAAGGGTGTATAAACCTACTTGGACACTCAACTTACATTCCAGTAAACTATTATAGGTATAGTTTAGGGGATACAAAACATTATTCCTACTACAAGGAATTACACCAGAGTCAGTTCATTCATGAGTCTATACTAATACATCAATATGAAGATATACTAATACATCAATATGAAGAGATACTAATACATCAATATGAAGAGATACTAATACATCAATATGAAGAGATACTATTACATGAATACTTGTACATAGATACTTCTACATGGATACTGTTACATAGATACTATATGATGAGGTACATTTACATACTATATGTGTAGATACTATTATATATGTACGAGACTAACCATTCTACACCCAGCTGTTAGCTACAGAGGGAAAATGTACATCGATGGATGTCTACGGTTAATACTATTCGGCATCTTCCATGTCGTGTTTACCCTAGTACCAAAGGATAATACTTAAATGATTATATAATTTCCCTTTTACTTTTATTTTGTGACACATTCACATAAACGATGAGGTAGACTATATATTTATAATAATAGTCACATGGGAAAAACTTTCATTTATACAGAAATGCATCTTTCAAAGCATTCAGGTCTTGGTAGAAGACTACCTTTTATACTAGTAGGAAATATGGGATTTTCTAGGTTTTTCACACTTATACTAAATGTTTCATCAAATATTTACAAGTCTTTCATAACAGCTTTTCAAATCAATGACACCATAATACTTATGAATTCACCAGCTTTATGCTGATCTACACTTTCAAAATAACTTGTATTCTCATGTCACGAGTAGACAGGTACGATGACCAGGTTTTGAGAAGACGGAGCACAAACAAACTCATCTTTTATTTTGATTACATATTTTGGTGTCTTATTACTATGAAAGAACTCTCGTGTATTACAACTTCACTTTTAATGCAATGGATGATGTTGTTGCTTGTTTACTACTTTGCACTGTTATGATACTTTACATGACGTCCTCCACCCCTGAACGTTTCCGCCGTTCTTGGTTTTGGGGTGTGACAGATTGGTATCAGAGCTTTGTTTATAGTGAATTGAGTATATCAACCCATAAAAGATATGCTAACTATAAATACATTGGGATTAAACTACTCTGACGAAGAGTTTATACTTTTAAATAATAAAATATTTAACTAAGTATACATGCCTGCATTCATACTAAAATCAGTGTCACAATGACAAGAACAAAAGTATTACGATTGTTGAATATCACAAGTAAGCTCGGGGATGTATGGTCGGTCCTGGGAGTGGAATAGCCCGATTAACTATGCTGGTCCGAGGAGTGATTAGCATATGCCCAAGAATGGTTGTGATGTGGCAACAAGTCTAAAAACTTGTTGGATTAATGTCTAAGTCCATAACTATAATTGGTAAGACTTGACCCGACCCGGCATGGTCCATTTGGGTTGCATGGCATCATGCATTTGGATAGACTATAATGAGAGAAATAACACTTAAGGTTGGTTAATATATTATAAGTTCTAATATATTAATAAGGTTATTTAATTAGTATTGATCAAGAATTAATTTGGAATTAATTAAGTGATCAAAAGGAGACTAATTAAATATATGGGTTGATTGTGTAAATCATTCATTCTTATATATGTGGGCTTGTGATCCAAGATTCCTTATGTTGGACTAAGTCCATGTGGTGACCCATGGATACTCCATGGAGGTTAAAATCCATGGAGCATAAGGAATGGGTAAAGTTATGAGTTACATGGTGTAACCCTAATAGCCACCATATAAAAGAATCCCATGGCTCAAGAAATCGTGCACTAATGTGTGAGTGTGAGGGCTAGACGATTTCAAGGAGTGTTCAAGTTTCTCTCAAGTTATTCCAAGTGTATTTGGTGTTGTGTGAACCATTTGAGGTGTCACACTTGGGGCACTAGGCACTCAAGCTTCATGAAGACATTCTACATCAAAGAGGTATGTATTCTATCTTGTTATATTTATTATTTTGTATGCTACATTAGGATAATACCTTGGATGTTCATAATTGTATGTATAATAGAGAAAACATAGATCCAAGGTATTTAGGGTTGGATGTACACTTAGGAGTGTTAGAATTCTCATAACCCAACAGTGGTATCAGAGCCTAGGCTTGTTTTCTTGTTATACTTGCAAAAGTAGCTGAAAAATCGAGTTGGATGCATATATTCGATTGTTTTGGCTGGAATTGGACTAGGAACATTACCCTAAGATGTTTTGGACTTATAAACTTGTTTTTGATGTGGTAATGTTCATGCTAATCCAATTTCTAAGATAATTGTCATAATTTCAAGATTTGTATTAGTTTGTATGTTCATGCTAATTTCTTGAAGATTGATGATTTGAATTATCTTGTTCTTATGAGGTTCTTAGATTAATAGAAAAGTTGTGTGAAATAGTTGTTTTCAATCCATTTTAATCTAAGAGTTGATTCCAAAGTGTGTTTTTGTAACTTGTCCTCAAGTTATATGAAAAGTCACTTTAAGAATCATAAAACTCATAAAAGTTGGCAAATGTTACAAAATGAAAAGTCTCTTCATTAAATTAAAAAAAAAGTGTAACCTTAATTAGTTCCGTAAGTTACAATAAAAAAAGGTTATTTTTTTTATTAATTAGTTTAAAGTCTTCCATAACTTGTCCTCAAGTTATGGAACTTGAAGAGTTTTTTTTTTTTTTTTTTTTTTTTAATTAAAGCTACTTTAAACTCATAAGTTATGGAATTAATTAGTTTTGAATAGTTTCAAAACTTGCCCTCAAGTTTTGGAATTTGAAAAGTTTTCACTTATGAATACTTTAATTCCAAGTTAGCCCTTAGAATTTTAAAAGTTAAAATTCAACCCTTATACTTTATAATATTATAAGTTAATAATATTTATATATATGTATAAGAGTAAAGTCAGTCTTACCATTACTAGGCCTCATTCACGAAGCCGGTCTATAAGGGGGGTATAAGGTTACTGCCTATAAAATGGCAGTTTAATGGGTGTCCACTCTCACCCACCGCTTCCTTGACTGGTGGAGGGTCGTTAGCCGAACGGGTAGGACAAGGACTATAATTCTCCTTTCATTAAAAGTATTAATGATAAATACTAAGTAACTAAACTCTTATTAATACCCAATCTTAGTTACTTAGGAAAATGTGAATTTGGTGCTAACCCATGAAATTACACTTTGCACTTTGCTTAAGTCGTTAGTGGAGCGTGTGTGGTTAACCGGCACACTAACCTAGACTTAACAAGGTAGGCAAAGGGTAACTTAATATTTATCATAGTATCGGTGGAGCGTGTGTGGTTAACCGGCACACTGATTAAGGGGTAAATATTAAGGGTACCATGTATATTTGCATGGTTATTCACACCTTGTTTTGTGATCCTCGGCATCCCAGTCACAAAACCTGAAGGGCACACTCGAGATTGAAACATGCCTTTGAACAGTTCAATGAATCTCAAAGATCTAGGACTTTCAAATCCAATTAAAACCTAATAAATTATTTCTTTTTTCATGGTGGAAATTGGTGAATCGTCATTCACCTACCTTCGAATATTTTATAGCTTGGATTACGGCATCCCTCTTCTAAGTTATAAAATAGTTTGTTGGGTCCTAGCCTTAATATTTCATATTGGGTGTCATATTAAGGACTTTAAATCAACTATCTTGAATATCTCCCAAAAAGATGTCTGGTCTGGACATTTATGATCTTCCCAAATCTCTTGAAACAAGCTTTCCTAAATGAAGATGATGTCCCATGGATATCATACTTCTTTCACCTCCTCCAATTATTCTCCCTAACCCACAAGTTCCTATAAAGTTTAAGGTCACTCAAGCCCTATTGGCAAGGCAAGGTCTAGGTGTGATCACATCTTGGAGATGTAGTCACATATTGACAAGCCGGGAGAGTTGGGTGTCAAAGTCTTGAGAAAGTTGGTGGCTCAACTACTTTCTAAGTCACATAGTGAGTTCTTTTGGGAATCCTATGAAACAGACTAAGACAAGACCCTTAATGATCTTATCTATTTGCTAAGATCAACTTCCTAAAACGCTATGGACATTGACAATGACGCCATTGGATATCCAGTAAAGCTCTCTCTTCCCGATGGAAAGGGATCGGCCATAGTCAACTCTGTTGACCCAATGGTAAAGAGAGAGGCGAAGTCTGAGATAGTCCCATTATCAAGAATCCATAGGTAACTATTGCCAAAGGAAGGGGCATTGGTTACGAAGCTGCCAAATTTACCTAAGGATGTTAAAGTCAATAAGTTTGGCTCTACTTCAGGTAAAGTCCATTGTCTAACTCTATTAAGTACATGCTGATTCTGATCGCGAAGATGGATTTCAATCGCATGGTTCGGTGATCAGAATTTTGGGCTATTACTTAAGAGTTATGATATTTATATTGCTTAGGAATAGATAACAACAAGGTTTTCATATGGATTGTAAGGATAAGTTTTTCTGCAAAGTTTTAAAATAAAAGAAAAAAGGTTTTGATTTTATTTATTTTAAGTATCCTTACAATGGCATTTGTGAAAAGTTATTGCTTATAAGATTCCATTGATAGCAATATTGGAAAAATGGATATTTGATTCTTTCGGTTCTGGTAGTGTCTAATATTACCAAATAAGGAAAGATTCTCATCACCCAAGGTTCAATTGGACCGAAACTTGGAATCATGCAAGTTGTATAGTATGATGAATGAGAACTTTCAGCTTGGAAAATTAAGACTAATTCCTTATGTGAATAAGGAAAGGACTAAGGGATCGAGTACACATTCTTGTGCACTGGTCAAGTCCACCACAAAAGATCAAGAAGACTATTCGTCATGATTTACTTAAGTTTAGTAAATATGGTTATACTTATAAGTTTAAGTATAAGTCTGTAGCATTGGAGAAGTTTCAATGTGAGACAGAACGAATAAGAAGAATCAAAGTATGGCAGAAAGATAAAAGTTTCTCAAATCTGAAAAGATGGGAGAGTACTTTAGTATCATGTTTATGATCATCTTAATGATTAAGATACCATATCACAATTGGTCCTGTAAAGTCAAGAAGAGGAGTCATGAATTGTTGAAATGGTTAAATCAAAAAGATGAGTCATACTTCGTTCCAAAACAATTCTTAGAGTCATACTCCAAGATTGTAACTTGACTGACATATCTTAAAGAGGGTTTGTTAACACTAGTCAAATGTAAGAGTAAAAGGTTATCTACTCTTGTACATTTGAAATTGGTAAGTTGTGATGTTTTGGATAAAACAGAGACCAACTTAGGCCAATTGTGTAAAGTATTAGTCTTGATAAAGAATCCGCACTATCTCTTGAATATTTGACAAGGGAGTCTTATATGTCAAGAGGACAGTGGGAGTCTTAAAGCTCTTGAAAGTTTCAAGACTTAATCAAGAATAAAACCTAAAGTCCTTCACTAGCACACGACTTGAGGTTTATAACCTATCGTGTTGAAATTTTTGTGCCTATTCAAGTTGGCTTTGCATAGGAGTTCTGAGAGTTCTCAATTGGTTGCACAACTACTTGGAAGCAATGGCAGGCACCTGAGCTGCCAAATGGCAAGAATTTAAGATTGCACAAGTTTAATCAATATGAGTTTGGATTTGTCACTAACCTTTTCTTGTGATTATGGTTTTGAAAAATTCACATGGATACGAACACATACACTATTAAATCTAAGTGTCATAAGGTTTCTCTCCGATTCATGAAAATGATGGTGAGGAAACACTTTCACTAAGTAGATTTTAGCTAGATAGCAATTGTGATATTTGCATTCTCAAAGTCGTTAGTGGAGCGTGTGTGCTTTACCGGCACACTAACATGGACTTGTGAGAAGTGGCAAAGGTCTAAACAATTGAGACTATGATTACGGCATCCCTTTTCATAGTTCTAAAATTGTTTAGACACACATGTGAGCTATCTAAGAGAGGTGTATGATTTTGATAAAGTTTTATCAAAACAATCTAGTATCAGAAATCTGAACTTTGGTAAGAAAGTCAGCTGATTTCTGAGTACATGTCAAAGCTAGTGGGAGCATAAGTGTTATGCTAATAATCATCATGTTAGTGGGAGCATGATAATTATGACAAAGGTTGCAAGTTAGCAATGTTAATTATAGAAAACAAAAGTTTCAATTCGTGAGGTTGCAGGGGTTGAAAAAGTTGTTTTGCTATAATTAAGGGAGAGGAAATTATACTTCATTTCAATTCTAAAAAGCTTAGATTGAGATTTTAATCGTATTTAATCAAGGATATATATATGAATTTCATGTTGGAATGGCTCAACATAAGGAAATTCTATATATGGGTCCATTATTTGTGTTCTAAAATTCGATTATGATTACGGCATCCCTTTTCATAATCTGAATTTTGAGAACTTGGCAAATTGAAATGGAAATATTATAGCAAAAGACTGGTTTAGTCTTTATGTGAGACATCATGAATCGTGTCCCATATGCTTCGGATATAGGATCGATTACATGTGCTATATTCATCCTTTCTAAAATTTTCCAAATGCCTGGGGCATTATGAAGGGAAAAGGTCTAGAATTGGATATGACTAAAATGATTAAGCAATTGTCGAGGACAATCTAAGGTTCACCAAAGATTGGTTGCTCAAGGACAGTTGGAAGTATAATGTTAATTCTGGAAGGACCATATTGACATAATCTGTAAGGAGGCAACTCTTGTTCAGAAGTGATAGTCAAAATGGAATATGGAAATGTTTCAAAGTTAGAAATTATTCAATCTGTGTAAGATTAGGAAACTTAATGAAAGAAGGATGTTTCCAAGGAGCTGATCTCCTTTGGAATGCTCTGTAATGATTGTTGTCAAGTCTTTATGACTTTATGCATAATCATTAAGAGGATCAATTCATATAAGTTTAGAATCTAACAGATTTCAGTAAATGGCATGAATTTGGAATTCTTGCATTTGCAGTAAGGATTTGGGACTGTGGAAAAAGGATCATTGGAGTGATGTTCAATTGATCTATTTTACAAAGTAAAGATCATAGAAAAACATAGTATGCATACTTGGTGTATGGCATGACTAGTGTTTAGAAAACATAGTGTACATGCTTGGAGCATGGGACAACTATTGTTTTAAATTCAAGTATAAAGTTGATAAAACCGAAACAATGAATAATGAGTAATCAGTATGGTGATAAATATAAGTGTTTATTTATATTCATAGGGTTTGATACCATATTTGATTCATTTATTCTTGTGTTTCACTTTGCATGTTTTGACTTCCAGAATAACTAAGTCGCTCTTCCTGAATGATTAAGTTATTCAAACCATCCACAGTCGGTCATATGTTGGAAGTAGATATGAATCAAGACTGTCATGGGTTGGTTTGTAGAGGTCCAAGTTGGTGGACAAAGTGATGCTACAACACTCATGAGTGCTCATAAGTTCTGAGTATTGGATTCAACCCGCGCTCATTTGAATCACTTCATGGATTTTATCACGAGTGATCATGAGACGATAATATCTTATATTCTTCAAACCTAGAGATATGAGTTGTTACTATGAGTTGGTTATACATTGATTGCACGAAAACGCATTGGTAACTCGATGTTATAAAACGTGCCTTTGTGTATGATTCAACAAGTAGTAGAACAATCCATATGAGTCGAAGTTTATCCATTCCTTTTACCTTCGGGATAAAAGCGATATCTGTGGGCCCCTCGATGATTTAAAGATGATACATGTGAGTGCTTGGCCAAGCCAGGACTGATTTGATTTGTTCAATCAGTCAGTCATCATGAATCGGAAATCGGGAAACAACAAATGGACATAGAGAATGATTGATAATCCATGTCTCAGTCCATATGATATCTAGAATGAAGGAATATACGATCCCTTATCTAATGGACAAGTCATTGACAAAGGTCAGAGTTCATCGACAAGGTCAGAGTTCGACAGAAGCTTTTGAGAGCTACGATTGCTGATCGGTTCCTGAAGTCATACGCAATAATAGTTTTAGACTTATCCAAGTGGGAGACTGTTGGATTAATGTCTAAGTCCATAACTATAATTGGTAAGACTTGACCCGACCCGACATGGTCCATTTGGGTTGCATGGCATCATGCATTTGGATAGACTATAATGAGAGAAATAACACTTAAGGTAGGTTAATATATTATAAGTTCTAATATATTAATAAGGTTATTTAACTAGTATTGATCAAGAATTAATTTGGAATTAATTAACTGATCAAAAGGAGACTAATTAAATATATGGGTTGATTGTGTAAATCATTCATTCTTATATATGTGGGCTTGTGATCCAAGATTCCTTATGTTGGACTAAGTCCATGGGGTGACCCATGGATACTCCATGGAGGTTAAAATCCATGGAGCATAAGGAATGGGTAAAGTTATGAGTTACATGGTGTAACCCTAATAGCCATCATATAAAAGAATCCCATGGCTCAAGAAATCGTGCACTAATGTGTGAGTGTGAGGGCTAGACGATTTCAAGGAGTGTTCAAGTTTCTCTCAAGTTATTCCAAGTGTATTTGGTGTTGTGTGAACCATTTGAGGTGTCACACTTGGGGCACTAGGCACTCAAGCTTCATGAAGACATTCTACATCACAGAGGTATGTATTCTATCTTGTTATATTTATTATTTTGTATGCTAGATTAGGATAATACCTTGTATGTTCATAATTGTATGTATAATAGAGAAAACATAGATCCAGGGTATTTAGGGTTGCATGTACACTTAGGAGTGTTAGAATGCTCATAACCCAACAAAACTTACCAACATTACCACAATGAAATACCATAGGGGTATTTGGTGTTACTATAATTACTTATTTGAGAACAAAAAGGTCTTTATTAGTAGGTCAATAGTTGCTGAGTGGATACACTAAGTTTATATGTATCTAGGACGTCATAGACTTAGAATATGTAAATCTTTGCTTTACTTCTTGTCCTTGTTTGTTTGCAGGCTTAGAGTTAGGGTCACTTATTCGAAGGTCTATCATGTCCTGAGTACATATAACTGGTATGCACTAAACAAGTATTGAAGTAACTGATAAAGATCATCTTACAATTATCTTAGTTAGTACGTCTATTAATTTCTTCTTATATCCCTTTTCTCGCGTAGATATCATGGCTGGATTCCATCCCCACGGCGACCCGTACTACCCTAACCACGACAATGCTGGATGGCTCGGAGAGGAGCCAGAGAATGATCACCCAATTCCTTTGGATGATTACGAAGCTGAAGGCTTTTCTGATAGTTCTGACTCAGAACCAGAAGTCAACAATCTACCCCCAGCTGCTCAAAACCCAAACCTGAACCCTCGTCCAGCATTTCAAGGACCCACACCTCTGTGGGCCACAAACTTGAATAGATGGAGTCAGGAACAGAGCCAACCCATCCCCTACAATGGAGACAGAAGCTTCTACAACCTCACTGAGGGAGGTTCAGCTGACAGGGTCCTACCCATGATGGTTCGTAGGATTTCTCGGAACACCGAACAGGGTCGAGCTGCTATCGACCGAGTCATGGAGATTGACGCCAACTCTAGCGTTAACACGTTCCCCATTCGCCAACTAGAGTCTGCTCATGAAAGGACTCTGGTCCACAATGCAGCTCTGCAGAGAGAACTTGCTGGAACCCAAGCTGAAGTCAGGGAACTTCGAGCTCAGCAAGTAAGATCTGACAGGCGTGTGAGGGACATGGAACGCCTTCTTTCAGAATCAAGAACTCACCCTAGTAGTTCTCGTCGCCGATAGAATCTCATCGACTTCTCTTTTGGATATAACCTAGTTATGTAAAACTCTGGTCTAATTTCCTATCTTTGTCTTAGACCTGTTAGGTCATGATTTGGTCGTAGTCCTGTCAAAATTTTCCTATCTTGGTTGATGTAAGGCCTCCTACTAGGCCATTTTTCCCGAACTTGTTACATCTGTAATTCCAGTAATATTGACAGGTACCTGATCTCATGGAAATTATTATCCAAATGCTATCATCTGTTAGTTCTAGATCTTCATTCAATCGTGCTGTTGGACTATGAAGAGTTAGTCCATGAGTCATTTTCATCAACTTTCCTATTGAATTCTTATCAATATCTTTATCTTTCTAAACTTATAGTTAAAAGATGCCTCCTCGCAGAAGTACAAGGCGTAACAAAAATAACGAAACACCGATACTACCACCACCTCCACCACCTGCTCAGTTTGACGCTGCTATGTTCCAAGCGGCTGTCACGGCGGCCATAGCAGTTGCCATGTCACACATCCATACTCCTGTCCCTAGTGGATCGGGAATAGGTGCACCTCCTTCCAACCATGGCAAGAGCCATGGGCATCCCCAGGAATGCACCTACAAGGATTTTACAAATGCCAAACCCTGGAATTTCAATGGATCTGGTGGGGTTAAGATCTTAAGACAGTGGATAGAAAAGACAGAAGCGGTCTTTGAAATCTGCGCCTGCCCAGAGGGCAACAAGTTCAAGTTTGCTACTTGTACCTTTTATGACAGGGCTTTAACTTGGTGGAATGGCCACGTTAAGTCTCTGACTCTCATAGTGGCAAACTCGATCAGCTGGGAAAACTTGAAAGCCATGCTGATGAGAGAGTACTGTCCTCGAGGTGAAATTCAAAAACTCGAGCAGGAACTCTGGGGTCTAGAAATGGTTGGTTCCGACATATCAACCTATACAAATAGATTCTGTGATCTGGCAATTCTTTGCCCTGATATGGTTGCTCTGGAGAGCAAGAAAATAGAGAGATATATTTGGGGACTGTCGCCCCAGATCCAGCCAAGTGTGTTAGCATCCAGGCCTGTTACTTTTGACAGCGCTAAAGAGCTGGCACAATCTCTCATAGATCACGGAAACCACCAAAACCCAACGATTCCTACACCCAAACCACAAAAAGGAAACAACAACAACAAGAAAAAGGGGTGGAACAAGAGGAAAAGCTTGTCTTCGCAAGAATCCTCAAAGGGACAACAACTAGTGGCAATCAATGCTGCCACTGTAACCCCTGTTGTCCCTGCCAATCCCTTGCCAGCGAAACCTTATGCCGGTAATCTTCCGAGGTGCAACAAATGCACTTTCCATCACAACGGACCTTGCCGGGAAATGCAGTGCAATAACTGCAACAGAAAGGGGCACACTGCCCGTTTCTGCAAGACTCCAGCAAGGCCGACCGCCCAAGTTCCCAACGCCAGTGTGGGCCAAGCTTGCTACGGTTATGGCGAGGTAGGCCACTACAAGAGGAACTGCCCTAAGGCGGGGATAGCTGGCGGAGTAGGAAGAGTTCTGGCCATAGGCCACGAGGAAGCCGTAGCTGATCCTATGATAGTTACTGGTACGTTTCTCCTCGATAACTCATATGCTTGCATACTTTTCGACAGTGGAGCTGAGAAAAGCTTTGTAAACCAGAAATTTGCACACCTTCTTAAACAAAAACCACGTGCATTAGATAAATCATTCACTGTAGAAATGGCAAACGGGAAAACGGAAAGTACTAACTGCACATACGTAGGTTGTACTCTAACTTTAGATGGCCATACTTTCGAGATAGACCTCATGCCGGTCCCAATTAAAAGTTTCGACGTCATTATCGGCATGGATTGGTTGAGTCTTCATCGCGCCGACATCTTGTGCTATGAAAAAGCAGTTCGTCTTAACCTCCCTAACAGCGAAACCCTAGTTATCTACGATGACAAACCTAGTACGATCCTTCGCATCATTTCGTGCATCCAAGCTCAGAAGTGCTTACGAAAGGAATATCATGCATTCCTCTCAAACATCGTCGATACGAGTCAAGAAGTAAAAGACATTCAGAACATCCTAGAGGTACGCGACTTTCCCGACATCTTTCCAGAAGAACTACCGGGATTACCACCACAACGCCAAGTCGAGTTCAGAATCGACTTAGTGCCAGGGGCTACGCCAGTAGCCAAATCCCCATATCGTCTGGCACCAGCGGAGATGCAGGAACTTTCCAGTCAGTTTAACGAACTTCTCAAGAAGGGATTCATTAGACCAAGCTTCTCACCAAGGGGAGCATCGGTCTTGTTCGTCAAGAAGAAAGACGGATCGTTTCGTATGTGCATCGACTACAGAGAACTCAACAAGCTTACCGTTAAAAATCGTTATCCCTTACCCCGCATTGACGATTTATTTGATCAACTTCAAGGAGCCAAGTACTTCTCGAAGATAGATCTACGATGCAGATATCACCAACTGCGAGTGTTAGAGGAGGATGTTCCCAAGATAGCCTTCCGAACTCGTTATGGACACTACGAGTTTGTAGTGATGCCGTTCGGATTAACTAACGCGCCCGCAATATTCATGGATTTAATGAATAGGGTGTGTCGTCCTTACTTGGATCAGTTCGTCATCGTCTTCATCGATGACATACTCATATACTCTCGAAGTAAGGAGGAACATAGTCAACACCTCCGAAGAGTCTTAGAAACATTACGATCGGAGAAGCTCTATGCAAAGTTCTCTAAGTGCGAATTTTGGATTCGAAGAGTCAAATTCTTGGGCCACGTAGTTAGTGAAGATGGAATACACGTGGACCCTTCCAAAATCAAGGCCATTGAGAACTGGTCAGCACCGAAGACACCTACGAAAATTCGGCAATTTCTAGGTCTCGCTGGCTACTATCGCGGGTTCATTCAGAACTTCTCCCGCATTACGAAACCTCTTACAACACTGACCCAGAAAGGCGTGGCCTTTGACTGGGAAGAGAAACAGGAGAGAGCGTTCCAAACGCTCAAGCGAGCCTTGTGCACCGCACCTATACTATCCCTCCCCGAAGGGATAGAAGACTTCGTTGTCTATTGCGATGCTTCAAATCAAGGGCTTGACTGTGTTCTGATGCAACGAGGTAAGGTCATCGCCTATGCCTCGAGACAGCTGAAGACACACGAGGTTAACTACACCACACACGATCTTGAGCTAGGAGCAGTCGTGTTTGCTCTGAAGATCTGGAGACACTACCTATATGGTACAAAAAGCACGATCTTTACAGACCACAAGAGCCTTCAACATATATTCGACCAGAAGGAGCTCAACATGAGACAACGACGGTGGGTCGAGCTACTCAGTGATTACGAATGCGAAATTCGTTATCATCCGGGTAAAGCCAACGTAGTAGCTGATGCCCTAAGTCGGAAAGAATATTCTGGTCGTAGAGTCAAATCTTTGACTCTAACTATCCATTCACACTTGTCCACGCAAATTAAGGAGGCTCAGCTCGATGCTTTGAAACCTGAAAATGTGGCGAGTGAAACCCTAAGAGGGATGGATAAGAATTTGGAAGTCAAGGGTGGCAGAGCCTTATACCTCACGGATCGGATCTGGACACCGAAACACGGTGGCTTTAGAGACTTGGTCATGACCGAGGCACACAACACTCGTTATTCCATCCACCCAGGTTCAGATAAGATGTATCTGGATCTGAAAAAGCTATACTGGTGGCCTAACATGAAAGCCGAGATTGCTACCTTCGTAAGTAAATGCCTTACTTGCGCCAAGGTCAAGGTCGAATACCAGAAACCCTCAGGTCTACTACAACAACCGGAGATAACGGAATGGAAGTGGGAGCGGATCACTATGGACTTCATAACCAAGTTTCCCAACACAACGGATGGACTTGATACCATATGTGTCATCATCGACAGACTGACCAAGTCCGCACACTTCCTGCCTATCAAGGAAACAGACAAGATGGAGAAGCCTACAAGAACTTACATTAGGGAGATTATACGACTACACGGTGTTCCCATATCCATTATCTCGGACAGAGATAGTCGATTCACTTCGAGGTTTTGGCAGTCGCTACAAAGTTCCCTAGGAACTAGGTTGGACATGAGTACAGCCTACCATCCACATACCGACGGACAAAGTGAGAGAACTATCCAAACCTTGGAAGATATGTTGAGAACCTGTGTGATCGACTTTGGGAAGGCATGGGATACTCATTTACCGCTTGTCGAATTCTCATACAACAACAGTTATCACACGAGCATAAAGGCTGCTCCATTTGAAGCCCTCTATGGCCGAAAGTGCAGATCCCCTCTGTGCTGGGCTGAGGTGGGTGATACCCAGTTAGCTAAAGGACGAGTTCCTGACATCACTCTCACAGGTCCGGAGATCATTCGGGAAACGACAGAGAAGATCGTTCAGATCCGTGAACGATTGAAAGCCTATAGAGACCGACAGAAAAGCTACGCAGACAAGCAAAGGAAACCATTGGAATTCCAGGTGGGAGACCGTGTTCTATTGAAGGTCTCACCCTGGAAGGGCTTGATACGCTTCGGAAAGCGTGGAAAGCTAAATCCAAGGTACATAGGGCCTTTCGAGATTCTCGCAAGAATCGGCCCTGTAGCATACAAACTTACCTTATCGCACGAACTCAGCAACGTACATTCTACTTTCCACGTCTCGAACTTGAAAAAGTGTCTGTCCGACGAGACTCTTGTAATCCCACTCGACGAGATCGAGATCAACGAGAGCCTCAACTTCATGGAAGAACCAGGAGAGATCATGGACCGGGAGGTCAAGCCAACGAAACAAAGCCGTATCCCGATAGTGAAGGTTCGCTGGCACGCCAAGCGAGGACCTGAATTCACTTGGGAGCGAGAGGATCAGATGAAACTGAAATATCCTCTTCTTTTTACTTAGTTATTTGTAACTACTTATTTGCTAAAACTCTAATTTCGGGTCGAAATTCCTTCTAACAGGGGGATGATGTGACAACCCAAAATTTCTATTATGTACAACCATTCACTTCAATAGAAGTCAAAACTGTTTATGCTAACTTTCAAGTTTTTTTTAGGAATAAGTTTGAGGGTTTATAGATTAGTACTTCATGAGATAACAAGAGAGAGGATGCATTAGGGTTTATTGTGCAACAATAAAGTCCCAAAACTTCAAAAGTTTGGAGTTTACGGCCTAAACTTGGTGTTTACGACCGTAAACCCCAAGAGTATATATATGGCACTTAGCCATTTTATTCACTTTTTTACTTTTCAAGAACAAAACTCAAATCCTCTCAAGTAACATCCGAGTTTTGCTTCTAGATCTTCAACTTGTAAGTGTTTCTAGCCCTAATAAGTTGATATCTACCTTAATCTAGTGATATAACATGATTCCATCCGTGAAATCATTCCAAAAGTGTAGATCTTCAAGTTTCACCAAGAACACCAAGAACACACACTAGTGTTCTTGGACTTTTAGCACCTTTTCAAGCTTCTAACTAGTAAGTACTTCTATCCTAGAGTAGTATAAGGCTTGTTACACTTCTAAACATCAAGAAATCACCAAGGAAACACAAGATCAAGGTGTTTACGGTCCAACTGTTGGATTAGGTGTGTATGCCCATAACTATTATTGGTATGTATTCGACCCGAGAGTAGCATGGTCCATTTGGGTTGCATATCATCAGGACAATTTGTTAGGATGGACTTTTGAGAGAAGAGGTTATATATGATTTATTAATATATTATAAGTTCTAATATATTAATATGAAATCATTTGTTTTAATTAGTATTGATCAAGAATTAATTTGGAATTAATTTAGTGATCAAAAGAGACTAATTAAAACTATGGGGACTAATTATGGTAATTAGTTATATTTATATGTGTTGGGCTTATGATCCATGTTGGACCAAGTTTATGTATGGATACATAAAGAGATGGGCCACATGAACTATGGATCATAAAACCCATGGATATGGGTTAGGGTTATACCCATGACTCTTAGAATTCAACACATATAAATACATATGTTATGACCTAAAACCGCCACCCTTGTGTGTGTGTGCATGGGCTTGGAGTTCATGAAGGTTTTAGAGTGCATGAAGATTCTCTCTCAAGTCCTACCTTTGTCCTTGATGTGTTGTGACTTCATTTGAGGCTTCCACACTATTGGGGCTAAGTTCTTAAGGCCAAATACATCAAGACTTCCAGCCACACAAAAAGGTATGTTACACTATCTAGTATTTTATGTAGTTTGTATGACAATTGCATGCTAGCTATAGGTTCAATACCTTGGAAAACATTCTCATGTATAATTAGTGAAAACATAGATCCAAGGTATTTAGGGTTGTATGTGCACCATAGGATGTTGTATTATACCAAAACCCAACAGTGGTATCAGAGCCAAGGCTTGTTTTCATGTTATACTTGCTGAAAATGGCTGAAAAAATCGAAAATTTTGGCTGTCTGAGTGCTGGACTCGCCGAGTCCACTGATGGACTCGCCGAGTCCATGAAGAAATTCATCCAACTCGTCGAGTTGGTTTGTGCACTCGACGAGTAGGACCCCCTGACAGCATATTTTCGACTTTTAAGGCTGTAATTGGACTAGAAACATTACCCTAAGCTGTTTTTGGTCTTGTAAACCTGTTTTTGATGTGGTAATGTTCATGCTAAACCAATTTCAAAGATAGTTGTCAATAGATTCATGTTTTGTATTAGTTTAATGGTTAGGCTAATTTCATCAAAAAGTTTGATTTGAATTGTCTTGTTCTTATGAGTTAGTCTAGATTAATAGAAAAGTTATGTGATAATTTGTTTTCAATCCATATTAATCTTAAAGTTGCTCATAAAATGTGTTTTTGTAACTTGTCCTCAAGTTATAATTTGTTTTCAATCCATATTTGTTTTCAATCCACATTTATGATTCTTTAAAACTCATAAGATTTCCATAAGTTAGGAAAAATGAAGAGTCTTATTTTCTTGAATGATTTTAAAGTCTTCCATAACTTGTCCTCAAGTTATGGAACTTGAAGAGTTTAGTCATTAAACTACTTTAAACTCATAGGTTATGAAAATGAAGATTTTATTTTTCCTTAAATGTTTTTTAAAGTCTTCCATAACTTGTCCTCAAGTTATGGAACTTGAAGAGTTTTCATTAAAACTACTTTAAATTCATAAGTTATGGAATTGAAAAAGGTTTTTGAATTGTTCAAAACTTGCTTTCATGTTTTGGAATTTGTAAAGTTTCCCCCCATGAATACTTTAGTTCCAAGTTAAACCCTTAGAATTTTAATAGTTTAAAATTCAACCCTTATACTATTATAATATTATAGGTTTAATATTTATATATATGTGTAAGAGTAAAAGTCAGTCTTACCGTTAGTAGGCGTCATTCACGAAGCCGATCTATAAGGGGGGTATAAGGTTACTGCCTATAAAATGGCAGTTTAATGGGTGTCCACTCTCACCCACCGCTTCCTTGACTGGTGGAGGGTCGTTAGCCGAACGGGTTTGACAGGACTATAATTCTCCCTTCATTAAAAGTATTAATGATAAATACTAAGTAACTAAACACTTATAAATTCCCAATCTTAGTTACTTAGGAAAATGTGAATTTGGTGCTAACCCATGAAATTTACACTTTGTACCTTACCAAGTCGTTAGTGGAGCGTGTGTGGTTAACCGGCACACTAACATGGACTAGTAAGAGTGGCGAAGGGTAACTTAATGTTTATCATAGATCGGTGGAGCGTGTGTGGTTAACCGGCACATCGATTAGGTGATAATATTAAGGGTACCAAGTGAATTTGCATGGTTATTCACACCTTGTATTGTGATCCTCGGCATCCCAGTCATAAAATTTGAGAGGGCACAATCGAGATTGAAACATGCCATTGAAAAGTTCAATGAATCTCAAAAGATCTAGGAGTTTCAAAACCAATTAAAACCTAATAAATTATTTCGGTTTTCATGGTGGAAATTGGTGAATTGTCATTCGCCTACCTTCAAATATTTCATAGCTTGGATTACAGCATCCCTCTTCCAAGTTGTAAAATATTGTGTTGGGTCCTAGCCTTAATATTTCATATTGGGTGTTATATTAAGGACTTAAATCAACTAACTTGAATATCTCCCATTGTAGATGTCTGGTTTAGACATCTATGATCTTCCCAAATCTCTTGGAATTTCACTTCCTCCACCCCCTCTAATTATTCTCCCTAACCCACAAGTTCAAGGTCACTCAAGCCCTATTGGCAAGCAAGGTCTATGTGTGATCATATCTTGGAGATGAAGTCACGTATTGACAAGCCGGGAGAGTTGGGTGTCAAAGTCTTGAGAAAGTTGGATGTTCAATCACTTTTTAAGTCACATAGTGAGTTCCTTTGGGACTACTATGTGACAGACCATGACTTGACCCTTAATGATCTTACCTATTTGCTTGGTGCTGCTGAGTCAGCAATGATTTTGAGCATTGGTAAAAGCAAATTTGATTAGAAGATCGACTTCCCAAACCTTCTATTGCCAAAGGAAGGGGCATTGGTTGCGAAGCTGGCCAAATTTACCTGATAGTCTGTAAGGATGGTAAAGTCAAAAGTTTTGACTCTACTTCAGGTAAAGTCCATTATCTAACTCTATTAAGTTCCTATTTGGAGATTCTTATTACATGGTGTGACTAGATAACATTTTGATGTTTTACGAACCAAAGTGAAGAGGAAGCTTAAAGGAAGAATTTTGAGCTGTTACTTAAAGAGTTGTGATAGATTGCTTAGGAATACATAACAACATAGTTTTTCACATGCATTTGCATTGTAAGGATAAAGTTTTCCGCAAAGTTCTAAAATAAAAGAAAAGGTTTTATTTTATTTTAAAATATCCTTACAGTGGAATTTGTGAGAATTTGTTGTTTATATGTTTCCATTGATACCAATATTGGAAAATGGATTTGATTCTTTCGACTATGGTAGTGTCATAATTTACCAAATAAGGAAAGATTCTCATCACCCAAGTTTCAGTTGGGTAGAAACTTGGAATCATGCAAGTTGTATGAAGAATGAGAATTTTCATCTTTGAAAAATTAAGAGTAATTCCTTGTTTACATGTATATGTGAGTTGAGTGAAGGACTAAGGGATCGAGTACACATTCTTATGCATTGGTCAAGTCCACCACAAAGATCGATAAGACTATTCGTCATGATTACTAAGGTTTAGTAAATATGGTTATACTTACAAGTTTAAGTATAATTCTGAAACATTGGAAAAGTATCAACGTTAGGCAGAACGAATAAGAAGAATCAAATAAGGCAGGAAGATAAAAGTTTCTCCAATCTGAAAAGATGGGAGAGTACTTGAGTATCTTGTTTTATGATTATCTTAGTGATTATGAAACCATATGACAATTGATTCTCTAAGGACGTCTTAGTGCATTTGTTTGACTAAGAAGATGAATCGTGAATTTTTGAAATGGTTAAATAAAAAAGATAAGTCATACTTCGTTCGAAAATTGAGTCATAGAGTAATACTCCAAGATTGTAACTTGAGTGACACATCTTAAAGAAGGTTTATTAACACTAGTCGAATGTAAGAGTAAAAGGTGTGCTACTCTTGTACATTTGAAATTGGTAAGTTGTGATGTTTTGGATAAAACAAAGACCAACTAAGGCCAATTGTGTGAAGTGTTTGTCTTGATAAGAATCTGCACTATCCCTTGAATATTTGTTTGTCAAGGAATGGTTCTTGGCAAGAGAGTCTTATATGTCAAGAGGACAGTGAGAGTCTAAAAGATCCTGAAAGAGTTTCAAGATCTAATCAGGAATAAAACCTGTAGTTTATCACTAGCACACGACTTGAGGTTTATAACCTATCATGTTAACATATTCCTGTTTCTGTGCCCATTCCAGTTAAAGTTGGTTTTGCATTGGGTGCATAACAACTTGGAAGCAATGGCAGGCCCTTGTGCTGCCAAGTGGCAAGAAATTAAGATTGCACAAGTTCGGTCCATATGAGTTTGGATTTGTCACTAACCTTGTCTTGTGATTATGATTTGGCAAATTCACATGGATAGGAACACATACACCATAAAATCTAAGTGTCATAAGGTTTCTCTCCGATTCATGAAAATGATGGTGAGGAAACGCTTTCACTAAGTAGATTTTAAGTAGATAGCAATTGTGTTATTTGCATTCTCAAAGTTGTTAGTGGAGCGTGTGTGGTTAACCGACACACTAACATGGACTTGTGAGAAATGGCAATGGTCTAAACAATTAAGACTATGATTACGACATCCCTTTTCATAGTTCTAAAAACTGTTTAGACACTCATATGAGTTATCTAAGGAAAGGTGTATGATTTTGATAAAGTTTTATCAAAGCATCTTGTATCAGAAGTCTGAACTTTGGTAAGAAAGTCAATAAAGTATTGATTTCTAGAAGTCCAACTGATTTCTGGATACATGTCAAAGCTAGTGGGAGCATAAGTGTTATGCTAATAATTATCATGTAAGTGGGAGCATGATCATTATGTTAAGTGTTAATTATAGAAAACAAAAGGTTTCCATTGGGAAAAGTTGTTTTGCTATAATTAAGGGAGAGGAAATTATACTTCATTTCAATTCTTCCTTTCAATTCTAAAAGCTTAGATTGAGATTTTAATCATCTTTAGTCAAATATATATATGAATTTTATGTTGGAATGGTTCGACTTAAGGAAATTCTATATATATTGCATTTTCAAAATTCGATTATGATTACGACATCCTCTTCTTAGTCAAATTTTGAAAACATGACAAATAAAAAATATTGTAGCAAAAGACTGGTCTATGATCACCTCTTTATATGAGACATCAGGAATCGTGTCCCATATGCTTCGGATATAGGATCGATTGCGTATGCTGTAATATTTATCCTTTCTAAATTTTCGAATGCCTAAGGCATTAAGAGGAGAGAAGATCTAGTATTGGATATGACTAAAATGATTAAGCAATTGTCGAGAACAATCTGAGGTTTACCAAAGATTGGTTGCTCATGGACAATTGGAAGTATATTGTTAATTTTGGAATTTGGAATTCTTACATTTACGATAAAGATTTGGGATTGTGAAATGAGCATCATTGGAATCATGTTCAATTGATCTATTTCACAAAGTAAAGATCATAGATAAACATAGTGTGCATACTTGGTGTATGGCATGACTAGTGTTTAGAAAACATAGTTTACATGCTTGGAGCATGGGACAACTATTTTTTTGATTCAAGTATAAAGTTGATTATTTGAAACATTATACAATGAATAATGAGTAATCAATATGGTGTTTAATAAAAGGTGTTTTATTTACTCTCAAAGGTGCTTGGGACCATAGAGTGATTAGTATTATTCTTGTGTTTCACTTTGAATGTTTTGACTTCCAGAATAGCTAGGTTATTCTTCCCGAATGACTAAGTTATTCAAACCATCTACAGTCGATAATACGTTGGAATAGGTATTAAGGCAAGACTGTCATGAATCGGGTTTGTAGATGTCCAAGGTAGTGGACATAGTAAGAGTTACTACAACATTCATGAGTACTCTTGGAATAAGGATTCGAGTATTGGATTCAACCCACGCTCATTTGAATCACTTCATGGATTTTATCACAAGTGATCATGAGACGATAATATCTTATATTCTTCAAACCTAGAGATATGACTTGTTGCCTATGAGTTGATTATACATTGATTGCACGTAAACGCATTTGGTAACTCGATGTTATAAAACGTGCCTTTGTGTATGATTCAATAAGTAGTAGAACAAGCATATGAGTCGAAGTTAATCCATTCCTTTTACCCTTGGAGGGATAAAAGCGATATTTGTGGGCCCCTCGATGATTGGGTGATGATAAACGTAAGTGCTCGGCCGGGCCTGGACTGATTTGATTTGTTCAATTAGTCAGTCGTCATAAATCGGAAATCGGGAAACAACAAATGGACAGAGAGAATGATTATAATCCATGTCTCAGTCCATATGACATCTAGAATGGAGGAATATATGATCCCTTATCTAATGGATGCGTCATTGATTTGTTCAGAGTTCGACAGCGGCTTTAAGAGCTACGATTGCTAGTCGGGTTTTGGAGTCATACACAATAATAGTTTTAGACTTATCCAAGTGGGAGACTGTTGGATTAGGTGTGTAAGCCCATAACTATTATTGGTATGTATTCGACCCGAGAGTAGCATGGTCCATTTGGGTTGCATATCATCAGGACAATTTGTTAGGATGGACTTTTGAGAGAAGAGGTTATATATGATTTATTAATATATTATAAGTTCTAATATATTAATATGAAATCATATGTTTTAATTAGTATTGATCAAGAATTAATTTGGAATTAATTTAGTGATCAAAAGAGACTAATTAAAACTATGGGGACTAATTATGGTAATTAGTTATATTTATATGTGTTGGGCTTATGATCCATGTTGGACCAAGTTTATGTATGGATACATAAAGAGTTGGGCCACATGAACCATGGATCATAAAACCCATGGATATGGGTTTGGGTTATACCCATGACTCTTAGAATTCAACACATATAAATACATATGTTATGACATAAAACCACCACCCTTGTGTGTGTGTGCATCTTCTTGGAGTTCATGAAGGTTTTAGAGTCCATGGAGATTCTCTCTCAAGTCCTCCCTTTGTCCTTGATGTGTTGTGACTTCATTTTGAGGCTTCCACACTATTGGGGCTAAGTTCTTAAGGCCAAATACATCAAGACTTCCAGCCACACAAAAAGGTATGTTACACTATCTAGTATTTTATGTAGTTTGTATGACAATTGCATGCTAGCTATAGGTTCAATACCTTGGAAAACATTCACATGTATACTTAGTGAAAACATAGATCCAAGGTATTTAGGGTTGTATGTGCACCATAGGATGTTGTATTATACCAAAACCCAACTCCAAGGTGTTCTTGGATCGTAAACCCTAAAAAGGGTGCCAAAGTGTGTCCTAGTCCCTTCTAAGCCTTGGAAACTTGCATAGATCCTTTCCTCATTATGCTTGGGACTCAAAACAATCAAAAGACCAAAACCATATGGGTTTACGGCCGTAAACCCAAAGGGAAATGGTCCAAGGACCGTAAACTCTATTTAGGAGTGAAATGGTGCCCTAATCACTTCCATAGGATT
Source organism: Lactuca virosa (assembly GCF_052849685.1). Lineage (NCBI taxonomy): Eukaryota > Viridiplantae > Streptophyta > Magnoliopsida > Asterales > Asteraceae > Lactuca > Lactuca virosa. The sequence goes on along the minus strand of NC_136429.1, from coordinate 477,695,341 downwards.
ATACTTCAAATGGAAATGCTTCTATGGACTTGTAGAGCTTCAAAACAACAAATGGTCAAAAAACATGAGTTTACGGCCGTAAACTCATGGGTTTACGACCGTAAACTCAAGGAGTTATGGTCACAAAACCGTAAACTCCAAGGAAGTTTACCCTTGAACCCCAAACTCAATAGCAAGGTCCTACCACCCTTAGATGAAATCCTTATGACTTATAGCACTTAAATCAAGTGTTTTACATGTCTTAGGATGTCTTAAACTTGGTTAATTAGTTGTTTTATGACTAATTGGATACATATATGTGATTATATGTTAACTAGGATCATTGTGTGTGTACAAGTCTTCACTTGACACTTAGGATCCTACATCATTCAGTTCATCCACAACCACCCACTACAGCTGAGTTCATACCCCTTAATCAATCTTTTAAATGATTTTAAATGCTTTAATAGGGGGGAAATACAAGTAGAAAACAACATGTTATAGAATCAATCACATGTGATTTATAACTGTGTTTTCAACCAACTAATTTCACATACTTCAAAATGTGATAAACACAATGGTTTTCAGTCCTGTTATACTTTGTTATCAAATGAATTACTTTTGAAAGGTTTTATAAAATGACATCAAGTCATCATTATTATTGTTCAAAACTCTTAAATGTTTTACAAAACCTCTTTCAACTTATTGTTTAAACCATATCTATACACTTATGTTTCATGTATATATGTATTGATATGAGAGCTTTCATTCTTCATTCAGTTCCAACACTCTTGGGTAGCAAGGGTGTATAAACCTACTTGGACACTCAACTTACATTCCAGTAAACTATTATAGGTATAGTTTAGGGGATACAAAACATTATTCCTACTACAAGGAATTACACCAGAGTCAGTTCATTCATGAGTCTATACTAATACATCAATATGAAGAGATACTAATACATCAATATGAAGATATACTAATACATCAATATGAAGAGATTCTAATACATCAATATGAAGAAATACTAATACATCAATATGAAGAGATACTATTACATGAATACTTGTACATAGATACTTCTACATGGATACTGTTACATAGATACTATATGATGAGGTACATTTACATACTATATGTGTAGATACTATTATATATGTACGGGACTAACCATTCTACACCCAGCTGCTAGCTACAGAGGGAAAATGTACATCGACGGATGTCTATGGTTAATACTATTCGGCATCTTCCATGTCGTGTTTATCCTAGTACCAAAGGATAATACTTAAATGATTATATAATTCCCTTTTACTTTTATTTTGTGACACATTCACATAAACGATGAGGTAGACTATATATTTATAATAATAGTCACATGGGAAAACTTTCATTTATACAGAAATGCATCTTTCAAAGCATTCAGATCTTGGTAGAAGACTACCTTTTATACTAGTAGGAAATATGGGATTTTCTAGGTTTTTCACACTTATACTAAATGTTTCATCAAATATTTACAAGTCTTTCATAACAGATTTTCAAATCAATGACACCATAATACTTATGAATTCACCAGCTTTATGCTGATCTACACTTTCAAAATAACTTGTATTCTCAGGTCACCAGTAGACAGGTACGATGACTAGGTTTTGAGAAGACGGAGCACAGACAAGACTCGTCTTTTATTTTGATTACATATTTTGGTGTCTTATTACTATGAAAGAACTCTCATGTATTAAAACTTCACTTTTAATGCAATGGATGATGTTGTTGCTTGTTTACTACTTTGCACTGTTATGATACTTTACATGACGTCCTCCACCCCTGAACGTTTCAGCCGTTCTTGGTTTTGGGGTGCGACAGACTTCAGCTTGGGCTTCATCAAGTTCCCTCTGCAGAACTGCATTGCGGACCTGAGTCCTTTCATTAGCAGACTCTAGCTGGCGGATGCAGACTGTGTTAACGCTAGAGTTGGCGTCAATCTCCACGACTCGGTCGATAGTTGCTCGACCTTGTACGGTGTTCCGAGAAATCCTACAAACCATGATGGGTAGGACCCTGTCAGCTGAACCTCCTTCGGTGAGGTTGTAGAAGCTTCTGTATCCATTGTAGGGAATGGGTTGACCCTGTTCCTGACTCCATCTATTCAAGTTTGTGGCCCACAGGGGTGTGGGTCCTTGAAATGCTGGACGAGGGTTTGGGTTTGGGCCTTGAGCAGCTGGGGGTAGGTTGTTGACTTCTGACTCTGAGTCAGAACCATCAGAAAAGCCTTCAGCTTCGTGATCATCCAAAGGGATTGGGTGATCATCTTCTAGCTCTTCTCCAAGCCATCCAGCATTGCCGTTGTTGAGGTAGTACGGGTCTCCGGGAAGATGGAATCCAGCCATGATATCTACGCAAGAAAAGGGATATAAGAATCTAGCACATAAGTAGTTTATAGTAACACAAAATACCCCTATAGTATTTTAAGTTTATGTTCTGTTCTATTGTTTTCATTGTGGTATTGTTGGTAAGTTTTTAGACTTGTTGCAACCTCACAACCACACTTAGGCACATGCTAGTCACTCCTCGGATAATATAGTTGATCAGGCTATATCTTCCCAGATTTGACTATATGTCTCTAAGTCTACTTGTGCTGCCCAACAATCGTAATACTTTTGTTTTGTCCTAGTGACACTGATTTTAGTATGAATGTAGGCATGTATACTTAGTTAAATATTTTTATTATTTAAAAGTATAAACTCGTGGTCAGAGTATTTTAATCCCGTTGTATTTATAGTCTGTATATCTTTTATGGGTTGATATACTCAATTCACTATAAACAATGCTCTGATACCAATCTGTCACACCCCAAAACCGGAACGGCGGAATCGTTCGGGGGATGGAGGACGTCATGTACAGTATCACAACAATGCAAAGTAGTAAACAAGCAACAACATCATCCATTGCATTAATAATATAATTTTTATACAAGTGTGTTCTGTCAAGTTAAATAGACACCAAAATATGAATAAAAAAAAAGATGAGTCTTGAACGAGCTCCATCTTCTCAAAACCTGGCATCGGTACCCGTCTACTGGCGACCTGAGGATACAAGTTATTTTGAAAGAGAGTATCAACTTTAAAGCTGGTGAGATCATAAGTATATTAGTGTCTGTATTTGTATGAAAGTGTTTGTAAGATGTTTTGTAAGATGTTTTGAACTCTCCTAGAAAACCCTATGTTTCCTACTAAAAGTAGCCTTCTACCAAGGCAACAAGTGGTCGTGTGTGTGTCTCTTGTAAGAATATGTATTTTCCCAAATCTGACTATCATTATCCAAAAATATAGTTTTTACATTACTGTATATTGTATGAAGATCACAAAGAGAATGCAATGGGAAAATGAAATAGTACTGTAGTGTTGTATTAAGTAACTACTGCTGTACTAACTACCTTAAACCAATTGTAATTTAAAGTACCATGTGATCGGCCTGTACCCTGCTACCGACTATAGAACGCGACAATGTAAGATGTCGGAAGAAATGACGTTTGGCACTCGTAGACTTGCAAGTCCCACTTTAGCGAGCAGCAAGGTGTAGGATAGTCAATCCAGTATAGATCTATACACAAACTCATACGCTCCCCACTTAAGGAGATTCTGGATACAAAACGGTCATGACAGGTAGTGCCATGCCCCGTTACGTGGCTCACATAACTGTAATAATATTCTTGTATATGTATTGAATGTACTAGCTGTATTGTGTGTTATCTCTCTGTCTAGTATGTATGTATGTTCTCTATGTATGGTATTGTATGTTCTCTCTGTATGGTATTGTATGTTCTCTCTCTGTCTAGCATGTATGTTTTCTTGTAAAATGTATAGTATGTACTAGCTGTATTGCAATGTATAGACTCATGTATGAACTGACTCATTGTATGTTCTATTGTTCTAGTAATAGTATTAGTAACTTCCTAAACTACGCCTATTATAGCTTACTAGTAATGTGATTTGTATGTATGAACATATCTCTATACCTTTGCTACCCAAAGGTATTGAATAGAAAGAAGGAACTTTTATATCTATATACATATACATGATATATAACTAGGATTCAAACGACCTTCGGACAAATAACCTATACCCTAAGTCCACAACCAAACGAGGAACAGGAGGTTAAGGTGAGTTATCAGTCCTAAGTCCTTTCAATCCTACTTATATAACTATATCTATAAAGATATATATTTAACAAAATATAAGTTAAAAAGAGTTTAAGTAAAAGTATTTGACATGTAAAAGAGTTTGATAAGAGTATTGGACATGTAAAAGAGTTTGACAAAACAGTTTGAAAAGTAGTTTGTTTGATAACACAGTTTGAAAGTAAGAAATCCACTTGTTTGGTAGTTATTAATCACATGTGATTGATATAATAACTATAAAAGATCAACTTGTATCCCCCCATAAAAGCATTTAAAAGCATTTAAAAGATTGATTAAGGGGTATGAACTCACATGTAGTGAGTGGTTTGGATGAACGGATAGTATAGGATGCTAAGTGTCAAGTGAAGACTTGAACACACACAAGGATCCTAGTTAACATATAATCACACATATATGTATCCAATTAGTCATTTAGTAACTAATTAGCCAAGTTAAGACATCCTAAGACATGTAAAACACTTGATTTAAGTGTTATAAGTACTAAGGATTGCATCTAAGGGTTGTAGGACTTGGCTATTGAGTTTGGGGTCCAAGGGTAAACTCTTTTGGAGTTTACGGTTTTGGGACCAACTCTCATTGAGTTCACGGTTGTAAACCCATGAGTTTACGGCCGTAAACTCATGGTACTTTTACCATTTTGTGTTTTGAAGCTTTAAAGGTCATTAGAAGCATTCCTACTTCATGTTTAAGCCTTAGGAAGTGATTAGGGCACCATTTCACCCCTTTGTGGAGTTTACGGTCCTTGGACCATTTCTCCTTGGGTTTACGGCCGTAAACCCAAATGGTGTAACACCAGCAAAATTAGGTCAAAAATAAATTTATTCAGTAACCATAATTGAGTATACTAAGTGGTAGATATCGTAACTAGGTTTCCAAAAATATAAAGAACACTAAAATCCGAGTTATAACGAAGAAGTTATGACTGATCGACGATACGCGACAATACCGGTAAAACACTGTTAAGCATAAAACGAGAAATTTCAATAAAATACTTTTCAACCGTAGGTGTCTATATAAAAGTTGTACATATCCCAAAACCGTGAACATACATAAAAAGAACGCCCAAATCTGACTTCGTATGAGGAAGTTATGATTTTTCGACGTTTCTGACCTAGCAGTAGACAGCTAAAAACTCGAAATAGAGATCGAGCGGTCTTTAGCCGACACAACCTAAATGAAAGTTGAAGACCCCGAAAATAGGAGTACAATAGTAAAAAGCCTGACGAAAATAGACATCAGATGAAGGAGCTATGGAATTTAAACGGACTATTCCAGGCCCGGCCTGTTAAAAATAGTATAATAAAAATAAAGTCAAAATTAGCCGACGGAGTCTAAACGAGAGTTGTATAGCCTTTTCACACCTACGCGTGCATATAAAGAACGTTGAAATCGGAGCTCGTACGCGAAAGTTACGGATTTTTCAAGTTCGGGACACAAAACCCGAGGCTGACTCAGCCTCACGACATGAGGGAACCATGCTCATGACGTGAGCTCGTGACTGATGGGTTCCAGAGTGTCAGCCACGTCAACTCGTTGAAGAGGATCATGCTGACTAAGCCTCACGACGTGAGCAATCCAAAACTCACGACGTGAGACCCCAAATCAGCCCCTATAAATAGAAGCTTAAGGGTGCCGGGTTTGGTGCTCATCTCTTTCCATCTAAGTGCCGTTACTCTGCGTGATTACCTCGAGAAGCCTTCCCGCAGCCCCGGTTTTTCATACTCGAGTCCCGAAGGAAGTTCTACACTCCCGAGATCCCTGAGAATCCCGAGATTTCAACTCTCTCTAGTCGAAGTTCTGCTCGATTCTTCTCTCGACTACTTCAAAACAACCACTTCAATCAAGTGAGTTCATACCCCCATTTCTACACTTTTAACTGATTTTAAATGCTTTTGAACACTTTACGGGGGGGAATACAAGCAAACACACGGTCAACCCCGTGTGAAAACATCTATCTTTCGTTATACATTTCAGACTGTTTTTAATAACTATCATATGGATAATGTCTAACATACAAAACATCTTACTTTATTTTACCCTCACGGAATAGAATATGAGTATAAATATTATAAGCTCTATTTATACGTTTACATCATATTTAGGGTAACCACTTTCGTTATGACATCTTTATACATACAAGAACATACAAATCATTTTATGCCTTTATTATCATTATGAAAAAGGATAATCGTTACAGAAACAAACATATACATTTTAATACGTGACTTAAATGAGAATTCGTGAGGCATTCATCTTCAATATACCTTTTAAAGGTACCACTAGAAGTCCTGTTTATAACCAGAATCTCCCGTCCGGAGAACGTGACAAGTGTGTATAGATCTATACGGGACTAATGATCCCGCGCCCTGACTGCTAGCTACAGTCCCCGGGGTGACAAATGTCATCTCATTTCGACGCCTGAAGAACGTCGCTACAGGCAAACTATGATAGTACGGTTATAAAAACTCACTGGATAGACAATTATTATGGTATTATGTTTTAATGGGGAAAAGTAACAAATACAGTTCTTTTCACATTCAAATACAAATCTTCTTGTAGTTTTGTTTTATAATAAGACTATACATCATCTTTTGAGCGTGTCATATTTGCTTACAGGTTACGGTCTTGGACATTTGAGACTACATTTCACTTTTAGGAAAATATAGGATTTTCCTGGTACAAATACACACAGTTTATACAACGATCTTTCATACTCATTACATACATTTGTTAGAAAATATCGGATTTTCTGGAAAACATACACGAACTTTCGAATGGCATACATTTTATCAAAACACTACTTATGAACTCACCAACTTTGTTGTTGACACTTTTTCTCTGAAATAACTTGTATTCTCAGGAAAACGCTAAATCAGGTAGCAACTACTTTTTGAAGACTAACGCGCTGGCGTTAGTAACATATTTTGGATCACCTTATTGTATTTGATATTTAAACATGTAACACATACAATCATGTAAACGGTTCAAATACATTTATATTATGGTGGTGTGTACTTTCTTTACTATTCAATTCTTATGATACTGTACATGACGTCCTCCGCCCCCGAACGTTTCCGCCGTTCTGGTTTGGGGGTGTGACAAATGGTTTATGGTCTTTTTGATGTTTTAAGTCCTAAGCACATCAAGGATGGTATCTAGACTAGTATCCAAGGCTTGGTAAGGGACTAGGGCACACTTTGGCCCCTTCATTAGGGTTTACGGTCCAAGAACATCTTGGACCGTAAAAACCTTTGATCTTGTGTTTCCTTATGTTTTCTAGATTATTAAGAAGTGTAGCAAGTCTTATAACACACTAGGGTAAGAGTACTTACTATGTAGAAGCTTGAAAAGGTGTTAAAAGTCCAAGAACACTAGTGTGTGTTCTTGGTGAAACTTGAAGATCTACACATATGGAATGATTTCACGGATGGAATCATGTAAGATCACTAGATTAAGTAAGATATCAACTTTTTAGGGTAAGAAACACTTACAAAGTTGAAGATCAAGAAGGAAAATCGGATGATACCTGAGAGGATTTGAGTTTTGGATCTTGAAAATGTGAAAAAGTGGTAAATATGACTAAGTGTCATATTTATACCCCCTTAGGGTTTACGGCCGTAAACACCTTGTTTAGGCCGTAAACTCCAAACTCTTCGAGTTTTAGGACATTATTGTTACACAATAAACCCTAGGGCATCCTCTCTCCTGTTATCTCCTGAAGTACTAGGCATTAGAACACTCAAACTGACTCTACACAACTCAAAAGTTAGCAGAAACTGTTCTGACTTCTATTGAAGTGAATGGTTGTACAGAATAGAAATTTCGGGTTGTCACACGTTTCCCGAATGATTTCCGGACCTGTGAGAGTGCTGTCAGGAACTCGTCCTTTAGCTAACTGTGTATCACCCACTTCAGCCCAACACAAAGGGGATCTGCACTTCCGGCCATAGATGGCTTCAAATGGAGCTGCCTTTATGCTTGTGTGATAACTGTTATTGTATGAGAACTCGACAAGGGGTAAATGAGTATCCCATGCCTTTCCAAAGTCTATCACACAGGCTCGCAACATATCTTGCAGAGTTTGAATAGTCCTCTCACTTTGTCCGTCGGTTTGTGGATGGTAGGCTGTACTCATGTCCAGCCTAGTTCCCAGGGAACTTTGTAGCGACTGCCAGAATCTTGAAGTGAATCTACTATGTCTATCATAGATAATATATATGGGAACACCATGCAGTCGTACAATCTCCCTAATGTAGGTTCTTGTTAGTTTCTTCATCTTGTCAGTTTCTCTGATAGGCAGGAAGTGTGCGGACTTGGTTAACCTGTCTACGATCACCCAAATGGTATCGAGACCACCCGTTGTGTTGGGCAATTTGGTTATAAAGTCCATTGTGATCCGCTCCCACTTCCACTCAGGTATCTCCGGTTGTTGTAGTAAACCTGAGGGTTTCTGGTATTCGACCTTAACCTTGGAGCAAGTAAGACACTTACTCACGAAGGTAGCAATCTCTACTTTCATGTTAGGCCACCAGTATAACTTTTTGAGATCCAGATACATCTTATCTGAACCTGGGTGAACGGAATATCGAGTATGGTGCGCTTCGGTCATGAACACGTCTCTGAAACCACCGAGCTTCGGTGTCCAGATCCGATCCATGAGGTACAAGGCTCCACCACCATTGACTTCCAAGTTCTTATCCATCCCTCTAAGGGATTCACCCGCCACATTTTCAGACTTCAAGGCTTCCAGCTGAGCCTCCTTAATTTGTGTGGACAGATGTGAATGGATAGTCATAGTCAATGATTTGACTATACGACCAGAGTATTCTTTCTGACTTAGGGCGTCAGCTACTACGTTGGCTTTACCGGGATGATAACGAATTTCACATTCGTAGTCATTGAGTAGCTCGATCCACCGTCGTTGTCTCATGTTGATCTCCTTCTGGTCGAATATATGTTGAAGGCTTTTGTGGTCTGTAAAGGTAGTGCTTTTTGTACCATACATGTAGTGTCTCCAGATCTTCAGAGCAAATACCACTGCTCCTAACTCAAGATCATGTGTGGTGTAGTTGACTTCGTGCGTCTTAAGCTGTCTTGAGGCATAGGCGATGATCCTTCCTCGTTGCATAAGAACACAACCAAGCCCTTGGTTGGATGCATCGCAATAAACCACGAAGTCTTCTATCCCTTCTGGGAGGGATAGTATCGGTGCGCTGCATAAGGCTCGCTCCAGTGTTTGGAACGCCTTCTCTTGTTTCTCTTCCCAGTCAAAGGTCACACCTTTCTGGGTCAACGTAGTAAGCGGTTTCGCGATCCTAGAGAAGTTCTGAATAAACCTGCGATAATAGCCAGCGAGGCCTAGAAATTGACGAATTTATGTAGGCGTCTTTGGAGCTGACCAGTTCTCAATGGCCTTTATTTTGGAAGGATCCACGTGAATTCCCTTTTTGCTAACCACGTGAACGAAGAATTCGACTCTTTGAATCCAAAATTCGCACTTAGAGAACTTCGCATAAAGCTTCTCTGCTTGTAGGGTTTCTAAGATCTGACGTAAATGTTAACTATGCTCTTCCTTACTACGAGAGTAGATGAGTATGTTGTCGATGAATACAATAACAAACTGATCTAAGTAAGGACGGCACACCCTGTTCATTAAGTCCATGAACACTGCAGGTGCATTGGTTAATTCGAAAGGCATCACTACAAACTCGTAGTGACCATAACGAGTTTGGAAGGCTGTTTTGGGAACATCTTCCTCTAAAACTAGTAACTGGTGATACCCGGATCTCAGGTCAATCTTGGAAAATTAGTTTGCCCCTTGCAGTTGGTCGAACCAGTCGTCTATACGTGGTAGAGGGTATCGGTTCTTGACAGTCAGTTTGTTTAGTTCTTTGTAGTCGATGCACATACAGAACGATCCGTCTTTCTTCTTCATGAACAAGACCGGTGCTCCCCAAGGCGAGAATCTTGGTCTAATAAAGCCCTTGCTGAGTAGTTTGTTCAGTTGACCGGATAGCTCCTGCATCTCAGCTGGTGCTAGACGATAGGGCGATTTGTCTATTGGGGTAGCTCCTAGGACTAAGTCGATTCTGAACTCGACTTGACGTTGTGGTGGTAATCCTGGTAGTTCTTCGGGAAAAATCTCGGGAAAGTGGCGTACTTCTGGGATGTTCTTTATGTCTTTCGTCTCTTGGCTCATATCAACTACATGAGCAAGGAATGCATGACATTCCTTTCGTAAGTACTTCTGGGCTTGTATACTCGAGATGATATGGAGGTTCGTGCGTGGTTTGTCGCCATGGATGACTAGGGTTTCGTTAGACGGTAGATTAAGACAAACAGCTTTCTCATAACACATGATGTCAGGAAGATGAAGACTCAACCAATCCATGCCGATAATGACGTCGAAACTCTTAATTGAGACATGCATGAGGTCGATTGGAAAATAATGGCTATCTAGAGTTAGGGTACTTCCTATGTATATACAACTAGTTCTCTTAGTCTTTCCGTTAGCCATTTCTACAGTGAACGGTTCTTTAAGTGCTCGTGGTTTTTGTTTAAGTAAGTGTGCAAATTTTTGGTTCACGAAACTCCTCTCCGCTCCACTATCAAATAGTATGCATGCATAAGAGTTATCGAGGAGAAACGTACCAGTGACCACTGTAGGGTCTGCTACCGCTTCTTCATGGCCTATCGCCAAAACCCTTCCCACTCCGCCGGCATGCCCTGCCTTCGGGCAGTTCCTTTTGAAGTGTCCCACATCACCACACCCGTAGCAGGCCTAGCCTGCTCCAGCACCAGAGACCTGGGTGATTGGCCTAGACGGAGCTTTGCAGAAATGGGCAGTGTGCCCCTTCCTGTTGCAGTTAGTACACTACATTTCCTGGCACGGTCCATTGTGGTGGAAGCTGCACTTGTTGCACTTTGGCAAGCTTCCCGCATACTGCTTTACCGGCGCAGTGGTAGTAGGTGCTATCGTGGCATGAACAGCCACGACCTGTTGTTTTTTGGCAGAGTTCTGCGCCACGTTGTTCTTCTTTTTGTTGTCCTAAAACTTCCGCTTGTTGTCGGCTGTTTTGGCTGGTTCTGGGACAGCGACGGTTGTTGTTGTCGGTGTGCGGACTCCGTGATCGATGAGCCGCTGTGCCAATCGCTTGGCACTGTCGAAGGTAGTGGGGTTTGAAGCTAACACATTCCCCTGAAATGGAGGCACCAGCCCCCAAATATACCTCTCGACCTTCTTTCCCTCCGTAGGGACCATTCCTGGACATAGAGCCACCAGATCACTGAACCTGGCGGTGTAGGCTACTATGTCGGAGTCCTTCATGGTTAGGCTCTAGAGTTCCTGTTCAAGTTTCTGAACATCGCCCCTCGGGCAGTACTCCTCGATCATAAGCTCCTTCAGAGCTTCCCAGCCCATTGCATTAGCCACTATCAGAGTTAGTGACTTCACATGGCTATTCCACCATGTTAGGGCTCTGTCCGAGAAGGTGCAAGAAACAAATTTTACTTTGCTTCCTTCCGGACAGGAGCATATCTCAAAGATCGACTCAGTCTTCTCGAACCATTGCGACAGAGCAATGATCCCACCGCTGCCGTTGAAGGCTCGGGGTTTGCAGTTGGTGAAGTCCTTGTACGAACACTCCCTAAGGTGCCCGTGACTACCACCCTGGGTGGAGTTATCAGTCGTCCCACCTCCGCTAGAACCGGTGGTGTTGAATTGAGCTAGGGTTGCCGTAACAGCTGCAACCACTACAGCTTGGATAACTGCTGGATCGTATTGTGGAGGAGGTAGTGGTGGTTGAGTTGGAGTTATCAGAGGATTATGTCTTGCTGATCGACGTGGAGGCATCTTTCAACTGAAAGTTTACAAAGATGAGGATGATAATAAGCATTCAATAGTGAGAATAATGAGAGTAATCCATGGACTAAATCACCATATCCAAACAAATAGATGAGAGTATGATTGTAATGGAGATCTAACGATAGAAGGATGAAATCATTTGGATAAAGATTTCCCCATGAGATTAGATGTCTGTCAATATCGCTGGTATTAAAGATGTAACAAGTTCGGGAAAAATGACCTTGGAGTAGGTCTTACATCAAACCAGAAATGAGAAAATTTTGACAGCACTAAGACCTAACAGACTGAAAGTTCAAGGTCTTAACATAAGCTGGAAATTAATACTAGAGTCTATACATAGACCTAATTTATATCCAAAAGAGAGAGTAGAGTAGACTCTACTCGTGAGGGGAGTTGTTCTGGTTGGTACTTGACTCAGCCCTGGACTCAGCCAGCTGCTGTTCTTCTTCCCATACACGCCTTTGCAGTGCCACCTGGTTCTGACGAAGATCCCTAGTCTCAGATCAACAAGCATTCATTTCCATCTGTAGGGCGTCAGTGCGAGATCTTTCAAAGTTCTGGTCATCGGTCAGATGACGAAGACGAACTGTGTTCACTCCAGAGTTAGCACGGATCTCCATGACCTGGTCGAAGTTTGCCCTTCCCTGCTCAGCATTGCGAGCTACACGACGAACCATGATAGGAAGGACTTTGTGTGCCGAGCCTCCCTCATTCAGGTTGTAGAAGCTTCTGTCGCCATTGTAGGGAGGTGGTTGTCCCTGCTCGTGGCTCCACCTTCCCAAGTTCTCTGCCCACAGAGGCGTCAGGCCTTGAAAAGTCGGATGAGGGTTAGGATTCTGAGCAACTTGGGGTGGGTTATAGACCTTAGGGTCTGAGTCGGAGTCTTCATGATCATCCCGTTCTCCTCATCAGAATTCTCCTCGGGGTCTTCTTCTGCTGGGACCACCGGGTTCTCTTATTCAGGATCTACATCAAGCCATCCACCGTGCCCTGGATCTGGAAAGTACGGGTCGCCAGGGAGATGAAATCCAGCCATGTTATCTAAGCGAGAAAGGGGTGTAAGAAACATATAATAGACGTACTACTTAAGATAATTATAGGATGATCCTTACCAGTTACTTCAATAATTGCGTAGTGCATACCAGTCATATGTAACCAAGATAGAATAGACCTTCAAATAAGTGACCCTAACTCTAAGTCCACAACCAAACAAGGAACATGAAGTAAAGCAAAGATCACAGATTCTTAGTCTATGACACCTTTGTCACATATAACCTTAGCGTATCCACTCATCAACTATTGACCTACTAGTAAAGACCTTTTAGTTTTCACATAAGTAATTATAGTATCACAAAATACTCATATAGTATTTTAAGTTTATGTTATGTTCTAAAGTTTTCATTGTATTAGGGTTGGTAAGTTGTTAGACTTGCTGCAACACCACAACCATTCCTAGGCACATGCTAATCACTTCTCGGAAAGATATAGTTGATAAGGCTATATCACTCCCAGATCTGATTATATGTCCCCAAGCCTACTTGTGCTGTCCAACAACCGCAATACTTTTGTTCTGTTCTAGTATGACACTGATCCTAGTATGAATGCTTGTATGTATACTTTTAGTAAAATATTTTATTATTTTAAAAGTATGACTCTTGGTCAGAGTGTTTTTAATCCCGATGTGTTTATAGTTGTATATCTTTTATGGGTTGATATACTCATTTCACTATAAACAAAGCTCTGATACCAATCTGTCACACCCCAAACTGGAACGGCGGAAATGTTCGGGGGCGGAGGACGTCATGTTCAGTATCATAACAATGTACAATAGTAAAACAAGCAACAACATCATCCATTGCATTAATAATATAATTTAATACAAGTGTATTCCGAATGAATTTGTAAGACACCAAAATATGTAATCAAAATAAATGACGAGTCTTGAACATGCTCCGTCTTCTCAAAACCTGGTCCAGTGTACCTGTCTGCTGGTGACCTGAGAATACAAGTTATTTTGAAAGAGTAGATCAACATTTAAGCTGGTGAGTTCATAAGTATTTTTGTGTAAATTGTTTGCATTAGTTTGATGAAAATGTTTGCATGTTTTTTGATGTACAAGTTTGTAAGTGTTTTGATGTAAATGTTTGTATACTTCCTAGAAAATCCTATATTTTCTACTAAAAATGGAAAGTAGTCTTCTACCATGACCCGAATGTTTTGTATGCTTGTTATTTTGTAAAAAGTATGTTTTCCCAAATTTATGACTATCTTTACTAGAAAATAGTTTGCATTACCTTTTATGTGAGGCATTACCTTTATGTGAGAATATCACTATATAAATGTAACGGGAAAAATGAAAGTGTACAGTAGTATTGTATAAAGTAACTACAAATGTACTAACTACCTTAAAACCAATAAGTTTATATTAAGGTAAAATGTGATGAGGTTATAACCATGCTCGATTGACTAGTATAAAACAAGACGATCAAAAGACGTCGAAATGGTATGAGATTTGTCACCCGTAGACCTACAGGTCCCACTGTAGCTAGCAGCAAGGTGTAGGATGGTCAATCCCGTATAGATCTATACACAAACTCACGCTCTCCCTCAAAGAGACTCTGGTTACAAAACGTGACACAACAGTATATTGCTATGCCATGAAGTAGTGGTTCACATTAATGTTATCTTGTTCCTGTATTAGTAGGTATGTTTCTTTCTGTTCTAGTTATAGTATGTTCCTTCTTGTTCTAGTTATAGTATGTTCCTTCTTGTTCTAGTTATAGTATGTTCCTTCTCGTTCTAGTTGTAGTATGTTCCTTCTCGTTCTAGTTATAGGATGTTCCTTCTTGTTCTAGTTATAGTATGTTTGAACTGACTCATGTATGAACTGACTCATGTAAGTTTCACTGATCTAGAAGTAGTAAGTAGTAATCCTCTAAACTATACCTATTATAGTTTACTAGTATGATTGTTTGATTGTTACTGATGTATAGAAAAGACTCAATTATTCACATAAGCAACTGAGTTAAGAATGAACCTTAAAAATGGGTTTAATTTCACATATGTATTTAATAAGTATAACTATGATTTAACCGACATTCAGCCTAGTAATCCTACCCCGAGCCCACAACCAAACAAGGAACAAGAGTCAAGGTATCTAGCAATAGTGCTAAGTCTGTTAAAGCATACTTATACGTAAATAGATAGACAAATATGATTTGATATAAAAGAAGTTTATAAAAGATTTAAAAGCGTTTTAACAAGTTTTGAGTATAAGAAATCCTTTTGGATGTTGTTTTCTCATCTAAATGGTTAACACAATATCATTATGTTCTACTTGTATTCTCCCCCCCCCCTAAAAGCATTCAAAAAGAATTTAAAAGTGTAGTTGTAGGGGTATGAACTCAACTGTATTGAGTGATTCGAATAAAAGATCGATATAGGATGCTAAGTATGCCAAGTGAAGTCTCAAGCACAAACGGATCCTATTAAGCATATAATGACACACACACACACACACACACACACACTATATATATATATATATATATATATATATATATATATATATATATATATATATACAATTAGTGTATATAACAACTAATCATGTAAGGGAACAACCTTAGGTACTAGGAAACACTTGCTATGAAGTGTTATAATCACCTATGATGGATTGAAGGGAGTTCACGACCATACAAGGAAGTGTTCACGACCTTAGAAGGGTTCACGACCATAGAACACATGATGTGTTCACGACCCAACCTTGATCCTATGAAGGGTTTACGGCCATGGATGGAGGGTTCATGGCCAAACCATGATCTTATGAAGGGTTCACGGCCCAATGAAGGGTTCACGACCGTGAACTATTGAAGATTCATACCAAAGAGGTGTTTGTTTCATGGGGATGCTAGTGTTTCTAATGGACAACAAGAAGACGAATAAGATACTTACTTATTGGAAACCTTTGTAGTGTTCACGGTTGAAGAAAGTTGAGAGAGAATAGTGTGTGTTCACGGCTAGAGTTGAAGGAGTTGAAAAAGCGAAGAAAATAAGCCAATTTCAAATATATATGGGAGTTGTTCACGACCATGAACCTAGATGTGACCGTGAACTCCTTTTGATGGAGTTTTCGGCTCGATTACAACTCAAAGAACTCAAGCTAACACTTCCTAATACACAATCCTTGAGTGTACTACGCTTAGAACTCTCAAACGGACCCTTAACAAGCCTAAAATATAACAGAAACAAGTTTGACTTTTGATTGAATTGATTGACTTTACAAGATAGAATTTCGGGTTGTTACAGCATGGGGTGCCGACGTCGATAGTGTCAGATCGAGATGTGCATTTTACTTCCAGGTTCTAGGAGAAATTTCATGCAGAGTTGTGTACCGGGTTGCACTTCAGTAAAGCCTATCACCCACAGATAGACGGGCAGAGTGAGCGGACGATTCAGACGCTTGAGGACATGCTGTGTGCATATGTTATGGACTTCGGTGGAAGTTGGGACACTTACTTGCCCTTGGATGAGTTTTCATATAACAACAACCATCATTCCAGTAACGGTATGCCTCCCTTCGAGCTTTTATACAGGAGGAGATGCCAGACTCCCATTTGTTGGGGAGAGGTAGGGCAGAGTGTGATGGGGAGCACTGAGATAGTGCTCAAGACGACAGAGCAGATCCAGTAGGTCAGACAGAGGCTACTGACGGCCCAGAGTCGCCCGAAGAGTTACACCGACCGGCGCCATTCAGAGCTGGAGTTTCAGGTTGGAGATTTTGTCCTCCTGAAGGTGTCCCTATGGAAAAGGGTGATTCGATTCAGGAAGCGGGTCAAGCTGGGCCCTAGATACATTGGTCCTTTTAGGGTGATCTCCCGAGTGGGTAAGGTAGCTTATCGGTTGGAGCTGCCTGCAGAGTTGAGTCAGATTCATAACACCTTCCATCTGTCCCAGCTGAGGAAGTGTGTAGCCGATGAGACGACAGTTGTCCCTTTAGAGGACATTCAGGTGGATGCAAGCCTGAACTACATTGAGAGGCCGATAACGATCTTGGATAGGAAGGTGAAGGTCTTGAGGAATAAAGAGGTGCCTTTGGTTCAAGTTCAGTGGCAACATCAGAAGGGATCCGAGTGGACTTGGGAGCTGGAGTCCGAGATGCAAGAGTAGTACCTAGAGTTATTATCGGGAAATGACTTCGAGAGCGAAGTCTGATTCTAGTGGGGGAGAATTGTTACATCCCGAGTCCTAGGTATATTATTTAATTAAATTCATTCAATTTAGCAGAGCAAATCGACGATTTAGATGCCCCAACTCGCCGAGTAGAGGAGTTAATTGGCCGCGTGACTTTAAACTCTACTCGACGAGTCGGAGGACCCCGAATCGACGAGTAGGAGCTGTGTGAGGAAACCCTAATTTTCCAGGTTTGTGTCCTATTTAAAGGACCTTAAGCCCTCATTTCCGCCACCCTTATCACCATACTACACTGTGAGAAACCCTAATCGAGCTGTAACCTTGTGTGAGTGAAAGAGAGGCTAATTTTGTGGGTTTTAGTGCATTCTTGGAGGAGAGTTGAAGAGCAAGAGACCATAGACAAGAAGGAGCTTTTGGATCTGGTGTTCACTTATTCTTAGCTACTGTTTGAAGGTAAAAAGTCGCTATCTTGCTCATTGATTAATTAGATCTCGTTTTAGGGAGTTTAGGACCTTTTTCCCCATGGTTCTTTGAGATCTAGAGTGTTACGAACTTGTCATGGAGTTGAGACTCCATATTTCGACATGTTGAGGTCCCATGAGCCCGAAGATACAAGCTTTGGTCAAGTTTCCATGCATGAGACCCCTTAGGGAGCTTGTTTTCGCATTTTGAGCCATAAATGCCATGCATGAACGTAAAGCTTGCAGCTTTACGTGAAAAGTGAGCCTTGGAAGGCTACATCCAGAGTATGAGACATCATTTCTGCCCAGAAGCGTCTGAATGAGAAAAGGAGCTGAAGGGACTCGACGAGTCGGTAAGCGGAATCGACGAGTCGGTTAGGGTTTTCCCTGACGAGTCTGGACACGTGTGATTCGGCGAGTTGATGAGACAACTCGACGAGTTCAGATGAACATTCATGACACTTCTGAGGAACAAAGGGACTCGACGAGTCACATAAATGCACTCGACGAGCTGGGTGAACAGGGACTGTTGACTCGAGTGTTGACTTTTACGGTTGGTCAAGGCTTGGATGATAAAGACCATGGAGGGGTAAAATGGTCTTTTACCCATTCCGGGATTTAGAGTGAGGGGTTAGCTTAATTCATTTAGAGTTGTGGTTATGAGTGTTAATTAGAGATGATTATGACATGTAGGCGGGGATTAGACCATTCGAGGGGTACGAGGGTTACTTACTTATTTACGAGGTGAGTCTTCTCA
Source organism: Lactuca virosa (assembly GCF_052849685.1). Taxonomy (NCBI): domain Eukaryota; kingdom Viridiplantae; phylum Streptophyta; class Magnoliopsida; order Asterales; family Asteraceae; genus Lactuca; species Lactuca virosa. The sequence continues at coordinate 477,676,892 of NC_136429.1, read as the reverse complement.
CTCTACTTACCTTGAGTGGTAATTTGTGTGACCGGAGGGTCTTGTATGCTATTATTGAGTATTGTGATATCCTGCATTATGTCTTTATGATTTATGCCGTGTATTATTCTGAGCTTTACTGAGTTAGGACCGGAGGGTCCACCCGAGTTATGGGACCGGAGGGTTCCACTGAGACACATGTGATCGGAGGGTCTTATTCGAGTTATAACCTTGAGAGGATAATGAGATGTGTGTAGTATTTTGGGGAACTCACTAAGCTTCATGCTTACCGTGTTATGTGATATGTGTTTCAGGTACTTCTCAGGATCGCGGGAAGGCGCCGGATTGATTGTACACACAAGATGAAGTTATGCTTTTAAGGATCCTTGATTTTTATTCAAACAATTATGGATTTTTGTTTTTGATAACTTGAGACTTTGGGTTTTTGTGAAACGTGTTATGAGATTTATGTGGTTTTAAAATGAAAATTTTGTTTGAAAATATACGGTGTTACAATAGATACTGGCACTCCATGGAGTCTGACCATCCGTCTGTGGGTGGTTGGCAGTGCTCATATCTAGCTTTGTTCCCATTTCCTTCTGAAGAGATTGGCAGAATCTTGAAGTGAATCTGCTATCTCGATCCGAGATAATAGATACTGGCACTCCATGGAGTCTCACAACCTCCTTGAGGTAGATTCGGGTCAGCTTTTCCATCTTGTAGGACTTTTTTATTGGCAGGAAATGAGCGGATTTTGTTAATCTATCGACAACTACCCAGATAGAATCTAGTCCATCTGCTGTCTTTGGAAATTTGGTCACGAAGTCCATAGTAATCCTCTCCCATTTCCACTCGGGTATCACTGGTTGCTGCAGCAGTCCCGAGGGCTTTTGGTATTCCACTTTCACCTTGGCGCAAGTAAGACACTTGCCTACGAAAGTGGCTATCTCTGCCTTCATATTAGGCCACCAATATTGCTGCTTGATATCCAAATACATTTTATCTGACCCCGGATGAATAGAATATCGCGTCTTGTGGGCTTCATACATGACTATCTCTCTGAATCCCCCAATTTTGGGAATCCAGATTCTATTCATGAAGTAGTGGGTTCCGTCGTCTTTAACTTCGAGCTCCTTCTCCATTCCTCGTAGCGATTCACTAGCGACATTCTCTGGATGCGTAAGCAATTACCTTCTCTTGTTGCATGAGGAAACAACCTAATCCTTGATTCGAAGCATCATAGTAAACTATGAAGTCTTCGGTTCCCTCCGGTAAGGATAGCACTGGAGCACTACAGAGGGCTTGCTTCAAGGATTGGAAGGCAATTTCTTGGTTCTCGGTCCAGTTGAAAGGTACGCCTTTCTGAGTCAATGTGGTGAGGGGTTTGGCTATCTTGGAGAAGATCTGAATGAATCTTCGGTAGTAGCCTGCGAGACCCAAGAATTAGTCGATTCGGAATTCGATTTGCCGTTTTGGGGGTATTCCCGGAAGATCTTCTGGAAACACATCCGGGAAATCACACACCACTAGGATGTTGTGAATGCTCGCTTCCTCTTTGGTTTTATCCACCACGTGAGCACGGAATGCGTAGTTCTTCTTTTGTAGACACTTTTGCGCCTTGATACTCGAGATAAGGCGAAGGTTTGCGCCGAGTTTATCTCCGTAGATTATTAAGGTTTTGAGATTAGGAATATGAAGGCGAACGGCCTTCTCGTGACACACATTATCAGCATGATGGGGGCTTAACCAATCCATGCCGATGATCACATCAAAACTCCTAATGTTTACGGGCATCAAGTTTATTTGAAAAGAGTGGTTGTTTAGTGTTAACGTACTTCCTATGTAGATATCTTTGGTGGTTTCAGTTTTCCCATTATCCATTTCCACCGTGAAGGCTTCGTTGAGCTTGTGGGGTTGTTGATTTAGCAAGTATTTGAATTTATTACTAACGAAGCTTCGCTCCGCCCCACTATCAACTAATATGCATGAATACGAGTTGTTAAGTAGGAACGTACCACTGACAACTGTTGGATCCTGCACTGCTTCTCCCTGACCCATTGTCAGCATTCTTCCTGCTGCTCCTGCCCCTAGATTGTTCGTGTTGGGGCAGTTTCGCCTGAAATACCCGGTTTTCCCACATCCGTAACAGGTATAGCTGGCTCCAGCATTGGTGTTGTTGTTGTTGTTGTTATTGTTATTGTTATTGTGGTTGTTGTTGTTTGTCATCTGGTTCTGTTGAAGCTGAGTCCTACAATACTTCGCTGTGTGGCCCTTCCGGTTGCACCTTGTGCAACTCATCTCTCTGCACTCCCCGTGATGGTGGAAGTTGCATTTTCCACACGTGGGGAGATTTCCTGAGTACTGCTTGGAAGCATTTGGCGTGGTTGAGGTTGGAGCATGTGGTGTGGTGGTAGCTTGTGTTGCAGCATGGACAGACACCATTTGTTGCTTCTTAGACGATTCCGAGTTTAGCTTTCCCTTTCGCTTGGTGTTTTTCCCCTTCTTGTTCTGTTCTTCCTTCTTAACCTCCGCTTCCACTATTTTGGCACCCTTCTTATTGCCATGATCATATAGTTTCTTGGCCAGTCTCTTGGCGCTGTCAAACGTCTCAGGGTTTGCTGCAATGACATTCCCTTGGATAGGTGGACTCAATCCCCAGATAAACCTCTCAATCTTTTTCCCTTCTGAGGTGATCATTCCGGGACACAGAAGAGATACCTCACTAAACCGGGATATATATGCGTCAATATTGGAGTTTTGAACTGTGAGGTTCCACAACTCTTGTTCCATCTTCTGAATCTCACCTCTAGGACAGTATTCTGCTAACATCACCTCCTTCAGCTCTTCCCAGGGCATCGCGTTCGCCACCGAGAGTGTCATGGCCTCTACGTGGCCATTCCACCAGTAGGGGGCTTGGTCAATGAACGTGCAGGCTGCGAACTTGACCTTACACTCATCCAGACACCCGCAGATTTCAAAGACCGGTTCTACTTTCTCTATCCATTGCTTCATGGCTATTACACCTCCTGTCCCATTAAAGGTCCGAGGTTTGGCATTGGTGAAGTCCTTTTAGGTGCATGGTCGTGCGGCTCCGTGGTTTGTCCCTTGATTGGTGCTTCCGGCTCCCTGCCCGTTGCCTTCTCCGTTGTTTCCATTACGAATCTGCGCAAGTGCTGCAGTGACCGCAGCTGACACTGCTGCCTGGAATGCAACCGAGTTTATCTCAGGTGGGGTTGGTGTTGCGTTGTTTCTATGGTTGGGTCTTTGGGGCATCTTTTTGTCATGGAATGGAAAGATGTTGAGTGCCTATTGTTTTACGAGTTTGGGGTCCTATAGACTAGGCGTGTAATGTGTGTATTTAAATAATTTCATGCATTAACATAAAACAAGGAACATAAAACACATAGCAGATGACAACGTCATGATAAAACATAAAGCATCTTCATTATACTAATAGTTTTTATACATGAAAATTTGCCAGATGGCATATAGTACATGGGGGAAATATAAAATCTGGCAGCATAACGACCCTATGAGTAGTGGGGTCACTTAAACATAGAGTCGATAGTACATAGGGTGGTATGAGTTAGAAGAAACACAATATTTGTAGGGGATATGGCTTGTTCCACATACTGTGATACCTATATAGCGAGTAGAATAGCAAGTCCCATCAGTAGTGATGACGATGACACTCAATCGTCGAGCTGACGTATCTAGAGTTCAGCCAGTTCATTTCGCCTCTTGGGTGATTATCACTACCCTTTTCTCAGCTCGTACAGCCCTTGCTTCGGCTGCAAAGAGTTAACGCTTGAGACTGGTTATTTCTTCCTCGAGAGAGCGTAGATGGTCTGTATCACCCTTCTGAACCGTGCGTGGATCTGATGGGGCTTTCGATAGGTGGGGTTCACTGCATGCCTCCTCTACGTCCTTCCCTTCATCTAACTCCTGGTCAGATTCGCCATATTCGTAATCAGTTACCACATATTCTCCCGGTTCCACTTCGGGTCCCACCTCCTGACCCATGGCAGGGCCTCCTTCGGGGTTTTGCTCAGTCCCCTCCTCCGGTTCTTCCTCTTCCTCGGGGTTCTCTTCAGGTTCCTCATCAGACTCTTCTAGCCATCCGTTATTTCCCTGATTGGGAAAATAAGGATCTCCGGGAAGGTGGAAACCAGCCATACTAACTGCACGATAGTGCATAAATAAATCACGTTTTGATTATCCCTATAGTATATTTTTAGTTATTTAAGTTTGGTTTCCCTAGAGTTATTGGAGAGTGAGGTAGGCTTTTTGATTCATTTCCCACTATGATTACTCCCGAACACATGTTGATCATATTCTGAATAAATATAGTTGATCAGGCTATATTTATCCCTAATATGACTACATAACTGCCCATGTTTAATCATAGTGTTCAATTTCCACCAGAATCTTTTATTAGATATTGTTAGATTATTATTCTAATTTGCGCACATAAGTGTGAAATTTTTGTTTTGTTTAGAGTTATTTAGTCCCATTGTGTTTATGGTTGCATATCATGTATGGTTTGATATGCTAGTTCACTATAAACATTGCTCTGATACCAACCTGTCACACCCCCGAACCAGACGGCGGAAACGTCCGGGGGCTCGTGTGACTAACAATTGAATTATCATCACAATGAATATACATGAAACATAACACATTCATCACCAACATTGCATGTAACAACCAACATTGTTCACATCAGGTACATTGTTATAAATTACATGAGTTCAACGTATTAATAGTACGAGGAGCGATGTTACATAAAATAAAACCATGCATACTTGAAAACTGTGACAACCGTCAAAATTCGAGTCGGTTCTAGAGTTGACTAGACTTAGTTGCACATATAGGCACAACACATATTAGACTTAGTAATTAGAAGCTAGGTTATAACCTACTAGAAACTTGGAAACAATTAGAATCAATGGATAGTGTACTTAGATTTCACATTGATATGTGAATTCTACATCTACTGAGCTGTAGTGACAATCCATATTTGGGTCACTCTTTGACTCGAACAACATTTCATGAATCATATACACACATCATGCACTTGACCTAGAAGTAGAGGTTAGTTCAAAGTCTCATAGAAACTTAAGTCAAAGTTGAAGAGTAGGACTAGTATACTTGATTCCTCAATTTCGCTTGAATCTCGGAATCAGTACATAGAATGCCAATAAACCGATAAAAATAAATTACAAACATTATTTATAACTATAAAAGAGTTATAATACCATAAGATAATTTAAAGTCTCAAATATTCTATTTATTTTGATATCCAAATTTTTACAAACTCTCAAAAACCCTAAAAACCCTAAAACTTAAATTTTATAAAGTTTAACATCAAGAATTCTATAAAAATAGTTATGAAACTTATAATATTATCTTAAAACAATTAAATTCAGGGAAATATAATCAAGGAAAATAAAAATTTAAGTCATTAACATTCATCCTTAATTTATAAGTCAAAAATCAAGGTTTCATGAATAAAAACTTGATTTTAGTGCACATTTTATATAAAATTTAGATATTTTATAAAATAACTTAAATTTTATAAAACAAAATGAATGAGAAAGGGTTATTATACTCAAAATTTCGGACCCCTCTCTTCCCATATATCTCTCTCACACTCTCATTCTCCAACACACACACATCTCTCTTCTTTCTCTCTCTAGAAAACTCTCTCTACCTTCTCTCTAATTTTTTTTCTCCAAACACCACAACCACAGCCTATTAACCACGAAATTATGAAGATTCATAAGGGTTTTTCAAGCCACAAATAAATTTAAGGTAAAGAACATACATCTCTTGAAGATCCACAACAATGATTTAAACCATGCATGTGCATTTTACTTCAAAAATCGACTTCTACTTCTTCATCTTCTTCAAACTTGTTTTCTTTTTGTTAAAATAGCTTTTAGAACATCATGGATGTGTTTTAACACCATGCATGTATGATAAACAAGGTTGCATGTTCATGATCTTAGTGCAAAAATCGATTTTAAGGATTAAAACATCAAACTCAAGTTAAGAGTTTTTGAGAAACAAAATTTTGTTCATAAATGAATGTATACATTTTGATAAGTTTTAATCTTTTGATCTCTGGAAACATGACTAGAATATAAGTTTATCATGATATCTTTTAAAATATTTGAAAAGATTTACTCAAAGAAATGATGAAAACTCATTTTTCTAACCAATCACCATGCATGCAATCTGCCAGATTTCTTTACCAGATTTTAAACTGTCATATCTCACTCATTTCTTAACCAAAATTCGGGATTCATTTTCTGAAATGTAATATTTTGAGTTAGCTTTCAAACCCATCTGACCTCACAGGAAAATTCAAATATTTCGATTTTTAGTAATTTTTACAAAACTGTTGCTCAATCAGCACCTTTTTGTGAATACTAGTTTTGTATTGCATGTTCAAAGATCTTATTCATCACTAAAAATCAAGGAAAAATTAACTTGAGCACTTAACATCATGTATTAAGAGGTATAAAAATATCTTGATTCAAAAGCCTTTGGAACATGTTGCAAAAATTCTCAAAGTAACATCAATAATTTTTACCAAAATCACAAGAATCAAGTTTTCTCTATAATTGTTTGAGCCTTTAGGCATGTTTTTCGACATCAAAAATAAGAAAACAATTTTTCATTGTTATTAAATTGTTTGAAGTTGCATTCTGGAAATTTTCAGCTCAATATATATTTTCTTTATTTTTACATGAAAATAATAATAAAATAGAGTGTTAAAGCATATAAAATACTTAAGCTTGTAAATAAAATCTGGAAATATTTGTGGATGACCCTTTAAGTTAATAAACATCTCTCATGAAGTTTCATCGATTTTTGTTACTGTTTAGTATGGTTTTTAATTTTCATTTTATTTAGCTCTAATAAATCATAAAGCCACTTTAGGGAATGTGAAAATATTATTTCTTATTTTTCGCAGCTTGTACCATATATTTAAGACTCCGAAAAATATTTTGGGAATTTTTGAAAATGTATATCTATTTTTCTGGAACTTTTGTGTTTATAGATGACTAAAAACAGGAAAAATAGTTATACTCATCCAAAAATCATGAAAATTTACCAGAAACTCTTATAATATGTTAGGATGATACATAAATATTTTGATGATTTTTATCTTCTGTATGCTATTTTTCTTCTATTTTCCCAAGATTTAATACACTTAAATGTACAAAAATCAGAAAAATTGAGTTAAACTTTTTGAAAACACATATTAATATTTTTCCTAGATTATGTACGCTGTAAAATAGTTACACAAAAATTACAAGAATTTTTCATGATAATTTACTATTTTTCCATGATTTTATGATTATTCATGGAATTAAATGGTGAAAAATAGTTAGACAAATCAAAAATTCAAGAAAATTTATCTTAAGGTGTTTGACTTCAATTAAAAATGAAATACAAAGTTTGGGAAAGTTTAGAACTAAATTGATTTCGTTTTGAATATTTAATCATTGGAACACCTCTAAAATGTTAAATATTAACATTTCAATAATGGAAATTTTCCACTTAAATTGTTATATAACAATTGATTCTTTGAAACTTAATTTCCACAGAAAAATGTTTGTAACTTATCAATATTAAATTTTGACACATTATTGGCATAATTCTATTGTAGTAGTAAGTATACTAGTATTAGATTTCAATTAGAGACTCATTAGTGTGTAACATCGTTGTAGGAAAACGATAGTGGTACGAGTGGAGCGTAGATCAAGGCATTATTTGCATCATCTCAATGCATTGTGAGTATTCACGCACTCCCCTATTTTCAGTTTTTATGTTTTGGGGTGGAAAAGCATGTCCCGAAAAACTATTATTTGAATGTTGTATTTAAATTGATTTGTATCAAACATGATTGCTATTTTATTGCTATATCTCTCTATATATGTCTATGCAACACGGAACATGAGAACTTATCGTATTAAGGCCCTTCCCTTATCTCTAACCATTAACTCTTTGAGCCAATGGTCATTATGGATAGCGCTATTAGGAATTGACAACTCCTCACTCGCCCTATTGCTGGACTGCATGATACCATATTCATCTATGGAACGATAAGCGTAGATCTTGATAGGGCTTCAGTCATAGGTTTGGTTGAGACTCATTGTTTGCTCATACACATACAAACTTGTTATTTATTATGGCAATAAACTCGTTTATCAATTATAGCAATCAACTTTGTTTCTTATTATAGCAATAAACTTTGTATCTCATTATAACAACGAACTTTTGTTACTAAATACTTATTTACTTGTTTTAGCAACAAAATTGGTTGCTTCTTATAGTAACAAACTTGTTTGCTCCTTGTAGCAATGAAACTTGATTACTCATTTTAGTAACAAACTTTATTTCCCATGAGGATATGAACGTTGCATCTCTTTTGGGCAACATACTTTATTTCTCATGATGACAACGAACTTTGTTTACACAAACTTATTTACTCATTTTAGCAATATATTTTTTTCTATGGAAACTTATATCAAAATTTGATTTCGATTCATGAAACCAATATTATTTTTAAACTTGTGAGTACTCACCAACTATTTTTATAGTTGACGCTCGTTTTACATGCTTTTTCAGGAATCATCGAGTAAGTGGCACTTAGGGACACTTCAGTTTTAGGAGCATTCGCATGTGTTGTATTTCAATTTACATTGTAATTTCTTTTAAAGTTGTTCAAACCCATTGTAAAATTGTAATGATTTTTAATACTATGGTTGGTGTTGTCTTTTAACTTTTGCTATGAAACCCTTTAAACTGCCACGCCTCGTGTTTCCGCTTTAGCGGGGTGTGACAGGAAATGGTATCAGAGCCGAAGGTTATAGAGAATACCAGTTTTCCTTTGGAGAACCACAACTATAGCAAAAAAATTTCAAAATGTTTTTAAAATACCGAACATACTCCTGGTATAACTAATTCGAGTACGCATTATTGGACTTTAATTAAGTATAGCCTGGCCAACTATGCTTAATTAAGGAAGGTTAATGTGAGGCTGGAAACGGTTATACTAGAATTATGTTCCAAACAATTTTCAACTTAAACTTTTGAAAAACAAAAATTTTCGGTGTGCGTACATGCATTGCATATTATAGGCATTCATCTAGATACACTTAGAAACTAAGTGCACTTTTATAACAATGCCTTTGTTTAGAAATATTCTTACCCCTTATCAAGTGCTAGGTTAACCACTTAGGTTATATCACTAGTCACTCTAGGAGCAATGCACTTAGTACTGAGAATGAGTATTCCTTGGTAGCTGTTGACTTTAGATGTAAGGTTAGTAGTTAGATATACACAAGTAATAATCTTAAGTCGAAACCTATTCCAATTATTCCTCAATACCTCTTCATCTTCTTCGTACTAGAGTTACAACTAGGAAAAAGCGTTTCGATACCGACACGAATGATAATTGGAGCATCGCGTAAGGAGGTAGATGATTCGCCACTAAGTAATCACTTGGATACCATTGGCGGGCATTCCGGATTTGACTCACAAGGAGACACAGAGGTTTAACCTATATGTGAGATCTTATTTCTACGCTACGATTTAGCTCTAGGTTGTTTCCACCTCGAGGTTAAAACTTAACATAGGATATCCCTTTGACCTCTATAAAAGGTCGTCAACTGCATTGACACCATAAAATGTTTTTCAAACAATTTTTCTTGTCCTTTATCTTGGGGAAAAAGACATCGGTACTCCCCTTATACTCGCCTTAGTATTTAGGTACGATCAACTACACTAACATACTTTCTCCTTACTTCTTAATCTTCCATCGAAAAATTATTTCGCTTCATCGGTTTTATTTATCATCGATAAAATATTTTATAACCACTTGAGTCAACTTAGTAGACATTTCCTAGCAATGTAAAGCCATATTCTCGCTAAAAAAAAATATTTTGACAACTTGCTTTAATTTAACACTTTTCTTCAAAACTCAATTTAACCAATATTGGTTTTAACCTTGCTATTTCAATTTCATTTCAAATTCATTTCAATGGATTGATGTGCTTTTAAGGGCATATAAACCATTTTAAACATTGCTTACCATTTTGACACGTCTTCGAAAAACTAGAAACATTTTCTTTTATAATCGTGTTTAAACTCTTTACTATAAAACTTAAACATATGACGTTAAAGTTCATATTATGTGTAAAAGCTTCATCGGATCTTCAAACCACTTTTGTTTTAAGACTTTTGACTACTTCCCCATTTAGGCATCGTACTTTACTTAAATGTGTTTTCTTGAAACCCAACATGGTATTTTTACAACTTTCTAATCCAAATGTGTTTACAAGACATCACTGATGCCTACATTTCAAAACACACCTTATTTGTTTATTTTATTTCAAATTAGTTTTATAATCTGTGTTTATAAAACTTACAACATTGCAAAACTTAGTGTTCACTTTTAAATTTCCAGTGACACCTTCAACAATGTATAATTACTCTTCTAAATCTATTGAGTCTTTACCTTATATGTTTTAACTATTATTGAACTCCATTCTAAAAAGTCAAATTGTCAGATTTTCAACTACCGTTTGTAGTGCTTCTTCTTTTTCACAAATGGAGTTTAACTTAATAAGGTAACTCGTGATTATTAGCAAACATTCTAAGACTCTCACATGTCTATTTAATCATCAATATACATCAAATATTAAAGTTTGAAATTATCTCAACCTGGTTTTAATCTACCTATAGGTATTGTTCTTATAATTTTAACAATAACAATCATTGCCGCCGCTACCTTCCTTTTTCTTTCCCTCGCACTTGATTTCTTGCTCTCCTTATGACTTTAGATCTCGCACACCCATAATAGTAACATAATACATTGTCTAACTTTGTTTCTGTCTATTTTGCTTCTCCTGGTATCATGTTTGTACACATACATACTAGAAGTCTATCCTTTCGTTTTGAGCGATTAATACATGTATAGCCGTGAGGAATAATTTTTATTTAGTCAACTTTGATATATTCAATTACGCCTTTTTATCATATACATCTTGTTTTTTTTATTTTGAAATCTCTATAAACAAGTGATCCTTATTTACATTTGCTCTTTCGTTCTAAATTCAGAAACTTGATATAAAATGCAATTTTCATTGTATTTTTCCTTATAATTAATACACAAGATGAATACTCTTATGCTTATAATTTTTCTATATCCGGAAAATATATGTGAAGGATATGTATCCTTATGTTTCTTCTTTTCTTTAAATACATCAAGAATTTTGAATTTTACGATTATCTATTCTCTAAATGATTGTTTTTGTAGAAACACTAAACTATGAATGCCCTATTTTGAAGATTGACATTTTTACACCTTTCTTAAAATAGTAATTTACTTTGCAATTTTCAGTGAGTTCCTAAACTCTCAAGCTTGTTTTCATAAGTATTTTGACTCCTCGTAAACTTAGATTTGTCCTGACTTAGACAATTAGTCAATTTTTCAAATAGCGTAATATCAATAATTTCAATAAAAAAAAAATTCCCTTAATGACGACAAAACCTTTAACTTTAATTAATCTTTATATTATTTTACTACTTTGTTGGATCGCCACACATGTATCTTCATTATCTTGGAATTATTACACATTTTGATAATAGTGAGATTAATTATCATTTCTAAACAGACATTTTGATAACAATGAGATTTTTAATCACTTCTAAACACTTAAAATGCTATATACACAATGTGATTTAATTTATCATAAATTTTCATCGCCTCCATTTGCACCAATGACTCTCTAAATATATTTATTCTTGAATAAGGTTTTATTATTGTAAGAGTAACCGTAGTAGTAATTACAGCCTCGGAGATGCTCAATCATTCGTAATTTATTTTGTCGACGACACTTAATTAGCCTTTATATTTGAGATGTACCAAAACTTCGTTGCCTACCCTTAGTACGTATTTTTAGGAACTTACCCTCAATCGCTTCTCTTTCATTCGTGCTACCCCTTCTTATTTCAAAATATATCCTTTCCAGATGTAGTAGCCAACCCGGAAGTGAACAAATTGTTCCTAATCTCTTCTTTATTAGGCGGCGAATTTACACTTAGTGCTAATTTAGAACGCGACTTAAGGATCAATGGGGATTTAACGCTCAGTGCAGTTAGTGCTTCAGCAAAACTTATAGCTCTCTTAATTCAGATAATATCTAACTAGATGATCTTTTTCGACTAGGTCGCCATGTTTGGATCATGATTGCCATGATCCTAATTTCTCGCAATCTAAATTGTAGAACTCGAATTAAGGAAACATTAATTTGACTATAGCTAAAGAATTGGGCTCTTCCTTTGAGGAAATAAATCCAAAATAATCAAAGAACACTTCAAGTCACCACCTCCCGAACGATACAATTGCATCCAGTTGAGTTCTAATAGAATTCGTCACGAATTGAATTTCGGGACGAAATTCTTTCAACCGGGGAGACTGTGACAACCGTCAAAATTCGAGTCGGTTCTAGAGTTGACTAGACTTAGTTGCACATATAGGCACAACACATATTAGACTTAGTAATTAGAAGCTAGGTTATAACTACTAGAAACTTGGAAACAATTAGAATCAATGGATAATGTACTTAGATTTCACATTGATATGTGAATTCTACATCTACTGAGCTGTAGTGACTATCCATATTTGGGTCACTCTTTGACTCGAACAACATTTCATGAATCATATACACACATCATGCACTTGACCTAGAAGTAGAGGTTAGTTCAAAGTCTCATAGAAACTTAAGTCAAAGTTGAAGAGTAGGACTAGTATACATGATTCCTCAATTTCGCTTGAATCTCGGAATCACTACATAGAATGCCAATAAACCGATAAAAATAAATTACAAACATTATTTATAACTATAAAAGAGTTATAATACCATAAGATAATTTAAAGTCTCAAATATTCTATTTATTTTGATATCCAAATTTTTACAAACTCTCAAAAACCCTAAAAACCCTAAAACTTAAATTTTATAAAGTTTAACATCAAGAATTCTATAAAAATAGTTATGAAACTTATAATATTATCTTAAAACAATTAAATTCAGGGAAATATAATCAAGGAAAATAAAAATTTAAGTCATTAACATTCATCCTTAATTTATAAGTCAAAAATCAAGGTTTCATGAATAAAAACTTGATTTTAGTGCACATTTTATATAAAATTTAGATATTTTATAAAATAACTTAAATTTTATAAAACAAAATGAATGAGAAAGGGTTATTATACTCAAAATTTCGGACCCCTCTCTTCCCATATCTCTCTCTCTCACTCTCATTCTCCAACACACACACATCTCTCTTCTTTCTCTCTCTAGAAAACTCTCTCTACCTTCTCCCTAATTTTTTTTCTCCAAACACCACAACCACAACCTATTAACCACGAAATTATGGAGATTCATAAGGGTTTTTCAAGCCACAAATAAATTTAAGGTAAAGAACATACATCTCTTGAAGATCCACAACAATGATTTAAACCATGCATGTGCATTTTACTTCAAAAATCGACTTCTACTTCTTCATCTTCTTCAAACTTGTTTTCTTTTTGTTAAAATGGCTTTTAGAACATCATGGATGTGTTTTAACACCATGCATGTATGATAAACAAGGTTGCATGTTCATGATCTTAGTGCAAAAATCGATTTTAAGGATTAAAATATCAAACTCAAGTTAAGAGTTTTTGAGAAACAAAATTTTGTTCATAAATGAATGTATACATTTTGATAAGTTTTAATCTTTTGATCTCTGGAAACATGACTAGAATATAAGTTTATCATGATATCTTTTAAAATATTTGAAAAGATTTACTCAAAGAAATGATGAAAACTCATTTTTCTAACCAATCACCATGCATGCAATCTGCCAGATTTCTTTACCTGACTTTAAATTGTCATATCTCACTCATTTCTTAACCAAAATTCAGGATTCTTTTTCTGAAATATAATATTTTGAGTTAGCGTTCAAACCCATCTGCCCTCACAGGAAAATTCAAATATTTCGATTTTTAGTAATTTTTACAAAACTGTTGCTCAATCAGCACCTTTTTGTGAATACTAGTTTTGTATTGCATGTTCAAAGATCTTATTCATCACTAAAAATCAAGGAAAAATTAACTTGAGCACTTAACATCATGTATTAAGAGGTATAAAAATATCTTGATTCAAAAGCATTTGGAACATGTTGCAAAAATTCTCAAAGTAACATCAATAATTTTTACCAAAATCACAAGAATCAAGTTTTCTCTATAATTGTTTGAGCCTTTAGGCATGTTTTTCGACATCAAAAATAAGAAAACAATTTTTCGTTGTTATTAAATTGTTTGTAGTTGCATTCTGGAAATTTTCAGCTCAATATATATTTTCTTGATTTTTACATGAAAATAATAATAAAATAGAGTGTTAAAGCATATAAAATACTTAAACTTGTAAATAAATTCTGGAAATATTTGTGGATGACCCATTAAGTTAATAAACATCTCTCATGAAGTTTCATCGATTTTTGTTACTGTTTAGTATGGTTTTTAATTTTCTTTTTATTTAGCTCTAATAAATCATAAAACCACTTTAGGGAATGTGAAGATATTATTTCTTATTTTTCGCAGCTTGTACCATATATTTAAGACTCGGAAAAATATTTTGGGAATTTTTGAAAATGATATCTATTTTTCTTGAATTTTTGTGTTTATAGATGACTAAAAACAGGAAAAATAGTTATACTCATCCAAAAATCATGAAAATTTACCAGAAACTCTTATAATATGTTAGGATGATACATAAATATTTTGATGATTTTTATCTTCTGTATGCTATTTTTCTTCTATTTTCCCAAGATTTAATACACTTAAATGTACAAAAATCAGAAAAATTGAGTTAAACTTTTTGAAAACACATATTAGTATTTTTCCTAGATTATGTACGCTGTAAAATAGTTACAAAAAAATTACAAGAATTTTTCATGATAATTTACTATTTTTCCATGATTTTATGATTATTCATGGAATTAAATGGTGAAAAATAGTTAGACAAATCAAAAATTCAAGAAAATTTATCTTAAGGTGTTTGACTTCAATTAAAAATGAAATACAAAGTTTGGGAAAGTTTAGAACTAAATTGATTTCGTTTTGAATATTTAATCATTGGAACACCTCTAAAATGTTAAATATTAACATTTCAATAATGGAAATTTTCCACTTAAATTGTTATATAACAATTGATTCTTTGAAACTTAATTTCCACAGAAAAATGTTTGTAACTTATCAATATTAAATTTTGACACATTATTGGCATAATTCTATTGTAGTAGTAAGTATACTAGTATTAGATTTCAATTAGAGACTCATTAGTGTGTAACATCGTTGTAGGAAAACGATAGTGGTACGAGTGGAGCGTAGATCAAGGCATTATTTGCATCATCTCAATGCATTGTGAGTATTCACGCACTCCCCTATTTTCAGTTTTTATGTTTTGGGGTGGAAAAGCATGTCCCGAAAAACTATTATTTGAATGTTGTATTTAAATTGATTTGTATCAAACATGATTGCTATTTTATTGCTATATCTCTCTATGTATGTCTATGCAACACGGAACATGAGAACTTATCGTATTAAGGCCCTTCCCTTATCTCTAACCATTAACTCTTTGAGCCAATGGTCATTATGGATAGCGCTATTAGGAATTGACAACTCCTCACTCGCCCTATTGCTGGAGTGCATGATACCATATTCATCTATGGAACGATAAGCATAGATCTTGATAGGGCTTCAGTCATAGGTTTGGTTGAGACTCATTGTTTGCTTATACACATACAAACTTGTTATTTATTATGGCAATAAACTCGTTTATCAATTATAGCAATCAACTTTGTTTCTTATTATAGCAATAAACTTTGTATCTCATTATAACAACGAACTTTTGTTACTAAATACTTATTTACTTGTTTTAGCAACAAAATTGGTTGCTTCTTATAGTAACAAACTTGTTTGCTCCTTGTAGCAATGAAACTTGATTACTCATTTTAGTAACAAACTTTATTTCCCATGAGGATACGAACGTTGCATCTCTTTTGGGCAACATACTTTATTTCTCATGATGACAACGAACTTTGTTTACACAAACTTATTTACTCATTTGAGCAATATATTTTTATCTATGGAAACTTATATCAAAATTTGATTTCGATTCATGAAACCAATATTATTTTTAAACTTGTGAGTACTCACCAACTATTTTTATAGTTGACGCTCGTTTTACATGCTTTTTCAGGAATCATCGAGTAAGTGGCACTTAGGGACACTTCAGTTTTAGGAGCATTCGCATGTGTTGTATTTCAATTTACATTGTAATTTCTTTTAAAAGTTGTTCAAACCCATTGTAAAATTGTAATGATTTTTAATATTATGGTTGGTGTTGTCTTTTAACTTTTGCTATGAAACCCTTTAAACTGCCACGCCTCGTGTTTCCGCTTTAGCGGGGTGTGACAAAAATCTTCCTGCTTAACGATTACCTGATAATACAAGTTATTTTGAAAACGGTCAACATATATAATGTTGGTGAAATCATAAGTGTGTTTGAATAAAAGTCTTTGTATCCTTTGTAAAAACCCAGAAAATCCGATATTTTCTGTAAAGTGTCTGAAAATGATGTGAAAATCAAGTATAAATGCATGTTTGAATTTATCAGTTGTAACATATATGAATGTAGTTTTGATATCTTTGTATTGTAAGTAAGTGATAAATTGAATAGTAGTATTTCCCCAGAAAATCCGATATTTTCTGATTTGTTATAATGTCGAGGTTCTTGTATCGTTAAATAAGTTGTTTTGTATTGACACAATCGAAGGGTTAATCTCTGAAATGTTAAATTGGTATTGGAATCTCTTTATGAGTCGTTATAACCATACATGATAATGACTAGATTGCCTGTCTTGGCATTTTTCCAAATGCCGGTATTCCTCAAGGTTTTGTCACCCTAGACTAGCCTAGTCTAGCTGTAGCGAACAACTAAGGCGTAGGGGGTCACCCCGTATAGATCTATACACAACCTCTCGCTCTCCCTCCAGGAGACTCGGATTATAACTACAAGCTACGATTGTGCACTCAAAGGTGCCAACCGACACGTCTCACTAGATTCTCAACCTTTCATACTATGTTTAATGTTTACATGTATGTTGTATGTCATCAAATCCAAAGGTACATATATAAGTATACGAAGTTCATGTTGGATTAGTTTCTAAGTCCATAACTATATTTGGTATGTACTTGACCCGATTGGCATGGTCCATTTGGGTTGCATGGCATCATGCATTTGGATAGACTAAAATGAGAGAAATAACACTTAAGGTTTGCTAATATATTATAAGTTCTAATATATTAAATAAGATTATTTAATTAGTATTGATCAAGAATTAATTTGGAATTAATTAAGTGATCAAAAGGAGACTAATTAAATATATGGGTTGATTGTGTAAATCATCCATACTTGTATAGTGGGCTAATGCTCCATGGATTATCAAGTTGGGCTAAAACCCATAGGATGCTCCATGGTGTTTTTGTACCCATGGATCATGGAAATGAAAGGCCATGACAATTAGGGTTTACATGGTGTAACCCTAATTGTGACACACTATATAAGCATCTTATTCTTGTCAAAATCGGCCACCATGAGAGAACTATGTGTGTATGGTGAGGGCTAGCCGATTTCATGAGGTGTCACACTTGGGGCACTCGACTCTTAAGCATCAAGGAATCAAGCTACATAAAAAGGTATGTCTTAAAATGTGACAACCCGAAATTTCTATTCTGTACAACCATTCACTTCAATAGAAGTCAGAACAATTTCTGCTAACTTTTGAGCTGTGTAGAGTCAGTTTGAGTATTCTGGAGCCCAGTACTTCAGGAGATAACAGGAGAGAGGATGCCCTAGGGTTTATTGTGCACCAATAAAGTTCCAAAACTCCAAGAGTTTGGAGTTTATGGTCTAAACAAGGTGTTTACGGCCGTAAACCCCAAGGGGTATAAATATGGCACTTAGCCATTTTATTCACTTTTTCACATTTTCAAGAACTAGAACTTATTTCTCTCAACTTTTCTTCAAAATCTTCAAGAAAGTAAGTGTTTCTTGCCTTGTTTAGTCGATATCTTCCTTAATCTAGTGATCTTACATTATTTCATCCGTGAAATCATTCCATTTGTGTAGATCTTCAAGTGTTCTTAGTTTCACCAAGAACACCAAGAACACACACTAGTGTTCTTGGACTTCTAGCACGTTTTCAAGCTTCTACATAGTAAGTACTCTTACCCTGGTGTATTATAAGACTTGTTACACTTCTAATCATCTAGAACACACCAAAGAAACACAAGGTCAAAGGTGTTTACGGTCCAAGATGTTCTTGGACCGTAAACCCTAATAAAGGGGCCAAAGTGGGCCCTAATCCCTTACCAAGCCTTGGATACTAGTCTAGATACCATCCTTGATGTGCTTAGGACTTAAAACATCAAAAAGACCATAAACCATTTGGGTTGACGGCCGTAAACCCAAGGAAAAATGGTCCAAGGACCGTAGACTCCACAAAGGAGTGAAATGGTGCCCTAATCACTTCCAAAGGCTTAGACTTGAAGTAGGAATGCTTCTTATGACCTTACTGTTGGATTAATGTCTAAGTCCATAACTGTAATTGGTAAGACTTGACCCGACCCGGCATGGTCCATTTGGGTTGCATGGCATCATGCATTTGGATAGACTATAATGAGAGAAATAACACTTAAGGTTGGTTAATATATTATAAGTTCTAATATATTAATAAGGTTATTTAATTAGTATTGATCAAGAATTAATTTGGAATTAATTAAGTGATCAAAAGGAGACTAATTAAATATATGGGTTGATTGTGTAAATCATTCATTCTTATATATGTGGGCTTGTGATCCAAGATTCCTTATGTTGGACTAAGTCCATGGGGTGACCCATGGATACTCCATGGAGGTTAAAATCCATGGAGCATAAGGAATGGGTAAAGTTATGAGTTACATGGTGTAACCCTAATAGCCACCATATAAAAGAATCCCATGGCTCAAGAAATCGTGGACTAATGTGTGAGTGTGAGGGCTAGACGATTTCAAGGAGTGTTCAAGTTTCTCTCAAGTTATTCCAAGTGTATTTGGTGTTGTGTGAACCATTTGAGGTGTCACACTTGGGGCACTAGGCACTCAAGCTTCATGAAGACATTCTACATCAAAGAGGTATGTATTCTATCTTGTTATATTTATTATTTTGTATGCTAGATTAGGATAATACTTTGGATGTTCATAATTGTATGTATAATAGAGAAAACATAGATCCAAGGTATTTAGGGTTGCATGTACACTTAGGAGTGTTAGAATGCTCAAAACCCAACACTTACAAGCTTCAAATCACAAAATGGCAGAAGTGCCATGAGTTTACGGCCGTAAACTCATGGCTTTACGACCGTAAACTCCAAGGGAGTTGGTCTCAAAACCATAAACTCATAAAGAGTTTACCCTGGGACCCCAAACTCAATAGCCAAGTCGTACAACACTTAGATGCAATCCTTAGTACTTATAGCACTTAAATCAAGTGTTTTACATGTCTTAGGATGTCTTAAACTTGGTTAATTAGTTGTTTAATGACTAATTGGATACATATATGTGTTATTATATGTTAACTATGGTCATTGTGTGTGTACAAGTCTTCACTTGACACTTAGCATCCTATAACATCCGTTCATCCAAACCACTCACTACAGGTGAGTTCATACCCCTTAATCAATCTTTTAAATGATTTTAAATGCTTTTATGGGGGGGGGGGGGGTGGGATACAAGTTGATCTTTTATAGTTATTATATCAATCACATGTCATTAAGAACTACCAAACAAGTGGATTTCTTACTTTCAAACTGTGTTATCAAACAAACTACTTTTCAAATTGTTTTGTCAAACTCTTTTACATGTCCAATACTTTTATCAAACTCTTTTACATGTCAAATACTTTTACTTAATTTCCTTTACACTTATATTCTGTTAAATGTATATCTTTATAGATATAGTTATATAAGTAGGATTGAAAGGACTTAGGACTGATAACTCACCTTACCTCCTGTTCCTCGTTTGGTTGTGGACTTAGGGTATCGGTTATTTGTCCGAAGGTCGTTTGAATCCTAGTTATATATTATGTATATGTATATAGATATAAAAGTTCCTTCTTTCTATTGAATACCTTTGGGTAGCAAAGGTATACAGATATGTTCATACATACAAATCACATTACTAGTAAGCTACAATAGGCGTAGTTTAGGAAGTTACTAATACTATTACTAGAACAATGGAACATACAATGAGTCAGTTCATACATGAGTCTATACATTACAATACAGCTAGTACATACTATACATTTTACAAGAAAACATACATGCTAGACAGGGAGAGAACATACAATACCATAGAGAGAGAACATACAATACCATACAGAGAGAACATACATACATACTAGACAGAGAGAGAACACACAATACAGCTAGTACATTCAATACATATACAAGAATACTATTACAATTATGTGAGCCACGTAACGGGGCATGGAACTACCTGTCACGACCGTTTTGTATCCAGAATCTCCTTAAGAGGGGAGCGTATGAGTTTGTGTATAGATCTATACTGGATTGACTATCCTACAGCTTGTTGCTCGCTACAGTGGGACTTGCAAGTCTACGGGTGCCAAATGTCATTTTTCCGACATCTTACATTGTCGCGTTCTATAGTCGGTAGCAGGATATAGGCCGATCGCATGGTACTTTAAATTACAATTGGTTTAAGGTAGTTAGTACAACAGTAGTTACTTAATACAATACTACAGTACTATTTTATTTTCCCATTGCATTCACTTTGTGATATTCACACAATAAACAGTAATGTAGAAACTATATTTTTGGATAATAATAGTCAGATTTGGGAAAATACATACTCTTACAAGAGAAACACTGTAAAAACGTAATTTTTCAACACAATTTTTCATTTTTAAATCATACTTTCAATCACACGATAATCATAAAACATAATGTATTCACTGTGTCATAACAAAACATGTCCCTGAATCTCAATAACATAAACTCCGTAAGTATGTACGAATCATGCCGGCGCCTTCCCGCGATCCTCGCTAGTACCTGAAACACATATCATAACAACTGTAAGCATAAACGCTTAGTGAGTTCCCCAAAATACCACATGCCACACATACGCCTTTCCAGGCCACAACTCTGTAGGATATTCCGATCCATGTGTCTCAGGGGACTCCCGTCCCAAATCCCGGTAGACCTACCGGTCCTACCCGTATCGACCTTCCGGTCCGTAACCTCTTGACCTTCCGGTCCATATCATACATAATCATACATAGCACATACATATCACATAACCGCATATAGCACATACATCATAGCATACAAGACCTTCCGGTCACACATAAGTACCCTTCTAGGTACAGTATAGTGAGAAGACTCACCTCGGGTAACTCGGTAATCTCGAACTTGGTAAAATCTGCTCTAGCCTCCGCCTAATCACATGGAATAAGCACTCTAATCAATACAACTCTCAAGGCTAGACTGTTCCCTCTCTTAGCACTCTCAGAAGGGTAAAAGACCATTTTGCCCCTCTCATGGCTCAAAGACCCAAATGTTGACCAAACCCTAAAAGTCAACAAAAGTCAACTCTCCGGGTTACGCTGTGCGTACCGAACCTGTACGATGGGCGTACCCGACGACCTCACAGAAACGGGGAACGCGACCCCCTACGCCGCGCGTACTAGGATTACGCCCAGCGTAACTCCCAGTTTCAGACTCCTTAGCTTTTGGGGTCTTAAACAGTTAAGACACACGTCCAACTTTCAGATCTGACCATCCCTAAGCCTCTTGATCCATAAAGTTCGCCACTTTAAGCCTTTGCATGCCTGTATGAGTCACCAACACCCAAATCATTCCACTTTCAACACTTTAAAGTCCATAACTCAAACATGACTCCCTAATGACGACCAAGTTGGGATTTTTATGGATCTACAACACATATATCACTGAAATGGGACAGATCTAGGTCCATGGAGTCCCTTATGCTCATAAAGTCACCACCTTTGGGACTTTAACCCTAAAAATGGTCCTTGCAACACCAAACCAAAATGAAGAGGAAAGTTCTGAGCTTTTTACCTCTAAATGAAGCTCCTCCCTCTGAAGAACTCAGATCCAAACTTGCACTTGAAACCCTAGCCTCCACAAGCTTCTCTCCTTCTTCTTCACTAACACACAAAGGCACTTTTAGCTCAACTCACTCACATATAAGCTTTAGGACAAAGGAAATGCTCTCCTAGGGTTTCACTCTCTGATATGGTGGCTGAGGATAAAGCCTTAGCATTCCTTATATAGTGCACAAGCCAAAATTAGGGTTTGCATCTGGGCCTGCTACGCCCAGCGTAACCTTGGGTACGCCCAGCGTACCTAGGCGAGTCCGCGTCCAAATTAAGCGCATGAGTATGCGCAAGGTACTCTCCAGTATGCCCATCGTACTCATTTGCTACAGATTCCACTCAAGGGCTAATCTTGACAATTTGACAAAAGAGAAGGGTTAAATAGCTGTTCCTAAATTTCGGGATGTTACAATTCTGCCCCACTAGAACCAGACTTTGCCCTCGAAGTCTCATGCTGTAAACAACTCTGGATGCTGCTCCCGCATCTCTGACTCTGTCTCCCAAGTCAGCTCAGACCCCCTCCGATGTTGCCACTGAACCGGAACAAGGGGCACCTCCTTGTTCCTCAGAACCTTGATCTTTCGATCCACAATCGCGATTGGCCTCTCAGCGTAATCCAGGCTCGCATCCACCTGAATATCCTCCAGTGGTACCACCGCCGACTCGTCGGCTATACACTTCCTCAACTGAGACACGTGGAAGGTATCATGAATCTGGCTCAACTCCGCATGTAGCTCCAACCGATATGCTACTTTGCCCACCCTCGCGGTCACCCTGAATGGACCGATGTATCAGGCCCCATCTTGCCCCTCTTCCTGAATCGAATCACTCCTTTCCAAGGAGATACTTTCAGGAGTACGAAGTCCCCCACTAGGAACTCCAGCTCGGATTGTCGCCGATCCACATAACTCTTTTGACGACTCTGAGCCGTCAGTAACCTCTGTCTAACCTGCTGTACCTGCTCTGTCGTCTGAAGCGCTATCTCAGTGCTACCCGTCATGCGCTGCCCTACCTCTCCCCAGAAAACGGGAGTCCGACACCTCCTCCCATACAACAACTACCTCGGCCCAGTGACACTCAAGTCACGAAGTTCGCTTAACCCTAAGCGAATGCTACCTTCCCAACTGGAGATCGACTCAACCCCGACCTCTATCATTTGATACCCATCGTTCCATGTAACTTGCGGTACCACCCGTACATGAGTACTGACCGATACAGTTCTAAGACATCATATGACAAACAATATTCCTCAACATGGAACCCACCTCAGAATCCAGAATCTCATCTCGCCTATCCAACGCACCACGAGAGCCAAACTCAACTCGAGAGTTTAGTCCGTCCAAGAGTTGGAACCACTCGTCCCAATGAAGCACCCAACTCAGAACTCATCTCTCGTAACCCATGCGTACCTCACTTATCCCATTCTTTCGGATTGTGATGACCACGCCTCACTCCGACCATAATGACTCCCTATCATTGAGGAGACCCCGGTCTCGCCCCTGGTCCAACCACCAGGTGCCAAAAAACTCGTAAATTAGGGCCATCCCATGCCTAAAACTCTTCTGCACCATGCTCTGATCAAAGAGTACTTTATAATGACAACTTCTCGCTGACTAGCATGAACTACGTTTTCCCCGTAGCATCACATCAACTTCTCATTGACTGGTGAGTACTACGGCTTCCCATAGCATCATAACAACCTCTGACTATGGGTACTACGGCTTCCCGTAGCATCACAACAACCTCTGACTAGTGAGTACTACGGCTTCCCGTAGCATCACAACAACCTCTGACTAGTGAGTACTACGACTTCCCGTAGCATCACAACAACCTCTGACAAGTGAGTACTACGGCTTCCCGTAGCATCACAACAACCTCTGACCAGTGAGTACTACGGCTTCCCGTAGCATCACAACAACCTCTGACTAGTGAGTACTACGACTTCCCGTAGCATCACAAAAACCTCTGACCAGTGAGTACTACGGCTTCCCGTAGCATCACAACAACCTCTGACGAGTGAGTACTACGGCTTCCCGTAGCATCACAACAACCTCTGACCAGTGAGTACTACGGCTTCCCGTAGCATCACAACAACCCCTGACTAGTGAGTACTACGGCTTCCCGTAGCATCACAACAACCTCTGACCAGTGAGTACTACAGCTTCCCGTAGCATCACAACAACCTCTGACTAGTGAGTACTACGGCTTCCCGTAGCATCACAACAACCTCTGACGAGTGAGTACTATGGCTTCCCGTAGCATCACAACAACCTCTAACCAGTGAGTACTACGGCTTCCCGTAGCATCACAACAACCTCTGACTAGTGAGTACTACGGCTTCCCGTAGCATCACAACAACCTCTGACTAAATCTCCGATAGTAGCCGGCCAATCCCAGAAAACTCCTGATCTCGGTGGGAGATCTCAGCACCTCCCAACTCATAACCGCCTCAATCTTGGCCGGATCGACCAAAATCCCATCCTGGTTGACGAGATGCCCCAAGAACTGGACCTCCCGTAACCAGAACTCGCACTTGGAGAATTTGGCATCAAGCCTCTCCGTCCTTAATACCCCGAGAATCTCTCTCGGATGCTCCTCGTGCTGCTCTCTAGATCTCGAATACGCCAGTATATCGTCGATGAACACGATCACCGAACGATCCAACATCGGTCTTCACACCCTGTTCATGAGATCCATGAATGCTGCCGGTGCATTGGTGAGCCCGAAAGGCATCACCACGAACTCGTAATGCCCATAACGAGTCCTGAACCCCGTCTTCTGGATATCCTCATCATGCACTCTCATCTGATGATATCCAGACCTCAGATCAATCTTGGAGAACCAAGACGTCCCTGCAACTGATCGAACAAATCGTCGATCCTCGGTAATGGGTAACGGTTCTTGACCGTCAACTTGTTCAAATCCTGGTAATCAATACACATCCGGTGTGAACCATCCTTTTTCTTGACAAAAAGGATCGGCGCTCCCCATGGCGAGCTACTCGGTCGAATAAACCCATTTCCTAGCAGCTCCTGAAGCTGCGAGGATAACTCCTGCATCTTTGGCGGCGCAAGGCGATAAGGCGCCTTGGCGATAGGCGCTGCCCCCGGAACCAAATCAATGCGGAACTCTACCTGCCTCTCGGGAGGCACACCCGGCAACTCCTCAGGAAAAACATCCGGGAACTCACGTACTATTGGAACGTCATCCATCGAACTTGGCTTCCCAGCGGCCTCTCGTGTGTCCATCACATAGGCTACAAACCCGCTGCAGCCCTGCTGCAAACTCTGTCTCGCTCTGGGCTGAACAAAACGCCGACCCACATCGGGTACCCTCGCCGTACAACGTAAGTACTCCCCCAATGGGGTCTCGTATCATCACCAAGTGTCGCTCGCAGTCTATGAGAGCCCCAATCGGCTCAGCCAATCTATGCCCACTATGACACATATGTCCCCCATCGCTATCGGGGCCAGATCTATTGGGAACTCAACACCGAAGATCTCGAGTACACATCCTCGAATCACATCCGTAGCATACATCGCTCGCTCATCAGCTATGGAAACATGTAAAGGTCGTCTCAACGCCTCTCGTCGGCTACTGATGTGTCGACTAAACGCTATCGACACAAATGATCGACTCGCACCCGAGTCAAATAACACTAAGGCAGGTACATAACTCACAAGAAAAGTACCTACGCATGTCATAATATAAGCACAATATGTCATCTCATCATAAATAAAGAATACGTACCAGCCACAACATCGGGCGCTGCGCGGACCTCCTCCGCTGTCAACTGGAAAGCTCTCCTACGAGCCTTCGGTCCCTCGGCCTTCGCTGGCCGAATCTCGGTAGCCCTAGCAGCAGGTGCAGATCCCTGTGCTGATCCCTAATGTAGCTGCGGGCACTCGGCCTTCCGATGGCCAGACTGGTTGCAATGAACGCAAACCATGAATCCCTTGGGGCAATCCTTGGCGATATGCCCCTCCTTGCCACATTTGTAGCAAGCACCCGATCGACAGACCCCATCATGTCCGTTGCCGCACTTCACACAAGTGCGGCCCTTCTAGCCTCCAGATCTCGTATCCGCAGACTTTGCCCGCTTGGCTGCCCGCTGAGATTGTGCCGGCCGCCGATCCATCCTCTGAGACTCGGCCTCCTCCCTGGCCTGAGCTCCAACTCAATCTCCCTCTTCCGGGCATTTGCCTGAAGCTCAGCAAATGTCCGGTAAGTCGAGTTCGACACGAACTCCCGTATATCCCTCCTCAAAACGCCCAAATACCGGCTCATGCGTGCCTGCTCAGTAGGCACCTGTTCAGGGCAGAACATCGCCCTCTCATGAAACTTCCTGGTAACCACGGTAACCGAATCAGTACCCTGCTTGAGGGTCAAGAACTCCTAAATCAACCGTTCCCTCTCCACAGGGAACATACTCATCTCAGAACATGGTGGTGAACCTCTCCCATGTTACCGCTGAAATATCTGCAAGAGTGAAGCTCGCCGTCACGAACTTCCACCAATCCTTCGCTCCCAAGCGAAGCTGGTTCAATGCGAACTGTACCCTCAGATGCTCCGGACATGAACACGTGTAGAAGCATCCCTCGATATCAGCAATCCATCTCATCGCAGCGATCGGATCCTGCGTCCCATCAAACTCTGGTGGCTCCGTGTTGCTGACTCTCGAAGCAACAACGAGTCACCTCCCTGAGGTCTGGCAGCAGCCACTGCTGCAGTAGCTGCAGCAGCCGCAGTCTCAGTCACCGCTGCATACCGCTCATCAAAAGTCTCAATCAATGTGGTCTTGATAGACCCAAACATCTCCGGAATCTCGGCTCGAATCGCCGCTGCCACCTCATCGTGGATCATCTGACGAAGCTCCTCGTCACTCACACCACTTGGCTCAGGTCTGTGACGTGTCCCAACCATGATGTCTCTCAAATACAACATAATAATATCAGAGACTCGCTCGAGCATACTTGCACTCGATCACTCAACCCTTCTTGTTCTCTAGTACCCAAAGGATTCTTACTTAGAGTGCGCACTGCTCCTTGGATCCCGGATCACAAGTACTCTATATCTTACTGGCATAGGCTACCCTTCGGTAGACCTCTCATCAGCTCCTCACTGCTACCTACTCGCTCTCAAGCATCACATGGCAGCAGAAATCTCCCTAGGCTAAGGCATCACAAATCAGGCCACTCTAGTCCTAATATGAATACCTAGCCTACTCTAGCATGCATATCATAACATATCTCATAACACATAATGTAAGGGTATTTTGGGAAATCACCGTTCGGGCGCTGGCTGATCGTACACACTGCTTCCTTCTACCTTTCTCAAAATCTTTTGCTCTTTTAGAAAAAATTTTTATTTTATGAAAAACTTTCTCAATTCCTCAGTTTGAGTTCAGGTTCATCCGAAGATGCACCCGAATCCCTCAAACCAAGGCTCTGATACCAACTTGTAACGACGTAATTTTTCAACACAATTTTTCATTTTTAAATCATACTTTCAATCACACGATAATCATAAAACATAATGTATTCACTGTGTCATAACAAAACATGTCCCAGAATCTCAATAACATAAACTCCGTAAGTGTGTACAAATCATGCCGGCGCCTTCCCGCGATCCTCGCTAGTACTTGAAACACATATCATAACAACTGTAAGCATAAATGCTTAGTGAGTTCCCCAAAATACTACATGCCACACATACGCCTTTCCAGACCACAACTCTGTAGGATCTTCCGATCCATGTGTCTCAGGGGACTCCCGTCCTAAATCCCGATAGACCTTCCGGTCCTACCCGTATCGACCTTCCGGTCGGTAACCTCTTGACCTTTCGGTCCATATCATACATAATCATACATAGCACATACATATCACATAACCGCATATAGCATATGCATCATAGCATACAAGACCTTCCGGTCACACATAAGTACCCTTCCAGGTACAGTATAGTGAGAAGACTCACCTCGGGTAACTCGGTAATCTCGAACTTGGTAAAATCTGCTCTAGCCTCCGCCTAATCACATGGAATAAGCACTCTAATCAATACAACTCTCAAGGCTAGACTGTTCCCTCTCTTAGCACTCTCAGAAGGGTAAAAGACCATTTTGCCCCTCTCATGGCTCAAAGACCCAAATGTTGACCAAACCCTAAAAGTCAACAAAAGTCAAATCTCCGGGTTACGCTGCGCGTACAAAACCTATACGCTGGGCGTACCCGGCGACCTCACAGAAACGGGGAACACGACCCCCTACGCCGCGCGTACTGGGATTACGCCCAGCGTAACTCCCAGTTTCAGACTCCTTAGCTTTTGGAGTCTTAAACAGTTAAGACACACGTCCAACTTTCAGATCTGACCATCCCTAAGCCTCTTGATCCATAAAGTTCGTGACTTTAAGCCTTTGCATGGCTGTATGAGTCACCAACACCCAAATCATCCCACTTCAACACTTTAAAGTCCATAACTCAAACATGACTCCCTAATGACGACCAAGTTGGGATTTTTATGGATCTACAACACATATATCACTGAAATGGGACAGATCTAGGTCCATGGAGTCCCTTATGCTCATAAAGTCTCCACCTTTGGGACTTTAACCCTAGAAATGGTCCTTGCAACACCAAACCAAAATGAAGAGGAAAGTTCTGAGCTTTTTACCTCTAAATGAAGCTCCTCCCTCTGAAGAACTCAGATCCAAACTTGCACTTGAAACCCTAGCCTCCACAAGCTCCTCTCCTTCTTCTTCACTAACACACAAAGGCACTTTTAGCTCAACTCACTCACACACAAGCTTTAGGACGAAGGAAATGCTCTCCTAGGGTTTCACTCTCTGATATGGTGGCTGAGGATAAAGGCTTAGCAATCCTTATATACTGCACAAGCCAAAATTAGGGTTTGCATCTGGGCTCGCTACGCCCAGCGTAACCTTGGGTACGCCCAGCGTACCTAGGCGAGTCCGCGTCCAAATTAAGCGCATGAGTACGCGCATCGTACTCTCCAGTACGCCCAGCGTACTCATTTGCTACAGATTCCACTCAAGGGCTAATCTTGACAACTTGAAAAAAGAGAAGGGTTAAATAGCTGTACCTGAATTTCGGGATGTTACACACACACACAGATACTACATGCCTTGGTAGAAGGCTACTTTTAGTAGGAAACATAGGGTTTTCTTGGAGATTCAAACCTTTTTACAAATTCACACATCACTTACTTACAGATACTTTCATGCAAATACAGACACTAATATACTTATGATCTCACCAGCTTTAAAGCTGATACTCACTTTCAAAATAACTTGTATTCTCAGGTCACCAGTAGACAGGTACCAGTGCCATGTTTTGAGAAGATGGAGCTCGTTCAAGACTCATCTTTTATTTTGATTCATATTTTGGTGTCTATTTAACTTGACAGAACACACTTGTATTAAAATTATATTATTAATGCAATGGATGATGTTGTTGCTTGTTTACTACTTTGCACTGTTGTGATACTGAACATGACGTCCTCCACCCCCGAACGATTCTGCCGTTCCGGTTTTGGGGTGTGACAGATTGGTATCAGAGTATTGTTTATAGTGAATTGAGTATATCAACCCATAAAAGATATACAGACTATAAATACAATGGGATTAAAATACTCTGACCAAGAGTTGATACTTTTAAATAATAAATTTTTTACATAAGTATACATGCATGCATTCATACTAAAATCAGTGTCACTAGGACAGAACAAAAGTATTACGATTGTTGGGCAGCACAAGTAGACTTAGAGATATATGGTCAACCCTGGGAAGATGTAGCCTGATCAACTACATTATCCGAGGAGTGATTAGCATGTGCCTAAGTGTGGTTGTGAGGTTGCAACAAGTCTAAAAACTTACCAACAATACCACAATGAAAACAATAGAACAGAACATAAACTTAAAATACTATAGGGGTATTTTGTGTTACTATAAACTACTTATGTGCTAGATTCTTATATCCCTCTTCTCGCGTAGATATCATGGCTGGATTCCATCTTCCCGGAGACCCGTACTACCTCAACAACGACAATGCTGGATGGCTTGGAGAAGAGCCAGAAGATGATCACCCAATCCCTTTGGATGATCACGAAGCTGAAGGCTTTTCTGATGGTTCTGACTCAGAGCCGGAAGTCAACAACCTACCCCCAGCTGCTCAAGACCCAAACCTGAACCCTCCTCCAGCATTTCAAGGACCCACACCTTTGTGGGCCACAAACTTGAACAGATGGAGTCAGGAACAGGGTTAACCCATTCCCTACAATGGAGACAGAAGCTTCTACAACCTCACCGAAGGAGGTTCAGCTGACAGGGTCCTACCCATCATGGTTCGTAGGATTTCTCGGAACATGGAACAAGGTCGAGCGACTATGGACCGAGTCATAGAGATTGACGCCAACTCTGGCGTTAACACAGTCCGCATTCGCCAACTGGAGTCTGCTCATGAAAGGACTCGGGTCCGCAATGCAGTTCTGCAGAGGGAACTTGCTGAAACCCAAGCTGAAGTCAGGGAACTTCGAGCTCAGCAAGCAAGATCTGATAGGCACGTGAGGGACATAGAACGTCTTCTGTCGGAGTCAACAACTCACTCTAGTAGTTCTCGTCGCCGTTAGAGTCTCATCGACTTCTCTTTTGGATATAACCTAGTTCGTGTAAAAACTCTAGTCTAATTTCCTATCCTTGTAAATCTTTGACCCGTTAGGTCTTGACTAGGTTGTAGTCTGTCAAAGTTTTCCCATCTTGGTTAATGTAAGACCTACCTCTAGGTCATTTTTCCCGATCTCATTACATCTGTAATTCCAGTATTATTGACAGATATCTAATCTCATGGAAATTATTATCCAATTGCTATCATCTGCTAGTACTAGATCATCCTTCAATTGTGCTGTTGGACTATGGAGAGTTAGCCCATGAGTCATTCTCATTAATTTTCCTATTAAATCCTTATCAATATCTTCATCTTTGTAAACTTATAGTTGAAAGATGCCTCCTCGTAAATCAACAAGACGCGATCCTCCCGCACCAACACCACCTGCTCCTCAAATCGATACGGCAGCTCTAAATGCTGCTGTAGCTGCGGCTGTGGCTACAGCCATGGCTCAATATCATTCGTCTGGTTCCACTGGAGGAGGAACTCCGGTTCAATCTACTCATGGTGAAGCTCCTGTGCGCTTGAGAGAGTGCTCCTATAAGGACTACACTAACTGCAAGCCCAAGTCCTTCAGAGGGACTGGCGGAGTCATTTCCCTCTCGCAATGGTTCGAGAAAACCAAATCGGTTTTCGAAATCTGCTCCTGTCCAGAAGGGAGCAAGGTCAAGTTCGCCGCTTGCACCTTCGAGACAAAAGCCCTGACATGGTGGAATAGCCATGTCAAGTCACTATCTCTCATAGTGGCTAATGCTATGGGCTGGGAAGCTCTGAGGGAGCTGATGATAGAAGAATACTGCCCGAGGGGCGAGATCCAAAATCTGGAACAAGAACTGTGGAGCCTAACCATGAAAGGCTCCGACATAGTCTCCTACACCGCTAGGTTCTGTGAGCTGGTGGCCCTCTGCGCTAATATGGTTCATACAGAGGGGAAGAAGATTGAAAGGTACATATGGGGGCTGGTGCCTCCATTTCAGGGAAATGTTTTGGCTTCAAACCCCACTACATTCGATAGTGCCAAGCGATTGGCACAGTGGCTTATAGACCATGGGGTTCGTACCCCGTCCGCAACAACAACCCTGGCCATCTCAGAACCCGCCAGAACCGCTGATTCCAAGCGGAAGTTCTGGGATGACAAAAAGAAGAAGAAGGCTGCTAAAAAGCAGCAGATCGTGGCAGTACATACTGCGATAACACCTGCCATTGCTGCTGCTCTGGTAAAGCAGTACGCTGGAAGTTTGCCGAAGTGCAACAAGTGCAACTTCCACCACGCAGGAGCCTGCCGGGAAATGCAGTGTTTGAACTACAACAGGAAGGGGCACACTGCCCGTTTCTGCAAAGCTCCGGCGAGGCCAATCACCCAAGTCCCCGGCGCTGGTGTGGGCCAAGCTTGCTACGGTTGTGGCGAGGTGGGCCACTACAAAAGGAACTGCCCGAAGGCAGGGAATGCCGGTGGAGTGGGAAGAGTTCTGGCCATAGGCCACGAGGAAGCGGTTGCCGACCCCACAGTGGTCACTGGTACGTTTCTCCTCGGTAACTCTTATGCATGCATACTATTTGATAGTGGAGCGGAGAGGAGTTTCGTGAACCAAAAATTTGCTCATTTACTTAAGCAAAAATCACGAGCACTTAAAGAACCATTCACTGTAGAAATGGCTAACAGAAAGACGGAGAGCACGAGCAGTATATACATAGGGTGTACCCTAACACTAGATAGCCATTCATTTTCGATCGACCTCATGTCGGTCTCAATTAAAAGTTTCGACGTCATTATCGGCATGGATTGGTTGAGTCTTCATCGTGCCGACATCATGTGTTACGAAAAGGCTGTTCGCCTTAATCTACCGTCTGGCGAAACTCTAGTCGTTTGTGGCGACAAACCCGAAACGAACCTTCGTATCATCTCGAGCATTCAAGCTCAGAAATTCTTGCGCAAGGAATGTCGCGCATTCCTTGCTCATGTGGTCGATGTGAGCCAAGAAACGAAAGACATTCAGAACATCCCAGTAGTACGCGACTTTCCCGACATCTTTCCAGAAGAACTCCCAGGATTACCTCCGCAACGTCAAGTCGAGTTCATAATCGACTTAGTTCCAGGGGCTACCCCCGTAGCCAAATCGCCCTATCGTCTAGCACCTGCAGAGATGCAAGAACTGTCCTGTCAAGTTAACGAACTGCTCAGCAAGGGCTTTATAAGACCAAGCTTCTCACCCTGGGGAGCTCCAGTCTTGTTCGTCAAGAAGAAAGACGGATCGTTTCGTATGTGCATCGACTACAGGGAGCTCAACAAACTGACCGTCAAAAATCATTACCCTCTGCCTCGTATTGACAATTTATTTGACCAACTTCAAGGGGCGAATTTCTTTTCAAAAATCGACTTAAGATCCGGATATCACCAACTACGAGTGCTAAGGGAGGATGTTCTGAAGACAGCCTTCCGAACTCGTTATGGGCACTACGAATTCGTAATGATGCCGTTCGGATTAACAAACGCGCCCGCAGTATTCATGGATTTAATGAATAGGGTGTGTCGTCCTTACTTGGATCAGTTCTTCATCGTCTTCATCGATGACATACTTATCTACTCTCGTAGTAAGGAGGAACATAGTCAACATCTTCGTCAAGTCTTAGAAACACTGCGTTCGGAGAAGCTCTATGCGAAGTTCTCGAAATGCGAATTTTGGATCCGAAGAGTCGAATTCTTAGGGCACGTGGTTAGCGAAGAGGGAATACACGTGGACCCTTCCAAAATTAAAGCCATTGAGAACTGGTCAGCACCGAAGACGCCTATAGAAATTCGTCAATTTCTAGGCCTCGCTGGCTACTATCGCAGGTTCATTCAGAACTTCTCCTGCATTGCAAAACCTCTTACAACACTGACCCAGAAAGGCGTGGCCTTTGATTGGGAAGAGAAGCAGGAGAGAGCGTTCCAAACGCTCAAGCGAGCCTTGAGCACCGCGCCAATACTATCCCTCCTCGAAGGGATAGAAGACTTTGTTGTCTATTGCGATGCGTCGAATCAAGGGCTCGGATGTGTTCTGATGCAGCAAGGTAAGGTCATCGCCTATACCTCGAGACAGCTGAAGACACATGAGATCAACTACACCACACACGATCTTGAGGTAGGAGCAGTTGTGTTTGCTCTGAAAATCTGGAGACACTACCTGTATGGAACAAAAAGCACTATCTTTACAGACCACAAAAGCCTACAACACATATTCGACCAGAAAGAGCTCAACATGAGACAACGGCGGTGGGTCGAGCTACTCAGTGATTACGAATGCGAAATTCGTTATCATCCGGGTATAGTAGCTGACGCCCTAAGTCGGAAAGAATATTCCGGTCGTACAGTCAAATAATTGACTATGACTATCCATTCACACTTGTCCACACAAATTAAGGAGGCTCAACTCGACGCATTGAAACCTGAAAATGTGGCGGGTGAATCCCTGAGAGGGATGGATAAGAACATGGAGGTCAAGGGTGGCAGAGCTTATTATCTCATGGATCGGATCTGGACCCTGAAACTCGGTGGTTTCAGAGACTTGGTCATGACCGAGGCACACAACACTCGTTATTCCGTCCACCCAGGTTCAGATAAGATGTATCTGGATCTTAAAAAGCTATACTGGTGGCCTAACATGAAAGTAGAGATTGCTACCTTCGTGAGTAAATGCCTTACTTGCGCCAAGGTCAAGGTCGAATACCAGAAACCATCAGGATTACTCCAGCAACCGGAGAGACCTGAATGGAAGGGGGAGCGGATCACTATGGACTTCATAACCAAGTTGCCCAAGACAACGGGTGGACTTGATACCATATGGGTCATCGTCGATAGATTGACCAAGTCCGCACACTTCCTGCCTATCAAAGAAACAGACAAGATGGAGAAGCTTACAAGAACCTACATTCGGGAGATTGTACGACTGCACGGTGTTCCCATATCCATTATCTCGGACAGAGATAGTAGGTTCACTTCGAGGTTTTCGCAGTCGCTACAAACTTCCCTAGGAACTAGGCTGGACATGAGTACAGCCTACCATCCACAGACAGACGGGCAAAGTGAGAGGACTATCCAATCCTTGGAAAGCATGGGATACTCATTAACCCCTTGTAGAATTTTCCTACAACAACAGTTATCACACGAGCATAAAGGCTGCTCCATTCGAGGCCCTCTATGGCCGAGAGTGCAGATCCCCTCTGTGGTGGGCTGAGGTGGGTGATACCCAGTTAGCTAAAGGACGAGTTCCTGAAAGCACTCTCACGGGTCCGGAGATCATTCGGGAAACGACAGAGAAGATCGTTCAGATTCGTGAACGATTGAAAGCCTCTAGAGATCGATAGAAAAGCTACGCTGATAAACGAAGGAAACCGTTGGAATTCCAGGTGGGCGACCGTGTTCTATTGAAGGTCTCACCCTGGAAGGGCTTGATACATTTCGGCAAGCGTGGAAAGCTAAATCCAAGGTACATAAGGCCTTTCGAGATTCTCACTAGAATCGGCCCTGTAGCTTACAAACTTAACTTACCACGCGAACTCAGTAACGTACATTCTACATTCCACGTCTCGAACTTGAAAAAGTGTCTGTCCGACGAGACTCTTGTAATCCCACTCGACGAGTTCGAGATCAACGAGAGCCTCAACTTCATGGAAGAACCTATAGAGATCATGGACCGGGAGGTCAAGCAAACGAAACAAAGTCGTATACCGATAATGAAGGTTCGCTGGAACGCCAAGCGAGGACCTGAATTCACTTGGGAACGAGAGGATAAGATGAAACTGAAATATCCTCGTCTTTTTACTTAGTTATTTGTAACTACTTATTTGCTTAAACTGTAATTTCGGGACGAAATTCCTTCTAACAGGGGGATGATGTGACAACCCGAAATTTCTATTCTGTACAACCATTCACTTCAATAGAAGTCAGAACAGTTTCTGCTAACTTATGAGCTGTGTAGAGTCAGTTTGAGTATTCTAGAGCCCAGTACTTCAGGAGATAACAAGAGAGAGGATGCCCTAGGGTTTATTGTGCACCAATAAAGTTCCAAAACTCCAAGAGTTTGGAGTTTATGGCCTAAACAAGGTGTTTACGGCCGTAAACCCCAAGGGGTATAAATATGGCACTTAGCCATTTTATTCACTTTTTCACATTTTCAGGAACTAGAACTCATTTCTCTCTCAAGTATCATCCGACTTTTCTTCAAGATCTTCAAGAAAGTAAGTGTTTCTTGCCTTGTTTAGTCGATATCTTCCTTAATCTAGTGATCTTACATTATTTCATCTGTGAAATCATTCCATTTGTGTAGATCTTCAAGTGTTCTTAGTTTCACCAAGAACACCAAGAACATACACTAGTGTTCTTGGACTTCTAGCACCTTTTCAAGCTTCTACATAGTAAGTACTCTTCCCCTGGTGTATTATAAGACTTGTTACACTTTTAATCATCTAGAAAACACCAAAGAAACACAAGATCAAAGGTGTTTACGTTCCAAGATGTTCTTGGACCGTAAACCCTTATAAAGGGGCCAAAGTGTGCCCTAGTCCCTTACCAAGCCTTGGATACTAGTCTAGATACCATCCTTGATGTGCTTAGGACTTAAAACATCAAAAAGACCATAAACCATTTGGGTTTACGGTCGTAAACCCAAGGAGAAATGATCCAAGGACCGTAAACTCCACAAAGGAGTGAAATGGTGCCCTAATCACTTCCAAAGGCTTAGACTTGAAGTTGGAATGCTTCTTATGACCTTACAAGCTTCAAATCACAAAATGACAGAAGTGCCATGAGTTTACGACCGTAAACTCCAAGGGAGTTGGTCCCAAAACCGTAAACTCATAAAGAGTTTACCCTTGGAACCCAAACTCAATAGCCAAGGCCTACAACACTTAGATGCAATCCTTAGTACTTATAGCACTTAAATCAAGTGTTTACATGTCTTAGGATGTCTTAAACTTGGTTAATTAGTTGTTTAATGACTAATTGGATACATATATGTGTTATTATATGTTAACTAGGGTCATTGTGTGTGTACAAGTCTTCACTTGACACTTAGCATCCTATAACATCCGTTCATCCAAACCACTCACTACAGGTGAGTTCATACCTCTTAATCAATCTTTTAAATGATTTTAAATGCTTTTATTGGGGGGGGATACAAATTGATCTTTTATAGTTATTATATCAATCACATGTGATTAATAACTCCCAAACAAGTGGATTTCTTACTTTCAAACTGTGTTATCAAACAAACTACTTTTCAAACTGTTTTGTCAAACTCTTTTACATGTCCAATACTTATATCAAACTCTTTTACATGTCAAATACTTTTATTTAATTTCCTTTACACTTATATTCTGTTAAATGTATATCTTTATAGATATAGTTATATAAGTAGGATTGAAAGGACTTAGGACTGATAACTCACCTTACCTCCTGTTCCTCGTTTGGTTGTGGACTTAGGGTATCGGTTATTTGTCCGAAGGTCGTTTGAATCCTAGTTATATATTATGTATATGTATATAGATATAAAAGTTCCTTCTTTCTATTGAATACCTTTGGGTAGCAAAGGTATACAGATATGTTCATACATACAAATCACATTACTAGTAAGCTACAATAGGCGTAGTTTAGGAAGTTACTAATACTATTATTAGAACAATGGAACATACAATGAGTCAGTTCATACATGAGTCTATACATTACAATACAGCTAGTACATACTATACATTTTACAAGAAAACATACATGCTAGACAGAGAGAGAACATACAATACCATACAGAGAGAACACAGAATACCATATAGAGAGAACATACATACATACTAGATAGAGAGAGAACACACAATACAGCTAGTACATTCAATACATATACAAGAATACTATTACAGTTATGTGAGCCACGTAACGGGGCATGGCACTACCTGTCATGACCGTTTTGTAACCAGAATCTCCTTAAGAGGGGAGCGTATGAGTTTGTGTATAGATCTATACTGGATTGACTATCCTACACCTTGCTGCTCGCTACAGTGGGACTTGCAAGTCTACGGGTGCCAAATGTCATTTTTCCGACATCTTACATTGTCGCGTTCTATAGTCGGTAGTAGGATACAGGCCGATCACATGGTACTTTAAATTACAATTGGTTTAAGGTAGTTAGTACAGCAGTAGTTACTTAATACAATACTACAGTACTATTTCATTTTCCCATTGCATTCACTTTGTGATCTTCACACAATAAACAGTAATTTAGAAACTATATTTTTGGATAATGATAGCCAGATTTGGGAAAATACATACTCTTACAAGAGACACACACACAGATACTAGATGCCTTGGTAGAAGGCTACTTTTAGTAGGAAACATAGGGTTTTCTAGGAGATTCAAACCTTTTTACAAATTCACACATCACTTACTTACAGATACTTTCATGCAAATACAGACACTAATATACTTATGATCTCACCAGCTTTAAAGGTAATACTCGCTTTCAAAATAACTTGTATTCTTAAGTCACCAGTAGACAGGTACCGGTGCCATGTTTTGAGAAGATGGAGCTCGTTCAAGACTCATCTTTTATTTTGATTCATATTTTGGTGTCTATTTAACTTGACAGAACACACTTGTATTAAAATTATATTATTAATGCAATGGATGATGTTGTTGCTTGTTTACTACTTTGCACTGTTGTGGTACTGAACATGACGTCCTCCACCCCCGAACGATTCTGCCGTTCCGGTTTTGGGGTGTGACATCAAACTTGTTTTTATTACCCAAGTATCAAAGATTGTATGCTAGACAGGGTAAGACCTTGGAATATTCATATTTGCATGTATAATAGAGAAGACATAGATCCAAGGTATTTAGGGTTTTCATGTACACTTAGGAGTGTTAGAATTCTCAAAACCCATCAGTTCAATAGTTATGTAAAGGTATAATTTCAATCTACTAAACATGTAAGTTTCAGTCCAAGCCCAATTAACATGTAAATGGGTCACAAAGGCCCAATAACATGTAAGTGGGTAATTTGGGCCCAATAGGCATGTAAATGGACCACAAAGGCCCAAGAAACATGTGGCCCCTAACTCAGGCCCAAATTAACATGCAAATGGGTCGCAAGGCCCAATAAACATGTCATGGAAAATATTGGGCTCAATATACACTTGAATGGGCCCTTAAGGCCCATTGGCCACGTAACGTGAATATTAGGCCCAATAAAATTGTTATCGATGTACTTCGTTCATTTGTTATTATTTCGTTGATTGTTTTAGTTCGAGGTTTACCGAATTGAATATATAAAAAGTCCTCTTTTGGAAAAACGACGTTCTTGACCAATAAGCCTCAAATTTTCAATTAAGGCCCAAATTTATAATAATTTGTAATTTCGACCCAAATGTTTAGAAATTCACGGATTTACTCCAAAATTTATATTTTTACATTTATGGCCCAGTTTTGCATAAAGTTACATTTTCAGCTCTTTGTTTGTAAAATTTACACTTTCGGCCCAATTTTGATAAAAGTTACATTTTTGGTCCAATTTAGAAATAAATGTTATTTTCACCCCTAAATTTGGTTTATTTACATTTATGAATCAAACTTTGGTCAAATAACATTTTTAATCCCAAAATCTCCATTTGTTTCGCAAGTTTGGCCCAAAACTGTGAGGCCCAAATATTTGGCCCATTAAGCTGAAATTTGCAGTTTTGGCCCTTTGGAAAGCATGTTTATCATAAAAATCCATTTTTATACAAGTAGGACCTATTTGATCCTTATAAAAACATAAATGTCGCTTTTTACCCTTATCTTTTGTTTTCTTGACAATTTTGACCCTTAACAAAGTTTTTGCCTTAGATTTTTATATATTAAACATATAACAATTTTAACTTGATAATATGATGTATAAGGTGTCTTTGTTCATGGATCTTAACTCAATGTTATTTAAGATGTCGAGATTTTCTAAGATCTAACACATTTTTACAAAATAAACTAAGAAATCACACACGACATGCATATAACATATTGATCTACACATTTTACTTATATTCTCCCCCAAAAATCATGTAAAAGCCGAAAATAAGGGGGTATGAACTCACCTTTGTTTGATGTTTCAGTTTTTGAAGAATAAGTGGAAGAGATTTTTGGTCCTAACACACCTTTGTTGTAGATCTCGAGCTTATGGAGGTTTTCTAAGAGTATGCTCACCAAATTGTTTAGGAGAAGTGATCTAACATGAGAAAGGAGTTATATAGCTTGGATATGTAAAAACTTACCAAGAAATGTATTCTTGTGAGAATCCTCTTGAACACAAGTAAAATTTCGAGATTTTGGAGGAAGAAGAAGAAGAATGCGTGAGAGTGATTGAGGATGTGTTTGAAAGAGTGTGCGTGTGTGTGTTTTTGGCTCTCGGCCGAAAGTAGAAGAAGAGAGGGGAGAGAGGTAGTGAGGTGACTTGTGTCACACCCCCAAACCAGAACGGCGGATATGTTTGGGGGCGGAGGACTTCACGTAAGTATCACAACAAATGCAATATAGTAATCAAAGTACAAACAACCATTGCATTAATAAGTATAAGTTTTACATAAGTGATTAAACATTACATTTTCAAACACCAAAGTAAATACAGTAGAAGACAAGAGTCGCAGTACGGTACTAGGTAGTCTTCTCAAAAGCTTCGGGAGTGTACCTGTCTACTGGATTGCTGAGAATACGAGTTATTTTGAAAGAGTAGATCAGCATTTAAGCTGGTGAGTTCATAAGTATTTTACTTCTATAAAGTATATTCTAAGTTCTTGGAAAAGTTCGTTGGTTCCTCCAGAAAATCCCATATTTCCTGAGGTGATAAACTGATAACCTCAATAGTTCCCTCTGCAAATTACTTAGTTTATACTAGTTATATATAACCTAATATCGAATGGACAGTTAAATGGGTGTATCTGCCCTAAGCCCACAACCAAACAAGGAACAGGAAGTAAGGCGGAAGTCACACATTTCACTGTCAACCGGATATTACTTATGTATAACTCTGATGTAAAAACGAAGGAATTATAGAATTAACCACTAAAGGTCTTTTATGTTATACTAGTTTAAAGAGAGTGAATGACTAAGTTCCATCTGATAAGTGGTTTTAAATCCCCATAAAACTGTTTCTGAATAATAGTTTTAAATCCCCATAAAACCGTTTCTGAATAGTAGTTTTAAATCCCCATAAAACTGTTCCATTTGTAAAAGTAGTTTAATCCCATAAACGGTTTCATTTGTAAAAGTATTCCTAGTTATATCCGTTCTACAGTAAAACATTAGTATTAATCCTGGAAAATATTATATTATCCATAATACTGCTTTGTGGTTTTAAACGTTCAAAAACCAAAGGTACAAGTATATTTGGCATACTTGTTTTTATGATACGTAGTTTTTACTGTAAGTAAAAACTAACAGAAGGTATATTTGGTCAGTAAACTAGGATGTAGTTATCTTTTCTTACTGTTTTAAGAGAAGTATATTACTAAGTAATTTACTCCGTGTTTTATCCATGTGAGTTATATTAACTGTCACACCCCCAAACCAAGGATGGCGGAAACGTCCGGGGGTGGAGCACTTCATGTATAGTATCACAACAACGAGTATAATAGTGCTCAAAGTAAATACAACCATCATAAATATAATTGAAAAAAAGGTTACACCATAGTATATGTTTATATGTTTCAAAATCAATTACATTATGATGACAAAATGAACCGTTGACGATTTAACGTCCCATCCTCAAAATGCTGATGTTTTCGTGTTTCACTGATTTCCTGAGAATACAAGTAGTTTTGAAAAGTGTCAACAATTAAGTTGGTGAGTTCATAAGAGTTTTATTTGAGGAAGAAACCGTTTTCCTTGTAAAAGCGATAGAGTATGATCTCCAGAAAATCCAATATTTTCTTAGTTAAGTGTGGAATGAATGCTCCTATGTTATGCGATAATGAACCCTAGAAAGACCCATAGATTCCTTCTATAATCATTCAGTGTATATAAGTTATATAAAATTTAAGTTAAATAAACTGTCGAATATAATGGGTCTGCCCTAGGTCCACAACCAAACAAGGAACAGGAGATAAGGCGGGCCCACCAATTCTAAGTCGATTGTGACTAGATTCTTATATAACTCTAACATATACACATAGCGATTATAGCTCAAGTCTAACAATTCTAGATGAAATGTAGTTTTAATAGAAATATGTTTCCAAGAAAATCCAATATTTTCTTTATAAAAGTTGTGTATCCCTAAATCCCAGGACCGAAAATAAACAAGTATTTTACCATACTTAAAGTAAATCATGCAAGTTTAAATCGACATAAACTCGTTTAGTTTAGAAGTAAAACCCCTTTTTAAAGTAGAAGTTTCCATGTAAACTTGAAAGATTGTTAACTACCTATGTGAGTCGCTATAACCATACTATGACGAAAAATAACCTGCACAACGTTTTTCAGACGTTAAGATACTATGACTCTTGTCACCCGTAGACCTGCAGGTCCCACTGTAGCTAGCAGCAAGGTGTGGGGTGTTAATCCCAATATAGATCTATACACAATTATCACGCTCTCCCTACAAGAGACTCTGGTTATAACTTACAGGAATTTGGGATCTCGTACTCGAACGTACGGGGAGCGGATTGCCTCACAACATAAGTTAACTAGTTTAGACATAGTTTGATAATAAAACCCTTCCGTGGAGGAAGTGAAATCACCTTTTAGGAAAATACATTAGTGCTATGAATCCATAAACTATTAATACTATAGTTTATCAAGTACTATGTGAAAAAAACCCTTTTGTTTTAAGAGTAAAACCTTTTTTATGTAGTAAAAATCCATAAACCATGCTTAATGTAGTTTATTATATGTGTTCGAAATGAATGAAGAATCCTTTTTATGAATGACTAAATTTCAGTTTATGATAAACTAACAAGAAAAATACATTCAATATGTAGAACTTAATGTTATACACTTTGCTCAACATATTACAAAGTGTTATGAAAGTTATAAGCTGTTGACTAGTTTTTAACCTTTCAGCACTGTTTTAAAAAAATCATAGAAAATACATATGAGATCAAAAACTGATTCCGTAAATTCTGTGAGTTCATAGAATGTGTCTAGTTTG
Organism: Lactuca virosa; assembly: GCF_052849685.1. Lineage (NCBI taxonomy): Eukaryota > Viridiplantae > Streptophyta > Magnoliopsida > Asterales > Asteraceae > Lactuca > Lactuca virosa. The sequence goes on along the minus strand of NC_136429.1, from coordinate 477,633,794 downwards.
TTCATAATTTTTATTATGATTTTTAGAAGTCTTTAACTTGTGTCAAAATATTCATATTCACAGACTGGTCTGAATTCGTTTCTGAAATGATAGGCAGTTTTGTAAAAATCACCATAAATCGTAGACAAATCATATGGAGATGTGCAAGTAGTCATTTTAAAGGTATGAACCTGAACTATTTGCATATTGTACAGTTTTGAAAGATATTAAGTTTAAGATAGTCAAAACAGTCCGTGAATAAGACTCAACTTTTATGATGGAAGCTGTTGTTTGAGTTTAGTTAAGTTTTTGGTATTTTAACTTGTATTCCCCCCTGAAAACTGAAGAAAACATGAAAATGTAGGGGTATGAACTCACCTTGAGTGATTCTTGGAAGAGTGGAAAGGTTGAAGATGATGAGTTTCAAGTCTAGATCACTTGATGAACACACGAAGTTTTGGATGATCCTAAGAACGATTTTTGGTGTTGAGATATGAGTAGATGATCCAAGAGTGTTATGAAAACATGTAATAGCACTTGAGTTAGAAGGAAATACTTACCAATAAGTGAATAAATGACTCAAGAACACATCAAAGTGTGGCTGAAAGTTGAGAGAAAAGAGGCCCTTAAGAAGTGTATAATGTTTGATGGTGAAGCCAATGATCAAGGAAAAATCCCAGGCATTTCCTTATATGGAGGGTTGCTGGAGCAAGTGGATAAGGTGAAGGGATGTTTCCCTTGGTTTGTGTGATGTGGATAAGGTTGGACCAATGAGAAAGTGACACATAGGAGGCAAGTGGGCACACTTGACCCACTTGTGGAGTAGAATACTCTTCTTATTGTAAAATAATGATTTATAATTACTAAATCCTTGAAAAATAATTAAAATAATAGTTCTGGGGGTTGAAAATGATAAAAATATGAATTTGGTGAAAAAATCCCGTCAAAAACGGGCTTAGGAGGCGAAACTAGTCGAAAACCGGACAATAGGAACCGAACCTGCGAGGTTCGGCTCTTAGGAGCTAGGAACCGAGAGGAGGGAAGAAGAAGGACCGAGAGTAGGAAGGAAGATCCGAAGATCCGAAGGGGAGGCCGAAGGTCCGAAGTTCCGAAGGGGATGCGAGGGTCTCGCAGGGGGAGCCGAGGCTCGGTCCTCGCTGCTGATCTTCGGTCCGCTGAGGTTTCGGTCCGAGAGGCTTCTGACACTTTCGGTTCTGACAGGAGGGTTTTGGCTCCTAAGGGGAGTTTCGGTTCCTAAGAGGACTTTCTGTTCCTAAGAGGACTTTCGGTTCCTAAGAGGAGTTTCGGCTCCTAAGAGGAGTTTCGGTTCTATAAGGCTGTTTTTCGAGAAATCTTACCGTTTTGCGTGATTTTTGACCAAGTTAAGGGTCGGGATGACCCGGATGACCAGAAAAAGTTTGAGAGAGATTTTGGGAGAGATTTGGGAGAGATTTCACATACTTGGAGAGATTTCACATTCTTGGAGAGATTTGGGAGAGATTTCACATACTTGGAGAGATTTCACATTCTTGGAGAGATTTGGGAGAGATTTCACATACTTGGAGAGATTTCACATTCTTGGAGAGATTTGGGAGAGATTTCACATACTTGGAGAGATTTCACATACTTGGAGAGATTTGGGAGAGATTTCACATACTTGGAGAGATTTCACATTCTTGGAGAGATTTGGGAGAGATTTCACATACTTGGAGAGATTTGGGAGAGATTTCACATACTTGGAGAGATTTGGGAGAGATTTAACCTTAGCCATTATTATAGCATAATCTCGCAAATGCAAGGTTCGTGAACCTTGTTATGCTTCGTTAATGATCGTTTTAAGTCCCCGAAAGGGTCCTTAGTCGTGTTTTGATGCGTTTAACTCCCTCTTTAGGGTTTTTACGTTGTTATCACATAGAGTCTTTGAGACACATGAATTTTTGATATACGAATGCACATTTTTATACATAGAAATACTTTTTAACATACAATTACTAGTTAAGTTTAACCGGTTTGACTTGTTGACTTTAACTTTGACTCTGACTGTGACTTGGCCGAAATTGACGGTTGTCACATTAACCATACTAATATGACTGATGTGCCTGATGTGACGTTCTTCAGGCGTCGGAAACGATATGACATTTGACACCCTAGGCCTGCCGGCCAAACTGTAGCGAAGAGTGAAGGTGCGGGATTGTCAGTCCCATATAGATCTATACACAAATTCACGCTCTCCCTCCAGGAGATTCTGGTTAATAAGTCAGGACTTAAGGTCGTACTTAGATAAGTACACCATGAAGAGTCTCACAAATTTATTGTTTCAACGAGATTATGATGTATTATTACCCCGTGATTGCTAACCCTGGTACGTTGTATTGTACCCTTGTTAATGCAAACCCGGTATGATGTATTATTACCCCGTGATTGCTAACCCTGGTACGTTGTATTGTACCCTTGTTAATGCAAACTCGGTATGATGTATTATTACCCCGTGATTGCTAACCCCGGTACGTTGTATTTGTACCCTTGTTAATGCAAACCCGGTATGATGTATTATTACTTCTTTAATATATTATCCATATACTAAAAGTATTATACATATCCTGGTATAGATAAATGAATTGTTACTAATTTGCTTGGAATAAAAAGTATATAATCGTGAATCATACTTGTATATATAGTTTTGAATCATAAATCATACCTATTATAATTTATATGTTCTATCTGATTAGCTTGATTTCTCATGGGTGAACACCTTTGCTCAGCATGATAGAAAGGTAATGATACCGAATGAAGTAACCTTTTATATTCATATATGTATAATATATATATATACAATTAAGAAGGGAACGACCTTCGGACAAATAACACCACCTTAATTCCACATCCAAACAAGGAAAAGTAAATAAGATAATTCATTAGTCCTAAGCCCTTCAAATCTTATTTATATATTTATACATATATAAACATGATTTTGACAATTATAATTTGAAATAGTTTATAAAACCTTTTTCAAAGAATTTAACAGTATTAAAAGAGTTCACATGACTTTAAAGATTTAACATGGCTTTAAGTCATTTTGGAAGTATTTGGTAATCCTTAAAAGCATAAGGAAACCCTTTGTGTGATTATTATCACATACAATTATTAACACAGTTTTAGATTGTGTTCAACTTGTATTCCCCCCCCTAAAAAGCATCTAAAAACCATTAAAAAGGTAGATTATAGGGGTATGAACTCACTTGATAAGTGGTGATTTGGGCAGCGTTTCGTTTGTATAGATGATCTTTCTCGAAGAAACCGCGAGTTTTTGATTAAAAACTTGGCTTTACGCGGGCAGCACTTCGACTGGAAAGAGGTTAGCTTCTCGTGAATTCTAGGGCTACGGGGCTTGCTTCGGGTTTTAGAGATGATATTGGGGCCTTGGGGGTTGTTTGTGAGTTTATGGAAGTGAAACGGGTGAAAAGGATCAAGAATGGTGAAGGAAATGTCTTAAATCCGAGAAATCTCGCACCCTTTATATAGGGTTGCGAGGGTGCGGTCCGAAGGGTGAATCAGCAGCCACGCGTCATCAGCAGTGAAGGCCACGAGGCTGAAGTTCGGATCCGAGACAGAGAGGCAAGGCGCGTGTCGGATCTGGGTGTGGCGGCTACTGTTCATGCGAAGTATGTCGACTGGCCATTGGCCCGCGACTTCGGTCCAATCAGAAGATGACACGGGCAACTTCGGTCCAATCAGTAGCGAACACATGTCCGAGACGGGGAGGCCTTGCATGCGAGGTGACGTGGCCGAAGGGTGACCTTGCGATTTTTCCCGGTTTTTCGTGCCAAAAACTTGCGAAATTCATAACTTTCGCATACGAGCTCCGTTTTTGACGTTCTTTATATTCACGCGTAGGTAAAATTATACTCTACGACTTTCGTTTAGACTTCGTCGGCTAAGTTTGATTTTATGTTTAATATTATTATTTTTAACAAACTGGGACAGGAAATCCGTTAAAAATTCATAACTTCTTCATCCGACGTCCCTTTTCGTCTGTCTTTTTACCGTTGTACTACTTTTGACGAGACCTTCGATTATCGTTTAAGTTGTGTCGGCTAAATATCGATCGATTTTTATTTCGAATTTTTAGCTGTCTACTGCTAAACCGAAACTTAGAAAAATCATAACTTCCTCATACGAAGTCAGATTTTTACGTTATTTTTATGAAAGTTCTCGGTTTAACATATTCTACAACTTTCATTTAGATTGTTAAGGCTAAAAAGCCTTTTATCAAAAATTCACATTTTACACTGAATAGTGTTTTGTCGGTTTTGTCGCGGATCTTCGATTGGTCATTACTTCTTCGTTATAATTCGGATTTCAGTGTTCTTTATATTTTTGGAAACCTTGTTACAATGTCTACCACTTTGTTCATCCCAATTACGATTATTGATCAATTTATTTTTGACCTAATTTGACTGGTGTTACATTATCCCCCCGTTAAAGGGAATTTCATCCCAAAATTAAGTCTAAAGTGATACTCATGGACTAGAGGAAAGATGTGGATATTTTCGTTTCATCTAATCTTTCCTTTCCCAAGTGAATTCAGGTCCCCGGTTTGCAATCCAGCGAACCTTCACTATCGGGATAAGACTTTGCTTGGTTCTTTTGATTTCCCTATCCATGATTTCCATTGGTTCTTCTACAAAGTGAAGACTTTTACTTAACTTGATTTCATCGAGTGAAATAACAAGTGTTTCATCGGATAGACATCTCTTTAGATTAGATATGTGAAAGGTGGGATGAATGCTATTAAGTTTTTGTGGTAGTTTAAGTTTATGAGCTACAAGACCGATTCTGGTAAGAATATCGAATGGTCCTATGTACCTTGGATTTAGTATTCCACGCTTTCTCAAGCGTATCTTGCCCTTCCAGGGTGATACTTTCATATGACAAGGTCACCAACCTGGAATTCTAAGGGTTTTCTTTTATCGAAGTCGTAGCTTCTTTGATTAACTCTGGAAGCTTCATGTCGCTTCCTGATTTGTATTCTCTTTTTGGTAGTCTCTTGGAATAATTCTGGTCCAGCGAAGGTGCTGTGTGGAAATTTGACCTCTAGCTAGTTGCGTGTCACCAACTTTAGTCCAGTACAGATAGGATCTGCACTTGTGACCACAGAAGGTTTCGAATGGAGAAACTTTAAATGCTAGCATGATAAAGGACTCGACTAATTGGCAAATGGGTATCCCATGCTTTACCAAAGTCGATCACCTAGGCTAATGACTATTCTAGTTCCTAGAGATTTTTGAAGTGACTGCCTGAACTGGGAGATGATTCTATTATCTCAACGGAGATAACAAATATTGGAACACCATGCACTCTGACTAATCTCTCTAACACACGTTCTAGTTATCTTCGCTATTTGCCTGTTTCCTCAAAATTGTAGGAAGTGCGCGGACTTGGCTAATCTGTCGATGATCACCCAAAATGGCATCAAGTCCACCTGTTGCCTTGGTAACTTGATTATAAAGCCCATTGTAATCCGCTACCACTTCCACTTAGGTATATCTGGTTGTTGTAGTAAGCCTGCGGCTTTTGCTTCGAAGTTCATGATAAGACTCATACTTGGCTCATCCACCATCACCTCGTGTATACAAGTCGTATATAATTTAGATTTCACAAAACGTTCGGATGGGTGACTCTGCCCCAGGTCCACAACCAAACAAGGAATAGGAGATAGGGCGAAATTACACATCCTTAATCTTGTTAAGTCTAAATTATATACCACTCTCGTGTATACACTTAGCAGCGATAAATTAACCTAATGAGTTCTTAGTCTTTATTCTTGAACTTGAGCTACGGTACAATGATTTCCCTATGAGATCTACTGGGGTACTTTGGTGGATACTGAATTCTAAGACAACTTCGGTGCTTTTCATTTGAAGTTTCCTGTCTACTGAGTAGGCTAGAAGGGCGTGGTACCCTTCGCATGGGTACTTCTGAAGCTTTGAAATGAGAGACAACCTAAGGGTTTGCGTTATGGATTGGAAGAATTTCATCTTACAGCTGATTAAGGAAAAAGTTCTCTTACACAGCATAAGAATTTTCACATGGTAAGGGCCAGGGCAAACCATGTCGAATGAGGATCTTAGAATTTCCTTGACGAAATAGATATTATGTCGTTCTGGGAGGAATGATTACTAGGATGATGAACTATCCTATGTACCTAAGTTTTCAGTGCTTCCGACTTTATTTTCTTATTACTGTTACGTATCCCCTTTTTGATTCGAAATTGGCGGGTACTACCAATACGAGGGTTCTGATAATTTGAAATTACGAACTTCCATGAAATGATCCTTACTAGGTCTCTCTATAATCGCTTGGTGTATACAAGTCATGTATAATTAATATTGGTAAGAACATTGACTGAGCAACCCTGCCCTAAATCCACAACCAAACAAGGAACAGGAAATGAGGCGGGATTACTCACTCTAAGTCTACAAATCTTAATTATAAATGACCCTTATGTATACACTAAGTCATTATAGCTTACCTGTTAGGGTTTCAAATTTTATATGAATGTTGTGATTTAATTTTAACGGGAGTGTAATCATAATTATAGATAATTATTGGGGTTTGGAATCGTACCAAAATATAGCAGGGTTCTTTGATGCCTTCCCATTCATTGGGGTCAAACTTCTCCACCTCATAATTATAGATAATTATTGGGGTTTGGAATCGTACCAAAATATAGCAGTCCCTCTTGTAATGTCCTATTTCACCACAAAGGTGACATATTGGAATGGTTCCGTCATTGATAGTTGAAGTGACGAACTCAACCGGGGTTCTACATAGGCGGGCAGTGTGCCCCTTCATGTTGCATCTATCGGAATGCAGCTCTTGGCAACCTCCATGATGATGGTAGTTGCACTTGCTGCAGTGTGGGAGGTTTCCTAAGTACGACGTGGTCGGTGCTGGAATAACAGGGCTGATGGGGGTATTGATTGCCCCAGTTCGTTGCCCTCTGTTAGGTTCTTGAGTTGAACAACTCCCTTTCTTGTTCTCGAACTTTCGTTTCAGGATATTAGGCTTAAGGTTCGAAGTCTCCTTACAAATAGGTACTTGTTGCTGTACTTGTTTTTGTACTTGGTCATCACCACGATCGGGGTTGCCGATAGCATTACCACTAACATTTGCGTTGTTAGAATTAAGGTGTGCCATGACAGTTGCTACAGCTGCTGTGACTGCAGCTTGAAACGTAGCCGCATCTATTTGAAGGATTGGTGTTTTGCTGGTGAGTTGGTTACATTTCTTCGGAGGCATGATTCTGTTACATGATAAGAAAATGAGCTCGTGAGCGACTGCTGTTGGCTCTAGATGTATTCTAATCATTTGTATCTACATACAAATCTTTCATTTTGTTATACTGTTCTCAATGATTCGACCTGCATCCCTATGATGAAGTCCTGGTAAGGAGCAGAAATAAGTTTCTAGAATGAACCGAGTGTCATGCGAACTAAGTTACCTTCGATTGGTGGATATCGTTTTCCAACTTTCGAAAATATTTGAAAACAATTCATAATAGTGTCTACATAAAATAGACTTATGAATTTGAGAAGTAATCACTATCTATTGAGATTTCGTGATCCAATTTATTGTTATTAGCTGTGACAGGAAAAGAAGATAAACTCAAAACCTAATGTGAGTAATGTAAACACTAACTCACTAGGTTGTATTATTTATTAGTTATTACTTAGATGAAAAGGCGCTCAAACACTTCACATGAATCATGCGTGGTTTTCCTTTGTTCTCTGTTCTATTCTGGGTGGTAATGATTTGTTCTCTCCTGGTATCTATAGGGTGTCCTTCTCCTCTGTAGGTATATTGAATTCCCGAGCTGTCTTACTTCCGATTCTGACACTGATCCCCATTATTTCGTAATGAAGATTTTGAATCTCGGAAGTTCATGCGAATCTCTCATTGGTGTCCTTAATAGGGTAAGGGCACTAAATGATTTCTATAGTTTCTTTACTTCTCATCTGTTTCTTTCTCAGAATTCTCCTAATGAAATTCTGTTGGATCCTCCTTGATTCTTCAATTGATTGCTGGAGTGACTACATCTATCTAAGGGGTTTATAAGAGAATGGGAATGTCTAAAGAATCAATGAGAAAATTTATATTTTTACGAAGGTGATCCTTTCTGGTCCTTCTATAATCACATGGTGTGTACCGATTATATATAATCCAGATCAAATAGACCTTCGAATAAGTAGTCATACTCTAAAGCCACAACCAAACAAGGAAAAGGAAGTAGAGAGAAAATCACATATTCTAAGTCTATAAAATCTCAACTATATATAACCTTAACGTATCCACTTAGTAATTATAAACGTACTAGAGAAGATCTTTTTAACATTTCCCAAAAGTTTATTCATGGTATTTAAAATACTTCCTTGGTATTATAAGTTTGATTCTTGGACTTCTGGATATAAGAAGTTGATAAGTTTTCAGTTTTCTTGTTATAGCATCCTAAAATACTCTTATAGTATTTTAACCTTTATGTTTGGTTTTAGAATTCTTCTGGTACCTAGGTAAGTTTTAGACTTGTTGCAACATTACAATCACTCCCAAACACATGTTGGTTATACCTCAAATGAATATAGTTGATCAGGCTATATTAATCCCATATATGATTACGTCACTGTCTAGGTTTAACTGTGATGTCCAACATCCAAATACTTTTGTTTTGTTCTTCTTGTGATACTCATTCTAGTATATATATTATGCATGTATTTATACTTTTATAAAATATTGTTATATTTTTAAAGTATAACTCTTGGTCAGAGTGTTTTTATCCCAATGGGTTTATAGTTTTATATCTTTTATGACTGATATATTGAGTTCACCATAAACACTGCTCTGATACCAATCTGTCACACCCCAAACCAAAACGGCGGAAATGTTCGGGGGCGGAGGACTTCATGTAAGTATCACAATACATGCAATATAGTAATCAATGTTCAAAAAACCATTGCATTAATAAGTATAAGTTTTACATAAGTGTTTAAACATTACATTTTCAAAAACCAAAGTAAATACAGTAGAAGACAAGAGTCGCAGTACGGTACTAGGTAGTCTTCTCAAAAGCTTCGGGAGTGTACCTGTCTACTGGATTCCTGAGAATACGAGTTATTTTGAAAGAGTAGATCAGCATTTAAGCTGGTGAGTTCATAACTATTTTACTTATATAAAGTATATTCTAAGTTCCTGGAAAAGTTCGCTGGTTCCTCCAGAAAATCCCAAATTTCCTGAGGTGATAAACTGATAACCTCAATAGTTCCCTCTGCAATTACTTAGTTTATATTAGTTATATATAACCTAATATCGAATGGACAGTTAAATGGGTGTATCTGCCCTAAGCCCATAACCAAACAAGGAACATGAAGTAAGGCGGAAGTCACACATTTCACTGTCAATCGGATATTACTTATGTATAACTCTGATGTAAAAACTAAGGAATTATAGAATTAACCACTAAAAGTCTTTTATGTTATACTAGTTTAAAGAGAGTGAATGACTAAGTTCCATATGATAAGTGGTTTTAAATCCCCATAAAACCGTTTCTGCATAATAGTTTTAAATCCCCATAAAACCGTTTCTGAATAGTAGTTTTAAATCCCCATAAAAATGTTCCATTTGTAAAAGTAGTTTAATCCCATAACCCGTTTCATTTGTAAAAGTATTCTTAGTTATATCCGTTCTACAGTAAAACATTGGTATTAATCCTGGAAAATATTATATTATCCATAATACTGCTTTGTTGTTTTAAACGTTCCAAAACCAAAAGTACAAGTATATTTGTCATACTTGTTTTTATGATACGTAGTTTTTACTATAAGTAAAAACTAATAGAAGGTATATTTGGTCAGTAAACTAGGATGTAATTATCTTTACTTACTGTTTTAAGAGAAGTATATTACTAAGTAATTTACTCCATGTTTTATCCATGTGAGTTCTATTAACCATACTAATATGACTGATGTGCCTGATGCGACGTTCTTCAGGCGTCAGAAACGATATGACATTTGACACCCTAGGCCTGTCGGCCAAACTGTTACGAACAGTGAAGGTGCGGGATTGTCAGTCCCATATAGATCTATACACAAGTTCACACTCTCCCTCCAGGAGATTCTGGTTAATAAGTCAGGACTTAAGGTCGTACTTAGATAAGTACACCATGAAGAGTCTCACAAATTTATTGTTTCAACGAGATTACGATGTATTATTACCGTGTGATTGCTAACCCTGGTACGTTGTATTGTACCCTTGTTAATGCAAACCCGGTATGATGTATTATTACCCCGTGATTGCTAACCCTGGTACGTTGTATTGTACCCTTGTTAATGCAAACCCGGTATGATGTATTATTACCCCGTGACTGCTAACCCTGGTACGTTGTATTTGTACCCTTGTTAATGCAAACCCGGTATGATGTATTATTACTTCTTTAATATATTATCCATATACTAAAAGTATTATACATATCCTGGTATAGATAAATGAATTGTTAGTAATTTCCTTGGAATAAAAAGTATATAATCGTGAATCATACTTTTTATATATAGTTTTGAATCATAAATTATACCTATTATAATTTATATGTTCTATATGATTAGCATGATTTCTCATGGATGAACACCTTTGCTCAGCATGATACAAAGGTAATGATACCGAATGAAGTAACCATTTATATTTACATATGTATAATATATATATATATATATATATATATATATATATATATATATATATACAATTAAGAAGGGAACAACCTTCAGACAAATAACACCACCTTAATTCCACATCCAAACAAGGAAAATGAAATAAGATAATTCATTAGTCCTAAACCCTTCAAATCTTATTTATATATTTATACATATATAAACATGATTTTGGCAATTATAATTTGAAATAGTTTATAAAACCTTTTTCAAAGAATTTAACAGTATTAAAAGAGTTCACATGACTTTAAAGATTTAACATGGCTTTAAGTCATTTTGGAAGTATTTGGTTATCCTTAAAAGCATAAGGAAACCCTTTGTGTGATTATTATCACATACAATTATTAACACAATTTTAGATTGTGTTCAACTTGTATTCCCCCCCTAAAAAGCATATAAAAACCATTAAAAAGGTAGATTATAGGGGTATGAACTCACTTGATAAGTGGTGATTTGGGGAGCGTTTTGTTTGTATAGATGATATTTCTCGAAGAAACCACGAGTTTTTGATTAAAAACCGGGCTTTACGCGAGCAGCACTTCGACTGGAAAGAGGTTAACTTATCGAGAATTCTGGGGCTTCGGGGTTTGCTTCGGGTTTTAGATACGATATCGGGGCCTTGGGAGTTGTTTGTGAGTTTATGGAAGTGAAAGGGGTGAAAAAGGATCAAAAATGGTGAAGGAAATGTCTTAAATCCGAGAAATCTCGCACCCTTTATATAGGGTTGCGAGGGTACGGTCCGAAGGGTGAGTCAGCAGCCACGCGTCATCAGCAGCGAAGGCCACGAGGCCGAAGTTCGGATGCGAGACAGAGAGGCAAGGCACGTGTCAGATCCGGGTGTGGCGGCTATTGTTCATGCGAAGGATGTCAGCCGGCCATTGGACCGCGGCTTCGGTCCAATCAGAAGATGACACGGGCAACTTCGGTCCAATCAGCAGCGAACACGTGTCCGACACGGGGAGGCCTCGCATGCGAGGTGACGTGGCCGAAGGGTGACCTTGCGATTTTTCCCTGTTTTCAATATTTTTTGATTTTCGTGCCAAAAACTTGCGAAATTCATAACATTCGCATACGAGCTCCGTTTTGACGTTCTCTATATGTACGTGTAGGTAAAATTATACTCTATGACTTTCGTTTAGACTTTGTCGGCTAATTTTGAATTTATTTTTAATATTATTATTTTTAACAGACCGGGACAGGAAAGCCGTTAAAAATTCATAACTTCTTCATCCGACGTCCCTTTTCGTCTGTCTTTTTACCGTTGTACTACTTTTAACGAGACCTTCGATTCTCGTTTAAGTTGTGTCGGCTAAATATTGATCTATTTTTATTTCGAATTTTTAGCTGTCTACTACTAAACCGAAACTTAGAAAAATCATATTCTACAACTTTCATTTAGATTGTTAAGGCTAAAAAGCCTTTTATCAAAAATTCACATTTTACACTGAATAGTGTTTTGCCGGTTTTGTCGCGGATCTTCGATTGGTCATAACTTCTTCGTTATAACTCGGATTTCAGTGTTCTTTATATTTTTGGAAACCTTGTTACAATGTCTACCACTTTGTTCATCCCAATTACGATTATTGATCAATTTATTTTTAACCTAATTTGACTGGTGTTACATTATCCCCCCGTTAGAGGGAATTTCGTCCCGAAATTACGTCTAAAGTGATACTCATGGAGTAGGGGAAAGATGTGGAATAGTTTGGGCCGAGGGTTCTTGGGCTAGGGTTCTTAGGCTAGAAGAAAGGATGGAGTAGTTTGGGGCCCATTAACATTTAGTTAGGATTTTTGGAACCTAAACATGAAATTTTCGGCCTATTGGGCTCATTAGGTAGCTAACGGCACATTTTGAATGAAAAAGGGAGTTTATGGCCCATTGGGGCAAATTAATTCATTAATGGCCCAATCAGGCCCATTAAGGGTAAACTAATTTATTTTGGACCCTAAATGGCCCAAAATGTTATGTTTTATGGAAATGGGTCCAATTAGACCCCAAATAGGGTTTCCAAGCCCAAAATGGTTGAATTGGATGCTTATTGGTCCATTAGGCCCAATAAGGAAATCCTAATCCAATATGGACTCAAACCATGGTTCTTAGGGCTTTAGACTCTTTGATGAACATAATTGATGAATCTAAATGAGTATTGAGTGAGATTTACTTAGAGTATATGATTTACAATAGTTGAATGGTTACACAGGAATAAAATTTCCTAGCTAAAATGCTAGTTGTGACATCATCCCCCCGTTAGAGGGAATTTCGTCCCGAAATTCTTTTGAAAACTAGATTTGTGAAGGGAAGAATAAGTGAGGGTACTTCTCCTTCATCTGGTCTTCACGTTCCCACATGAATTCCGGTCCACGTTTTGTGCTCCATCAAACCGTCACAATCGGAATGCGACTTCGCTTTGTATGCTTCACCTCCCTATCCATAATATCGATTGGTTCTTCGACGAACAGGAGATTCTCGTTTATTTCAATCTCTTCCAAAGGAACGACAAGGGTTTCATTTGATAGACACTTTTTCAGATTCGAGACGTGAAACACTGGGTGTACGTTTCTAAGCTCGACAGGTAGTTGCAGCTTATAAGCCACTGGACCAATTCGGGCAAGAATCTCGAACGGTCCAATGTATCGCGGGTTCAACTTTCCTCGTTTCCCAAAGCGAATCATTCCTTTCCAAGGCGAGACCTTTAACAACACGCGATCCCCGACTTGAAATTCTAATGGCTTTCGCCGCTTGTCAGCATAGCTTTTCTATCGGTCTCGCGATGCCTGAAGTGGAGCTTTGATTTGGACTATCCTTTCGGCCGTCTCACAGATGATTTCGGGTCCGGTAAGAGTACCGACTGGCGATTGTCCTTTTGCTAGTTGAGTGTCACCCACCTCAGCCCAACATAGGGGCGATCTGCAGTTACGACCATAAAGAGCCTCGATAACTGTTGTTATAGGAGAACTCGATCAGAGGGAAGTGGGTATCCCATGACTTGCCGAAGTAAATCACGCAAGCTCGGAGCATATCCTCGAGTGTCTGGATGGTACGCTCACTCTGACCATCCGTCTGTGGGTGGTAGGCAGTGCTCATATCTAGCTGTGTTCCCATTGCCTTCTGAAGAGATTGCCAGAATCTTGAAGTGAATCTGCTATCTCGATCCGAGATAATAGATACTGGCACTCCATGGAGTCTCACAACCTCCTTGAGGTAGATTCGGGTCAGCTTTTCCATCTTGTAGGACTCTTTTATTGGCAGGAAATGAGCGGATTTTGTTAATATATCGACAACTACCCAGATAGCATCTAGTCCATCTGCTGTCTTTGGCAATTTGGTCACGAAGTCCATAGTAACCCTCTCCCATTTCCACTCGGGTATCACTGGTTGCTGCAGCAGTCCCGAGGGCTTTTGGTATTCCACTTTCACCTAGGCGCAAGTAAGACACTTGCCCACAAAAGTGGCTATCTCTGCCTTCATATTAGGCCAGCAATATTGCTGCTTGATATCCAAATACATTTTGTCTGACCCCGGATGAATAGAATATCGCATTTTATGGGCTTCATACATGACTATCTCTCTGAATCACCCAATTTTGGGAACCCAGATTCTATACATGAAGTACTGGGTTCCATCGTCTTTAACTTCGAGCTCCTTCTCCATTCCTCGTAGCGATTCACTAGCGACATTCTATGGCTTCAATGCGTCCAATTGGGCTTCCTTGATCTGTGAGGCTAGATGAGATTGGATAGTGATTGACAGGGTCTTCACACGACGACTTGAATACTCCTTTCAGCTCAGGGCATCGGCTACTACGTTAGCCTTGCCTGGACGGTATTTGATATCACACTCATAATCGTTTAACAGTTCAACCCATCTCTGTTGCCTCATGTTTAGTTCCTTTTGATTTAGAATGTGCTGGAGGCTCTTGTGGTCTGTAAAGATGGTGCACTTGGTACCATATAGGTAGTGCCTCCAAATTTTCAAGGCGAAGACCACCGCCCGCAATTCGAGATCATGCGTGGTATAATTTACTTCATGAGTTTTCAGTTGTCTGGATGCGTAAGCAATTAACTTCTCTTGTTGCATGAGGACACAACCTAATCCTTGATTCGAAGCATCATAGTAAACTATGAAGTCTTCGGTTCCCTCCGGTAAGGATAGCACTGGAGCACTACAGAGGGCTTGCTTCAAGGATTGGAAGGCAATTTCTTGCTTCTCGGTCCAGTTGAAAGGTACGCCTTTCTGATTCAATGTGGTGAGGGGTTTGTCTATCTTGGAGAAGATCTGAATGAATCTTCGGTAGTAGCCTGCGAGACCCAAGAATTGGCGAATTTCTATTGGCGTTGCCAGAATTGCGCAGTTTTCGATTGCTTTGATCTTGGAGGGGTCCACATGTATTCCTTCCTGACTGACTACATGGCCCATAAAGTTTACACTGCGGAGCCAGAACTCACACTTGGAGAGTTTTGCATACAACTTTTCAGCCCGCAGGGTTTCTAAAATATGTCGGAGGTGTTGGCTATGATCTACTTCACTTCGAGAGTACACGAGAATATCATCGATGAAGATGATTACAAATTTATCAAGGAATGGGCGGCATACTCGATTCATGAGGTCCATAAATGCAACGGGGGCATTTGTTAGACCGAAGGGCATTACGACGAATTCGTAATGACCTTATCGAGTTCGGAAAGCAGTCTTAGGAATGTCCTCATCTCGAACTTTGAGTTGATGATAACCGGATCTCAGATCTATCTTTGAAAAGTAACTAGCTCCTTGAAGCTGGTCAAATAGATCATCGATTCGTGGAAGTGGATACTTGTTTTTGATGGTGAGTTTGTTTAATTCCCTATAGTCGATGCACATCCTGAAGGATCCGTCTTTCTTTTTAACGAAAAGAACCGGAGCTCCCCATGGCGAGAAGTTGGGTCTGATGAATCCTTTATTCAGGAGTTAGCTTAGTTGGCTTCATAATTCTTGCATTTCAGCAGGAGCCAACCTATAGGGTGATTTGGCGATTGGAGTGGCTCCAGGCACTAGGTTGATTCGGAATTCGATTTGTGGTTCTGGGGGTATTCCCGGAAGATCTTCTGGAAACACATCCAGGAAATCACACGCCACTGGGATGTTGTGAATGCTCGCTTCCTCTTTAGTTTTATCCACCACGTGAGCAAGGAATGAGTAGTTCTTCTTTTTTAGACACTTTTGCGCCTTAATACTCGAGATAAGGCGAAGGTTTGCGCCGAGTTTATCTCCGTAGATTATTAGGGTTTCACGATTAGGAATATGAAGGCAAACGGTCTTCTCGTGACACACAATATCAGCATGATGGGGGCTTAACCAATCCATGCCGATGATCACATCAAAACTCCTAATTTTTACGGGCATCAAGTTTATTTGAAAAGAGTGGTTGTTTAGTGTTAACATACATCCTATGTAGATATCTTTGGTGGTTTCAGTTTTCCCATTAGCCATTTCCACCGTGAAGGCTTCGTTGAGCTTCTGGGTTGTCGATTTAGCAAGTATTTGAATTTATTACTAACGAAGCTTCGCTCCGCCCCACTATAAAATAATATGCATGCATACGAGTTGTTAAGTAGGAACGTACCGCTGACAACTGTTGGGTCCTGCACTGCTTCTCCCTGACCCATTGTCAGCATTCTTCCTGCTGCTCCTGCCCCTTGATTGTTCGTGTTGGGGCAGTTTAGCCTGAAATGCCCGGTTTTCCCACATCCGTAACAGGTATAGCTGGCTCCAGCATTGGTGTTGTTGTTGTTGTTGTTATTGTTATTGTTATTGTGGTTGTTGTTGTTTGTCATCTGGTTCTGTTGAAGCTGAGTCCTACAATACTTCGCTGTGTGGCCCTTCCGGTTGCACCTTGTGCAACTCATCTCTCTGCACTCCCCGTGATGGTGGAAGTTGCATTTTCCACACGTGGGGAGATTTCCCGAGTACTGCTTGGAAGCATTTGGCGTGGATGAGGCTGGAGCATGTGGTGTGGTGGTAGCTTGTGTTGCAGCATGGACAAACACTGTTTGTTGCTTCTTAGACGATTCCGAGTTTAGCTTTCCCTTTCGCTTGGTGTTTTTCCCCTTCTTGTTCTCTTCTTCCTTCTTAACCTCCGCTTCCACTGTTTTGGCACCCTTCTTATTGCCATGATCATACAGTTTCTTGGCCAGTCTCTTGGCGCTGTCAAACATCTCAGGGTTTGCCGCAATGACATTCCCTTGGATAGGTGGAGTCAATCCCCAGATAAACCTCTCAATCTTTTTCCCTTTTGAGGTGATCATTCCGGGACACAGAAGAGATAGCTCACTAAACCGGGATATGTATGCGTCGATATTGGAGTTTTGAACCGTGAGGTTCCACAACTCTTGTTCCATCTTCTAAATCTCACCTCTAGGACAGTATTCTACTAACATCATCTCCTTCAGCTCTTCCCAGGGCATCGCGTTCGCCACCGGGAGTGTCATGGTCTCTACGTGGCCATTCCAGCAGTAGAGGGCTTGGTCAATGAACGTGCAAACTGTGAACTTGACCTTACACTCATCCGGACACCCGCAGATTTCGAAGATTGGTTCTACTTTCTCGATCCATCGCTTCAGGGCTATTACACCTCCTGTCCCATTAAAGCTCCGAGGTTTGGCGTTGGTGAAGTCCTTGTAGGTGCATGGTTGTGCAGCTCCGTGGTTTGTCCCTTGATTGGTGCTTCCGGCTCCCTGTCTGTTGCCTTCTCCGTAGTTTCCATTGCGAATCTGCGCAAGTGCTGCAGTGACCGCAGCGGACACTACTGCCTGGAATGCAACCGAGTTTATCTCAGGTGGGGTTGGTGTTGCGTTGTTTCCATGGAATGGAAATATGTTGAGTGCCTATTATTTTACGAGTTTGGGCTCTTATAGACTAGGTGTGTAACGTGTATATTTAAGTAATTTCATGCATTAACATAAAACAAGGAACATAAAACACATAGCAGATGACAACGTCATGATAAAACATAAAGCATTTTCACTACAACTAATAGTTTTGATACATGAAAATTTGCCAGATGCTATACAGTACATGAGGGAAATATAAAATCTGGTAGCATAATGACCCTATGAGTAGTGGGGTCACTTAAACATAGAGTCGATAGTACATAGGGTGGTATGCGTTAGAAGAAACACAATATTAGTAGGGGATACGGCTTGTTCCACATACTGCGATACCTATATAGCGAGTAGAATAGCAAGTCCCATCAGTAGTGATGACGATGAAACTCAATCATCGAGCTGACATATCAAGAGTTCAACCAGTTCATTCGCCTCTTGGGTGATTATCTCTATCATTTGATCGGCTTGTACAGCCATTGCTTCGGCTGCAAAGAGTTGACACTTGAGACTGGTTATTTCTTCCTCGAGAGAGCGTAGATGCTCTGTATCACCCTTCTGAACCGTGCGTGGATCTGATGGGGCTTTCGATAGGTGGGGTTCACTGCATGCCTCCTCTATGTCCTTCCCTTCATCTAACTCCTGGTCAGATTCACCATATTCGTAATCAGTTACCACATATTCTTCTGGTTCCACTTTGGGTCCCACCTCCTGACCCATGGCAGGGCCTCCTTCGGGGTTTTCTTCAGTCCCCTCCTCCGGTTCTTGCTCTTTCTCGGGGTTCTCTTCAGGTTCCTCATCAGACTCTTCTAGCCATCCGTTATTTCCCTGATTGGGAAAATAAGGATCTCCGGGAAGGTAGAAACGAGCCATACTGACTGCACGATAGTGCATAAATAAATCACGTTTTGATTATCCATGTAGTATATTTTTAGTTATTTAAGTTTGGGTTCCCTAGAGTTATTGGAGAGTGAGGTAGGCTTTTGGATTCATTTCCCGCTATGATTACTCCCGAACACATGTTGATCATATTCTGAATAAATATAGTTGATCAGGCTATATTTATCCCTAATATGACTACATAACTGCCCATGTTTAATCATAGTGTTCAATTTCCTCCAGAAGCTTTTATTAGATATTGTTAGATTATTATTCTAATTTGCGCACATAAGTGTGAAAATTTTGTTTTGTTCAGAGTTATTGAGTCCCATTGGGTTTATAGTTGCATATCATGTATGGTTTGATATGCTAGTTCACTATAAACATTGCTCTGATACCAACCTGTCACACCCCGGAACCAGACGGCGGAAACGTCCGGGGGCTCGTGTGACTAACAATTGAATTATCATCACAATGGATATACATGAAACATAACACATTCATCACCAACATTACATATAACAACCAACATTGTTCACATCAAGTACATTGTTATAAACTACACGAGTTCAACGTATTAATAGTACGAGGAGCGATGTTACATAAAATAAAACCATGCATACTTGAAAATCTTCCTGCTTAACGATTACCTGAGAATACAAGTTATTTTGAAAACGGTCAACATATATAATGTTGGTGAGTTCATAAGTATGTTTGAATAAAAGTCTTTGTATCCTTTGTAAAACCCAGAAAATCCGATATTTTCTGTAAAGTGTCTGAAAATGATGTGAAAATCAAGTATAAATGCATGTGTGAATTTATTAGTTGTAACATATATGAATGTAGTTTTGATATCTTTGTATTGTAAGTAAGTGATAAATTGAATAGTAGTATTTCCCCAGAAAATACGATATTTTCTTATTTGTTATAATGTCGAGGTTTTGTATTGACACAATCGAAGGGTTAATCTCCAAAATATTAAATTGGTATTGGAATCTCTTTATGAGTCGTTATAACCATACATGATAATGACTAGGTTGCCTGTCTTGGCATTTTTCCAAATGTCGGTATTGCTCAAGGTTTTGTCGCCCTAGACTGGCCTAGTCTAGCTGTAGCGAACAACTAAGGCGTGGGGGTCACCCTGTATAGATCTATACACAAACTCTCGCTCTCCCTCCAAGAGACTCTGATTATAACTACAAGCTACTATTGTACAATCAAAGGTACCAACCGACACGTCTCACTAGATTCTCAACCTTTCGTACTATGTTTAATGTTTACGTGTATGTTGTATGCTATCAAATCCAAAGGTACATATATAAGTATACGAAGTTCAATAGTTATGTAAAAGTATAATTTCAATCTACTAAACATGTAAGTTTCAGTCCAAGCCCAATTAACATGTAAATGGGTCACAAAGGCCCAATAACATGTAAGTGGGTAATTTTGGGCCCAATAGGCATGTAAATGGACCACAAAGGCCCATCGAACATGTGGCCCCTAACTCAGGCCCAAATTAACATGTAAATTGGTCGCAAGGCCCAATAAACATGTCATGGAAAATATTGGGCTTAATATACACTTGAATGGGCCCTTAAGGCCCATTGGCCACGTAACGTGAATATTAGGCCCAATAAAATTGTTATCGATGTACTTCGTTCATTTGTTATTATTTCGTTGATTGTTTTAGTTCGAGGTTTACCGAATTGAATATATAAAAAGTCCTCTTTTGGAAAAACGACGTTCTTGACCAATAAGCCTCAAATTTTCAATTAAGGCCCAAAGTTTTGTAAAAATAACACTTTAGTCCATAATTTATAAAAATTTGTAATATCGACCAAAATGTTTAGAAATTCACGGATTTACTCTAAAATTTATATTTTTACATTTATGGACCAGTTTTACAGAAAGTTACATTTTCAGCTCTTTGTTTGTAAAATTTACACTTTCGGCCCAATTTTGATAAAAGTTACATTTTTGGTCCAATATAGAAATAAATGTTATTTTCACCCCTAAATTTGGTTTATTTACATTTATGACTCAAACTTTGGTCAAATAACATTTTTAATCCCAAAATCTCCATTTTTTTCTCAAGTTTGGGCCCAAAACCGTGAGGCCCAAATATTTGGCCCATTAAGCTGAAATTTGCATTTTTGGCCCTTTGGAAAGCATGTTTATCATAAAAATTCATTTTTATACAAGTAGGACCTGTTTGATCCTTATAAGAACATAAATGTCGCTTTTTACCCTTATCTTTTGTTTTCTTGACAATTTTGACCCTTAACAAAGTTTTTGCCTTAAATTTTTATATCTTAATCATATAACACTTTTAATATGATAATATGATGTATAAGGTGTCTTAGTTCATGGATCTTAACTCAATGTTATTTAAGATGTCGATATTTACTAAGATCTAATACATTTTTACAAAATAAACTAAGAAATCACACAAGACATGCATATAACACATAGATCTACACATTTTACTTGTATTCTCCCCCAAAAATCATGTAAAAGCCGAAAACAAAGGGGTATGAACTCACCTTTGTTTGATATTTCAGTTTTTGAAGAAGAAGTGGAAGAGATTTTTGGTCCTAACACACCTTTGTTGTAGATCTCGAGCTTATGGAGGTTTTCTAAGAGTATGATCACCAAATTGTTTAGGAGAAGTGATCTAACATGAGAAAGGAGTTATATAGCTTGGATATGTAAAAACTTACCAAGAAATGATGATATTCTTGTGAGAATCCTCTTGAACACAAGTAAAATTTCGAGATTTTGGAGGAAGAAGAAGAAGAATGCTTGAGAGTGATTGAGGAAGTGTTTGAAAGAGTATGTGTGTGTGTGTGTTTGGCTCTCGGCCGAAAGTAGAAGAAGAGAGGGGAGAAAGGTAGTGAGGTGACTTGCATGGGAATATGAGAGACCATGCCTAGATACATGGTGAGTATTATGGAGGTGGAACCTCCAAAGTCAACTCCACCCCCCTTTCCATTTCATTTTTCATTTTTTTAATTGATGATGGGCCGAGGGTTCTTGGGCTAAGAGAAAGGGTGGAGTAGTTTGGGCCCCATTAACATTTGGTTAGGATTTTTGGAACCTAAACTTGAAATTTTAGGCCCATTCGGCTCATTAGGTAGCTCACGACCCATTTTGAAAGAAAAAGGGAGTTTTTGGCCCATTGGGGCAAATTAATTCATTAATGGCCCAATCAGGCCCATTAAGGGTAAACTAATTTATTTTGGACCCAAAATGGCCCAAAATGCTATGTTTTATGGAAGAGGGTCCAATTAGACCCCAAATAGGGTTTCCAAGCCCAAAATGGTTGAATTGGATGATTATTGGTCCATTAAGCCCAATAAGGAAATCCTAGTCCAATATGGACTCAAACCATGGTTCTTAGGGCTTCAGCCTCTTTGATGAACATAATTGATGAATCTAAATGAGCATTGAGTGAGATTTACTAAGAGTATATGATTTACAATAGTTGAATGGTTACAGAGGAATAGAATTTCCTAGCTAAAATGCTAGTTGTGACATATAAATAATCAAGGATCAAGTAGGCACATGAATACAAGTAATTATGAATCATACAGCTCACTACTTCCTACTGGACCTCTCACAACACACTGCTCCGCTACCATCAAATCCCCATTGAATGCTTAGCCACAACTAACCAAATGTGAGATAGCCACCCGAACAGATGACCCTATGCTAGTGCCACAACCAAACAAGGAAAATAAAAGAAAGCCTAGATCAAGAGTGCTCAGGCTATCCTACATGGCTACACATAACCCTTAGTTCATTCTACTAGACGATAACCAACCTACTGGCACTCTAACCACCATACCAATACTTCTGCATCCTAACACATAAGGATATAAATATATATATTTAGCGGATCACTATAAAACAACAACATCCTATACACAAGGACAAATAACCAACTCTCCAAGGAATGATAAACCATTTGTACCTAGAGGTAAGATAGAAACCCAAACAGATGATCCAACAATAGTGCCACAACCAAACAAGGAACATGAAAGAAAGCCTAGATCAATAGTTCTCAGACTACCCTATGTGACAACATACAACCCTTAGATCATCGCCTTTACTAAATAACAACCAAACTACTAGGCCGACATTGGTGCCTTCGACCAATGGGTATTGGGAGGAAAACTCACTTGAAACAAAGAATCCAGAAACACTACGGTGCGCTTCCCATTCTACACTGCTTGTTCCAACGAGTCCTCTAGCACCAAAACATGGAAGAATCTTAATTAACAACCCAAACGCTTCAAGTTTGAACCCAATTCAAACTGGTCAAAAAGTAAACGGTCAACCGACCCTCACAATATGACAATTTATTGGTCACGTTGTGAGCCACTAAAAGATAAAATAGTCATGATCCTTCGATCCTCATGACGTGACATGCATAATCTCACATCGTGAGAACTGTCTGAATAACATTTTGATGAATAAAGCTCCTTGATGAATACAACTTCCTAACACCTCTAAAACCATAAAAATCGATGCTTTAAGGTCTTGTATGTCACCAATGCAAGACTTGAGCTCAAATTAGGGCATTTATGAAGAAAAAGAGGTCAAAACCTCAAGCATGAGCTCAAACATCACCCAAACTTTAGATCCGTCATATATAATCACCAAGGGACTCTAAGGACCCATAAAGTTGCTAACTTTATGGGAGTCCCAACAATCTAACTCATCTAACCATGAATCTTGGTTACTCAGAAGGGTCTAGAGAAGTTGCTAGAGGATGCAAATGATGCTTCTAAGCTGGATCTATGCTCCAAAGGTGATCCCTTATTCTTCAAGCCACTAAAACACCACCAAAAGCTCAAGAATCACAAAGAGAGGTTAGGGTTAGGGTTTATTTGTGTTTGAGGACGAAGGAGGCTGTTAATGAACCCTAAAATGAAGTTTATGAGCTTTACAAAGGAAACCCTAAAAGATCATGTGCTTGGGCTGCAACCCCTCTCACGTCCAAACCACTTGTGTCTCACGTCGTGACCTCAGTCGAATCTGCATTTTAATTTATTCACTTGCCATGTCATGACCTCTTTATGGTCACATCGTGACACCCAGGTTTACCGAAAAACCAGGCCTTTGATTCCTTGATGCCCTAAACCGATCTATTCTGGGAAACTGGGTGTTATAATTCTCCCCTACTTAAATTAGAATTCATCCTCAAAATCATTTCTCGCTTTCACCCTTGAAGTAACCCTTTGTGGGTCCTTCAAACCTGACTCCTTCCACACAAGCTGAGATTACTTGAGTGCCAACACCTACAACTATCAACAACCAAGTTTCCAAAACCAGGCCCGCGAGCCAATTCGAGCTGAGACTCCAACGATCTGAATAACAACTACTATAGCATCCTTTGATCTATCGACCACCTCCCGACACCTCTGCATACTTAAACAAGAAACAACTGACCTGACGAAAAACACTAGTCTATAAAACATCCTTCATCGGGAAGAGAAGAATCTGTTTCTTAGTCGATGACCTGCAGACTTCGAAATCATATCCAACCTTCAGGTAGACGAAGCCGCCCTAATTATCACCCAATCTAACCAATACTTGCAGGCCTGGCCCAACCGAAACCTCCTGACTTGCGCCTCCCAACGAATATATGATGAAGGAAAACTACAACCTATGCTACCAACGCACCAACAAACATCCTAAAACACGTAGCAGATGAGACGAACCAACCTTCACATCAACTAAGCGGACTGAAAATCCACAGATCTGATTGGCCTGATACCTTTTTGGCCATACGTTGTCCTTCTGAACAAAGCGGACTGGAAATCCACATCAACATGCCATTATGCTAACCCTAGATATAACACACCAATGTATGGAAACCCGGTGATCACATACTAAATAAGACCATGATCTTACTTGGCTCTAGCAACCCTACTTTCTATCCACTGGCAACACTCGAGCTTACTCTTGATCCGCTAACCACTAATAGCACTCGGGCTTATGCCTGATCCGCTAACCTATAACTGCACTCGGGCTTACCCCCGACCCGCTAACCAACAAATGCACTCCCAGCCTAACATAACGCACACCAAACCAACAAGACTTAACTAAACCTACCAAGATTTTAGGCCGTGTCTCATACTTCCAAGCCCCAATCAAACAAGAATAGAAAATGAAGTCCTCCACACATCCATTAACCCAACTCCTAACACCCTATAATCTAAAACATGAGGACTCCCTACCAATTACTAATACCACTAAAGCTAAGATGATTCAAAAAGAAATTCAACAGCCGACGATGACCCTGATGCGATAATCAAAAGATCAAGCAATTCCACGAAAATCCCGAACTGGAGAAATCCGGCTGAGAACTGAACCTTGGAATAAAGTCTTCCAGCTACGCGGTCTTCAATCTCCCCCACTTTGAGTATGCTAGACTCTGGAAACTCCACAATCCTTCAATCCGAGATCAACTTGAATTCTACTACATGATCCTTGTCCCTAACAACTAGATGCTCAGGAGAATCTGCACTCACAACAACATTCACAAATCCCAACACGCAAGCAAGAACTCTTAGGACAAAACATCAATCCATTCGTAATAAGAAATCACATAAAACCAGAGCTAAATAAGATAACTTCATTCAACTATTCATTCAAGATTACAACTGAACTTACAGAACATAAACAGAGAATACATTGATATCAACAATGCAGTACCTGACCAAATCAAAGAACTGATAACTCAAACCTCGATCTCTGGAATTCCAGCCGTCCCAAAATGTCCGTCAGGTAACTGCCAAGCTAGGGGTGCAGCTCGAAAGGAATCAACATTACCATCACCTTATATTGTTTCTAGACCTTTGTAAGTGTCCAAGTTCCTTGCTTTATGACTTTTGTTGATTAGATCTTGAATATTATTTCATGTTCCTCACGCTTGAAATTTTTTGGAGGGAAGAACTCATAAAGTTGGCAACTTTATGACTCTCCTGAGTCCCAAGAGCATCATATGTTGTGGATTTAGGCTTTGGTAAAAGTTCTTGTTATTTGCTTAAGTTTTGGTATTTAGAGATCAGATTTGACCTAAAATGGATCTTAGACATGTATTGGAAATACAAGTCTATAAGTCTTTAACCTTTATGATAGATATGGTTTTAGAAACGCTTCTGGAGAAGTTGTGTTAAGGACTTTTTTTGATTAAGGGCTTAATGATTAAGACATTATGGATTTTGGCCTTATTTGGACCTAGGGTTTGAGATCTTGATCTCTTTGGGTGTCTTAATGGACAAAGTTGGAAACTTAATTTATTTAGACCATATTATGGAATAGATCTGAGGTTTGGAGTTCTTGGAATCGAAGAACGCAACTTAATCCATTAAGCTGCTTGAAACCTAGTGTCCAAGGTGTGGCCATAGGGTCGCCACAGTGTGGCGACTAGGAATTTCCCGTATGTTTGGCTGGGTAAAGGCCATGACATAGCCAAGGATGGCCATGACATGGCTGTTGGCTAAAGTCAACTCAGGCCGTTGAGTTCGACCGTTGACTCTTGGCATGGGATGACTTTTGGTCAATCTCTATACTTAGAAGGTAGACTTAGGGTTTGCCTTGTATGGATTGTTAGGAGGTGTTTAGCACCTATGTTTTGGTGGTGAAATTTGTTGGTTGTGATTAATGCGGCATTGCGTGAGGTTTTAGTCATCATTTTGATTCAAGTGAGTCTCCTCACCGTACTCAGGGGTCGAAGGCACCAATGTCAGCTCACTAGTTTATGTATATAGGAAGACCATGGGGTGGCCCCTGGCATTTGTATGAAAGACCTGGAGGTGGCTACCAGAAAATTGTATGCAAGACCCGAGACCGGACCCTCACAGTTAAATCTAGTATGTTAGTTGTCTTTGTGATACTTTCATGGAAGACCAGGAGGGGGCTCTTGGCACTTGTCTGTAAGACGCAATGTTCTGGTCCATGACCTGGCAAGGAATGACCATGATACGACTGATGGCATAATGGAAAGACTATGGTTGACACATAACAATATGTAACACTCATAAAATACGGTCGCAAAAATTTCATTTTTAGTTATTATATAAAATCATAGTTATCAAAACACGAGTCAGAGTATTTCAAAACATTATTATCGGAGTTTCCAAAACAAAACATCAGAGTAAACATCCCAGGCTAATCATCATGGTGTGTGATATGAAATCATCCCAAGCTCTTCCCTTTGCAAGTGGAAGTACCTGTAACCAAAACTGAAAACCGTAAGCACGAAGTTTAGTGAGTTCCCTATAGTACCGCCTACCATACACATAATCACATATACTGCCCCCCGCCACTTCCTCGCACCCTGCCCAGCATCAGGCTCTTCCTGGCATCGAGCCCCGCTCGGTATACAGATGTGTTTCTTTCAGGACCCGCCTGTTGGGTCTCGCCCGCTATACACATACAAACAATAGCATATACTCATGATAGCACATGAAGAATCATACACAATATTAATTGCTCCAGTCCTAAGGCTGCGCCTATCATGGGCCCCACCCCTGCTCTACTAATAATAAGATATGGAACCCCGTTGACACTCAGCTAGTGATGAGATACGGGACCCCGCCCATACTCACCTCCCTACCATGCACATACAAGTATCACGCAGACAACAAGTACAATCTAACATGCACACAGTCATCGGGTACCACCCGACATTGAACCGTAGTCCAGAAACACACATATAAACATTCATCGGGCACCGCCCGGCATCGGACCTTAGTTCGGAAAAGCATACATATAAACATTCCTCGGGAACCGCCCGACATTGGATCGTAATCTGGAAACATACAAATACCGACACATGCAAGAATCACAAAGACCTTAAGCATAACAAACATTCCTCGGGCATCAGATCGTAATCCGGAAAACATATATATATATATATATATATATATATATATATATATATATATATATATATACATACATATATATATATATATATATATATATATATATATATATATATATATATATATATACATACATATATATATATGTATATATATACATATAGATATATATATATATATATATATATATATATATATATATATGTATATATATATATATACATATATATATATACATATATATATATATATATATATATATATATATATATATATATATATATATATATATATATATATATATAAATATACGTGTCGGCATTGGTGCCTTTGACCCGTTCAAACAGGAGGATACTCACCTCGCACTGCTGAAGTCCCCCGGATAATCCTCTGGCTGCTAACTGCCAAATCCCCAAACTGCTGATCCTTCGACTCCCCGAGCTATCAGTACCAAAATAACACTTAGTCCAGACCCAATAATCCTTCTTAGGGTAAAATGACCATTTTACCCCTGATCTAATTTGGTCCATGCCTGAAGTGCAATACCATAACATGAAAGGCCCAATACGAGGTAGACTTCCCAAGCTCACTATTGGCCCAATTTTCTAAATTAGGCCCAACCCCATATGGGCCTTTCTCAAAAGCCCAACGATTCATGGTCCAATAATTATTCTCTAATGGCCCAAAGGACCAAGACCATTGGGCCCACTAAAGTCCAACACCATTGGGCCTACCAAGGCCCAATACAAAATCTTGGCCCAATTAGACATGTCCAAATAAAAGTCCAAACTCTAAGATCTTTCTGACCAAAAAGCCCAACACACGAAAACTCCAATCCAAGTCCAAAGTCCAACATGAACAAGCCCAAAGATGCCCACTGTTGGACAAAAAGCTGGGCGTTCGTTGCCTGATCGATTATCGGGAGTCGATGCCGGAACGCATGGCGTTACCAAGATGAACGCGTTGTGTTCCTGACCAGGGACGAAAAATTGCACTTATGTCTTACTACTTTAAGTCCAAAGCTCAAATCCTCAAACTAGCTTCTTATCAGAGTCTAAATCCATAAAGTCCTTGACTTGGCACCTTTGCATGGCCCAAAAAGGGCCCAAACATCCACTAAAGATTCCAATCCATAAATCAAGACCCAAAACCCTTGTATGGTTGGTCCTCAACCATCAAGTACAATTTTTATGACTCTAACAACTTAGAAACGTGACTATCATTAATCCTAGGATCTTGGAGTGATTCAAACTCCCAAAGAGCATTCACATGACCATGAGAAGCACAAAACAAGCCCTAATCTAGATCTTAAGCTATAAGATAGCAAAATACACTCAAATATGGTCTTCCAATCTCACACACTCACAATTAGGGTTAGGGTTTTGAAAAAAGGCTTAAGGTATAGTGGAGGCTGAGAGAATGAAGAGCCTTGGATCTTAAGTTGTTTAAATAGTGCACACTTAGGGTTTTGAGTGCATACGGCGAACGCCCTGCGTTCCTCCTTGGAACGCACCGCGTTCGTCTTGGCCTCCGCGTCCCACTTCATGCACTGAACGCTGAGCGTTCAATATATGAACGCCCCGCGTTCGAGCCTTGCTTCCAACACCAATCTAGCAATTAAGAGTTCTAGGCTTGAAAAACTTCCATACTTAATTGATTCGAGTTTATGCATGCCATATGAATCTTATAATTCCCGAGATGTTACAAATGTCCCCCACTTAAACTAGACTTTGTCCTCGAAGTCTGCCGCCACAAATCCCTTCGGATACCTCTCACATGCCGCTTCTATAGGCCTCACTACCTTGTATCAAATGTCACCCCTACAAGGTGAAGCCTTAAGAGCACCATGACCTCGATAAAAACTTGGGTACATAACTCCCACCAACAATCGACAACCCATTTCGAACCCAATGAATACTAACACCCGACATCCTGAGGAACACAACCATCACACTGAGCATCAATTGGCCTTCCCAAGGCAAATGAACCCAACCAAGTAAAACTCTCCATACCCGATGAAGGATAAATCCTTACTGTCATATAGAGGATTACTTCTGTCTTTCCGAGATCTGAAATCTATAATGGTCTGTCTCCCTGACGGATCGCCTATGCTGCAAAAATTACTAGGCCAAAACCTCATTGAATAACTGATCAACTATAAAACTTCCAACCCTGATTATCTCGATGCTACCCTCAGAAAAAAACCACTGACCATATATAATCAACTGTATAAAAAGTATATACTTGACAGAAGGCTCAAATAATCCTTCGAGTAGAAGATTCATCCGTGCAACGGTTAGACTCAGACGAGAGCTACACAACAAGGTCAAATCAATTACTCTGAGATTATTTAATCCAACTGTAAGTGACTTAGCACCTTCGATCAGCAAGCTACTCCACACACAAGAATCCTCACATCACTACTTCTGCCCGAACGTCATGCTACCTCTTATCCCCTTTCCGAATTAACCGAGACCTCCCTGGTCCCAACTTATCTGTCAAATAGTTGGAATACCGGATTCCCACCCGATTGTTGAACCAAAGAACACCCTCAATCCCGAAGAAAACTTCGGCTATCGAAAACTACCCTCTCCACATTGCCACTTTTAGCTCCCTAAATCCTGGAATCCCCGATCCCATACCTCGACCCTACGGTCTCTGCAGGTCCAACCTACATTGCTATAATCACACGGGCCTCGCCCATGGGTCTCACCCAAACCATACTACAGAGCGGCCTTGCCCACAAGTCTCACCTATCTAGGGCTACACAGGTCTAACTCCACCTCGAATCCCATCGACCTATCCTTTTCTGATTCCGATCATGTTGTGGCCTTTCCACGATCCTACGAAGTGACCCACACATGCCTAACTTATCTGAATGAACCTGTGAATGCTACCACTTATTCTGTAGTCTAACAACACTTTCTCACACTATCTGACGACATGAGGAATGCTACGGCTGCCCCGCAGTCTTACAATACTTTCCCCATGCTATCTGGCCGCTAATGAAAGTTATGGCTATCCCGCAGTCTTACAACACTTCCCACACTATCAGGCCGCTGGTGAATGCTACGGCTATCCCGTAATCTTACAACACTTGCCACACTATCTATCCGCTGGTGAATGCTACGGCTATCCCGCAGCCTTACAACACTTTCCACGCTATCTCAACTGCTGATTATCAATCTGAACACATCCAACGTCGAGCACACACATGACCTAACATCCTGACTGAACTCGCGTCCTGATGGGAGTTCCCCAACCTGGTTTCCCAATACCAGCTATCAAACACCAAGAATACGCGAAACCAACGTTGGGAAGTTTCCGAAACTCCCAACTTACACACTCCTCAATCCTAACATTCACTTGGGCCGCCTTCCCCCCTGATGGGAATGCGAACTCATCCTAGTTTCGCACCTACTTCTGTTCCTGAATACCTGAATGATTCTCCCCCACTTTGATTCAACTAAAATCTCACAGCACACAGATTGTTAGGATTCCCAATCCTTCTTACCATCCAATGATCTGGCAACCAATGCTTACCACCGTTAGTGTTCCACTACTAAAACAGTACAACTCTTGAAGAGTAAGGGAACACTTTCCGAGTTCCAATCACACTTGCTATAGCTACCGCATCCTAGGAACCCACTATACAAGGAGACGATCTCGAACTACTACGCTAAGATTCATGGTATGAGGATGGCATATAACCCGAACATAAGCAGAAAATATAACTCCGAGATACACTTACTCATACCGATGCAAGACAATAGCAATAAAATCATAAATAAGTACTGATAGAAAAGAAAATGATACACACCTGCAACATCGGAAGCTGCTCGTGCCTCCTCTGTATTCAGCTGGAAAGCCCTGCTCCTTGCCGCAGGAACCTCTGTCCGACCCTGACGGCCGTCGGTGATCCTCAATGTCGCAGGGGCAGGTGCCATCACCTGTCCTACTGCAACCAAACTTGGACATTGGGCCTTCTTGTGGCCCCGCTAACTGCAATAAAACCAGATCAGGTCTGATCCCTGGGTGGTGGTAGCAGTACAATCCCTACTATAATGACCGATCTGGCCGCACTTGAAGCAGCCAGAATCACCACCACTGCCACTCCTGCACGTACCCTCGTGTTTCCTGCTGCACTTCCTAAAGTGGCTACGGTCCTGACGACCCCTTAATCTAGAATCTGATGTCTTGGGCCTCTTTCCCGATCCTATGGATGGCTGAACCTCGTCTGACTTTCTCTTCCTCTCCGCCTCCAAGTCGATCTCCCTCTCCCTGGCTCGAGCGATCATATCCTACAGCATCTTGCAGCTGGACTGAGTCACAAACTATCTGATGTCGCTCCTCATCATCTCGTGGTATCGAGCCTTGTTCATCTCCTCGTCCGTTACATACTACAGAACGAGAAGGGCCCTTTCCCTGAACTTAGAGGTGATCTCAGCCACCGTCTCAGTAGTCTGCTGGAGATCCTGGAACTCCCACGCTAGCTGCTGCACCTCCATTGGTGCAAATTCTATCCTGAACGTGGCCGAGAAGTCACTCCATATCATCATATAAATAGCAGCATCATCTCCAATAGCATGTCCATCCTCCTCCCACCAATCACATGCTTAATCCATCAAATAACAGGAGGCGAGTCGGACCTTGTCCCCCTCGGGACACCGGCTAGTACAAAAAGTGTTTGCGACATCTGCCATCCACCGACTGCTAGCAATGGGGTCCTTAGCCCTGTGATAGTCTGAGCTCCACAAGCTCTGAACTCCCAGAATGTCAGTGTGCGCGCCCCCATCATGGCCGCCATCTCAGTGCGGAATGCACTCAACCACTCATCAATAATCTCCAAGATACCCTCCTTGACCGTACCGAATATCACAAGAGTCTGGTCAATGATACTGTGTGGAATCTCGGATGAAATTAACTCTCTCATCTGATCATCAAGCTGCGCGGCTCCAGAGCCCGAGCCTGATCCCTCGCCTGCGCCAGAACTGCCAGCTGGCTTAGTACATAGCGTCACCATGCTGCAGTATATCATAATAACCATCAGAATACTCATCACTATCGAGGGATGACACACGCACTACAATTTTCCTAGTTTTATCTCAGCCCTTCTTTACTCGAGGACGGATCCTCTTCCTTTAGTAGTACGGGCCGATATTACCTTCCACATCTATCCGCACTTTCCTCAAGAATTGCCTTGACTCCACCAATCCCTTTCACTACTACTATTTTCCGTGCTACTCTCATACTAGACTTGCCCTAGGGTAATCTCTGACCCACTCCTCGCCATCAGTTGCATAAGAAGTCCCTGCTAACTTTCCCTAACTAGCTCGCTAATACAATTACATATTACTAAGACCAAATAATTCTTCGAATGAGAAGTCCTCGTAGTATGTAACTTAACATACTCGTTTAGTAGTTAGTTAAAGATAACTAGAACTCCTAAAAGCACAAAGCAAGCAACATTCTTGAAATGAGTAATTAAAATCAAGCGTATCCTAATCTGACCATCATATCACTGACTAATCAGTATTAGCATGTAGTTCAATAAGCACATATAGTAGGCATACAAGTAATCCTTCCCAGATCCTTAGCCCTAATCTAGCATCCAGTTCTCATACACATACAACAGGCATACAAGGCACCGTTCCAAGATCCTTAGCCCTAATCTAGCATGTATTTCTCATAATTATATCATATCATAACATAAACATATATGCGTAATTTGGGAGAACTTACTTGAGGTCGGCTGATTGCATGCACCACACCTTTTTCTCTTTTCAAAAACCTTTTTATAAAAATGTGTAACACCCTAAATTTTCAAACAAAATTTTTTCATTTTAAAAACGCATACTTTTCATTTCATTTTGTATAAGAACCTCGTTTATTCAAATTACAAGACACAACACCATTAATAATCCAGGATCGTCAAACATAACTCTTTCTCTGATGTGTACAATCAAGCCGGTGCCGTCCCGCGATCCTGAGAAACCTGAAACACATAGCACATAACACGGTAAGCACAAAGCTTAGTGAGTTCCCCAAAATACCACATACAACACATAGCCATTCAAGGCTATAACTCGGTATGACCCTCCGGTCAATGTGTCTCAGTGGGACCCTCCAGTCCCGTAGCTCGTTGGACCCTCCAGTCCGGTCTAGCTCGTTGGACCCTCCGGTCCGGTCTAAATCGTTGGACCCTCCAGTCCGGTCTACTCAAGGACACTCTGGCCTCATAAGTTGTTGGACCCTCCGGTCTGGTCTATATAACACATAGCATATATATATCACAATGCACATATTCTCAAACATACACATAACACATAAGACCCTCCGGTCTGCACATAGATACCACTATAGGTAATGTATAGTGAGAAGACTCACCTCGCATGATGTCTAGAAAAATCTCGTGCTCGATATCCCCGATCTAGCCTCCGCCAATCAAAATGATAATATCTCTAATCAATACTCACCTTATATTCTCATCTCTAAAGAATGGGTAGAAGACCATTCTACCCCTCTATAGCCCCTCTTAAATCTGTTTGACCAACCCTAAGGTCAACTGAAGTCAAATTCGGTCAACGGTCTAACTTTGACCAGACTCGCCGAGTGCACTCAGGTGACTCGGCGAGTCCATGCTTGTCCTCAGAATCCTCCTAAGGCCTCACTCGACTCGTCGAGTTAACCTTTCACTCGTTGGGTTACCATTGAACACGAATCGCGGGGCAACCCGATCCGACTCGTCGAGTCCTCTTATGGACTCGGCGAGTTTCCTCCATGGCCACACTCGATTGAACTTCTGAGGTCAGATTTGTTTCTCTAACTTATAGATCTATCCTTCTAGTACCCAAAAGTCACGTAAAGGTTCAATCTTTATGTCCATGCACCACACATCAAGCTCTATTTGAAGAAATAGCCCTTAAAAAGACAACCTAGACTCAAAACTCCAATGGGACTGCATAAAGTTGGATGATTAGGACTCTTTGGACCTCTCAAGGTCCAGATCTAATGTCATATGCCACAATGGGACTCTCCATGCTCCATAATCTCAAAAAAAAGGGGTTAAGAAACCCTAGATTCATGAGATCTACTACTCATACGAAAACAGGTACAAATTTATACCTTAAACAACAGCTTTGAATGGAATAGAAGAAGATCTGAGCCCCTCCAACAATTTAGCTTGAACACTCTCCTTCTTCCTTGCAAGAAATCACCCAAATGATGAAAATTAGCTCCCTCTTTCTCTCTATGCTCTCTGGATCGATTAGGATCTCTCAATGGAAGTGTAGCCGCAGATGAAGGCCATAAGGGCCTTTAAATAGGTCACAAACCCGGACAATTAGGGTTTTCCTCAGCAGTGCTGACTCGGCGAGTCAGATACCTGTGACACCAGTCAAATTTTGGTCAAAAATAAATTGACCAATAATCGTAATTGGGATGAACCAAGTGGTAGAGTTTGTAACAAGGTTTCCAAAAACATAAAGAACACTGAAATCCGAGTTATAACGAAGAAGTTATGACCAATCGAAAATCCGCGACAAAACCGGCAAAACACTGTTCAGTGTAAAAAGTGAATTTTCGATAAAAGGCTTTTTAGCCTTAACAATCTAAATGAAAGTTGTAGAATATGTTAAACCGAGAACGTTCATAAAAAGAACGTAAAAATCTGACTTCGTATGAGGAAGTTATGATTTTTCGAAGTTTTGGTTTAGTAGTAGACAACTAAAAGTTCGAAATATAAATCGATCGATATTTAGCCGACGCAAATTAAACGAGAATCGAAGGTCTCGTCAAAAGTAGCACAACGGTAAAAAGATAGGCGAAAACGGACGTCGGATGAAGAAGTTATGAATTTTTAACGGATTTCCTGTCCCGGTCTGTTAAAAATAATAATATTAAAAATAAATTCAAAATCAGCCGACTAAGTCTAAAAGAAAGTCGTAGAGTATGATTTTACCTATGCGTACATATAAAGAACGTCAAAAACGGAGCTCGTATGCGAAAGTTATGATTTTCGCAAGTTTTTGGCACAAAAATCAAGAAAATGTTGAAAATCGGGAAATTTCGCATGAGTCATCCTCGGACACGTCATCCCTCGCATGCGAGGCCTCCACGTGTCACCTCCTGATAGGACCGAGTTTCGCGTGTCGCCTTCTGATTGGATGAAGTCCGCGGTCCACTAAGCCTCGGACACCTTCGAAGGAGACACCCCGCGGACACTCCTCGGATGCTCCTCGGACCCTTGTGCTCTCCTCCTATTGGACCAAAGCATAGCCTAGTCCGAAGCCCCCACCTGTCCGAGCCTCGCACATGTACACTTCGCATGTCTTCCACGTAGCTGCTGACTCTGCGCCTTTGCTAGCTGTCCTCCTCGGCCGAACCCTCGCACCCCTATATAAAGGGTGCGAGCCTTCTCGCATTTGAAGGATTTTTCACCCCAAACTTTCCCCTTTTTCACATTCTCACCCCATAAACTTTCTCACGACCCCCCAGAGTAAGCCCCAGAGCCCCAGAATTCTCGAGAAGTTATCCTCTCCCCTGTCGAAATTCTGCTTGATTTGAGCCGGTTTCTCATCAAATAAACTCTTTCCGGGAAACGAAACGCTGCCCGAATCACCGCTTATCAAAGTGAGTTCATACCCTATTAATTACCTTTTCAATGGTTTTTAAATGCTTTTTAGGGGGGGAATACAAGTTTAACACAATATTAAATTGTGTTAATAACTGTATGTGATAATAATCACACAAAGTGTTTCCGTATGATTTTAAGAATTACCAAATACTTTCAAAATGACTTGAAGCCATATTAAATCTTTAAAGTCATGTAAACTCCGTTAAATTCTTTGAAAAATGTTTATATATGCCAATATCATGTTTATATATGTATATATCATGTTTCCGTATGCTTTTATAAGCTATTTCAAGTTATATATGCCAATATCATGTTTATATATGTATAAATACATAAATAAGATTTGAAGGCTTAGTACTAATGAATTATCTTATTTTCTTTTCCTTGTTTGGATGTGGAATTAAGGTTGTATTATTTGTCCGAAGGTCGTTTCCTTCTTAATTATATATATATATATATATATATATATATATATATATATATATATATATATATATATATATATATATATATATATATATATATATATATATATATATATATATATATATATATATATATATTATACATATATGAGTATAAAAGGTTACTCCTTTTGGTATCATCACCTTTGTATCAGGCTGAGCAAAGGTGTTCATCCATGAGAAACCACGCTAATCAGATAGAACATATAAATTATAATAGGTATAATTTATGATTCAAAACTAAATATACAAGTATGATTCACGACTGTATACTTTCCAAGGAAATTACCGAAATACATTCAATTATACCAAGATATGTATAATACCTTTAATATACAAACAACATATTAAAGAAGTAAAGATACATCATTTCGGGTTTGCATTAGCAATGGTAATATACAGAGTACCAGAGTTAGCAAACACAAGGTAATAATACATCATTATGGGTTTGCATTAGCAATGGTACTATACAGAGTACCAGAGTTAGCAAACACGAGGTAATAATACATCATTCCGGGTTTGCATTAGCAATGGTACTATACAGAGTACCAGAGTTAGCAAACACGAGGTAATAATACATCATTCTAGGTTTGCATTAGCAATGGTACTATACAGAGTACCCGAGTTAGCAAACACGAGGTAATAATACATCATACCGGGTTTGCATTAGCGAAGGTACTATACAGAGTACCAGAGTTAGCAAACACGAGGTAATAATGTTGGATAAGGTGTCTAAGTCCATAACTTATTTGGTATATATTTGACCCGACCCGACATGGTCCATTTGGGTTGCACTTCACCCGAACTATTTATATGGATAACATTATGAGAAGAGTATATTTGCGGCCTACTAATATATTATAAGTTATAATATATTAATATGAAATTGTATTATTTAATTAGTATTGATCTTAAATTAATTATGAAATAATTTAGTGATCATAAGGTGACTAATTAAATAATGGGCTATTGTACTTATATAGTGTGGGCTAACACTCATAAGGAAATGGGCTAAGCCTGAATGGGAGTCCATGGATGATTCATGGAGCTTTTAACCCATGGATCCTTGGAATAGGAAAAGACATGGGTTATTAGGGTTTGCATGGTTCATAACCCTAATCATCTACACTATATAAAGAGGCTTATGGTGATTGAGAAGACACTATGTGTGTGTGCATAAGGTGTGGCGATTTCTAAAGTATTAGAGTGCTCTCTCATAAGTTTTCCAAGTTTGTGGTGATTTGTGATTTCCATTTGAGGCATTCACGTTATTGGTGCTTGGCTCTCAAACTCCCAAGGAATCAACTCACTAACAAAGGTATGTAATTCTTTTAGTATCTTTTATGTTTAAAAGTTCCCCTTGTATGCTAGATAGGTTATGAACCTTGGAAAATTATTTTGCATGTATTTTAGACAAACATAGATCCAAGGTTTCTAGGGTTGCATGAACACCTTAGGAGTGTTAGTTTGCTCAAAACCCAACAGTGGTATCAGAGCCTAGGCTTGCTTGTTTGATACTTGTTGCAAACTTGTTGAAAAACTCAAGTTTTCTGCATTCTGCAACATGAACTCGCCGAGTCCATGGGGGGACTCGCCGAGTCCATGAGTAAATTCATCCTACTCGTCGAGTAGGTTCGTACACTCGACGAGTAGAAGCCTCAGAATGCAGATTTTTGAGTTTTTCTGCTGGAAATGGACTAGAAACATTACCCTAAACTGTTTTGGTGTTATAAAACCTGTTTTAGATGGTGTAATGTTTATGCTAATCCGTTTACAATGACTTATATCAAAATTGCATGATGATATGTGTTCATATGTTCTTGGAATTTTTGATATGATGTTCATGTTCTTATGAATTATTGTTAGATCATAGGAATTATTTGCTAAATTGTTTATTGATAATTCTTGATCATTTATGTGTTTTAATGGAGTCCATAATTTGTCCTCAAGTTATGGATTTCCAAAGGTCACTTTCATTTATGCACACTTAAAACACATAAGTTACATGAAAATGAAGAGTCTTCATTTTATGAACCTTTAATTCATAAGTTATGAAATGAAAAGTTTTGAATAGTTTCAAAACTTGTCCTCAAATTTTGGAATTTGTAAAGTTACACACACTTTAATATACTTTAATTCCAAACCCTTAGAGTTTTAAAAGTTAAAATTCAACCCTTATACTATTTATAACATTAATGGTTAATTATTATATATATGTATAAGATTAAGTCGTTTTACCGTTAGTAGGCCTCATTCACGAAGCCGGTCTATAAGGGGGGTATAAGGTTGTTGTCTATAAAATGGCAACTTAATGGGTGTCCATTCTCACCCACCGCTTCCTTGATCGGTGGAGGGTCGTTAGCCGAACGGGTAGGACAATGACTTTAAATTCTCATTAAAAGTATAATGAATATTATAAAGTAACTAAACCTTTAATAAATTCCCAATCTTACTTACTTTAGGAAAATGTGAATATGGTGCAAACCCATGAAATTCACAGTTTGTACCTTACCAAGTCGTTGGTGGAGCGTGTGCGGTTAACCGGCACACTAACTTGGACTAGTAAGGATCACGAAGGGTGACTTAATGTTTATCATAGATCAGTGGAGCGTGTGTGGTTAACCGGCACATTGATTAGGTGATAATATTAAGGGTACCAAGTGAATTTGCATGGTTATTCACACCTTGTTTTGTGATCCTCGGCATCCCAGTCACAAAACTTGAAGGGCACAATCGAGATTGAAACATGCCATTGAAAAGTTCAATGAATCTCAAAAGAATCTAGGAATTTCAAAACCAATTAAACATAATAATTCATTTCGTTTTCATGGTGGAAATTGGTGAATCGTCATTCACCTACCTTCAAATATGTTATAGCTTAGATTACGACATCCCTCTTCTAAGTTATAATATATTGTGTTGGATCCTAGTTTTAATATTACATTTGGGTGTATTATTAAGGATTCGATATATCTAATCTAAACTTGTTTTCTTCTTTTCAGATGTCTTCCAACAACAATGCTTTAGGCTCTAACCCTACTGGCTCCTTTTCCCTCATGAACCTTTGTGGGAGGGTCATCTTTGATGGTTCCAACTTCATGGATTGGATCCGGAACATCAGGATGGTCACTCGTTACGAGGACAATGAATATGTCCTCGATAAGGAGCTAAAGGAGCTTGATGAGTCCACTGCTACTCCTGAGGAGGTCGCTGAGTATCAGGCACATGAAAGAGATGCCACCAAGGTGGCATGCATCATGATGGCCACCATGACAGTTGAACTCCAAAAGTCCTATGAGGACTATTACCCTTTTGAGATGCATCAGGATCTGATGGAAAGGTACCATCAGAGTGCTCGTCAAGAGCGGTATGAAATAATCTCCTCCATGATCACTAACCGTATGAAGGATAGCGAACCAATCACAAGCCACATGCAGAAAATGCAAAGGTATGTGGACCGTCTAATGAAACTGAATGTGAACTTCCCTGAGGAGTTGGCAATTGATATCATTTTGCACTCCTTGCCCTCGTGTTATGATCAATTTCGTATGACATACCACATGAACAAGGAGGAAGTCACACTCAGTAAGCTTCAAGGACTTCTGAAGACTGCCGAAAGTGGTCTTAAGAGTAAGTCGGTTACTACTCCTACTCCTACTACTACCCCTGTTTTGGCTATCGGGCAAGGCAAAGGAAAGAAGAGGAAGCACCCTTCGAAGGGTACCAAGGGAAAGTCCCTTGAAGGCTCCTCATCTGGAACCAAAGGTGGTTCTATCACTCCTTCTTCCATCCCCAAGGATGTTGAATGCTTCTACTGTCAAAATAAGGGGCACTGGAAGCGAAACTGCCCAAAGTACTTGCAGGATGTCAAGGATGGGAAAGTGAAACCATCCCATGTAGGTATTTACACTATATTGTCTAATAACTCACCATATTCTAATTCTTGGGTTCTTGATACAGGTTGTGGTATTCAAATCTGTTGTGACATGCAGGGCCTAAGAAGAAGTGAGGATGTGGAGCACGGAAAGATAAACTTAATCATGCGGAACAAGAAGGTTGCACCTGTTGCCAAGATTGGAGTTTATACTTTGTTGCTAGATAGTGGGTTAAAGTTAGATTTGAATAAATGTGTGTACTCGTCTGAAATGGTGAGGAATATTATTTCCTTTCATGCTTTATACAAACAAGGTTTTACCTTTTCTTTTGATAATGAAGTTGGTAGTATTAATGATTTCTTTAATAATGTTCTTTATTTTAAAGCATTACCTTGTGATGCTGTATATGAAGCTGTATCGGTTGTAGATAATTTAGGAAATAATGTATTATGTATTGATTCTTCTACTAGCTTGGATAAAGCATCTTTGTGGCATTGTCGTCTTGGACATGTAAGCAAGAAACGCATAGGCCAGCTCCAAAAGGATGGAGTCTTGGAGTCGTTCGACCTCAAGTCGGATGATAGTTGTAAGTCTTGTCTACTTGGAAAAATGACAAAATCACCCTTCACTGGTACTTGTGCAAGGGGTGAGGGTTTGTTGGACCTTATACATACTGATGTATGTGGACCATTCAAAACCACCACAAGGGATGCTAATCGTTATTATGTGACTTTTATTGATGATTTTAGTAGATATGGTTATGTCTACTTAATCAAACATAAGTCAAAAACTTTTGAAAGGTTTAAAGAGTTTAAACAGGAAGTAGAAAATCAATTGGGCAGGAACATTAAGATGCTTCGATCTGATCGAGGTGGTGAGTATCTTAGTACTGAGTACCTCGACTATCTTAAGGAGTGTGGGATTGTCTCACAATTGACACCTCCCAGGACACCACAGCTGAATGGTGTAGCTGAGAGGCGTAATCAAACTTTGTTGGACATGGTTCGCTGTATGATGAGTCGAGCTTCGCTACCAATCTCTTTTTGGGGGTATGCCTTAGAGACTGCCGCCCACATCCTTAATCTAGTCCCTACAAAGAAGGTTGCCAAAACACCTCATGAAATGTGGACTGGGAAAGTTCCCAATTTGGAGCATATCAAGGTTTGGGGTTGCGAGGCTTTCATGAGGCGCGAGACTCATGAAAAGCTCGAACCTCGAAGTGAAAGGTGTATTTTCATCGGCTACCCACAAAAATCCTTTGTTTACCTCTTCTACAGACCCAGTGAGAATGTGGTCTTTGTGGCTAGGAGAGGGGTCTTTCGAGAGAGAGAATTTATAAACCAAGAAGATAGTGGGAGGTAAATTGACCTTGAAGAAATTTAAGAATCAATTGGTGAAGGAACCTCAGACACTAGCAATCAACTTGAGGAGGAAATTCATGTTGATCCAGCTGACGAGTCTATACTTCCGAGGCGTTCCACAAGGGTTAGGAACACACCTGAGTTTTATTATGGATTTTATATTACTATGGAAGGTGATACATTTATCAGTGACAGTACACTGGTAAATCTGGATGAACCTAACAGTGTTAAGGAAGCCATGGCAGGCCCAGAGTCTGCTAAATGGAAGGAGGCTATGGACAGCGAGATACAGTCCATGTATGACAATCAAGTTTGGAACTTGGTTGACAATGTACCAGGCCGTAAGACAGTCGGGTGAAAATGGATCTTCAAAAAGAAGACCGACATGGATGGGAAGGTGCACACTTATAAGGCTCGACTGGTTGCGAAGGGTTTTACTCAGACTCAGGGTATTGATTATGATGAAACCTTTTCACCAGTAGCAAAGATTAAGCCTATTAGGGTTATGCTAGCCATTGCTGCATTTCATGATTATGAAATATGGCAAATGGATGTCAAAACCGCTTTCCTTAACGGAAAGTTGGCTGAGGATGTTTACATGAATCAGCGAAAGGGTTTTGTCAGTGCAGAGTACCCCAATAGAGTGTGCAAGCTTGAGAAATCCATTTATGGATTGAAACAAGCATCTCGAAGTTGGAATCTTTGATTCGATGAGAAGGTCAAAGAGTTTGGTTTCTCATGAAGTGAAGATGAGTCCTGCGTGTATGTCAGAGCTAGTGGGAGTATAGTTTGCTTTTTGGTACTATATGTGGATGACATACTACTCATAGGAAATGACATCCCAACCTTGCAGGAGGTTAAGTCCTGGCTTGGGAAGTGCTTTGCTATGAAGGACCTTGGAGAAGCTGCCTATATCCTAGGGATAAGGATATTCAGAGAAAGGAGTAAAAGACTAATTGGACTTAGTCAGAGTATCTACTTGGATCTGGTGTTAAAAAGGTTCAACATGCAGAATTCCAAGAAAGGAGAATTACCGATCCAAAGCAATGCCAAACTGAGCAAGGTTCAGAGCCCGAGTACAGAAGATGAGATAGCTGAGATGAGTCGATTACCTTATGCTTCCACTGTTGGTTCGATCATGTATGCTATGACTTGTACCCGTCCTGATGTGGCCTTCGCTTTGAGCATGGTCAGCAGATATCAGGGGAACCCTGGCAAGGCTCATTGGACTGCGATAAAGAATATTCTCAAGTACCTGCGGAGGACTGAGGATTGGATCCTTACCCTTGGTGGGAGTGATGACTTGAGAGTAGTAGGGTATAGTAATGCTAGCTTTCAGACTGATAGGGATAACTTCCGCTCTTAGTCGGGCTGGGTCTTTACCTTAAATGGAGGGGCAATCACTTGGAAGAGTTCCAAACAGGAGATTGTAGCTGATTCGACTTGTGAATCAGAGTACATAGCAGCGAGTGAAGCGGAAAAGGAGGTGATATCGCTGAGGAACTTCATCGGAGACCTTGGAGTTGTACCAGCTATTAAGGAGCCTATGGAGATTTTCTGTGACAGCAATAGTGCGGTTGCCTTAGCCAAGGAACCAAGAGATCATGGCAGATCCCGACACATTGACAGAAAATATCACTTCATAAGACACAAGATAGAAGAGGGACTCCTCGTGGCAAAGAGGGTATCGTCAGATGAGAACCCTGCGGATCCCCTTACGAAGAGACTGACGAGGGTGAAGCATTTGCAGCATGCGAGACGCATCGAGCTGAGGGACGATATTAGTTTTACAGATTAGATAGTTATTACTGAAACTTGTAAAATGTAATCGACGTTTGATGATGAATAAAAGTTGTGATTTATTTATGAGTAAGGTGTTGCTATCATTGTCAATTATTTACTATTGTTTCAGCTTTGCATGTTTTGACTTCCAGAATAATAAGTTTACTCAAACTCTCCACAGTCGGTCATATGTCGGAAGTAGGTATGAATCAAGACT
Organism: Lactuca virosa; assembly: GCF_052849685.1. Taxonomy (NCBI): domain Eukaryota; kingdom Viridiplantae; phylum Streptophyta; class Magnoliopsida; order Asterales; family Asteraceae; genus Lactuca; species Lactuca virosa. The sequence continues at coordinate 477,590,084 of NC_136429.1, read as the reverse complement.
GTCATGAATTGGGATTGTAGACGACTAAAGGTGTTTAGCCATAGCAATGGTTGCTACAACATTCATGAGTACTCATAAGTTATGAGTATTGGAATAAACCCACGCTCACTTGTATCAGTTCATGGAATTTATCTCGAGTGATCGTGAGACGGTATTATCATATAAGCTTCAAACCTAGAGATATGAGTTGTTACCTATGAGTTGGTTGTGCATTGATTGCACGTAAACGCATCAGTAACTTGATGTTAAAAAACGTGCCTTTGTGTGCAATTCAATAAGTAGTAGAACAAGCATATGAGTCGAAGTTTATCTGTTCCTTCTAGAAATAGAAGCGATATCTGGGCCCCTCGATGATTTTGTTTTGACCTATGTACCGGGCCCGGTCAGAACTAAATTGATGTGTTCGATTAAGTTCTTTGTCAAACAAATCGGAAAATCGGGAAACAAACTGCTGGACAATAAGTAAGACATTGTTCCATGTATTTGTCCGGCTGATATCATGAGAGCAGAGGATTATGTGATCACTTATCTAAAATGGCGCTTCATAGTTCAACAGAGTTTTCGAGAGCTACGATTGCCGGTTGGTTCCTGAAGCTATATAGGCAAATACAGTTATCAGACTTATCCAAGTGGGAGACTGTTGGATAAGGTGTCTAAGTCCATAACTTATTTGGTATATACTTGACCCGACCCGACATGGTCCATTTGGGTTGCACTTCACCCGAACTATTTATATGGATAACATTATGAGAAGAGTATATTTGCGGCCTACTAATATATTATAAGTTATAATATATTAATATGAAATTGTATTATTTAATTAGTATTGATCTTAAATTAATTATGAATTAATTTAGTGATCGTAAGGTGACTAATTAAATAATGGGCTATTGTACTTATATAGTGTGGGCTAACACTCATAAGGAAATGGGCTAAGCTTGAATGGGAGTCCATGGATGATTTATGGAGCTTTTAACCTATGGATCCTTGGAATAGGAAAAGACATGGGTTATTAGGGTTTGCATGGTTCATAACCCTAATCATCTACACTATATAAAGAGGCTTATGGTGCTTAAGAAGACACTATGTGTGTGTGCATAAGGTGTGGCCAATTTCTAGAGTATTAGAGTGCTCTCTCATAAGTTTTCCAATTTTGTGGTGATTTGTGATTTCCATTTGAGGCATTCACATTATTGGTGCTTGGCTCTCAAACTCCCAAGGAATCAACTCACTAACAAAGGTATGTAATTCTTCTAGTATCTTTTATGTTTAAAAGTACCTCATGTATGCTAGATAGGTTATGAACCTTGGAAAATTAGACAAACATAGATCCAAGGTTTCTAGGGTTGCATGAACACCTTAGGAGTGTTAGTTTGCTCAAAACCCAACAAATAATACATCATACCGGGTTTGAATTAACCAAGGGTACGATACAAAGTACCAGCGTTAGCATTCACAGGGTAATAATAATACATCGTAAATCTCGTTGAAACAATAAATTTGTGAGACCCTTCACGGTGTACTTATCTAAGTGCGACCTTTTAAGTCCTGAACTATTAGCCAGAATCTATTGTAAAGGGAGCGTGAATTTGTGTATAGATCTGTATGGGACTGACAATCTCGCACCTCTACTGTTCGCTACAGTTTGGCCGGCAGGCCTAGGGTGTCAAATAGCATTCCATTCCGACGCCTGAAGAACATCGCAGCAGGCATTTCAGTCATATTAGTATGGTTAATAGAACTCACATGGATAAAACAACGAGTGAATTACAAAGTAATATACTTCTCTCATAATAGTAAGAAAAGTTAATTACATCCCGAGCAAATATACCTTCAGTAGTTTTTACTTACAGTAAAAGTTACGTATCATGAAATCAAGCATTGTACTTCTGGTTTTGAACATTTAAAACCACAAGGAAGTATTATGGATAATACAATATTTTCCAGGATTAATACTAAGGTTTTTACTATAGAACAGATATAACTAAGAATACTTTTACAAATGAAACGGGTTATGGGATTAAACCACTTTTACAAATGAATCGGTTTATGGGATTAAACCACTTATACAAAGGAAACGATTTATGGGATTAAACCACTTATCAAATGAAACTTAGTCATTCAATATTTGTAAACTAGTATAAAATAAAAGAGCTTTAGTGGTTAATTCTATAATTCCTTAGTTATTACATCATAGTTATACATAAGTAATGTCTGATTGACAGTGAAATGTGTGACTTCCGCCTTACTTCCTGTTCCTTGTTTGGTTGTGGGCTTAGGGCAGATACACCCATTTGACTGTCCATTCGATATTGGGTTATCTATAATCAGTATAAACTAAGTAATTACAGAGGGAAACTATTGAGGTTATCAGTTAATCACCTCAGGAAATATAGGATTTCCTGGAGAAACCAGTGAACTTATCCAAAGAACTTAGGGTATACTTAACAGAACTAAAATACTTATGAACTCACCAGCTTAAATGCTGATCTACTCTTTCCAAATAACTTGTATTCTCAGGAATCTAGTAGACAGGTACACTCCCGAAGCTTTTGATAAGACTACCTAGTACCGTACCGCGACTCTTGTCTTCTACTGTACCTACTTTAGTGTTTGAATATGTAATGTTTAAACACTTATGTAAAACTTATACTTATTAATACAATGGTTGTTTGTACTTTGATTACTATATTTCATGTGTTGTGATACTTACGTCAAGTCCTCCGCCCCCGAACGTTTCCGCCGTTCCGGTTTGGGGGTGCGACTCAAAACCACAAGGCAGTATTATCGATAATACAATATTTTCCAGGATTAATACTAAGGTTTTTACTATAGAATAGATATAACTAAGAATACTTTTACAAATGAAACGGGTTATGGGATTAAACCACTTTTACAAATGAAACAGTTTATGGGATTAAACCACTTATACAAAGGAAACAGTTTATGGGATTAAACCACTTATCAAATGAAACTTAGTCATTCAATCTTTGTAAACTAGTATAACATAAAAGACCTTTAGTGGATAATTCTATAATTCCTTAGTTATTACATCATAGTTATACATAAGTAATGTCTGATTGACAGTGAAATGTGTGACTTCCACCTTACTTCCTGTTCCTTGTTTGGTTGTGGGCTTAGGGCAGATACACCCATTTGACTGTCCATTCGATATTGGGTTATATATAATCAGTATAAACTAAGTAATTACAGAGGGAAACTATTGAGGTTATCAGCTAATCACCTCAGGAAATATAGGATTTCCTGGAGAAACCAGTGAACTTATCCAAAGAACTTAGGGTATACTTAACAGAACTAAAATACTTATGAACTCACCAGCTTAAATGCTGATCTACTCTTTACAAATAACTTGTATTCTCAGGAATCCAGTAGACAGGTACACTCCCGAAGCTTTTGAGAAGACTACGTAGTACCGTACCGCGAATCTTGTCTTCTACTGTACCTACTTTAGTGTTTGAATATGTAATGTTTAAACACTTATGTAAAACTTATACTTATTAATACAATGGTTGTTTGTACTTTGATTACTATATTTCATGTGTTGTGATACTTACCTCAAGTCCTCCGCCCCCGAACGTTTCCGCCGTTCCGGTTTGGGGGTGCGACAGATTGGTATCAGAGCAGTGTTTATGGTGAACTCAGTATATCAGTCATAAAAGATATACAACTATAAACCCATTGGGATAAAAACACTCTGACCAAGAGTTATACTTTAAAAATATAACAATATTTTATAAAAGTATAAGTACATGCAGAGTATATATACCAGAATGAGTATCACAAGAAGAACAAAACTAAAGTATTTGGATGTTGGACATTGCAGTTAAACCTAGACAGTGACGTAATCATATCTGGGATCAATATAGCCTGATCAACTATATTCATTCGAGATATGACCAACATGTGTTTGGGGAGTGATTTTAGTGTTGCAATAGGTCTAAAACTTACTGTCACACCCCAAAACCAAGAACGGCGGAAACGTTCAGGGGTGGAGGACGTCATGTAAAGTATCATAACAATGCAAAGTAGTAAACAAGCAACAACATCATCCATTGCATTAAAAGTAAAGTTTTAATATATGGGTGTTCTTTCATAGTAATAAGACACCAAAATATGTAATCAAAATAAAAGACGAGTCTTGTCTGTGATCCGTCTTCTCAAAACCTGGTTATCGTACCTGTCTACTGGTGACCTGAGAATACAAGTTATTTTGAAAGTGTAGATTAGAATAAAGCTGGTGAATTCATAAGTATTATGGTGTCATTGATTTGAAAAGCTGTTATGAAAGACTTGTAAATGTTTAATAAAACATTTAGTATAAGTGTGAAAACCCTAGAAAATCCCATATTCCCATATAGTCTACCTCATCGTTTATGTGAATGTGTCACAAAATAAAAGTAAAAGGGAAATTATATAATCATTTAAGTATTATCCTTTGGTACTAGGATAAACACGGCATAGTAATTGCCGAATAGTATTAACCGTAGACATCCGTCGATGTGCATTTTCCCTCTGTAGCTAACAGCTGGGTGTAGAATGGTTAGTCCCGTACATATATAATAGTATCTACACATATAATATGTAATAGTATCTCATCATATAGTATCTATGTAATAGTATCCATGTAAAAAGTATCCATGTAAAAGTATCTCTTCATATTGTATGTAATGTATTAGTATAGACTCATGAATGAACTGACTCTTGTGTAATTCCTTGTAATAGGAATAGTAGTTTGTATCCCCTAAACTATACTTATAACAGTTTACTGGAATGTAAATTGAATGTCCAAGTAGGTTTATACACCCTTGCTACACAAGAGTGTTGGAACTGAAGAAAGAATGAAAGCTCTCATATCAATACATATGTATATGAAACATAAGTGTATAGATATGGTTTTTAACAATAAGTTGAAAGAGGTCTTGTAAAACATCTAAGAGTTTTGAACAATAAATAATGATGACTTGATGTCAGTTTATAAAATAATTCAAAAGTAAATCATTTGATAACAAAGTATAAAACAACCGAAAACTATTGTATTTATCACATTTTGAAGTATGTGGAATCAGTTGGTTGAAAACACAGTTATAAATCACTTGTGATTGATTCTATAACTTCCTGACTAACGAGACTCTTGTGATTAAGGGGGTATGAACTCACCTGTAGTGGGTGGTTGTGGATGAACTGAATGATGTAGGATCCTAAGTGTCAAGTGAAGACTTGTACACACACAATGATCCTAGTTAACATATAATCACATATATGTATCCAATTAGTCATAAAACAACTAATTAACCAAGTTTAAGACATCCAAAGACATGTAAAACACTTGATTTAAGTACTATAAGTCATAAGGATTACATCTAAGGGTGGTAGGACCTTGCTATTGAGTTTGGGGTTCAAGGGTAAACTCCCTTGGAGTTTACGGTTTTGTGACCATAACTCCTTGAGTTTACGGTCGTAAACCCATGAGTTTACGGCCGTAAACTCATGTTTCTTTGACCATTTCGTGTTTTGAAGCCTTAAATATCACAAGAAGAATTCCTACTTCATGTTTAAGCCTTAGGAAGAGATTTGGGCACCATTTCACTCCTTTTAGGAGTTTACGGTCCTTAGACCATTTCCCTTTGGGTTTACGGCCGTAAACCCAAATGATTATGGTCTTTTGGTTGTTTTGAGTCCTAAGCACAATAAGGAAGGGGTCTAGACTAGTTTCCAAGGCTTAGAAGGGACTAGGGCACACTTTGGCACTCTTGATAGGGTTTACGGTCCAAGGTGTTCTTGGACCGTAAACACCTTTGATCCTTTGTTTCTTGGGTGTTTTCTTTATGTTTAGAAGTGTAACAAGCCTTATAACACACTAGGGTAGGTGTACTTACTAGGTAGAAGCTTGAAAAGGTGCTAAAAGTCCAAGAACAATAGTGTGTGTTCTTGGTGAAACTTGAAGATCTACACTTTTGGAATGATTTCACGAATGGAATCATGTTAGATCACTAGATTAGGGTAGATATCAACTTATTAGGGCTAGAAACACTTACAAGTTGAACATCTTGAAGGAATGTTGGATGATACTTGAGAGAGTATTTGGTTTTGGATCTTGAAAATGTGAAAAGTGGTAAAATACGACTAAGTGTCATATTTATACCCCCTTTTTAGGGTTTACGGCCGTAAACACATTTGTTTAGGCTGTAAACTCCAAACTCTTGGAGTTTTGGGACATTATTGTTGCACAATAAACCCTAGGGCATCCTCTCTCCTGTCATCTCCTGAATTACTAACTTTAAAACACTAGAACTTAATCTAAAAAGCCTGAAAGTTAGCAGAAACTGTTCTGACTCTTATTGAAGTGAGAGGTTGTACTGAATTGAAATTTCGGGTTGTCACATCATCCCCCCGTTAGAAGGAATTTCATCCCGAAATTAGAATTTAAGCAAATAAGTAGTTACAAATAACTAAGTAAAAAGATGAGGATATTTCAGTTTCATCTGATCCTCTCGCTCCCAAGTGAATTCAGGTCCTCGAATGGCGTTCCAGCGAACCTTCGATATCGGGATACGGCTTTGTTTCGTTTGCGTGGCCTCCAGGTCCATGATCTCTACAGGTTCTTCCACGAAGTTGAGGCTCTCGTTGATCTCGACCTCGTCGAGTGGGATTACAAGAGTCTCGTCAGACTGACACTTTTTCAAGTTCGAGACGTGGAAAGTAGAGTGTACGTTACTGAGTTCGCGTGGCAAGTTATGTTTGTAAGCTACAGGGCCGATTCTTGCGAGAATCTCGAAAGGCCCTATGTACCTTGGATTTAGCTTTCCACGCTTTCCGAAGCGTATTAAGCCCTTCCAGGGTGAGACCTTCAATAGAACACGGTCGCCCACCTGGAATTCCAACGGTTTCCTTCGCTTTTAAGCGTAGCTTTTCTGTCAGTCTCTAGAGGTTTTCAATCGTTCACGAATCTGAACGATCTTCTCTGTCGTTTCCCGAATGATCTTCGGACCTGTGAGAGTGCTTTCAGGAACTTGTCCTTTAGCTAATTGGGTATCACCCACTTCAGACCAGCACAGAGAGGATCTGCACTTTCGGCCATAGAGGGCTTCGAATGGAGCAGCCTTTATGCTCGTGTGATAACTGTTGTTGTAGGAAAATTCGACAAGGGGTAAATGAGTATCCCATTCTTTCCCAAAGTCGATGACACAGGCTCGCAACATATCTTCCAAGGTTTGGATAGTTCTCTCACTTTGTCCGTCGGTCTGTGGATGGTAGGCTGTACTCATGTCCAGCCTAGTTCCTAGGGAACTTTATAGCGACTGCCAGAACCTTGAAGTGAATCTACTATCTCTGTCCGAGATAATGGATATGGGAACACCGTGCAGTCGTACATATCTTCCATCTTGTCTGTTTCTTTCATAGGCAGGAAGTGTGCGGACTTGGTCAATTTGTCGACGATGACCCATATGGTATCAAGTCCACCCGTTGTCTTGGGCAACTTGGTTATGAAGTCCATAGTGATCCGCTCCCACTTCCATTCCGGTATCTCTGGTTGTTGTAGAAGGCCGGAGGGTTTCTGGTATTCGACCTTGACCTTGGCGCAAGTAAGGCATTTACTTACGAAGGTAGCAATCTCTGCTTTCATGTTAGGCCACCAGTATATCTTTTTCAGATCCAGATACATCTTATCTGAACCTGGGTGGACGGAATAACGAGTGTTGTGTGCCTCGGTCATGACCAAGTCTCTGAAACCACCGTGTTTCGGTGTCCAGATCCGATCCATGAGGTATAAGGCTCCGCCACCCTTGACTTCCAAGTTCTTATCCATCCCTCTCAGGGATTCACTCGCCACATTTTCAGGTTTCAAAGCATCGAGCTGAGCCTCCTTAATTTGCGTGGACAAGTGTGAATGGATAGTTAGAGTCAAAGATTTGACTCTACGACCAGAGTATTCTTTCCGACTTAGGGCATCAGCTACTACGTTGGCTTTACCCGGATGATAACGAATTTCGCATTCGTAATCACTGAGTAGCTCGACCCACCATCGTTGTCTCATGTTCAGCTCCTTCTGGTCGAATATATGTTGTAGGCTTTAGTGGTCTGTAAAGATCGTGCTTTTTGTTCCATACAGGTAGTGTCTCCAGATCTTCAGAGCAAACACGACTGCTCCTAGCTCAAGATCATGTGTGGTGTAGTTGACCTCGTGTGTTTTCAGCTGTCTTGAGGCATAGGCGATGACCTTACCTCACTGCATCAGAACACATCCGAGTCCTTGATTTGACGCATCGCAATAGACAACGAAGTCTTCTATCCCTTCGGGGAGGGATGGTATTGGTGCGGTGCACAAGGCTCGCTTGAGCGTTTCGAACGCTCTCTCCTGCTTCTCTTCCCAGTCAAAGGCCACGCCCTTCTGGGTCAGTGTTGTAAGAGGTTTCGCTATGCGGGAGAAGTTCTGAATGAACCTGCGATAGTAGCCAGCGAGACCTAGAAATTGATGAATTTCTGTAGGTGTCTTCGGTGCTGACCAGTTCTCAATGGCCTTGATTTTGGAAGGGTCCACGTGAATTCCCTCTTCACTAACTACGTGGCCCAAGAATTTGACTCTTCGAATCCAAAATTCGCACTTAGAGAACTTTGCATAGAGCTTCTCCGATCAAAATGTTTCTAAGACTCTTCGTAGGTGTTGACTATGTTCCTCCTTACTTCGAGAGTAGATGAGTATGCCATCGATGAAGACAATGACGAACTGATCCAAGTAAGGACGAAACACCCTATTCATTAAATCCATGAATACAGTGGGCGCGTTTGTTAATCCGAACGGCATCACTACAAACTCGTAGTGTCTATAACGAGTTCGGAAGGCTGTCTTGGGAACATCCGCCTCTAACACTCGTAGTTGGTGGTATCCGGATCGTAGATCTATCTCCGAGAAGTAGTTGGTTCCTTGAAGTTGATCAAATAAATCGTCAATGCTGGGTAAGGGATAACGATTTTTAATGGTAAGCTTCTTGAGTTCCCTGTAGTCGATGCACATACGAAACGATCCGTCTTTCTTCTTGACGAACAAGACCGGTGCTCCCCATGGTGAGAAACTTAGCCTAATGAATCCCTTTTGGAAAAGTTCGTTAAGCTGACTGGAAAGTTCCTGCATCTCCACTGGTGCCAGACGATATGGAGATTTGGCTACTTGAGTAGCCCCTGGCACTAAGTCGATTCTGAACTCGACTTAGCGTTGGGGTGTTAATCCTGGAAGTTCTTCTGGAAAGATGTCGAGAAAGTCGCGTACTTCTGGGATGTTCTGAATATCTTTCACTTCTTGACTCGTATCGACGATGTGCGCGAGGAATGCATGATATTTCTTTCGCAAGCACTTCTGAGCTTGTATACACGAAATGATGCGAAGGTTCGTACTAGGTTGTCGCCGTAGATAACTAGAGTTTCGCTGTTAGGAAGGTTAAGACGAACTGCCTTTTCAAAGCACAAGATGTCGGCGTGATGAAGACTCAACCAATCCATGCCGATAATGATGTCGAAACTTTTAATTGGGACCGGCATGAGGTCTATCTCGAAAGTATGGCCATCTAATGTTAGAGTAGAACCTATGTATGTGCAGTTAGTACTTTCCGTTTTCCCGTTTGCCATTTCTACAGTGAATGATTTATCTAGTGCACGTGGTTTTTGTTTAAGCAAGTGTGCAAATTTCTAGTTTACGAAGCTTTTCTCTGCTCCACTGTTGAAAAGTATGCAAGCATATGAGTTATCGAGGAGAAACGTACCAGTAACTATCGTAGGATCAGCTACGGCTTCCTCGTGGCCTATGGCCAGAACTCTTCCTACTCCACCAGCTATCCCTGCCTTAGGGCAGTTGCTCTTGTAGTGGCCCACTTCGCCACAACCGTAGCAAGCTTGGCCCACACTGGCGTTAGGAACTAGAGCGGTCGGCCTTGCTGGAGTCTTGCAGAAACGGGCAGTATGCCCCCTTCTGTTGCAGTTAGTGCACTGCATTTCCCGGCAAGGTCCGTTGTGATGGAAGGTGCATTTGTTGCACTTCGGAAGATTACCGGCATAAGGCTTCGCTGGTAAGGGATTAGCAAGGACAACAAGAGTTACCGTGGTAGCATTGATTGTAACTAGTTGTTGTCTCTTTGAGGATTCTTTTGAAGTCCCGCTTTTCCTCTTGTTCCACCCCTTTTTCTTGTTGTTGTTGTTGTTTCCCTTTTGTTGTTCGGGTGTAGAAATCGTTGGGTTCTGGTGGTTTCCGTGATCTATAAGAGTTTGTGCCAGCTCTTTAGCGTTGTCAAAAGTAACAGGCCTGGATCCTAACACACTTGACTGGATCTGGGGCGACAGTCCCCAAATATATCTCTTTATTTTCTTGCTCTCAAGAGCAACCATATCAGGGCAAAGAATTGCCAGATCACAAAATCTAGTAGTATAAGTTGATATGTCAGAACCAGCCATTTCAAGACCCCAGAATTCCTGTTCGAGTTTTTGAATTTCCCCTCGTGGACAGTACTCTCTCATCAGCATGGCTTTCAAGTTTTCCCAACTTATCGAATTTGCCACTATTAGAGTCAGTGACTTAACGTGGCCATTCCACCAAGTTAAAGCCCTGTCAGAAAAGGTACAAGTATCAAACTTGACCTTATTGTTCTCTGGGCAGGCGCAGATTTCAAAGACTGCTTCTGTCTTTTCTATCCACTGCCTTAAGATCATAACCCCTCCAGTTCCATTGAAATTTCTGGGTTTGGCATTCGTAAAATCCTTGTAGGTGCATTCCCGGGGATGCCCATGACTCTCGCCATGGTTGGAAGGAGGTGCACCTGTTCCCGATCCACTAGGGACAGGAGTATTGATGTGTGACATGGCAGCCGCTACGGCCGCCGTGACATCTGCTTGGAACATAGCAACGTCGAACTGAGGAGGTGGTGGAGGTGGTGGTGGTATCGGTGTTTCGTTATTATTGTTACGCTTCAGATTTCTGTGAGGAGGCATCTTTTAGCTATAAGTTTAGAAAGATGAAGATAATGATAAGAATTTAATTAGGAAAATTGATGAAAATGACTCATGGACTAACTCTTCATAGCCCAACAGCACGATTGAATGTAGATCTATAACTAACAGATGATAGCATTTGGATAATAATTTCCATGAGATCAGGTACCTGTCAATATTACTGGAATTACAGATGTAACAAGTTCGGGAAAAATGGCCTAGTAGGAGGCCTTACATCAACCAAGATGGGAAAATTTTGACAGGACTACGACCTAATCAAGACCTAACAGGTCTAAGATTTACAAAGATAGGAAATAAGACTAGAGTTTTACATAACTAGGTTATATCCAAAAGAGGAGTCGATGAGATTCTATCGGTGACGAGAACTACTAGAGTGAGTTCTTGATTCCGACAGAAGGCGTTCTATGTCCCTCGCACGCCTGTTAGATCTTACTTGCTGAGCTCGAAGTTCCCTGACTTCAGCTTGGGTTCCAACAAGTTCTCTCTGCAGAGCTGCATTGTGGACCATAGTCCTTTCATGAGCAGACTCTAGTTGGCGAATCCGGACTGTGTTTACGCCAGAGTTGGCGTCAACCTCTACGACTCGGTCGATAGCGGCTCGACCCTGTTCGGTGTTCCGGGAAATCCTACGAACCATAATGGGCAGGACCCTGTCAGCTGAACCTCCCTCAGTAAGGTTGTAGAAGCTTCTGTGTCCATTGTAGGGAAAGGGTTGACCCTGTTCCTGACTCCATATATTCAAGTTTGTGGCCCACAGGGTTGTGGGTCCTTGAAATGCTGGACGAGGGTTCAGGTTTGGGTTTTGAGCAGCTAGGGGTAGGTTGTTGACTTCTGGTTCTGTGTCTGAACTATCAGAAAAACCTTCAGCTTCGTGATCATCCAAAGGAATTGGGTGATCATTCTCTGGCTCTTCTCCGAGCCATCCAGCATTGCCATGGTTAGGGTAGTACGGGTCGCCGTGGGGATGGAATCCAGCCATGATATCTACGCGAGAAAAGGGATATAAGAAGAAATTAATAGACGTACTAACTATGATAATTATAAGATGACCTTTATCAGTTACTTCAATACTTGTTTAGTGCATACCAGTTATATGTACTCAGGACAGGATAGACCTTCGAATAAGTGACCCTAACTCTAAGCGTACAACCAAACAAGGACAAGAAGTAAAGCAAAGATTCACAGATTCTAAGTCTATGACGTCCTAGATACATATAATTTTAGTGTATCCACTCAGCAACTATTGACCTACTTATAAAGACCCTTTAGTTCTCAAATAAGTAATTATAGTAACACCAAATACCCCTATGGTATTTCATTGTGGTAATGTTGGTAAGTTTTTAGACTTGTTGCCATATCACAACCATTCTTGGGCATATGCTAATCACTCCTCGGACCAGCATAGTTGATCAGGCTATGCCACTCCCAGGACTGACCATACATCCACAAGCTTACCTGTGATATTCAACAATCGTAATACTTTTGTTCTTGTCATTGTGACACTGATTTTAGTATGAATGCAAGCATGTATACTTAGTTAAATATTTTATTATTTAAAAGTATAAACTCTTGGTCAGAGTATTTTAATCCCATTGTATTTATAGTATGTATATCTTTTATGGGTAGATATACTCAATTCACTATAAACAAAGCTCTGATACCAATCTGTCACACCCCAAAACCAAGAACGGCGGAAACGTTCAGGGGTGGAGGACGTCATGTAAAGTATCATAACAGTGCAAAGTAGTAAACAAGCAACAACATCATCCATTGCATTAAAAGTAAAGTTTTAATACATGAGTGTTCTTTCATAGTAATAAGACACCATAATATGTAATCAAAATAAAAGACGAGTCTTGTCTGTGCTCCGTCTTCTCAAAACCTGGTCATCGTACCTGTCTACTGGTGACCTGAGAATACAAGTTATTTTCAAAGTGTAGATCAGCATAAAGCTGGTGAATTCATAAGTATTATGGTGTCATTGATTTGAAAAGCTATTATGAAAGACTTGTAAATTTTTAATAAAACATTTAGTATAAGTGTGAAAACCCTAGAAAATCCCATATTTCCTACTAGTATAAAAGGTAGTCTTCTATCAAGACCTGAATGCTTTGAAAGTTGCATTTCTGTATCAATGAAAGTTTTTCCCATGTGTGACTATTATTATAAATATATAGTCTACCTGATCGTTTATGTGAATGTATCACAAAATAAAAGTAAAAGGGAAATTATATAATCATTTAAGTATTATCCTTTGGTACTAGGATAAACACGACATAGTAATTGCCGAATAGTATTAACCGTAGACCTCCGTCGATGTGCATTTTCCCTCTGTAGCTAACAGTTGGGTATAGAATGGTTAGTCCCGTACATATATAATAGTATCTACACATATAATATGTAATAGTATCTCATCATATAGTATCTATGTAATAGTATCCATGTAAAAAGTATCCATGTAATAGTATCTCTTCATATTGTATGTAATGTATTAGTATAGACTCATGAATGAACTGACTCTGGTGTAATTCCTTGTAATAGGAATAGTAGTTTGTATCCTCTAAACTATACCTATAATAGTTTACTGGAATGTAAATTGAATGTCCAAGTAGGTTTATACACCCTTGCTACACAAGAGTGTTGGAACTGAAGAAAGAATGAAAGCTCTCATATCAATACATGTGTATATGAAACATAAGTGTATAGATATGGTTTTTAACAATAAGTTGAAAGAGGTCTTGTAAAACATTGAAGAGTTTTGAACAATAAATAATGATGACTTGATGTCAGGTTATAAAATAATTCAAAAGTAAATAATTTGATAACAAAGTATAAAACAACCGAAAACTATTGTATTTATCACATTTTGAATTATGTGAAATCAGTTGGTTGAAAACACAGTTATAAATCACTTGTGCATTTAAAATCATTTAAAAGATTGATTAAAGGGGTATGAACTCACCTGTAGTGGGTGGTTGTGGATGAACTGAATGATGTAGGATCCTAAGTGTCAAGTGAAGACTTGTACACACACAATGATCCTAGTTAACATATAATCACATATATGTATCCAATTAGTTATAAAACAACTAATTAACCAAGTTTAAGACATCCAAAGACATGTAAAACACTTGATTTAAGTACTATAAGTCATAAGGATTACATCTAAGGGTGGTAGGACCTTGCTATTGAGTTTGGGGTTCAAGGGTAAACTCCCTTGGAGTTTACGGTTTTGTGACCATAACTCCTTGAGTTTACGGTCGTAAACCCATGAGTTTACGGCCGTAAACTCATGTTTCTTTGACCATTTCGTGTTTTGAAGCCTTAAAGATCACAAGAAGAATTCCTACTTCATGTTTAAGCCTTAGGAAGAGATTAGGGCACCATTTCACTCCTTTTAGGAGTTTACGGTCCTTAGACCATTTCCCTTTGGGTTTACGGCCGTAAACCCAAAAGATTATTGTCTTTTGGTTGTTTTGAGTCCTAAGCACAATAAGGAAGGGGTCTAGACTAGTTTCCAAGGCTTAGAAGGGACTAGGGCACACTTTGGCACCCTTGATAAGGTTTACGGTCCATGGTGTTCTTGGACCGTAAACACCTTTGATCCTTTGTTTCTTGGGTGTTTTCTTGATGTTTAGAAGTGTAAGAAGCCTTATAACACACTAGGGTAGGAGTACTTACTAGGTAGAAGCTTGAAAAGGTGCTAAAAGTCCAAGAACACTAGTGTGTGTTCTTGGTGTTCTTGGTGAAACTTGAAGATCTACACTTTTGGAATGATTTCACGGATGGAATCATGTTAGATCACTATATTAGGGTAGATATCAACTTATTAGGGCTAGAAACACTTTCAAGTTGAAGATCTTGAAGGAATGTTGGATGATACTTGAGAGAGAATTTGGTTTTGGATCTTGAAAATGTGAAAAATGGTAAAATATGACTAAGTGTCATATTTATACCCCTATTTTAGGGTTTACAGCCGTAAACACATTTGTTTAGGCCGTAAACTCCAAACTCTTGGAGTTTTGGGACATTATTGTTTCACAATAAACCCTAGGGCATCCTGTCTCCTGTCATTTCCTGAATTACTAACTTTAAAACACTAGAACTTAATCCAAAAAGCCTGAAAGTTAGCAGAAACTGTTCTGACTCTTATTGAAGTGAGAGGTTGTACTGAATAGAAATTTCAGGTTGTCACATTACCTAAGCACCAGAAGAATTCTAGAACCAAACAAAAAGATTAAAATACTATGGGAGTATTTTAGAATGCTATAACAAGAAAACTGAAAACTTGTTAAGTTCTTGTATCTAGAAGTCCAAGAATCAAACTCATAACTAAAATAACATGGAGGTATGTTACATACCTTTGGGGAAATGTTAAAAGGATCTTTTCTGATAAGTCTATAATTACTAAGTGGATACGTTAAGGTTATATATAGTCGATATTTTATAGACTTAGAATATGTGATTTTCACTCTACTTCCTTTTCCTTGTTTAGATGTGGTTTTAGAGTAGGATTACTTATTCAAAGGTCTATTTGATCTAGATTATATATAATCGGTACACACCATGTGATTATAGAAGGACCAGAAAGAATCACCTTCGTAAAAATTGAAATTTTCTCATAGATTCTTTAGACATTCCTATTCTCGTATAAACCCGTTAGATAAACATAGTTACTCCAACAATCAATAGAAGAGTCAAGGAGGATCCAACAGAATTTCATTAGGAGAATTCCAAGAAAGAAACATATGAAAAGTAAACAAACTATAGAAATCATTTAGTGCCCCTACCGTATTAAGGACACCAATGAGAGATTCGCATGAACTTCTGAGATTCAAAATCTTCATTACGAAGTAATGGGGATCAGTATCAGAATCGGAAGTAAGACAACCCGGGAATTCAATATACCTACAGAGGAGAAGGACACTCTATAGATACCAGGAGAGAACAAATCATTACGACCCATAATAGAACAGAGAACAAAGGAAAACCACACATGATTCACATGAAGTGTTTGAGCACCATTTCATCTAAGTATTAACTAGTAAATCAATTCAACCTAGTGAGTTAGTGATTTCATTACTCACATTAGGTTTTGAGCTTATCCTCTTTTCCTGTCACGGCTAATAACAATAAATCAGATCACGAAATCTTAATTGATAGTGATTACTTCCCAAATTCATAAGTCTATTTTATGTAGACACTGTTATGAATTATTTTCGAATATTTTCGAAAATTGGGAAACGATATCCACCAAACGAAGGTAACTTAGTTCGGATGATACCCGGTTCCTAACCATTCTAGAAAACTTAACACTGTTCCTTACCATGACTACATCATAGGGATGCAGGTCGAATCATTGAGAACAATATAACAAAACGAAAGATTTATACATAGATACAAATGGTTAGAATACATCTAGAGACACGATAGTCGCTCACGAGCACATTTTCTTATCATGAAACAGAATCATGCCTCCGAAGGAATGTAGCCAACCCACCGGCGAAACACCAATCCTTCAGATAGATGCGGCTACGTTTCAAGCTGCGGTCACAGCAGCTGTAGCAACTGTCATGGCACACCTTAATGCTAACAATGCAAATGTTAGTAGTAATGCTATCAGTAACCCCGATCGTGGTGATGGCCAAGTACAGCAACAAGCACCTACTTGTAAGAACACCTTGAACCTTAAGCCTAATATTCTGAAACGAAAGTTCGAGAACACGAAAGGGAATTGTTCAACTCAAGAACCTAACAGACGGAAACGAACTGGGGCACTCAATACCCCCATCAGCCCTGTTATTCTAGCACCAACCAAGTCGTACATAGGAAACCTCCCACACTGCAGCAAGTGCAACTACCATCATCATGGAGTTTGCCGAGAGCTGCATTGCAATAGATGCAACATAAAGGGGCATACCGCCCGCATCTGTAGAACTCCGGTCGAGTTCATCACTTCAACTACCAATGTTGGAACCATTCCCATATATCACCTTTGTGGTGAAATAGGACATTACAAGAGGGACTGTCCAACAAAGAAGAACGACGGGGGAGCAGGAGGATTTTGATCCCAATACATGGGAAAGCATCAAAGAACCCTGCTATATTTTGGTACGCTTCCAAACCCCGATAATTATTTATAATTATGATTACTCTCTCGTTCAAATTAAATCACAACATTCGTATAAAATTTGAAACCGTAACAGATAAGCTATGATGACTTAGTGTATACATAAGGGTCATTTATAATTAAGATTTGTAGACTTAGAGTGAGTAATCCCGCCTCATTTCCTGTTCCTTGTTTGGTTGTGGATTTAGGGCAGGGTTGCTCAGTCAAAGGTCTTACCAATCTTAATTATACATGACTTGTATACACCAAGCAATTATAGAGAGACCTAGTAAGGATCGTTTCATGAAAATTCATAATTTCAAATTATCAGAACCCTCGTATTGGTAGTACCCGCCAATTTCGAATCAAAAAGGGGTTTGTAGTGATAATAACAGAATAAAACCAGAAGCGCAGAAAACTTAGGTACATAGGATATCATCCTAGTAGTCATTCCTCCCAGAACGACTTAATATCTATTTCGTCGAGAAAATTTCAACATTCTCATTCGACATGGTTTGGCCTGGCCTTACCATGCGAATGGTCTTATGCTGTATAAGAGAAATTTTTCCTTAATCAGCCGTAAGATGAAATTCTTCCAATCCATAACGCAAAACCCTTAGGTTGTCTCTCATTTCAAAACTTCAGATTACCCATACGAAGGGCACCCCGCCATTCTAGCCTACTCAATAGACAGGAAACTTCAAACTAAAAGCACTGAAGTAGTCTTAGAAGTCAGTACCTCAATAGATCTCATAGGAAAATCATTATACCGCAGGTCAAGTTCAAGAATAGAGACTAAGAACTCATTAAGTTAATATATCGCTGTTAAGTGTATACACGAGAGTGGTATATAAGTTAGACTTAACAAGATTAAGGATGTGTGATTCTGCCCTATCTACTGTTCCTTGTTTGGTTGTGGACCTGGGGCAGAGTCACTCATCCGAACGTTTTGTGAAATCTAAAATATATACGACTTGTATACACAAGGTAATAGTGGATGAGCCAAGTATGATTCTGATCATGAACTTCGAAGCAAAAGCCAGCATCATGTATTCTACCAGGTGGAATTCAACATGAGACCAGGACAGTGGGTCGAGCTACTAAATGACTACGAATTTGAAATTCGTTATCATCTCGACAAAGCCAATATAGTAGCTGACACCCTAAGTCGGAAAGAGTACCCAGGTCATAGTGCCAATCATGGACTATGATAACCCTTTCAAATCTCTCCACACAAAGTAAGGAGGCTCAACAGGAAGCCTTGAAACCTGAAAATGTGGCAAGTAGAGAAGATAACTAGAACGTGTGAGTGCACGGTATGCCAATATCTGTTATCTCCACTAAGATAATAGAATCATCTCCCAGTTCAGGCCGTCACTCAAAAATCTCTGGGAACCAGAGTAGTCATGATTCTAAGTGATCGACTATGGTAAAGAATGGGATACCTATTTACCAATTAGCCGAGTCCTTTATCACGCTAGCATTCAAGTTGATCCATTCAAAACCTTCTGCAGTCATAAGTGCAGATCCTATCTGCACTGGACTAAATTAGGTAATACGCAACTAGCTACAGATCCAATTTCCACACAACACCCTCGCTGATCTAGAATTCATCCGAGAAACTACCAAAAACAAAATACGAATCAGGAAGCGCCGTAAAGCTTCCAGAGTTAATCAGAGAAGCTACGGATTCGATAAAAGAAAACCCTTGGAATTCCAGGATTGATGACCTTGTCATATGAAGGTCTCACTCAGGAAGGACAAGATGCGCTTGAGAAAGCGTGGAATACAAAATTCAAGGTACATAGGACCATTAGAGATTCTTACCAGAATCGGTCTTGTACTTTTAAACTTAAACCACCACATAAACTTAATAACATTCATCCCATCTTTCACATATCTAATCTAAAGAGGTGTCTACCCGCTGAAACACTTGTTATTTCACTCGATGAAATCAAGTTAAATAAAAGTCTACACTCTGTAGAAGAACCAATAAAAACCATGGATAGGGAAATCTAAAGAACCAAGCAAAGTCTTATCCCGTTAGTGAAGGTTCGCTGGATTACAAACCAGGGACCTGAATTCACTTGGGAAAGGAAAGATTAGACCTAGTCCATGAGTATCACTGTAGACTTAATTTCGGGACGATTCTCCTTCTAACGGGGGGATAATGTGACACCATTCAAATTTTGGTCAAAAATAAATTGATCAATAATCGTAATTAGGATGAGCCAAGTGGTAGAGTTTGTAACAAGGTTTCCAAAAACATAAAGAACACTGAAATCCGAGTTATAACAAAGAAGTTATGACCAATCGAAAATCCGCAAGAAAACCGACAAAACACTATTCAGTGTAAAAAGCAAATTTTCGATAAAAGGCTTTTTAGCCTTAACAATCTAAATGAAAGTTGTAGAATATGTTAAACCGAGAACGTTCATAAAAAGAACGTAAAAATCTGACTTCGTATGAGGAAGTTATGATTTTTCGAAGTTTCGGTTTGGCAGTAGACAGCTAAAAGTTCGAAACATAAATCAATCGATATTTAGCCGACGCAACTTAAACGAGAATCGAAGGTCTCGTCAAAAGTAGCACAACAGTAAAAAGACAGATGAAAACGGACGTCAGATTAAGAAGTTATAAAATTTTAACGGATTTCTTGTCCCGGTCTGTTAAAAATAATAATATTAAAAATAAATTCAAAATCAGCCGACAAAGTCTAAACGAAAATCGTAGAGTATGATTTTACCTACGCGTGAATATAAAGAACGTCAAAAACGGAGCTCGTATGCGAAAGTTATGATTTTCGCAAGTTTTTGGCACAAAAATCAAGAAAATGTTGAAAACCGGGAAATTTCGCATGAGTCATCCTCGGACACGTCATCCCTCGCATGCGAGGCCTCCACGTGTCACCTCCTGATAGGACTGAGCTTTGCGTGTCGCCTTCTGATTGGACCAAGTCCGCGGTCCACTAAGCCTCCGACACCTTCGTAGGAGACACCCCGCGGACACTCCTCGGATCCTCATCGGACCCTTGTGCCCTCCTCCTATTGGACAGAAGCCTAGCCCAGTCCGAAGCCCCCACCTGTCCGAGCCTCGCACGTGTACACTTCGCATGTCTGCCACGTAGCTGCTGACTCCGTGCCTTCGCCAGCTATTCTTCTCGGCCGAACCCTCGCACCCCTATATAAAGGGTGCGAGCCTTCTCGCATTTGAAAGATTTTTCACCCCAAACTTTCCCCTTTTTTACATTTTCACCCCGTAAACTTTCTCACGACCCCCCAAGGCCCCAGTATCGTGTCTAAAGCCCGAAGCAAGCCCCGGAGCCCCAGAATTCTCGAGAATTTATCCTCTCTCCTGTCGAAACTCTGCCCGATTTGAGCCGGTTTCTCGTCAAATAAACTCTTTCCGGCAAACGAAACGCTGCCCGAATCACCGCTTATCAAAGTGAGTTCATACCCCTATAAATTACCTTTTCAATGGTTTTTAAATGCTTTTTAGGGGGGAATACAAGTTTAACACAATATTAAATTGTGTTAATAACTGTATGTGATAATAATCACATAAAGTGTTTCCGTATGCTTTTAAGAATTACCAAATACTTTCAAAATGACTTGAATCAATGTTAAATCTTTAAAGTCGTGTAAACTCCGTTAAATTCTTTGAAAAATGTTTGATAAACTATTTCAAGTTATATATGCCAAAATCATGTTTATGTATGTATAAATACATAAATAAGATTTAAAGGGCTTAGGACTAATGAATTATCTTATTTTCTTTTCCTTGCTTGGATGTGGAATTAAGGTTTTATTATTTGTCTGAAGGCCGTTTCCTTCTTAATTATATATATATATTATACATATATGACTATAAAAGGTTACTCCTTTTGGTATCATCACCTTTGTATCAGGCTGAGCAAAGGTGTTCATCCATGAGAAACCATGCTAATCAGATAGAACATATAAATTATAATAGGTATAATTTATAATTCAAAACTAAATATACAAGTATGATTCACGACTGTATACTTTCCTAGGAAATTACCGAAATACATTCAATTATACCAAGATATGTATAATACCTTTAATATACGAACAACATATTAAAGAAGTAAAGATACATCATTCCGGGTTTGCATTAACGATGGTACTATACAGTGTACCAGAGTTAGCAAACACAAGGTAATAATACATCATTCCGGGTTTGCATTAGCAATGGTACTATACATAGTACCAGAGTTAGCAAACACGAGGTAATAATACATCATTCCGGGTTTGCATTAGCAATGGTACTATACAGAGTACCAGAGTTAGCAAACACGAGGTAATAATACATCATTCCGGGTTTGCATTAGCAATGGTACTATACAGAGTACCAGAGTTAGCAAACACAAGGTAATAATACATCATACCGGGTTTGCATTAGCGAAGGTACTATACAGAGTACCCGAGTTAGAAAACACGTGGTAATAATACATCATACCGGGTTTGCATGAACCAAGGGTACGATACAAAGTACCAGAGTTAGCATTCACAGGGTAATAACAATACATCATAAATCTCGTTGAAACAATAAATTTGTGAGACCCTTCACGGTGTACTTATCTAAGTGCGACCTTTTAAGTCCTGAACTATTAGCCAAAATCTCTTGTAAAGGGAGCGTGAATTTCTGTATAGATCTATATGGGACTGACAATCCCGCACCTCTACTGTTCGCTATAGTTTGGCCGGCAGGCCTTGGGTGTCAAATATCATTCCATTCTGACGCCTGAAGAACGTCGCAGCAGACATTTCAGTCATATTAGTATGGTTAATAGAACTCACATGGATAAAACAACGAGTGAATTACAAAGTAATATACTTATCTTATAACAGTAAGAAAAGTTAATTACATCCCGAGCAAATATACCTTCAGTAGTTTTTACTTACATTAAAAGCTACGTATCATGAAATCAAGTATTGTACTTCTGGTTTTGAACATTTAAAACCACAAGGAAGTATTATGGATAACACAATATTTTCCAGGATTAATACTAAGGTTTTTACTATAGAACAGATATAACTAAGAATACTTTTACAAATGAAACGGGTTATGGGATTAAACCAATTTTACAAATGAAACGGTTTATGGGATTAAACCACTTATACAAAGGAAACGATTTATGGGATTAAACCACTTATCAAATGAAACTTAGTCATTCAATCTTTGTAAACTAGTATAACATAAAAGACCTTTAGTGGTTAATTCTATAATTCCTTAGTTATTACATCATAGTGATACATAAGTAATGTCCGATTGACAGTGTAATGTGTGACTTCCGCCTTACTTCCTGTTCCTTGTTTGGTTGTGGGCTTAGGGCAGATACACCCATTTGACTGTCCATTCGATATTGGGTTATATATAATCAGTATAAACTAAGTAATTACAGAGGGAAACTATTGAGGTTATCAGTTAATCACCTCAGGAAATATAGGATTTCTTGGAGAAACCAGTGAACTTATCCAAAGAACTTAGGGTATACTTAACATAACTAAAATACTTATGAACTCACCAGCTTAACTGCTGATCTACTCTTCCCAAATAACTTGTATTCTCAGGAATCCAGTAGACAGGTACACTCCCGAAGCTTTTGAGAAGACTACCTAGTACCGTAACGCGACTCTTGTCTTCTACTGTACCTACTTTAGTGTTTGAATATGTAATGTTTAAACACTTATGTAAAACTTATACTTATTAATACAATGGTTGTTTGTACTTTGATTACTATATTGCATGTGTTGTGATACTTACCTCAAGTCCTCCGCCGCTGAATGTTTCCGCCGTTCCGGTTTGGGGGTGCGACAATACCCGACTCGTCGAGTCCATTCATTAAACACGTCACCAAAACGCGACTCTACTTGACGAGTTAAGGAACCAACTCGTCGAGTTACTCCTCATATATCGAAATGAATACATGAAATATTATCCCTGGAAATCCGGATGTTATAATTCTCCCCCACTTGAATTAGATTTCGCCCTCGAAATCGCTGCTCAATCACATAAATAGAAACCAAACACCCGAAAAGCACCACTGAAAGGATCTCACACCAAAATGATATCTTACTCCATGGATACCTGAACCCAAACAGGAACTCCTAAATTCGGAACAAAACCGCCCCTCTGCCGCTAAGATACCCCTTCTGACTTTTCGAGTCTGGAACTCTAGTGATCTGGTACGTCGCCAGATCTTCCACTCAAGATATCATCACGTTATTCGCTCCTCGAATAACAGACCCCGATAACTCACTGCCCCTCAGATTCTCACAAGATAAGCCCAACAATCGGCTACCGATCACCCATGTCAGACATACCAAACGATCCCAAACACACTTCCATAGACGAAAGGGTCACATGCTACCACAGACCCATCCACTGGACTGCTTTCAGAATCTGTCCAAACATTGGACCCTCAACACCCTGTCCTCAGACACAAGAAAAATAATCAAGCTCGCTCAGAAGTGTCCTCTGACATCTAAAATCATATGCCCCAAAGCGTCTCACTGACTTCCTTCTCATAACAACTATCTCGACCCAATGTCACACACCAGAGACGACGCTCGCTTTACCCCAAGAGATTATTATAATCTCAACTAAATTCGTTTCACCCTCGACCTCTGTCGACAACTACCCATTAGTCTCATGCGACTCGCGGTCTTTCCCATACCAACGAACCGACCCACCCAGTTCCAAGATACCAGATGAAAACAATACCCCTTCCAAAAAGAAATCCATCTCTAAATCCGGAATCTCAATCCATTTACTCGATACACCACTAGAATCAAACTCAACTCGAGAGTTTGGCCCGACGCGAATTTGGAACCACCCGTCCCAATAAAGCACCCAACTCATGACTCATGACTCGCAACCCACTCGTACATCACTTCTCCGATCCCTTCCCGTTACGGTCTCCACAGCCTAACTCAGGATATAATGATTCCCGACCATTATGGAGACCTCCGTCTCTTTCCTGATCTGGCCACCAGGCTCTCGGATACTCAATGCAATAAGGCCACTCAAGCCTACTCAATGCAGTAAAGCTACTCAAGGCTAAGAACTCTCCTGAGTCATGCTCTGACTAACTAATAATGTGGTTCCTCGCAGCACCACGACACCCTCTAACCGACTAGTGAGTACTACGGCTCCCCGCAGTATCACGACACCCTCTCTAACTAGTGAGTACTACGGCTCCCCGCAGTAGTACAACACCCTCTCTAACTAGTCAATACTACGACTCCCCGCAGTATCACAACACCATCTTACTGACTAGTGAGTACTACGACTCCCCGCAGTATCACAACACCTTCTCATTGACTAGTGAGTACTACGGCTCCCCGCAGTATCACAACACCTTCTCACTGACTAGTAAGTACTACGGCTCCCCGCAGTATCACAACACCTTCTCACTGACTAGTGAGTACTACGGCTCCCCGCAGTATCACAACACCTTCTCACTGACTAGTGAGTACTACGGCTCCCTACAGTATCACCGCACCCTCTCTCACTGACTGGTGAGTACTACGGCTCCCCGTAGTATCACCACACCTTTCTTGCTGCAATCCACATTCTTAAATAATCTCACTTACTGTCACTAGCCGAAGGGTTCCCACTGGAATCATAGATACTTGATACTCCATTTACTATCTTGTAATTCAAGCCTAAAAATAACCCAATAATCAGGGCATCATGCTCGGATACCTCGGTACACCATCACCGAACCTCACGAAGTCTTTCCTCACCGACCAATCCCATGTATACGGTATCATACCCTGATACCGCAAAGCATCCTTTCAAAGTCTCACAACTGATCTTCCTCTCGCACCACTCGTAACTCCGAAATATTCCAACTCTCAATTGAAACACGGAGGAGTCGTCAGCGACTCAGAACACGTAGACGACAATCCGAAACTTCCTCCTCTATTGCTCAAAACTCATGCAAGAATACTCATAACAACCCTGAAGTTGGTTGCCCAATCAACTTCTTCCCTTCCCACACTGCATATAATAGCCCATACCTTGAACCAGAAATTCTCAACCGCCGAACTAACCTTACAAGCCAACCACCTCGAATTCACCATTATAACTTTGAAGGATTCCTATCCACCACAAGGTCTCCGACCAACGACCACTTTCCGTGGAGACACTCATCCTTTCTCAAACACGTACCACATGCACTATCTCGCTCTGCACCTCTCCTTGACCACCAATAACCCTGGTCTCAGGAATCCGCACCACAGGTCTCTATATCCAGTTCTCTAACCGCTCTTGAACAAATCTATGATCTCCTCAAAAAGTACTCGGTTCTCCCCCACTCAGGGTTCGAACTATCACCAATTGGTTCACCAACAATATATCCTACTGACTGTTTTTAACAGTAACATCGCACCTACTCTTAGAAGGTGATACGCAAGGCTCGATGATCTCCCCGATGGAGATCAAGCAATTCCAAATACCCCGAATCTCAGATCAAATCCTCAGAAACTTCTCATCATGAATACCTCTAGTCATTCAGAATCTCATACCATCCTACTACCGGACATCTCAACTGTCCAGTAGTAACCCTGACTCTCAGTCTGAAAATAATGAACTACATACTTCTCATCCTCGACTCCTCAACCAACGTCCCATCACGTGAATTATCATAAGAGTAGAGACCTCATTTCCACACTCGATACCCATCATAGACAACAAGAGCCACCACTCCGATATACTCCTCTTGATCGTCTGTTGCTGCAGCTAACACATGCCCTACTATGCTCAAATAGGGTGTATCCTGGTCCTTGACCATCTCAGTCCCCACTGACAACCTTCTCATGTTATATCCTTACCTTGCGGCCGACGTACTGCCCAGATACTCCAATGAAAGATCGTAACCAAAGCTACCCCACAGGGCTCACCCCCAACCTTGGAAACCGAAAATCTCAATACCTCTCCTGCTTCCCACGGGAACAGAAATAGCACCGCTCAGGTCACATAAAATGACATCTCCACTATCGGCCGGTCGCTCAGCCCAGACCGTATTCTCCCATAACGCACCATCCCTACTCATCCCTGAGTCTTGCGACTCCAACTGGCATCTCACCAACAATCCCTCGGAGCTAACTCGATTTCCCATTCATGGTATGCTCCACTAAAACTCGTTTATCATGGCCCTCTGGCCCCATATTCTTTCACATCTGATCTCAGTGTAGACAATCACCACAGAATAACTGGTAAAACCAGAAGCACTAACCGCCACGTGTCCTGGTACTCAAACCATGTGACCACCTCTCGATCTGCTATGAATCATGGTACCCGAACCATGACATCACCTCTCGATCTGCTACAAATCATGGTACTCGAACCATAACATCACCTCTCGATCTGCTACAAATCATGGTACTCGAACCATGACATCACCTCTCGATCTCCTACAAATCATGGTACTCGAACCATGATATCACCTCTCGATCTGCTACAAATCATGGTACTCGAACCATGACACCACCTATCGATCTGTTACAAATCATGGTACGCGAACCATGACATGACCTCTCGATCTGCTACAAATCATGGTACTCGAACCATGACATCACCTCTCGATCTGCTACAAATCATGGTACTCGAACCATGACACCACCTCTCGCTCTGCTACAAATCATGGTACTCGAACCATGACATCACCTCTCGATATGCTACAAATCATGGTACTCGAACCATGACATCACCTCTCGATCTGCTACTTAGATCCTCCGGAATACTCCCTGCATCGAGTATGGGTCCTCTGCTTTCAGTAGTATAGGCCCATACTACCTGCCACATCTACCCATACTCTATACACGGACCATCCCAGAGTCGCTAAGTAGCTGTTCAACCTTCGCAGTCACCAATCCCGACATGCGTGCTTGCTTCTCAGCGAAATGCTCTACTCTGTCAGCGTACTCATCTGACTAAGGTCACTTCCTAGGCTCTTCCTAGGTTCTCACACTTCTCCGCCATCAGCTGCTGAGAAACTCCTTATGGTGCCAGTCATCTACCTCCTGAATATCGTCACATTCACTTGGTAGCTGACTCCTATCATCGGGAGTTCCACAAAGCACGAAGCAAGCAGCATTCGGGCTTCGAATAAACACGCAAAATCCACTCTAGGTGATAACTCCACTTGCTCTACTCATACTCAAAAGATATCACCGAACTCAGCAACTCTACCCCTCGCAGGTAGCTAACTACTCTCTCAGGAGGTTCCACAACTGCTCATCTAGGTATCACTCCTAGATTAATCCTCTACTCAAATCCCTCTCTAAAAGGATTCCTGCTGTATACTCTTACTCAACACATACTCGAAAGCTCATCACAGATAACAAAAACTCCTAGGCTAAGGCATCACAAATCAGGCCACTCTAGTCCTAAAATATGAAATACGTAGCCTACCTCTAGCATGCATAATACCTCATAACATATCTCATAATACAAAAGTAAGGGTATTTTGGGAAATCACCTTTCAGGCTCTGGCTGATTGTACACACTGCTCCTTCTCGTTTTCTCTCAGAAAATCTTGCTCGTTTTTAGAAAAATCATTTCTTTGAATATTTTTCTTAATCCTTAGTTTGAGTCCAGATTTACCCGAAGGTGCATCCGAATCCCTCAAACCAAGGCTCTGATACCAACTTGTAACACCGTAAATTTTCAAACGAATTTTTTTCATTTTAAAAACGCATACTTTTCATAACATTTTGTATAAAAACCTCGTTTATTCAAATTACAAGACACAACTCCATTAATAATCCAGGATCCTCAAACATAACTCTTTCTCTGATGTGTACAATGAAGCCGGTGCCATCCCGCGATCCTGAGAAACCTGAAACACATAACACATAACACGGTAAGCACAAAGCTTAGTGAGTTCCCCAAAATACCACATACATCACATAGCCACTCGAGGCTATAACTCGGTATGACCCTCCGGTTAATGTGCCTCAGCGGGACCCTCCAGTCCGGTAGCTCGTTGGACCCTCCAGTCCGGTCTAGCTCGTTGGACCCTCCGGTCCGGTCTAAATCGTTAGACCCTCCGGTCCGGTCTACTCGAGGACCCTCTGGCCTCGTAAGTCGTTGGACCCTCCGGTCCGGTCTATATAACACATAGCATACATATATCACAATGCGCATATTCTCAAACATACACATAACACATAAGACCCTCCGGCCTGCACATAGATACCACTATAGGAAATGTATAGTGAGAAGACTCACCTCGCATAATGTCTAGAAAACTCTCGTGCTCGATATCCCCGATCTAGCCTCCGCCTATCAAAATGATAATATCTCTAATCAATAGTCACCTTATATCCTCATCTCTAAATAATGGGTAGAAGACCATTCTACCCCTCCATAGCCCCTCTTGAATCAGTTTGAGCAACCCTAAGGTCAACTGAAGTCAACTCTAGTCAACGGTCTAACTTTGACCAGACTCGCTGAGTGCACTCAGGTGACTCGGCGAGTCCATACTTGTCCTCAGAATCCTCATAAGGCCTCACTCGACTCGTCGAGTTAACCTTTCACTCGTCGGGTTACCATTGAACACGAATCGTGGGGCAACCCGATCCGACTCGTCGAGTCCTCTTATGGACTCGGTGAGTTTCCTCCATGGCCACACTCGATTGACCTTCTAAGGTCAGATCTGTTTCTATAACATATAGATCCGGCCTTCTAGCACCCAAAAGTCACGTAAATGTTCAATCTTTATGTCCATGCACCACACATCAATCTCTATTTGAAGAAATAGCCCTTAAAATAACAACCTAGACTCAAAACTCCAATGGGACTGCATAAAGCTGGATGATTGGGACTCTCTGGACCTCTCAAGGTCCAGATCTAATGTCATATGCCACAATGGGACTCTCCATGCTCCATAATCTCAACAAAAAGGGGGTTAAGAAACCCTAGATTCATGAGATCTACTAACCATACGAAAACAGGTAGAGATTTATACCTTAAACAACAGCTTTGAATGGAATAGAAGTAGATCTGAGCCCCTCCAACAATTTAGCTTGAACACTCTCCTTCTTTCTTGCAAGAATGCACCCAAATGATGAAAATTAGCTCCCTCTTTCTCTCTATGCTCTCTGGATCGATTAGGGTCTCTCAAGGGAAGTGTAGCCGCAGATGAAGGCCATAAGGGCCTTTAAATAGGTCACAAACCCAGACAATTAGGGTTTTCCTCAGCAGCGCTGACTCGGCGAGTCAGATACCCGACTCGTCGAGTCCATTCATTAAACACGCCACCAAAACGCGACTCTACTCGACGAGTTAAGGCACCAACTCGTCAAGTCTCTCCTCATATATCGAAATGAATACTCAAAAGATTATCCCTGGAAATCCGGATGTTACAAAATGATTTTCTTTTAAAAATTTTCATACCAAGTCCTCATTTTGAGTTCAGACACACCCGAGAGTGTGCCAGAATCCCTCAAACCAAGGCTCTGATACCAAATTGTAACACTCATAAAATACGGTCCCAAAAATTTCATTTTTAGTTATTAAATAAAATCATAGTTATCAAAACACGAGTCATAGTATTTCAAAACATTATTATCAGAGTTTCCAAAAACAAAACATCAGAGTAAACATCCCAGGCTAATCATCATGGTGTGTGCAATCCATTCATCCCGAGCTCTTCCCTTTGCAACTGGAAGTACCTGTAAAAAAAACTGAAAACCATAAGCATGAAGCTTAGTGAGTTCCCCATACTACCACATACCATACACATAACCACATATACTGAGCCCCCGCCCCTTAATGCGGCACTGACCGATATTACGCTAACCATGCTCCGCTAGGCATCGAGCCCCACTCGATATACAAATATGTTTCTTCCAGGCCCCGCCTGTCACAGGGGCTCGCCCACTATACACATACAAACAATATCATATAATAATGTTGTCACACCCCAAAACCAAGAACGGCGGAAACGTTCTGGGGCGGAGGACGTCATGTAAAGTATCACAACAATGTAAAGTAGTAAACAAGCAACAACATCATCCATTGCATTAATAGTAAAATTTTAATACATGTGAGTTCTTTCATAGTATACAACATGATAATAATAAATCAAAATAAAAGACGAGTCTTGACCGCTCCGTCTTCTTAAAACCTGGTCATCATACCTGTCTACTGGTGACCTGAGAATACAAGTTATTTTGAAAGCGAGTATCAACTTTAAAGCTGGTCAGAACATAAGTATTTTAGTGTCATTGCTTTGTAAAACTGTAAAGAAAAGACTTGTAATTGTTTTATGAAAACTTGGTATAAGTATGAAAAACCCTAGAAAATCCCATATTTCCTACTAGTATAAAAAGCAATCTTCTACCAATACCCGACTGTTTTGAAGATTTGCGCCTCTGTAAAAATGGAGGTTTTTCCCCTAGTATAACTATTATTATCTAAATATATCTGTACATAACGTGTAGGTGATAAAATCACGAAGTAACTGTAATAGGGAAAATAATATTTTACCTCAGCAGTGACACTGCTAACTATAAAGTGAATAAAACATAGACTCAATGAATGAAGTGTAGACTCCAGGTGGTATCGAATGAACGATGCGCCTCGAAAAGTCTAAATGAATGAAGTGTAGACTCCAGGTGGTATCGAATGAACAACACGCCTTGAAAAGTCTAAATGAATGAAGTGTAGACTCCAGGTGGTATCGAATGAACGACGCGCCTCGAAAAGTCTAAATGAATAAAGTGTAGACTCCAGGTGGTATCGAATGAACGACGCGCCTTGAAAAGTCTAAATTAATGAAGTGTAGACTCCAGGTGGTATCAAATGAACGACACGCCTCGAAAAGTCAAAATGATTGAAGTGTAGACTCCAGGTGGTATCGAATGAACGACACGCCTCGAAAAGTGTAAATGAATGAAGTGTAGACTCCAGGTGGTATCGAATGAACGACACGCCTCGAAAAGTCTAAATGAATGAAGTATAGACTCCAGGTGGTATCGAATGAACGACACGCCTCGAAAAGTCTAAATGAATGAAGTGTAGACTCCAGGTGGTATCGAATGAACGACACGCCTCGAAAAGTCTAAATGAAAGAAGTGTAGACTCCAGGTGGTATCGAATGAACGGCACGCCTCGAAAAGTCTAAATTGGCCTTTAATTCTTAATTGTATAAATAAAGGATTTGAATGTGAACTCGTATGTAACCATGCTGATCGACGGCTGAATAACTGATGACCCTCCAGGTCACACGTAGTATGGTGACATTTTTTCACCCTTGGGCCTTATCGGCTCGGACTGTAGCTAGCAGTCGGGATGTGGGAGTGTCTGTCCCGTATAGATCTATACACATAATGCCCGCTCTCCCTCCAGGAGACTCTGGTTACAAAGGTGATACCACAATGAAGTGTCGTATCGAGAAGTAGTATGTCACATTCTGTTTATTGTATTTAAATATTTGTATAGACTCATGAATGAACTGACTCTTGTGTGATTCCTTGTACTAGAATTAGTAAATAGTATCTCCTAACTGTACCCATTATAGTTACTAGTAATATATGTATATGAATAATGGAAGGATGCCTTTGCTACTCAAAGGTACTGAACTGACTGATAGAACTTTTATGTCTATATATGTATACAAAATATATAACTAATATTTAGACGACCTTCAGACACATAACAGGATACCCTAAGTCCACAACCAAACAAGGAACAGGAAATAAGGCGGGTTAGCAGTCCTAAGTCCTTTAAACATTACTTATATAACTATACATGTAGAGGCATGCAATTGATAGTATAAAAGTTTAAAAGAAGTTTTGTAAAACATTTGAAAAGTTTATTAATAAGAAATGAGTGACTTGATGAAAATTTATAAAACGATTTAGCAGCGGTTTGTTTGATATAAACAGTTTAAAGTATAAGAAATCCCTTACTTGGAACATACTTTGAAATACATGAAAACCTTTATTTGAAGCATAGATATAACAGAATTTGAAAGGAAAGATGTAGTTTAGTAAACAATTTTGATAAAGAGTTTAACGTGTAAAAGCATTCGAGAAATCATTTTGAAGTAGTTTGCTTGATACAACAACTAAAAGTGTAGTAAATCCATAGTTTGATAGTTATTAATCACATGTGATTGATATCATAACTATCATGATTCAACTTGTATCCCCCCCCCCCATAAAAGCATTTAAAAAAATTTAAAAGGTTAATTAAGGGGTATGAACTCACCTGCAGTGAGTGGTTTGGATGGAAGTGCCAGATAGGATGTTAAGTGTCAAGTGAGGACTTGAACACACACGGATCCTATGTAACATGTAGTGATACATAAATGTATCTAATTAGTCATTTAACAACTAATTAATCAAGTAAAGACATTCTAATACATGGGAACACTTTGTTTCAAGTGCTAGGAGTGCTAAAGGGTTGCATCTAAGGAGAGTATGGTCTCACATTGGAGTTTACTTCCCAAATGGTAACAACACATGAGTTTACGGCCCATGGTCATTTCCCCCATGAGTTTACGGTCGTAAACTCATGGTAATTTGTGCTATTGTGTGTTTTAAGGTCTTATACCCTTCAAGGAAGTGTTCTAGGTTTGAATCAAAGGCTTAGGAAGGGACAAGGGCTCAAAATGGCTCACTTTTGGAGTTTACGATCCTTGGACCACCCTTGGGAGATTACAGTCGTAAACACATGTGTTTACGGTCGTAAACCCATGAGTTTACGGCCGTAAACTCATGGTCACTCCAACCATTTCGTGTTTTGGTGTTTCTAGCTCATGCATGCAAGGTTCTAGTCCAATATCCAAGCCTTAGAAGGTGTTAGTGGCACTTAAACACCACTAGATGGTGTTTACGGTTCAAGGATATCCCTTGACCGTAAACACATGTGTTCTTGGGGATTTCTTGGTGTTCTTCCATGATTTA
Source organism: Lactuca virosa (assembly GCF_052849685.1). Lineage (NCBI taxonomy): Eukaryota > Viridiplantae > Streptophyta > Magnoliopsida > Asterales > Asteraceae > Lactuca > Lactuca virosa. Next base: position 477,557,012 of record NC_136429.1, on the reverse strand, counting down.
ACAAGTATACTAAGCAACCAACAAGATAGAAGGAGTGTACTTACTTATATGAAGCTTGTAAGAGTGTTTAGGGCCAAAGAACACTAGTGTGTGTTCTTGGTGTTCTTGGTGTTTTGAAGAACACTTCAAGATCTAAATAAACATGAAGAATTTATGGATGAAATGGAGTATAACAACTAGATGGAAGGTTATAAACACCAATCAAACAAGGAAAACACTTACATTTTGGAAGATTTGGAAGAAATGGATTATGATACTTGAGAGAAAACTTGGAAGTTCTTGAGTTAGAAGTTGGAAACTGAAAGAATGAAGAGTAAACTCATGCCTTAAGCACGAGTTTGCGGCCATGAGGGAGTTCACAGCCCAAACCCCCTTTGTTTGGCCGTGAACACCTAACCAAGGTGTTAATTGTTTTGTTGTTGCTCCAAAGTCCTAGAGTATACTTCCTTTCATTCGTTCGTTTTGAAGAATAATTATTAAAAACACTCAAACGGACTTTAAACCGGCTGAAATTTAGCAGAAAAGTATTTGACTTTTATTTGAAGTGCTTGATAGTAGGGTTTGTACGAATGGAAATTTCGGGTTGTCACAAATGCTAGCACATAAAGAATCATACACAGTAGTAATTGCTCCAGTCCTAAGGCCTCGCCTATCGTGGGCCCCACCCCTGCTCTGCTAATGATGAGATATGGAACCCCGTCCACACTCAGCTAGTGATGAGATACGTGACCCCTCCCACACTCACCTCCCTACCAGGCACATACAAGTATCATGCAGACAAAAAGTATAATCTAGCATGCATATAGTCATCGGGTACCAACCAACATCGAACCGTAGTCTGGAAACACACATATAAACATTCCTCAGGGCACCGCCCGATATCGGACCTTAGTCCAGAAAAGCATACATATAAACATTCCTCGAGCACCGTCCGACATCGAATCGCAATCCGGAAACATACAAATACCGACACATGCAAGAACCACAAAGACCTCAAGCATAACAAACATTCCTCGGGCATCGCCCGACATCGGATCGTAATCCGGAAAACATATAAACACACACACACACACAGATATATATATATATATATATATATATATATATATATATATATATATATATATATATATATATATATATATATATATATATATATATATAGAAACAGGATCGGGAGATGACTCATTTAAAAGTGAGGATTCGTGAGGACACCTTAAAGAAATTGAAAAAAATCTAAAAAAAATACAAATCATAAAAGCGAGCATAGATCTATGTTCGGGAGAAAAAAATTGGAAATTTTTTTTTGGATCATTAAAATTGAATCATGGATCATAATGATGCAAAGTAAAAAATTAAAATTGAATCGTGAATCAATTTTACTTATGCAAAAAAAAAATCCAATTTTTTTTCTCCTGGACATAGATCTATGCTCGATTTTATGATTTGCATTTTTTTCAGATTTTTTTTTTCAATTTTATTAAGGTGTCCTCAAGAATCCTCACTTTAAAATGAGTCCTCACAGGAACTGTATATATATATATATATATATATATATATATATATATATATATATATATATATATATATATATATATATATATATATATATATATATGTGCCGGTATTGGTGCCTTCTGTTGGATAAGGTGTCTAAGTCTATAACTATTTCTGGTATGTACTTGACCCGACCCGGCATGGTCCATTTGGGTTGCATGGCCCCATGCAATTGGATAAACTAAAATGAGAGAAATAACACTTATGGTTTATTAATATATTATAAGTTCTAATATATTAATAATATTATTTAATTAGTTTGATCAAGAATTAATTTAGAATTAATTAAGTGATCAAAAGATAACTAATTAAATATATGGGTAGATTATGTAAATCTTCCATATCTTATATAGTGGGCTAAGAGGATCCATGGATTATCAAGTTGGGTTCCACCCATAGGATGCTCCATGGATGCTCCATGGGAGTTACAAACCCATGGGTCATGGAAATGAAGAGTCATGACACATTAGGGTTTACATGGTGTAACCCTAGATGTGTCAACACTATATAAGAAACCCATTCTCCACCAAAATTGGGTGACACTAAGAAACAAGAGGGCTAGAGCCGATTTTGCAAGTGTAAGATTCTCTCAAAGTTTACTCCTTTGAATTTGGTGTTGTGTGAAGCATTTGAGGCATCACACTTGGGGTGTTAGGCTCACAAGGTTTCAAGGATCATAATCAACAACAAGGTAAGTTATTCTATCTTTCATTCAAGTTAAAAATGTTCCCCATGTATGCTAGATAGGAATATAACCTTGGAATTCAACTTTGCATGATTATTAGACAAACATAGATCCAAGGTTATTAGGGTTGCATGTACACTTAGGAAGTGTTAGAATGCTCAAAACCCATCAGTGGTATCAAAGCCTAGGTTTGTTTGTTGTTTGTTTTTTTTTTGTGTAAACAGCTTGAAAAAAAATCGTTAAATTACAAGTTTTTTTTAAGTGTAATTTTTGATTCTTGAAAGTGTTCATATTCATGTTCTTGAACTTATGAAGATTAGATGATCATAGGAATTGTTTGTAACCTTCATGGTAGTTTAATTCATGATCATAATGTGTTTTAATGGAGTCCATAACTTGTCCTCAAGTTATGGAAAACCAAAAGTCTCACTTTTATTAAAGCCATTAAAAGAACACAAGAGTTATAAAAATGAAGAGTCTTCATTTTTATTACTCAATTAATTCATAAGTTATAAGAAATGAAAAGTTTTGGAAGTTTACAAAACTTGCCCTCAAGTTTTGGAACATGTAAAGTCTTGATTAAAACTTTAGTTCCAACCCTTAGAATTTTAAAAGTTAAAATTCAACCCTTATACTTTATAATATTATAAGTTACTAATATATATATGTATAACAACAAGTCGTCTTACCGCTAGTACGCCTCATTCACGAAGCCGGTCTATAAGGGGGGTATAACGTTGTTGCCTATAAAATGGCAACTTAATGGGTGTCCACTCTCACCCACCGCTTCCTTGATCGGTGGAGGGTCGTTAGCCGAACGGGTAAGACAAGGACTTATAAGGTGTTTGGAGCAAAGGATTGTTTGGAGCCTAGAGACCCTGATCTATTGTTTGGAGCAAAGGAGTAGCTCTGTGACTCGAGATTTTGGGAATGCACGTATAGACTCGACGATTCTGGGAGATGACTCGGCAAGTCGGGCTAGAGATCAGACTTTGAGTCGCGTAGTAACTCGGCGAGTCGCATGGGTGAACCGGCGAGTCTTATGATGATGAGCTTGGACTCGACGAGTTGGAAGAACAACTCGGCGAGTCTATTGAAGATTGTCGTGGACTCGGCGAGTCTGTTCTTGGACTCGGCGAGTCTGGTCGCAGAACCCCTAACCTCGTTTGGTTATGACGCAGATCAGTGAGTCGAGGGGTGACTCAGTGAGTTGGACAGGATGGGACTTGGAGATCGTTGGACTCGACGAGTCTTGGGGTGACTCGGCGAGTAGACTCGGGTTATGGGAATTTCTGAGTATAGGGACTCGATGAGTCGACGGGTCGACTCGGCGAGTAGAGTCAGTTAGGGAGGTTGATTTTGACTGAGGACTTTGACTTTGACCAAGAGTTGACCAGTTTGACTTCCAAGGGTATTTTGGTGATTTTGGTATTTATGGAATTGGTTCTTTGGTAGTGTTCGGTGGTGGAGTTCGTGTCGGTGATCGGAGCAGCTGATCTTATCCTTTCAGTCGGCAATTGCGAGGTGAGTTATCCTCACTATATCGACAGGTTCTACGGCACCAAGGCCAGCCCTTTATCGGATGGAAATCCGGGTATTGTTTGTTTTGTTATTGTTTTGCTAGATCTGCATCCTGGTATTTACTATGGTGTTATGTTAGTGACCTGGTTAAGGTCGGTACCCGGGATATAGGGTAATGTTATGCTAGTGACCGGTTAGGTCGGAATCCTGGTTAGGATGTTGATATGCTATGTGATCTGTTAGACTGTTTGTCTGGTTGAGGATTGTTATGTGATTGATTGTTTTATGTGCACATGGTTGTTTGACGGGGGTTGGGTTGAGGTGGGTCCTGCTTTGTGCTGAAGGCCAACATACCCAGGGCGGACCGGATATTCCGAAGGCCCAGCGAGCGGTCCGGATAGGCTGAAGGCCCCAAGAGGGCGGACCAGACGTGCCGAGGCTCGGGGAGTGGACCAGGCCGACTGAAGGCACGGTGCGGGCGGACCAGTCATACTGTAGACTCAGAGAGTCAAACAAGTGGATTGAAGGGCCGGTGCGGGCGGACCAATCACACTGTAGACTCGACGTACATGGCTAGGCTCGGAGGGTGGACCAGGTGGACTGAAGGCCCGGTGCTGGCGGACCAGTCACACAGTAGACCCGATGTGCATGGTTGTTCTATTTATGATATGTGTGGTTGGTATTTTGGGGGTAACTCACTAAGCTTTCGGGCTTACAGTTTCAGTGTATTGTTTCAGGTACTTCAAGAGATCGTGGCAAGGCGAAGGCGTGATCGTACCGCTCCTCATGTTTTATGATTTATATGATATGGTTCTGGTGGATACTCTGATGTTTAAACTATTTTGAAAACGAGTTGTATGAACGTAATGGTTTTGAATGATTAAAATGTTTTAATCTGCCTCAAATTTTATAGGTGTTACATCTCCTTAACTCAAAAAGTCCTATGAGGACTTCTACCCTTGTGAGATGTGATGGAGTGTGGAATCAAGTATGAATCAAATCAGAGTTATATGAATGTAGATTTAACAAACGATGTAAATATGATCTGGTTTCAGCTCTATTATGCTTTCAACTGTTACAGAGAGTATGTAGACAAGTTCATACAAAGACTCTTATCTAACTCTAAGTAATGTCCCTATTTATAGGAAACATGAAAGCACACAAAAAATTACAAGGACTGAAACAGTACGATTCGTTACAAAAATGCCTTGTAAAATAAACTTATGACTTCGACATACTACAACAGATCTTCGACCCTTTCATTCTCCCCCTTTGTAATCATGTCGACCATCTTCTGTTCAAAACAATCTGTATAGTATACATCATCACCCTTCGGATTTCAGAGTACCAAGAAATAATCTTCTTCAACTCTTTCTTGTCCCCTTCGTTATTCTTCTTGCAGCTATTCATACGAACAATGAAGTTCGTATACTGGGACGTTGTGTATCTCTCCACTTCGCAAGCTTGGAATAAGAATCTCCTGGCTTTTCCATTTTTTTCCTTCCCTGCGAAGACCATGCCAAAAGGCTTCAAGCATATTTCCCCATCAGCATACTTCTTTAACTCAGGTTGAGTCTTCGTTGGTTCCATGGGTACTTTCACTTCCAACCCCTTCGCAGTTGCTAACTCCACATCTGTTAGGGCCAAACACTCATAGTAGTTATCTATGAATATTTTGATGTGAGCAAGACCAAGACGAAACACTTCTGGATCAGTCTCTCTAAGATACGAAACATCTTTATCTTTCAAAAGTAATGCAACTTGTATAAGATCATACAAGTTCATTAATGGAAAATCAATTATCGAGAAATTACACTCCTGACCATTCGCCCTTGCAATGTAAAAACGAAGGTTATGCATCATGTATTCGAAAAGAACATCCTTCTTAATACTGATCACCTTCTTTATCTTCACGAGTGACCATATTTCCTCTGGAAGTTTCCCTAGCACAGCATGAAACCTGAGCTTCATGTATGTGTAATCATCATCATTATCAAATTTCTCAACAATCTTGTACTGAGCCATGATGAACATCATTTCATTTATTGGGAAATCCAGTTGTCTCATATCAGTATTAACAACTGCATAGCTTTGCTTCGGTTTCTTCTCAAAAGCATACATATAACTATATGCAACTTTTGCTTCAATTGTTTCGTAGTTGTAATGGTTCTTTTCCTCTTTCTACTTTTTTACCACAATTGTTTTTCCTTTGTCTTTGATCAAGGAACTATCAACAACTTCCTTGGGCTTTGAACTACTACCACCTTCCCCAATCACAATTCCTTTAGAAATTGGTCTTGAAATTGGCTTCGTAGAAATTGCCATTGTTGTAACAACTGTCGAAGTAACAGGCCCAACAGTTGAGATAATTGGCTTTGATACTAGAATTGTTGTTTGAAAAATCTTCCCAACAGTTTTCACAGCTTCATGCGAAACCTCACCAACTTTCGTATTACCAACCTTCTTTTCTCCCCCTTGCATCCCTGTGACCACGGGTGGGGCATCTGTTGGTAGAAGACTCGAAAACTTGGGCAACATAGCCAAATGTTTGTGCAACACAGCCTCGAACTGAGAAAACTTTTGAGACTAGAATTCTGGAGTTATTATCGAAGAGGGAACATGTGTGGTGGACAAGTCTTTCAATTCCTTTAATAGGGAGGTAAGCTCCACAAAGCTTCGACTGTTATCCGTAGAAAGTTCAGTTACTTGAGGACTCAAGCTTTCATACAGTTTGACATATTTTGTGACAGCCTCACAAATAATATCCACTTTTTGATTGAGAGACGCATAGTCTTTCTGAGCACTAGCAATCTCTTTGATCATGTCTTCACGAAGTTCTTGAAGCTTTAAGTTGACATCTTCGCGTACTTGCTTCACATCTTTAATAAACAAGACATGTCTTTCTTTATCCACCCTTCGTAAATCTTGAACTTCACTCACAAAGTTCGAAGATTGAGACTTCACTCGCAATTCGTTACACTTATCACTTTGATCCACCTTCTCCAAGATTTTAGATTCAGAATCATGAAGCATGCTAGACACTTTACTAACCATCCTGGCTTCGAATGCTTTGAGCATAACATCAAGTTCCAAACTTGAAAGAGATTGACTTCCCCCCATGTCAGCTTCAGACTGAATAATTGAATTCATCTTCTTATTCAAAATCTTAAACTGCTTCATCGTCATTAATAAATTGTCAGGGAAAGTTTCTTCTTCTTCATCAAACTCCATCTCTTCAAATGTTCCTCCAAAACCCCCTTCGTCAACATCGGTATCCTCCGTAGTTTGAAGTGGATCAGTTGTTTGCGATGAGAACAAAGTAGTGATGGGTTGGGTGAGAATGGTTTCAAAGGTGGGTGAATTGGTAGTGTTCGAGATAGGTACAATAAACAGTGGTAAAGAAACAAAAGTAGCAGAAGATGCAGGAATACCTTGATTAGAAATAACAAGTTCTTTATTCGAATTTCCTTCACCCATATTGACATTTACATCCGTATCAGATACGTGTGTATTGATGTCTGAAGTTCGAACCTCCTCAAGAACTTATTCAGATAACGAAACATCGGTTGTGTGACCTTAGTCTGCTCAAGAATAGATGTTGATTGGAGAATAGTAGCTTCAGGAGTTTCAGGAACTTTCTCCCCTTCGGATGATTCTGCTTGAAGAACCATTTTTCTTTTCTTTAGCTTCTTCTTTGAAATATGTGTAGCAACATCTTCAGCTCTTCGTTTCTTGGAAGAAGGAGAAACTAGAGCTGGAACCTCACGAATGAGAATGCCTTGGTGATTCAGATATGGGTTACGAACCATAGAAGAAGACTTAAACGAACCATCTGAAAGCTTTCGTGATCTACGAAACTTTTTCTTAATTCTTCGAAAAATGCCTGATTTTGAGGAGATTGTTTCTTTTTCTTGAGTATCACCAACAGGCTCAACCGGTTCAACCACAAAAGTCGAAACTTGTGCATTTGGCTTCGGCTGTTTCGGTGGGGATTTCTTTTTCTTTAGCTCGTGTACTGGTTTCGAAGGAGTAATTGTTGCATCCTTCTTTGACTTGCAAGACTTCTTCGAAGGACCAACTGTTTCTTTTTGCAACAATTTCCCAGAGCCATCATCCGGATTGATTATTTCTAAGTACTCCATACGAACCAAGTTCGTTGGATCAACACGCTGTAACATTGCATCTGGAATTCTTGCAATGTGTGTAAAGATTTAAGCATCATCCGTAACCTCCTTCGGAAATTTATACTTGATGAATTCAACAGTCTCCTCATCAGTAGGCACCGCAATTCCCTCTTTGGCATAGAAATATCGAAGAATTAAACTCCAATACCTAGCACACGAAATCCCTTGAACAACATTCGTGTTTTCTACACTTTTCTGAAATTCCTTCCACAGCTGTGTAGAATAATCCACAGTGATGTCATAATACAACCCAACTACCATCGCATACACCTCCATTCGACCTTTGTCCGAACCTACACTGCGACCAGTCAAGCAGCGTAGAAAGATTCCGAAGAGAAATTTCCAAACAGCTGGAAGTCCAGATTTCTTGAAATCACTGATCTTGGTGAGTGGGGGTTGATAACCCATGTCATTAAACATGTGGATGATTTGTGCAGAGGAAAGGTCAGTATAGATTGGAGAATAGGGGATATCAAGAATCTGACAAAAGATCTTCTTGGACAATCAGATCTTCTTGTCATTCACCAGTTGAAAAGTGATGATATCCATTGCTTTGCTGTACGTAGCAGTTGATCCTGCTTGTGAAAGCCATGAAAGTGGAACTGCAAAAGAATTGAACACGGCAGTGGAAAGAACAGAACTCTTCAATGTGATTACCAATATCTTCAATTCGTCTGGATAAAGAGAAACATCATCTTCAACTTGATAGTTCATGGCTTGAATCTTCATTATTGGTTGAGAAGTAACATCTTCAGTGTTATGTGATTGAACAACGACATCAGCAGAATTTGCCATGATTAGGGTTTTTGAAAGCTTTGAAGAACAATCAGAAATTTTCAGAGAAAGTAGGAATTTTTCGTTTGGAAGCGTAAACTGATAACATGCTTTGATTCCCCTTTTTATATGTAACCCTAGTGTTTGAAGTTAAAGTGGGATTGGCATTAAATGAGATCCGACGTGGCACCTTGAATCTCGCACCATTCTGCCGATAAAGTAGCCATGCATCAAAAAGTAGCTGTCACATCACCTAGAAACCCGGACTGAATACAAAACGTCTTTTCAAACAGGCTGATCGTTTATTTCAATTGAATTGTAACCGTCACCAATCTTCGGATGGAAGTAAGGCTCTTTCACTTTTGGGATAAAAAGCGAAGTCATGTGCCAGATGTTTGAAATCATCAGCCTGAGTTGGTATTACTCAGAACCTCAAGGATTTCGTGAGTGCAGTGTTCCAAAGATAAGATAAGAAGCAATTTAACAAAAATTTGGATATGTGATGTCAAATAAAGTAATATTCGACACAAAAGCAGATAAACCCCAGGCAAAGGTTACTTCGTTAATTATCAAGAGAGATAATCAACTGCTTGTGTATGTTCCCATGAATTTCAATCGAATACTTATAGAGAAGTATCGAAGGGATTCTTTTATAATGCTTCTTGGGTAGTTTACAATTTCGTTACATATCAACCTTAATATAAGGTGAGTAATTGTAACTGAAATTACTTGTTTGACCCGTGTAGTCAGTGACAAGTGTGCTTTGAATTATTTTGAAAGTAACTTCGAAAGCAAATGAAACTCACACGGAAATCATATTCATTAAAGAATTGATACTGAATCCTGTTGGGTAACAAACATCGTGGGCTTCGATAGTTTGATCAGGATCACTCATAAGAAATGAATATGATTTGAAGTTTTGAAAGGTGGTACTGAAACAAATGTTTCGTCAAAACTGGAACAAAGTTCCCCGTCAATTCCTTACAAAGATAGAATGTTGGGTTTCACTTTCATATCGGCCTCATGATGTCAGATCATAAACACATAAATTTGACATGTCTAAATCTTGATGGGTAATCAAAGATCTCTTGGACATATGTCTTCGTGTGTGAAAGTGTAAGAAATTTTGTGATGAAAATGATTGGTTCACGAAAACACTTGTACCTCTGTTATGATAAGATCAAACAGACAACTCTTAACTCATTTGAGAAGAGTAAGGTAGCTCATTTGACTAATGTGAATATAAGCCTGACTTGGGAAGAAATTTTCGTAAGAAAAATTTCATTAAGGCTTTCGTAAACACACATTGAGTCTATGGAGGCTTGGGTCGACATGTTGCAGCATGCTTCTAAGGACAATCTAACTAGTACAAAGTTGTCAAAATTGTACCTTCCCAGAGAAACATAAGCATGACCCTTGTATAACCTTCGTGAGATCTGTACCTACAAAAGATAAAGACCAAAATAACAAAAATCTTTTTGATGTTTTTGATTTTTCTTAAAAGAAACAATTAACAAACAAAAGAAAATGTTTTCGGATTTTGTTATTGTTCGAAAATAAAATGACAAAACAGAGATAAAATCTTTTTGTAGTTTTTGATTTTTCGAAAATAAAACTAAGATATAAAAGAAATTTGGAAAACTAACGAAAAGTGTTACTCCAAACCAAAACGCTCAATGTATAGAAGTCGAAGCATGTCGAAGCGTTGACTATGAACGGTAACCTCTGAATGGTTAATACTATCAGCCTCTGAATGAATCATGATGACCTCTGAATCAACATATTTATATAACACTTCGTTGTTATACATTCGAAATCATTCCTGGAACTGAACTTGCTTCGATCATTCCCAATCCTGTCAAAATTCGAACAAATTATTTTTCATCCAAAGCTTTTGTAAAAATATCAGCAAGTTGATCCGTTGTTTTAACAAAATGAACTTCTATATTGCCATCTTCCACATGATCTTTGATAAAGTGATAACGAAGAGCAATATGTTTTGTTTTCGAATGTTGTACTGGATTATGACAAATGCGTATAGCACTTTGTGAATCACAATACAATGGAATCTTTTTCATATTAACAGCATAATCTCTCAACTGACTCTGAATCCAAATAATTTGTGAAGTACAAGCAGCAGTTGTGCTTTTTCGATCCAACTAACCAACTTTCCATCAAAAAATTGACCAACTTCAGTAGTTGAAATCGAAACACACGTTTGCTTCTTCGACTACCAACTAACCAACTTTCCATCCAAAAATTTACAACCACCAGTTGTGCTTTTTCGATCCAAAGTACATCCTCCTAGATATGCATCTGAAAATGCCTGAATGAAAAACCCTGTTTTCGAAGGATACCACAATCCTAACGAAATTGTTCCCTTGAGATAACGAAAGATATTCTTCACAACAATTAAATGTGGTTCTCGTGGATTTCCTTGATACCTAGCACAATTACATACAGAAAACATGATATCAGGTCTACTTGCAGTAAGATAAAGCAATGAACCTATCATGCTCCTGTATAAGGTAAGATCAACCGTAGGCATTTCTAACGAATGGGATAGCCTTGTTCCAACAACCATTGGTACTCTTAGCTTCGTGCTATTTGTCATTCCAAATTTTTCGAGCAAATTCCTTGTATACTTTTCCTGATTGATGAAAATGTCTTCTCTGCTTTGATAAATATTTAAGCCAAGAAAGTTATTGATTTTACCCATCATGCTCATTTCGAATTGGCTTTTCATCAAATTTTCGAATTCACTAGACAAAGCAGGGTCAATAGAGCCAAAAATAATATCGTCAACATAAATTTGAACAAGCATTAGATGATTCCCAACTTTCTTTCGAAATAATGTGGGGTCAACTGATCCTTGTTTAAATTTTGACTGTTTTAAGAAACTGGTAAGAGTTGCATACCATGCTCTTGGTGCTTGTTTTAAACCATAAACTGCTTTATCTAAAATGTACACATGATCATGATGTATTTCATTTACGAAACCTGGAGGTTGTTCAACGTAAATAGTTTCTTTAAGTTCACCATTGAGAAAAGCACTTTTCACATCCATTTGATAGACATCGAAATCCTTATGAGCTGCATAAGCTAAAAATATTCGAACAGCCTCGAGTCTTGCGACAGGGGCAAAGGTTTCTTCATAATCAATCCCTTCTTGTTGCGACTATCCTTTTACAACTAATCGTGCTTTATTTCGTACAATATTTCCATCTTTGTCGGTTTTGTTTTTGAAAATCCATTTTAACCCGACAGTCGAAACATTTTCAGGTTTAGGAATTAATCTCCAAACCTTGTTTCTATCGAATTCAGCCAGTTCAGATTGCATTGCAACAACCCAATCTGAGTGTTCCATTGCAACCTTAACTGTTTTTGGTTCTATTTTCGAGATGAAAAGATTGAACATGCAAAATTCTTGATGAGTATTTAATACCTCATTCTTTGCACGAATTTGACCTGTTGTTAAAACTCCATCTTGAGGATTCCCAATGACTTGATCTTTTGGATGAGTCCTTGTCCATTTCTCTAACAGTGGATATGTTGGATCAAATTCCAAAGGTGCATCTTCGCACATCTCTTCATTATCAGATCCTACAACAGAAACATTATCATTTAGATCATGAAAATCATCATTTTGATTAATATTTGTTGTATCAGTTTCTTCATTTTCCTCTTCATTATGATTATCATTTTGATGCTCCCCCTCAACAACTTCATCCATTCTCCCATTCTCCCCCTCGAAAGAATGCTCCCCCTCAACCAGAGTATTCGAATCCAAGTGCTCTCCTTCGACTGGATTATTATGCATACTTTCGCCAACTCTTAGAGAATTCGTTGTTGAATTAACATCTACAATATTTTGAGGAATTTCCAAGTCATCAGTATGCTTCGAAGATTCAGAGTGAGGATTATCATTCGCATGAACTTCAGCATCCACAGCCCTGTCAAGAATACCAAAAATTAAATCATAATCAAAGTCAGATGAATTTGATTCTTCAGTTTCATCAGATGATTCATTAATAATTGGTTTTTGTTCAAATTGCTTTTCAACTTGTTTCACAAAATAATCATCAAAAGTAAGATTGAATGTCTCTTCGACTTTTCTTGTGCGCTTATTTAACACTCTGTATGCAACCGAATTGTGCGAATATCCCAAAAATATGCCTACGTCAGCCTTAGCTTGAAATTTTGAAAGGATATCTTTAAGATTCATTATAAAACACCTGCAACCAAAAACATGAAAGAATTTGACATTAGGTTTTCGGTTATAAAATTTTCATATGGAGTGATATTGAATCGACGATGAATGAAAGATCGATTTTGAGTGAAACATGCGGTCGAAACTGCTTCAGCCCATAGATATTGAGGAAGATTCGCATATGTCAACATAGTTCTCGCTGCTTCGCAAAGTGACCTATTTCGTCTTTCAACAACACCATTTTGCTGAGGTGCATAGGGCGAAGAGAAGTTATGCGAAATTCCTTTTTTGTTTAAGTACGAATCCAGAACTTTGTTCTTAAACTCAGATCCATTATCAATTTTGATCTTTCGAACATTTTTCTTCAGACTCATCTCAATCTTCTTTATAAACTCGATCATTGTTTGAGCAACCTCAGATTTTAACCTGAGAAAATATACCCAAGTAAATCGTGAAAAATCATCAACAATCACCAAAATGTACCGTTTCCTATTGAGTGTTTCAACAGTTGATGGTCCACAAAGGTCAATGTGAGGTAGTTCCAACGGTTCTACAATTTTCGAATCTATCACAATTGGATGTCCTTTCCTGTGTTGTTTCCTTTGTTCACAAGCTGCACATAACGTATAATTATCAAACTTTAGTACAGGTAAACCTCGAACAAGATCATCAACAACCAATTTATTCAAATTGCGAAAGTTTAAATGCGATAAACGTCGATGCCATAGCCAGCTGATGTCAGAGGAAGCTTTCGAAAGTAAGCACACTGAGGGTTTGCCGATGATTAGTTTGATATCAACAGTAAACATGTCACCATGTCGTTTGGATTTGAGCAAAACTTCATTAGTTTCAACATTCGAAATGATGTAGCCTTCTTCGTTAAACACCACTTGATTTCCAGTACCCACAACAAGTTGTGAAACACTTATCAAGTTATGTTGAAGACCTTCGACATAAGCTACACGATTAACAGTGAACTTTCCATTCGTGACTTTGCCATAACCTTTCACCTGGCACTTGTGAGCAACCACTATCGATATACCATTTCTCATCATATTGCTCGTCACATAGTATCTGTGATCAATGAAAGAATTTAGGTACCCAAGGCTGTTTGGGTCCTTGGAAATTAGTTTTGAAAACAGAATGAAATGAAGAACTTTTAACCCAATCACAAACTTTAGTTTTAAAACTATCAATTAAGTCCACATCACTAGGTAAAGGAATAGAAACATAAGTTTTTGTAGTTTGGGATTGTCACTGAAACATGCCTTCGTCTTTTTAGATTGTGTTTGATCATGCTTTTCTTTCGAAACTGGTTGCCAAGTTTTTACCGAAACATTCGAATCTTTTGAAGATGAGCTTTCAGTTGATGAAGAATTCACATAATGCTCATAAGCTTCGTGAATTTGTTGTTGAGAATATTTCCTTGATTGATATTTTCGTCCTTTTCCTTCAAGCCAATGATCAATGTTTTTGTCACGAGACAACCCTTTTGTGTATGAAACTTTTAAGGTTTGTTTCCCTGTAGGATTTAGAAAATTTGGTTTTTGTGGGAAAAAATCAACATTTGATTTAGGTCAAAATGCCATTGCGTATCGACTTGCATCATTGTTTTAAACACTTTGATTTTGAGAAAATCGATTTTGAGATTTTTGTTTTTGAGAAAACCTTGTTTGTTGATTAGAAGAGAATCGTTGTGTTGATGGTTGATTTTGAACACTCTTTGAGGTATTTTTGTTATCTTTAGAAAATGATGAGTTTGAAACTTTCGAAGAATTTGTTTTTGGATGAAATTCAGATTTAGATTTATTTGTTTGAGCGGGATCTAGCTTTTGATCTGAATGAATTGTTGAATGAGAAGACTTGTTCTCAACAGATTTAGTTTTTTTGTTTTCAGTTGTTTTCAAAGTCAAACCATTTTGTTGTTTTCGAAGCTCCATGGTTTGCCAAAAAAATCTTCTTTCCAGCTTGTCTTTTTGAAATTGCATTTTCTTTTGAAAACTTGTCAATTTGTTCTTTAAATTCTTTGGAATTTAATTTGACAACAGTTTCATCTTCCACAATAACCTCTTTTGTAACTTCTTTCATAATTTTCGATTTTTCAACACATTTGCGTTGTGGTTTTTGTCTTTGAAAAACATATGAATTCTTTTTTAGATTATTTTCGACAGTGCTTTGATTTGAAAAGAATCATTCGTTTGTTGTTTTCTTGTTGTCATCTTCGACCATTTTGTTAAATTCTGGTTTAATGTTCTCAACATTTCCAGTAGTGACAAACACTTGATTTGGAAATACCACATCATCAGTACACTTGAAATTTGGATACACCACTTGATTTGTTTCCAAATAATGGGCTCCTTTTTCAGACAACACTTTATCGAAGCTGTCAGTGTTCCCAAACACTTGATCAACAACAACACATCGAATTTCCATTTCTTTCAAATCATTGTTTGATGAGACCTTTTTATGCGAATCGTCATCATCATTTTCATCATCAATGCTATCCGTTTGACTATCACGGATATCCACAAACTCAGAATCACAAACTTTCAAAGTTGGAGGTTTGTCAGTGTCAATCTTAACCATCAAATCCTTAAGTTTTTCTTTTCCTTTATATTTTGATGCAACATTAATGACAGACAACTGAGAATAATCAACCTCCTCAATTTCACTAATTTCGCTAATATTGTCAGAGTTATCTTCAATATCGGCAAAATTAGATTGAGAATCAGATGTTGAATTCTCAGTTTTTTTCAAAATTTTATTTTGTTCTGATTTTGTCAAAGTATCATTCACAATGTTAACTAATTCATTTGAATCAAGACATTCGTCAATTTTGACAATTCCATAAGCATATCTATCATCAGGAATTTTGTCAAACTCAGCAATATTTTTCTCACAATCATACGAAATATTATCAACCTTTACTCTCTCATATGCTAGAAAAGGTAATAATTTCCTATGTTGTTCCTTGCTAATATCACACGGATGATGCAATGCAGTTAATTTGCCATATAGACGTTTAGCAGAATTGCAGTAGATATTTCGTTGAGCTAATAAGAGTTTTACATCACTAGACAACGAATCTCAATCACACATAATGTTTGTTATTTGCAATTCTAAACTTTCTATCTTGACAACTTTCGAATCTAACTTCTTCTGTGTCTCTAACAACTGATTGCTTAATTTCTTAGCTTCATTGCTAACAGAAACAACCAAATTATCAAAATACGCAACAATATCATCAAAAGAAACAATTTCAGAATCATATGCACTCAAAGGAATATTGAAAGATTGAAGAATATTACGTACCTTAGTTGTCATTGGAGACTTATCAGCAGACTTTTACACAAAGCGTCGGCCCGTTACCTCTTCGTCTGAATCTTCCTCAAACTTCGCATACATGGCCACATGCGTAGGATTACGCATTTCTTCATCATCGGAGCCCGAAGACCAAATTTGATATGTGCCATCATTCTCCTGTTCACCTTGAGCCACCAAAGACAAATTTTTCTCCTTCGTACGCACCTCTTCCAACCTCTCCACATAATATGCCTTATCCTTCACTCTATTCTTTTTCTCATCCTTCTTTCGAAGCATGCAATCATTTGCTAGATGATTGGCTCCATTGCAATAATGAAAATCCATACCAGAATCTCCTTTCAGTTTCTTCTCTTTCTTCTCCTCAGCACCTTTCGCATCATTCTTCTCATACTTCTTCTTCTCTTCTCCTGCTGCCTTGTTCACAAAACTTCCTTTTCCCTCACTTTGCTTCACCTTTGAATTAAATGGTTTCTTAAAAAACTTTTTAACTCGGTTGTTTGAGTAAAAAGCAATTGCCTCATCATCCGAATTCATGATAAACCCCTCATCATCATCAGAATCACCTTTTTCGACTGCTTCCTTTTCAGACACTTTAGAGACAAGTGATAATGGACCTCCCAAACTAAGCTTCGACTCTTCTACCATTTCGTTCACTTCACTTTCGTGAGTTTTCAGTTGATTGTACAAATCATTCAAAGAAGATGTGTCGAAACTCTGTTGATTTTTCACCATCATGCTAACACTCCTCCATTCTTTACGGAGTCCCATAACAAAGGTGAGATTGAATTCCATGGCAGACCTCGTGATTCCATAACGATTGCATTTGTAAATCAGCTCGTTCAGCCTATCATAGTAACTTTCAATCGTTTCACCATCTTTTTGCTTGAAATCCTTCAATTCAATCAAACATTGCTTAACTGAATTGATTTTTGTCTTCTCGCTACCTTGAAACTTTTCTTTGAGATTATTCCAGATGTCTTTTACAGTTGTACAACTTCTGACATAGTTATACACAACTGGAGCAAATGCACCATGTAACTCCCTTATGCATCGTTTTTCAAGTTTCTTCATTCTAACATTTTGATCTTCCACACTCGTAGTACCAGACGACGATCCAATTGGTTGAAGATTCGTCTGAAGAGTAACATTCCCTGAGATACAAGACCAAAGCTCTTCATTGATTCCATTCAAGTAATCTTGCATACGATCAGACCACTGATCATAGTATTCCGGAATGAGCATAGGAATCTTAGTTGAAGATCCTAGCAGATGAGAGTATGAAGTCATCGAGTTGAGATTGAAGTTCGCTATTGATGTACCGAAGAAGATTTTTGAGAATTTTTGAGAAATCAAAGAGAATTTGAAAGCAAATTGCTGAATTGAACATAAATATGAAGTAGAATACTCGATTCAACAAATCGGTTGTAGAATCAAATCACAACTGAAGATCTACAACGCTTTTTCACGTCAAAAGATGCGAAACTTTTTGAACCAGAAATTTGATTCCAAAACCTTTTGAATTAGAGTGAAAATTAGATCTCAGATCATGATTCCTGCTTTGATACCAATTGATGAAGTGTGGAATCAAGTATGAATCAAATCAGAGTTATATGAATGTAGATTCAACACACGATGTAAATATGATCTAGTTTCAGCTCTATTATGCTTTCAACTGTTACAGAGAGTATGTATACAAGTTCATACAAATACTCTTATCTAACTTTAAGTAATGTCCCTATTTATAGGAAACATGAAAGCACACAAAAAATTACAAGGATTAAAACATTACGATTCGTTACAAAAATGCCTTGTAAAATAAGCTTATGACTTCGACATATTACAATAGGTCTTCGACCCTTACAAGATGCACCAGGACCTGATGGAAAGATACCATCAGAGTGCTCGTCAAGAGCGGTATGAAATCATCTACTCCATGATTACAACAAAGATGAAGGATGGTGAACCCATCAAGGGCCACTTGCAGAAAATGAAAAGGTTTGTGGACCGTCTGCTCAAATTGAATGTGAACTTTGATGAGGAGCTTGCTATAGATATCATTCTATACTCCTTACCTCCATGTTATGATTTGTTCTGTATGACTTATCATATGAACAAGGAGGAGGTCACTCTGAGCAAACTTCAAGGCATTTTGAGGACCACTAAAAGTGGTCTCAAAGGTAAATCTGTTGTAACCACTTCTACTGCTAATGCCCCTGTTCTGGAAATTGGGCAACGTAAGGGGAAGAAGAGGAAGGCTCCTTCCAAGAGATGATAAATCCTCTTCCATTGGAACCAAAGGAGGTTTTGGTAGTCCCTCGACCATCCCAAAAGAAGCAGAGTGTTTCTATTTCCATGAAAAAGGGCACTGGAAGCAAAGCTGCCCCAAATACTTGCAGGATATTAAGGATGTGAAGGTTTAACCCACCCATGCAGGTATTTATACTATTATATCTAAGAACTCATCACATTCTAACTCTTGGGTTCTTGACACAGGTTGTGGAATTCACATTTGTTCTGATGTGCAGGGCCTAAAAGGAAGTAAGGATGTGGAGCACGGGAAGATAAACTTGATCATGGGGAATAGGAAGGTTACACCTGTCACCAAGATTGGAGTTTACTCTTTATTGCTTAGTAGTGGGTTAGAAATAGATTTGAATAATTGTTGCTACTCGTACGAAATAGAGATAAATGTTATTTCTTTTCATGGTTTGTACAAACAAGGGTTTAGTTTTTCATTTTATAATGAATGTGGTGCTATTAATGCTTTTTATAATGGTGTTTTCTATTTTAAAGCATTGCCTTGTAATGGTGTATATGAAACTGTGATGGTTGTAGACAACTTAGTAAATAATGTGTTGCACATTGATTCTTCCAATGAATTGGATAAGGCATGCTTGTGGCATTGTCGTCTTGGACATGTCAGCAAGAAGCGCATAAGCAAACTCCAGAAGGCTGGAGTTTTGGAGTCATTCGACTTAAGGTCGGATGACACTTGCGAGCCTTGTTTGCTTGGAAAAATGAATAAGTCACCCTTCACTGGTTCTTGTCAAAGGGGTGAGGGTTTGTTAGATCTCATACACACCGATGTGTGTGGGCCCTTCAGAATCGCTACAAGGGATGCTAACCGCTTCTATGTGACTTTTACTGATGATTATCGCAGATACGACTATATCTACTTAATCAAGCATAAGTCAGAAACCTTTGATAAATTCAAAGAGTTTAAGCAAGAAGTGAAGAATCAGCTCGGTAGGAAGATAAAGATGCTCCGATTCGATCGGGGTGGTGAGTATCTTAGTATTGAATTCCTGGACTATCTTAAGGAATGTGGAATTGTTTCACAGTTTACGCCACCTAGGACACCACAGCTTAATGGTGTGACTAAGAGGCGCAACCGAACCTTGTTAGAAATGGTTGATACCATGATGAGTCGAGCTTCGTTACCAATCTCATTCTGGGGGTATGCCTTGGAGACTGCCGCCCATATCCTTAATCGAGTCCCAACTAAAAAGGTTGCCAAAACACCTCACGAGATGTGGCAAGGGAAGGTTCCCTCATTAGCACACATCAAGGTTTGGGGTTGCGAGGCATTTGTGAGGCGCGAGACTCACGACAAGCTCGAACCTCGGAGTGAGCAGTGTATTTTCATCTGCTACCCACAAAAGTCCTTTGGTTATCTCTTCTACAGACCGAGTGACAATGTTGTCTTCATTGCAATAAGAGGAGTCTTTCGCGAGAGGGAGCTCATAGGCTAAGGAGACAGTGGGAGGCAAATTGACCTTGAAGAACTTCGAGAGTCAAGTGGTGAAGGAACCTCAAACACTAGCGATCAACCTGAGGAGGAAACTCCTGTTGAGCCGATTGACGAGTCCTTACCTCTGAGGCGTTCCAATAGAGTTAGAAATACACCTGAGTTTTATGGTTTCCATACTACTACTGAAGGTGATACATTTATCAGTGATAGCACACTGGTAAATTTGGATGAACCTAACAACTCCAACGAAGCCATGGCAGGCCCCGAGTCTGCTAAATGGAAAGAGGCTATGGACAGCGAGATTCAGTCCATGTATGATAATCAAATTTGGAACTTGGTTGACAATGTACCGGGTCGTAAGACACTCAGGTGCAAATGGATCTTCAAGAAGAAGACCGAAATAGATGGAAAGGCACACGCCTATAAGGCACGACTGGTTGCGAAGGGCTTTACTCAAACTACGGTAGTTGACTATGATGAGACCTTCTCACCAGTAGCAAATATTAAGTCTATTAGGGTTATGCTAGCCATTGCTGCATTTCATGACTATGAAATATGGAAAATGGATGTCAAAACCGCTTTCCTTAATGGGAAGTTGGCTGAGGATGTTTACATAAGTCATCCAGAGGGTTTTGTCGATGCTAAGTACCCTAATAGAGTGTGTAAGCTTGAGAAATCCATTTATGGATTGAAATAAGCATCTCGCAGATGGAATCTTTGTTTCGATGAGAAAGTCAAAGAGTTTAGCTTTTCGAGAAGCGAGTATGAGTCCTGTGTTTATGTCAAAGCTAGTGGGAGTATAGTTCTCTTTCTGGTGCTGTATGTGGATGACATACTACTCATTGGAAATGACATCCTAACCTTACAGGAGGTTAAGTCCTGGCTTGGGAAGTGTTTTACTATGAAGGACCTTGGGGAAGCTGCCAATATTCTTGGGATACGGATATTGAGAGACTGGAGTAAGAGACTAATTGGACTTAGTCAAAGTACCTACTTGGTTCAACATGTATAATTCCAAGAAAGGTAACTTACCGATCCAAAGCAAATCCAAACTGAGTAAAGCTCAGAGTCCGAGTATAGAGGCTTAGATAGCTGAGATGAGTCGATTACCATATGCTTCGGCAGTTGGCTCGATCATGTATGCTATGACTTGTACTCGCCCTGATGTGGCCTTTGCTTTGAGCATGGTCAGCAGATATCAAGGGAATCCTGGTAAGGCTCACTGGACTGCGGTGAAAAACATTCTCAAGTACATGTGGAGGACTAAGTACTGGGTCCTTACCCTTGGTGGGAGTGATGACTTGAGAGTGGCGGGGTATAGTGATGTCAGCTTTCAAACCGACATAGATAATTTCCGCTCTCATTCGGGTTGGGTGTTTACCCTGAATGGAGGAGCAATTACTTGGAAAAGTTCCAAGCAGGAGACTGTAGCTGATTCAACGTGCGAATCAGAGTACATGGCAGCAAGCGAAGGGACGAAGGAGGCGATATGGCTGAAGAACTTAATCGGAGACCTTGGAGTTGTATCAGGTATAAAGGAGTCTGTGAAGATTTTATGTGAAATCGATAGTGCGGTTGCCTTAGCCAAGGAACCAAGGGATCATGGCAGGTCCAGACACATCAACAGGAAATATAACTTCATAAGACACAAGATAGAAGGACTCCTCGTGGCAAAGAGGGTATCATTAGATGAGAACCTGGCATATCCCCTCACGAAGGGACTGAGTAGGGTTAAGCATTTACAGCATGCAAGGCGCATTGGGTTGAGGGATGATATTAGTTTTAATGATTAGATAGCAATTTCGAAACTTGTAATAAATAAACTATAGTTGACATTTGATGCTTAAATAAAAGGTGTTTTGTATCTACTAGTATGGTACTATCTCATGTCAATTGTTTAACTATTGTTTCATTTTGCATGTTTTGACTTCCAGAATAATTGGATTATTTAAACCATCCACAGTCGATCATACTTTGGAAGTAGGTATTGAAACAAGACTGTCATGAATTTGGCTTGTAGATTGTCAGAAATGGTTAGACATTGCTATGACATTCATGAGTGCTCATAAGGTCTGAGTATTGGATTTAACCCACGCTCACTTGTATCACTTCATGGAATTTATCTCGAGTGATCGTGAGACGATAATATCATATAATCCTCACCTAGATATATGAGTTGTTGACTATGCGTTGGTTGTACATTGATAGTACGAAAACACATCGGTAACTCGATGTTATAAAATATGTTGTTGTGTATGGTTCAATGAATAGTTAGTACAAGCATATACTGTCAAAGTTTATCTGTTCCTTTCAGTCCTTGGAGGATTAAAAGCAATATCTTGGTCCCCTCGATGATTTTGTTTTGACTTATGTGTCAGGCCCGGTCAGAACTAAATTGATGTGTTCGATTAAGTTCTATGTCAAACAAATCGGAAATCGGGAAACAAACCGCTGGACAACAAGATTGACTATGTTCCATGTGTCTGTCCGGCTGATATCTTGAGAACAGAGGATTCTATGATCACTTATCTAAAATGGTACATCTAAGTTTGACAAAGGCATTTAAGAACCACGATTGCTAGTCGGATCCTGAAGTTATACTTACAACTATAGTTATTAGACTTATCCAAGTGGGAGACTGTTGGATAAGGTGTCTAAGTCCATAACTATATTTGGTATGTACTTGACCAGAGAGTAGCATGGTCCATTTGGGTTGCATTTCACCGGAACAATTTGAAGGATGGACTTTTGAGAAGTGGATAATTATGATTTATTAATATATTATAAGTTCTAATATATTAATATGAAATCATATTATTTAATTAGTATTGATCAAGAATTAATTTGGAATTAATTTTGTGATCAAAAGAGACTAATTAAATATATCGGGATTGATTGTGTAAATCATTCATTCTTATAAAGTGGGCTTATGATCCATAGTCCTTTATGTTGGGCTAAGCTCATGGGGTGACCTATGGATACTCCATGGAAGTTTTAACCCATGGAGCATGAGGGATATGGAAGTTCATTAGGGTTTACATGGTGTAACCCTAGTTTGCCACACTATATAAGAGACCCTAATTGAATTTAGAGGAGTGCTAGCCGATTTTGTGAAGCAAGGAATTCTCTCTCTAGTTTTTCCATTTGTTGGTGGTGATTTGTGATTCCATTTGAGGCATTCAAATTATTGG
Source organism: Lactuca virosa (assembly GCF_052849685.1). Lineage (NCBI taxonomy): Eukaryota > Viridiplantae > Streptophyta > Magnoliopsida > Asterales > Asteraceae > Lactuca > Lactuca virosa. The sequence continues at coordinate 477,533,815 of NC_136429.1, read as the reverse complement.
TGCTAGGCTCTTAAAGCTTCATGGTTTTCAACTACACTAAAAGGTATGTCACCTAACTAGAATTTTGTGGTATAGATACTCTAATGTATGCTAGTTAGGATGATGCTTTGGAATTTTGAAAGTTTACATGTATATTACAGAAAATATAGATCCAAAGCATCTAGGGTTGCATGTACACCATAGGAGTGTTAGAATGCTCAAAACCCATCAAACATAACTGATGAGGTCTGACTCTGAATCTCACCTCTCTAACTGATACCTAATTCCACAAAGTGACCAATTCCATCAAAATCCCAAAATACCCTCAAGGTCAAACTTGGTCAAATTCAATTGGTCAAACCTACTGAGTCAACCCAACCGAGTCAACCCAACAAGGTTGACCCAGTACGAGTACGTGTATGAGGGGCGTACTGTGGAGGTACGCATTGCGTACATGAAGCCTCACAGTTGACCATCCATCGGGGTGGTTGACCGAGTATGTGGAGCTTACTCCTATGTATGTGGGGCGTACCCTCACAACTTCCAAACTCCATTAAGTGCTTAATGGCTTAAGCACTTAAGTCCATATTTCAAATCTAAGGTCCAAATACACTCTAGACAAGGTCTTATTCCATTAAGACCTCCTACAAGATGCATGAAGCAAATCTAGCAAGTGGGACCTCATTTTTATATATGGCTTAGGACCCCTCCTAGGGTATGAAAGGATAGCTCAAATCGACAAGAACGAACCATGCACAAGATGAGAGTTTTAGGACCAAAAATTAACATAAAAACACCCACAAATGAGATCTATCAAACAAGTCCTCAAGGTATGAACTTTATACCTTCTAATGATGAAGAAGGATGCAAAACTCCCAGATCCAAGCTTGCTCTAGGCTTTCAAGCTTCACCACCACCTTCCTCTTTCTTTGAAACACACAAAAAATCACACTAAACCTTCCAAGATCTCAAATGAGGGTAGGGTTTGCAAGAGAACACGAATATGCTGATGGAGGCAGGAAATGAGAAGAGAAATCAGGCTTAATGTTGCTTAAATACCACCCAAACCCAAAAAATTAGGTTTTCCTTCTTTAGCTAGTACACCCCGCGTATATAAGTGTACGCCCAGTGTACACACATGTACGCATGGTGTACTTCTCCTGCCAAAATTAAGAAAATGCCACTAGGGCTTCAAGGCACTTTCTCTTGGGACTTAGGGACCAAAATGACATAAATAAAATTATAGAGATGAATTTATAAGTACCTTAACATCGAGATGTTACAATTCTCCCCCCACTTGAAATAGACATCGTCCTCGAAATCTGCTACGACGAACAACTCAGGGTAATACTCCTGCATCTCAGCCTCCGGCTCCCAAGTCCACTTGGAGCCTCTCCGATGCTGCCATTGTACCTTTACCAAAGGTATCTCCTTGTCGCGCAAGATCTTCATCTTCGTTTCCAGAACTGCTACCAGCTTCTCAACATAGTTCAGACGCTCATCGACTTGAATATCATCCAAGGAAACCACTGCATCCCCATCCAACACGCACTTTCACAGCTGCGAGACATGGAAAGTGTTGTGAATATGACTGAGCTCCTCTGGAAGGTCCAACCTGAAAGCAACCTTGCCAACCCTGGAATCAACCGAAAAGGCCCAATATACCGAGGACTCGACTTTCCCTTCTTCCTGAAGCGTATCACTACTTTCCAAGGTGAGACCTTCAGTAATATCATACCACCGACCTGAAACTCCAACACGGATCGGCGCTAGTCGGCATAACTCTTCTACCGAGTCTGAGCGGTCTGTAGTCTCCGCCTGATCCGCTGAATGAGCTCCGTGGTCTGAAGGACCACATCAGTCCTTCCCGTAACCCTTAACTTTAGGGTTTTTCCCCAAACAGCCACCACCGCGTTGTGGTACTGTGACAACCGTCAAAATCCGAGTCGGTTCTAGATTTGACTAGACTTAGTTGCACATATAGGCACTACACATACTAGACTTAGTAACTAGAAGCTAAGTTATAACCTACTAGAAACTTGGAAACAATTAGAATCAATGGATAGTGTACTTAGATTTCACATTGATATGTGAATTCTACATCTACTGAGCTGTAGTGACTATCCATATTTGGGTCACTCTTTAACTCGAACAACATTTCATGAATCATATACACACATCATGCACTTGACCTAGAAGTAGAAGTTAGGTCAAAGTCTCATAGAAACTTAAGTCAAAGTTGAAGAGTAGGACTAGTATACTTGATTCCTCAATTTCGCTTGAATCTCGGAATCACTACATAGAATGCCAATAAACCGCTAAAAATAAATTACAAACATTATTTATAACTATAAAAGAGTTATAATACCATAAGATAATTTGAAGTCTCAAAGATTCAATTTAATTTGATATCCAAAGATTTACAAACTCTCAAAAACCCTAAAAACCCTAAAACCAAAATTTTATAAAGTTTAACATCAAGAATTCTATAAAAATAGTTATGAAACTTATAAAATTATCTTAAAATAATCAAGTTGGGAAATATAATCAAGGAAATTATAGTTTAATGTATCAACATTTATCCTTATTTTATAAGTGGAAAATCAAGGATTTTATAGAACAATGTAAAGCTTAAGGATATTTTATAAAAACTTTAGAAATTTATAAAAATTGGGGGAAATGATTTGAATGGGATTTATGAGAGAGAAATCCTCTCTCCTCTTCCCAAAAATCGGACTCATCCCCCCAATACATCATTTTCCCAAGTCATTAATCAATTTCACTCACCCACTCCATCTCTTTCTCTCTCACACTCCCTCACTTCATTTTCTCTCTATTCTCTCTTCCTCTCTCCCTCAACCACGGAATTCTCTAGAAAATGGGTCATAGAACACACCATGAACTCTAAATCTTAATCATCTTGAGGTGTTCTTAAAGGTAGACCCGAAAATCATTCATTTTCCTTCTCTTTTCCTTCAAGTTTTACTTGTTTTTCATGGATTTTCTCCATCTTCTACTCCATTCTAATGAAAGATCATGAACACATAAACATACACACACACAAACTCACGGTTTTGATGATGATGGTGGTAGGATTTCACCCAAAAACAACATGCAAGTTGTTAATGGTGAAATCCAAGGACCAAAACCTAAGTCAAAATCAACATAATGCATTTTTCTACAAGTTTTGGGTAAAAATCACCACATGCACCCTAAGTTTTCTATCAAAAACGATTTTTGAACATTTCAAACTCATGAATGGTCTTCAAAACAACATGCATGTGATGATCTTCAAGCTTAGTTGCTTGATGATCAAAGTTTGTTGTTAAAAGCTTTCAAATATGTTCATGAAGGATTTATTTCCAAATAAATATCAAAAACTCCTTTTCTGACCAAATCCGATTTTTTCCAGATTCCCACCAACAAAATGAGATGTTCTACAAATTGTAAGAAAATAATTCATTTTTCTCGAATTACTATAATTAATGCAATAAATTAGGGCAATAATTTATGGATGACCCCTATGCTAAATAATGACTTCTCATTACGTTTCATCGATTTTTGTTACTGTTTAGCGTGGTTTTGAATTTTCTTTTTGTTTAGCCCCAATAAATCATAAAACCATTTTAGACAGTTTGAAAATGGTATCTAAAAATTTTCGCAGTTTCTATTAGAGGTGTAAGAGTCAGAAAAATATTTTCAGAATTTTTAATAATGCATTCCTATTTTTCCCCGATTTTTGTATTTATAATGGCCTAAAAATAGAAAAAATAGTTCTGCTCATCCAAAATTCATGAAAATTTACCAGAACACCTTGTAGTACATTTGGATGCTACATACAAATTTTGATGATTTTTCTCTTCTATATACTATTTTTCTCCTATTTTCTAAGATTAAATACACTTAAATACACAAAATCGGATTCCAGTAGATAAAAACCACCTTTGGGATTTTTCCCAGATGATTTACACTGTAAATGAACTTTACAAAAATTTTGGTAATTTACTTTAACTGTTTAATAATTATTCTCCAATTAATGATTATTTAAGTGGATAAAACAAAGAAAAATAGAAAGACTAATTGAAAAATATGTTTTACATTTTTCGCATCTTCTACCTGTATAATAACAGTGTTACAAAAATTTTGGGCAATTTTGGAAACTGTTTTCTATTTATTTCAATTTTTCTTCGAAAAATGCTCAAAAATCATAAATTTGGGTTAAATAGTTTGGAAATCCATTTTTATATTTTTTCCAGCTTAAGTATGTGCACTAACACTTGTAATAAAAGTTTGGTGAATTTTTTAAATTGTTATATATTTATTTCTATTTTTATAGAATAAATACACAAAAATTAGAAAAATTGTGTTAAACTTTTAAAAAACATATATTAATATTTTTCCCAGATTATGTACACTGTAAAGCAGTTACACAAAAATTATAAGAATTTTTCATGATAATTTACTATTTTTCCATGATTTTATGATTATTAAAGGAATTAAATGGTGAAAAATAGTTAGACAAATGAAAAATTCAAGAAAATTTATCTTAAGGTCTTTGACTTCAATTAAAACTGAAATGAAAAGTTTGGGAAAGTTTAGAACTAAATTGATTTAGTTGTTGAATATTTAATCATTGGAACACCTCTTAAAATGTTAAATATTAACATTTCAATAATAAGAATTTTCCACTTAAATTGTTATATAACAATTGATTCTTTGAAATTTAATTTTCACAGAAAAATGTTTGTAACTTATCAATATTAAATTTTGACACATTATTGGCATAATTCTATTGTAGTAGTAAGTATACTAGTATTAGATTTCAATTAGAGACTCATTAGTGTGTAACATCGTTGTAGGAAAACGATAGTGGTACCAGTGGAGCGTAGATCAAGGCATCATTTGCATCATCTCAAAGCATATTATGAGTATTCACTCACTCCCCTATTTTCAGTTTTTATGTTTTGGGGTGGAAAAGCATGTACCGGAAAACTATTATTTGTTCGTTGTATTTAAATTGATTTGTATCAAACATGATTGCTATTTTATTGCTATATCTCTCTATGTATGTCTATGCAACACGGAACATGAGAACTTATCGTCGTAAGGCCCTTCCCTTACACTTTTCTCTAACCATTAACTCTTTGAGCCAATGGTCATTATGGATAACGCTATTAGGAATTGACAACTCCTCACTCGCCCGATTGCTGGAGTGCATGATACCATATAATCTATGGAACGATAAGCATAGATCTTGATAGGGATTCAGTCATAGGCTTGGTTGAGAACTCATTGTTTGCTCATACACATACAAACTTGTTACTTATTATAGTAACACACTTGTTTATTAATTATAGCAATGAACTTTGTTTCTCATTATAGCAACGAAATTTTATTACTGGAAACTTATTTACTTGTCTTAACAAAAAATTTGTTTGCTCCTTGTAGCAAAAAAACCTGATTCCTCATTATAGCAATGAAACTTGTTTACTCGTTTTAGCAACAAACTTTATTTCCATGAGGATATGAACGTTGCATCTCATTTGGGCAACGTAACTTTATTTCTCACGATGGCAACAAACTTTGTTTATACAAACTTATTTACTCATTTTTGCAATATATTTTTATTTATGGAAAACTCTATCAAAACTTTGATTTCGATTCATGAAACTTATATTATTTTTAATCTGTGAGTACTCACCAACTATTTTTATAGTTGACGCTCGTTTTACATGCTTTTTCAGGAATCATCGAGTAAGTGGCACTTAGGGACACTTCACTTTTAGGAGCATTCGCATGTGTTGTATTTCAATTTACATTGTAATTTCTTTTAAAAGTTGTTCAAACCCATTGTAAATTTGTAATGATTGTTAATACTATGGTTGGTGTTGTCTTTTAACTTTTCCTATGAAACCCTTTATACTGCCACGCCTCGTGTTTCCGCTTTAGCGGGATGTGACAGAAAATGGTATCAGAGCCGAAGGTTATAGAGAATACCGGTTTTCCTTTGGAAAACCACAACTATAGCCAAAAAATTTCTAAACGTTTTTAAAATATAGAACATACTACTGGTATAACTAATTCGAGTACGCATTATTGGACTTTAATTAAGTATAGCCTGGCCAACTATGCTTAATTAAGGAAAGTTAATGTGAGGCTGGAAACGGTTATAGTAGAATTATGTTCAAAACAATTTTCAACATAAACTTTTGATAAACAAAATTTTTCGGTGTGCGTACGAGCATTGCGTATTATAGGCATTCATCTAGATACACTTAGAAACTAAGTGCACTTTTATAACAATGCCTTTATTTAGAAATATTCTTGTCCCTTATCAAGTGCTAGGTTAACCACTTAGCTTATATCACTAGCCACTCTAGGAGCAATTCACTTAGTACTGAGAATGGGTATTCCTCGGTAGCTATTGACTTTAGATGTAAGCTTAGTAGCTAGATATACACTAGTAATAATCTTAAGTCGAAACCTATACAAGTTATTCCTCAATACCTCTTCATCGTCTTCGTACTAGATTTACAACTAGGAAAAAGAAGTGTTTCGATACCGACACGAATGATAATTAGAGCATCGCGTAAGGAGGTAGATGAGTCGCCACTAAGTAATCACTTGGATACCATTGGCGTGCATTCCGGATTCGACTCACAAGGAGACATGGAGGTTTAACCCATACGTGAGACCTTATTACTACGCTATGATTTAGCTCTAGGTTGTTTCCCACCATGAGCTTAAAACTTAACATAAGATATCCCTTTGACCTCTATAGAAGGCTGCGAAACTGCATTGACACCATAAAACGTTTTTCAAAAAAAAAATTCTTGTCCTTTATCTTGGGGAAAAGACACCGATACTCGCCTTGTACTCTCCTTAGTATTTAGGTACGATCAGCTACACCAACATGCTTATTCCTTACTTCTTAATCTTCCATCGAAAAATTATTTCGCTTCATCGGTTTTACTTATCATCGATAAAATATTTTATAACCACTTCATAGAACTTACTAGACCTTTCCTAACAATGTAAGCCATATTCTCCCTAAAAATCTTTTGACAACTTGCTTTAATATAACACTTTTCTTCAAAACTCAATTTAACCAATATTGGTTTTAATCTTGCTATTTCAATTTCATTTCAAATCCATTTCAATGGATAGATGTGATTTTAAGGGCATATAAACCATTTTAAACCTTGCTTACCATTTTGACACGTTTTCGAAAAACTAGAAACATTTTCTTTTATAATCGTGTTTAGACTCTATGCTATAAAACTTAAACATATGACATTGAAGTTCATATTATGTGTAAAAGCTTCATTGAATCTTCAAAGCACTTTTGTTTGACATTTTTTTAACAGCTTTCTCATTTAGACATTGTAATTTACTTTAATGTGTTTTCTCGAAACCCAACATGATATTTATGCAAATTTCTACTTCAAACATGTTTATAAGACATCTCTAATGCTTGTATTTCAAAACATACATTATTTGTGTACTTTGCTTCAATATAGTTTTATAATCTATAAAGTTTTTTTTTTAAATTTATAGCATTTGAAAACTTAGTGTTCACTTTTAAATTTCCAGTGATACACTCTCAACAATGAATAGTTATTCTTCTAAATATATTGAGTCTTTACCTTATCCATTTTAACCATTGTTGGACCCCAGTCAAAAGATCAAAACTGTCAAATTTTCAATTACGAGTTTTAGTGTTTCTTCTTTTTCACAAATGAAGTTTAACTTAATAAGTAACTTATAAATTTTTAGCAATCCTTAGCAAACACTTTAGAACTTCCACATGTCTATTTAATCATCAATATACATCAAATATTGAAGTTTGAAATATATCTCAACCTGGTTTTAAATCTACCTATAGGTATTGTTCTTATAATTTTAACAATAGCAATCATTGCTGCCGCTACCTTCCTTTTTCTTCCCCCTAACTTGATTTCTCGCTCTCCTTCTGATTTTAGATCTCGCGCGCCCATAATAGTAACATTATACATTGTCTAACTTTGTTTCTATCTATTTTGTTTCTCCTGGTATCATGTTCGTGTACATAAAGACTTGAACTCTACCCTTTCGTTTTGAGCGATTAACACATCTATGGTCATGAGGAATAATTTTGATTTAGTCAACTTTGATATATTCAATTACGCCTTTTATCATATGCATCTTGTTTTTATTTTGAAATCTCTATAAACAACCGATCCTTATTTACATTTTCTCTTTCGTTCTAAATTCAGAAACTTGATATAAAATGCAATTTCCATTATATTTTTCCTTATAATTAATACACAATATGAATACTCTTATGCTTATCATTTTTCTATATTCGGAAATTATATGTGAAAGATATGTTTCCTTATGTTTCTTCTTTTATTTAAATACATCAAAAGTCTTGAATTTTACTATTATATATTCTCTAAATGATTGTTTTTGTAGAAACACTAAATCAAGAATCCACTATTTTCAATAATCGATATTTTTACACCTTTCTTAAAATAGCATTCTACTTTGTAATTTTCATTGAGTTCCTAAACTCTCAACTTTGTTCACATAAATATTCTGACTCGTAAGCTTGAATTTGTCCCGACTTAGACAATTGGACAATTTCTCAAAAATTTAATACAAATATTTCTATACAAATTCCTTTATTGACGACTTAAACCTTTAACCTTAATTAATCTTTATACTATTTTACTACTTCGTTTGATCACCACACATGTATTTTCATTATCTTGGAATTATTACATATTTTGATAATAGTGAGATTAATTATCATTTCTAAACACATATTTTGATAACAATGAGATTTTTATCACTTCTGAACACTTAAAATGTTATCTACACAATGTGATTTAATCGCCTCCATTTGCAACATTGACTCTCTAAATATATATATTCTTCGAATATAGATCTATTATTGTAAGAGTAACCGTAGTAGTAATTATAGCCTCGAAGATCCTCAATCATTTCGTAATTTATTTTATAGCCGACACTTAAATAGCCTTTACATGGGAGATGTACCAAAACTTCATTGCCTACCCTTAGTACGTTTTTTTTAGGAACTTAACCTCGATCGCTTCCCTTTCATTCGTGATACCCCTTCTTATTTCGGAATATATCTTTTCCAGATATAGTAGCCAACCCGAAAGTGACCAAATTGTTCCTAATCTCTTCTTTATTAGATGGCGAATTTACACTTAGTGCTAATTTAAAATGCGACCTGAGGATCAATGCGGATTTAACGCTCAATGCAGTTGGTGCGTCAGCAAAACTTATAACGTTCTTTTAAGTTAGATAATATCTAACTATATAACCTTTTTCAACTAGGTCGCCATGGTTGGATCATGATTTCCATGATCCTAATTTCTCGCAATCTAGACTGTAGAACTCGAATTAGGTAAACATTAATTTGATTATAGCTAAAGAGTTGGGCTCTTCCCTTGAGGAATTAACCCAAAATAATCAAAGAGCTCTTCAAGTCACCATCTCTCCAATTATACAATTGGATTCGGCTGAGTTCTAATAGAATACATCACGAATTGAATTTCGGGACGAAATTCTTTCAACCGGGGGAGACTGTGACAACCGTCAAAATTCGAGTCGGTTCTAGATTTGACTAGACTTAGTTGCACATATAGGCACTACACATACTAGACTTAGTAACTAGAAGCTAAGTTATAACCTACTAGAAACTTGGAAACAATTAGAATCAATGGATAGTGTACTTAGATTTCACATTGATATATGAATTCTACATCTACTGAGCTGTAGTGACTATCCATATTTGGGTCACTCTTTGACTCGAACAACATTTCATGAATCATATACACACATCATGCACTTGACCTAGAAGTAGAAGTTAGGTTAAAGTCTCATAGAAACATAAGTCAAAGTTGAAGAGTAGGACTAGTATACTTGATTCCTCAATTTCGCTTGAATCTCGGAATCACTACATAGAATGCCAATAAACCGCTAAAAATAAATTACAAACATTATTTATAACTATAAAAGAGTTATAATACCATAAGATTATTTGAAGTCTCAAAGATTCAATTTAATTTGATATCCAAAGATTTACAAACTTTCAAAAACCCTAAAACCAAAATTTTATATAGTTTAACATCAAGAATTCTATAAAAATAGTTATGAAAATTATAAAGTTATCTTAAAATAATCAAGTTGGGAAATATAATCAAGGAAATTATAGTTTAATGTACCAACATTTATCCTTATTTTATAAGTGGAAAATCAAGGATTTTATAGAACAATGTAAAGCTTAAGCATATTTATAAAAACTTTAGAAATTTATAAAAATTGGGGGAAATGATTTGAATGGGATTTATGAGAGAGAAATCCTCTCTCCTCCTCCCAAAAATCGGACTCATCCCCCCAATACACCATTTTCCCAAGTCATTAATCAATTTCACTCACCCACTCCATCTCTTTCTCTCTCACACTCCCTCACTTCATTTTCTCTCTATTCTCTCTTCCTCTCTCCCTCAACCACGAAATTCTCCAGAAAATGGGTCATAGAACACACCATGAACTCTAAATCTTAATCATCTTGAGGTGTTTTTAAAGGTAAACCCGAAAATCATTCATTTTCCTTCTCTTTTCCTTCAAGTTTTACTTGTTTTTCATGGATTTTCTCCATCTTCTACTCCACTCTAATGAAAGATCATGAACACATAAACATACACACACACAAACTCATGGTTTTGATGATGATGGTGGTAGGATTTCACCCAAAAACAACATGCAAGTTGTTAATGGTGAAATCCAAGGACCAAAACCTAAGTCAAAATCAACATAATGCATTTTTCTACAAGTTTTGGGTAAAAATCACCACATGCACCCTAAGTTTTCTGTCAAAAACGATTTTTGAACATTTCAAACTCATGAATGGTCTTCAAAACAACATGCATGTGATGTTCTTCAAGCTTAGATGCTTGATGATCAAAGTTTGTTGTTAAAAGCTTTCAAATATGTTCATGAAGGATTTATTTCCAAATAAATATCAAAAACTCATTTTCTGACCAAATCCGATTTTTTCCAGATTCCCACCAACAAAATGAGATGTTCTACAAATTGTTAGAAAATAATTCATTTTTCTCGAATTACTATAATTAATGCAATAAATTAGGGCAATAATTTATGGATGACATCACCACACAGAATAATCACATCTACTCAACCTGATATCTGAAGTCTCAAATCGGTATAACTCGCTGGCAGACCACCCATAATGAACCATTTCTAATTCCAGTCTAATTGTCTTCCAAATTTACTACCCAACTTCTGATTACCTGAGGTTACCACTAGAAAACAAAATTACAAAGCTCATGCTGATGTCAAAAACTTTTTCACTTGACTGAAGGAACATATATTCCCTCGAGAAAAGGCTCATCCCAACGATAACAAATCCCATGGATATAATGAATAATGTGAGCCAAACTGGGAGATAAACCTTCTAGTGCTGAACAAGACACTGCTTCCATTATCTGCTAAACCAACATACCGCTGCTGAAAATTTCGAGCCCCACACAGATAGAACAAACCAAAATACAATCACAAGAACCTGATCTGCCATCAAAACTGAAACCATCCTTTAACCCTAAACCCTTCCACTGATACCTTTGGCATACATATTCCTTAATTCAATTCTTACCGAAACAAAGACCTTGCACACCACACTCGCGATTCCCAACGCGAGTTCCCCTAAGGGACAGCTCGGTACATAATTCACAACCGGAGATCTAAGGATCTACACTTGTATTTTACCTGAAATCATCTAATTCACGACAACCCTTAATTAAACCTGAATATAAAGACCGTCATATACCGCTGAGAATGCCAGTCTCACACCAGGTCCAGCCACTAGGTTCCTAAGAGCCCAAAAGACACGGCTACCATAGCCTAAGCATCCGTATGCGCCCCTCACTGACCACATAACCATTCCTACTAAACCAAGATCCATCACTTCGACCCAATAGTCTCTACCAGGTCCCACCTGTATTGTCATATATACACGGGCCTCACCCACGGGTCCCATCCAAACTAGAGCTACACAGGCCCGACTCCACCTCAGACCCCAATGGTCCTCAACCTGAAACAGAGAAACGATCTCCAACAATCTTGTTCGGCATACCCAAGGCACGAACTGATCCCCCCATTATAATCATGACCACCTCAAATAACTGGCTACCTCAAACTGGTGAATGCTACAATCCCATCGCAGTTTTACAACACGTCCAACCACCCATGGTCTTACCACACCCAAACCATCATAACCCTACTCACCCTAAGTCGAAACCCACATCCAACTGCATCCGCTCAGGTGTTTGGGTCATGCTTCGAACCCTTATAGCCTTCATTAAACTACAACAGACAACGAGGCTCCAACACAACCCTCAACTTGGATCCATCCGCAAACCTGCTATACATCATAATGGAAACGATGACCCGCTGTTGGAAGCTTCCTGAATTCCCAACTTACACAACTTCAATCTAGATAGTCACTTGTGTCGCTTCCCTCTTGACTGGGATGTGAATCTCACCCTAGTTCCACACCCGAGTCAGCTCCCGAAGAATCTGATCGATTCTCCCCCACTAAGATTTTCCGAAGCTCTCCCATCCCATGGAATTTGTTGGATTCCCAACCCACATTATCCTCGCAAACCGACTATGACCTGTGCTTACCAATAATATCGTTCCATTACTAGCCGATCTCGATGATTGTCCAACTCCTGAATTCCCAAAGAATACTCCCCGAAATCCTAGAAAGTCCGATAATCTCAATCAATTCTCATGATATCTCACCAAATCCTTAAGTCCTTTATGCTGGTGACTAAAACCATAACCCTTGCTCTGAACTGGCGAATCTTTACCCTAACTTCTCATCCTCAAATGTATCTATGAATTTTAACCATCTACAATTCCTTGTGATAATAAAATTCCCCTGGCACTTCCAATGACCTAACGACTCATGCGACTGACACCACCATCTCCTTGCTTCCGCTCCTTCCCTAGCAATGACAGTGATTGAACCCAAAGGTGCTCTCGTGGACAACTACCGGTCCTACCTGAAAGAATGCTATTACGTTCGAACTCCGACTTCGCTGATAAACTAGTCCTGATACTTTGACCATAGATCTTCCATTCCATACCCTTGAACTGGATCCATCAAAGGAACCGGAACAATCCACTGAAAAATTGAATCCCACCTAGCAAGACACGACCCACCGATGACTGTTGGCATGCGAGATGTCATATAAAGATTCACAGTGCATAAATAAGGAAAAAGAAAGAACTAACCCGAAGATACTACTTACCCATACCCAACAAGATTCCAAGGCAGATACAATACCGATCAAGAAGAATTTCACCATAATATCATTACAGAATTGGGGGGGAGGGGGGTTCAAATTACATACCGGAGATTTCTTGTGGCTCGACCTTAACCTCCTGAGAAACGATGAGCGTTGGGACCTGAACACCCTCCGCATCCAAAGCAGGAAAATTGGACCTGAAATGACCTGGCTGGCGACAGTGGAAGCATATCTGATCCTTCTTACAATCCCATTGCATATGCTCTATTTCCCCACACTTGAAACGTTGAACTTGTGACAAGCAAATCCGTGAGTTCCCCCATACTTGCCACACACCTCATGACTCTCCTGACTTCCAGTACCCAGGTCAGCAGCCTCAGTCTCCTCGTCCTCTACTGAAAGAGCTCTCATCCTCTTTCCTAGTTGTGTCCCCACAAGCAGATCACACCCAGTAGTCATCTCATTAACACCTCTCTCAGTCTACAAAGATGCACTTTTCTCCTCAAGCCTGGCAATTACCCTGCCAATGATCCGATATACGACACCGGACAATTCTTCGTGAAAAATCTAAAAAACCTCCACGGTAATCATCTCCTGTATCTGATCAACGGACAACACCGACCTATCCTGGCCACTAGCTCCCGATCCTGATCCGGATCCCGCTTATAATCGTCTCGTCATCACCATACTGAACATAAACTAGGGAGACATCAGATGAAAAACATATCATACGAGGGGAGCCAACTCCCAACAAAGCCCTAAGGGTTGGGACTTCCTTGCTACGCGTACGGGTCCTGTGCTTCAGTAGTATGGGCCTATACTAACTTCCACACCTACCCGTATTTGTCTTAGAGGATCATCACAACAACCCTACCAATACCCGCACACTAGCATACTCATACACTTTATCCTCACTTCCTAGAGGAAGGCTAAACGTAATGAAAATGGCCGGCTGACCCTACATAACCCACCCTACCATTAACTGCCACACGACCCTCCATTGGTTCCAATAAGCTATCGCATGAATCCAATCACATGCCGCACAACTTAAACAATCTTAGACTAAAAGATCCAATCCTACAACGGTTGGACTCAGACAAGAGCTACGTAGCATGATCAAATCGCTTACCCTAGGATCGTTTAACCCATGTAACATGTGACTTGGTATTCACTCAATAGTTAGTTCACACACGAAAGAGTCATACAACAATCAATCAAGTATTCTATAAGAGATAAGGCATCATATACCAGGCAATTCTATCATACATATCCTGAAGAACCCTATCCTATTACTAGCATGTTGTTCTAACATATCATAACGTAATCTCAAATAATTGTGTGGTAATTTGGGGTCTACTTACTGGCTCCGGTTGATCGTACACATTACGTCCTCTTTAATTATTTTGAAAACTATTTGAAAATTGATTTAAGAATATATTTCCTTAGTTTGAGACTAGATTCATACGAGTGTTCCTCCAATTCACTCACCAAGGACATGATACCTACTTGTAACACCCATAAAATCATGAAAAATTCAAACTTTGAAAACCAACCCAAAATCGTAAATTGTTTACAACATATTTTTCAAAACATGTTCCAAATAAGAGTTTCCCAAAATCATAAGTCAAAACATGAGGATGTGTATGGTCACGCTTTCGCCTTCATGCGGTCTTCTGAAGTACCTGAAACATAACCCAAAATTTTAAGAATAAAGCTTAGTGAGTTCCCCCTAAGTACCAACAAATAAATGAATAACACATATATAATAAAAACATGCAATGGGTCCACAAATTAAAAGACTGGATTACCCCTGAGCCCAAAACATAAGTCTGGCTTGCCCTCGGGGCCCACAGCTTATGTCTGGCTTGCTCCCCGACCAGATCAGTCCTTGGACTGAATAAAACCAAGCTCTCAGTACGTGTCTGGCATGCCTTACCCTGCCCTCAGCTCGTATCTAGAATGCTCATGAGCCCTCATTATGAGTCTGGCATGCCCTACCCGGCTCTTAACTCATATCTGGATTTCTCCAGGGTTTGTTGGCTACCGCACGGAGCAGTACAACCTCAACCCAACCCACACAATATGTTGACATATAACATATACTAACATATACAAATAATCATACATACATTGTCACAGGTAGTCCTATCGATGTAGCATACTAGCCTATCAAAACTAGCACGCATATCTATTCCATACTCAACATATCAACGAATATCAGGTTATCAAACCAATAAGCCGGCCTTGGTGCCTTCGACCCGTAAATACAGTGAGGAAAACTCACCTCGCAAACTGAACATAACTAATGAGGTTCGACTCCGAATCTTAGCTCTTTAACTGATACCTATTTCCACCAAGTGACCAATTCCATCAAAATCCCAAAATACCCCAATGTCAAACTCGGTTAAAGTCAACTAGTTAAACCCATTGATTCAACTGAGTCAACCCAGACGAGTCAACTCAACAAGGTTGATCCAGTGCGAGTATACAGGGCGTACTTCAGATTTACGCATGGCCTACACGAAGCCTCACAGTTGACCACCCATCGGGGTGGTTGACCGAGTATACGGGGCGTACCTCACAACTTCCAAACTCCATTAAGTGCTTAATGGCTTAAGCACTTAAGTCCATATTTCAAATCTAAGCTCCTAATACACTCTAGAGTCATAAAGTTTCAAACTTTATGAATTTACAAGTCCAAAAAGTGCTTAAGACAAGGTCTTAATCCATTAAGACCTCCTACAAGATGCATGAAGCAAATCTAGCAAATGGGACCTCATTTTTATTGCTTAGGACCCCTCCTAGGGTCTGAAAGGACTACTCAAATCGACAAGAACAAACGATGCAGAAGATGAGACTTTTGAGACAAAAAAGTAACATAAAAACACCCACAAATGAGATGTGGCAAACAAGTCCTCAAGGTATGAACGTTATACCTTCTAACGATGGATAAGGATACAAAACTCCAAAATCCAATCTTGCTCCAACCTTTCAAGCTTCACCACCACCTTCCTCTTCCTTTGAAACAGACAAAAACCCACACTAAACCTTACAAGAGCTCAAATGAGGCTAGGGTTTTCAAGAGAACATGAATATGCTGATGGAGGCTGGAAATGAGAAGAGAAATGAGGCTTAGTGTTGCTTAAATACCACCCAAACCCTAAATATTAGGGTTTCCTTCTTTATCTAGTACGCCCAGCGTACATAAGTGTACGCCCAACATACTAGGGTGCGCCCTAGTACGCGTACACACATGTACGTATGGCATACTTCTCCTGCCAAAATTACGAAAATGCCACTAGGGCTTCAAGACACTTTCTCTTGGGATTAAGGACCAAAATTCCATAAATAAAATTATAGGGATGAATTTAGAAGTACCTTAATATCGGGATGTTACATATTGGATGTAAATGTATATAAAGCTTCCACTTTTATCATAGATATGGTGTTAGAAACCCTTCTGGAGTAGTTGGGTTAAGGAGTTTCTGGGATTAAGGGATTAATGGTTAATACATTATGGATTTTGGCCTTATTTGTATCTAGGGTTTGAGATCTTGATCTCTTTCAGTGTATTAATGGATAAATTTGGAAACATTATCCATTTAGACCATAGTATGGACCAGATCTAAGCTTTGGAGTTCTTGGAATGGAAGAAAGCAGGTTAATTCGTTAAGCTGCTGGAAACCAGTGCCCATGGCGTGGCCATAGGTCGCCATGACATGGCGACTGGGAATTTCCTGTAATCTTTTTGCTTAGGGTTTTCTTTGTTTAGATAGTTAGGAGGTGTTTAGCACCCATATTTTGGATGTAAGAGATGTTGGTTGTGATTAGTGCGGCGTTGTGCGACATTTGTGTCAGCATGGTAATTCGAGTGAGTCTCCTCAGTGTACTCGGTGGTCAAAGGCACCAATGTCGGCCCACTTGTTTATGTTATATAGGAATAGCACGGGGTGGCACCTGACATTTGTATGAAAGATCTGCAGGTGGATCCCGACAAATTATATGGAAAACCAGGGAATAGACCCTTGTAGTTCTATGTAGTATGTTTGCTATGTTTGTGATACTTGCATGGAAGACCAGGAGGAGGATCTTGGCACTTGTCTGTAAGACCCAGGGTTTTGGGTCCCGGCCTAGCAAGGAAAGACCATGATACGACTTATGGAATAATGGAAAGACTATATTTGGCACATAGCAATCTCTATTGTATGTATGGTATGTGGTATTTTGGGGAACTCACTAAGCTTTTTGCATACGGTTTTATGATCACGGTTTTAGGTACTTCCGGTATGAAAGGGAAGGGCCCTTCATGACTGCACAACATCCCTGGCGTTTTTCGCATTTTCTTTTTATGACTTTAACTCTAATGTTTAGATAATATAATTACTTTGGTTGGTGTTTGAGCAAATCGTTTGTATTGTTTATGGTTTTAAAAATGAAAATTTTACTATGAATTTTTGGGACGTTACTCATTGTAATGCCCTCATTCCCTGCAGTGATTACTCCTGTGAACCGGCTAGCACCAAACAAAAATAGATCCTTAATCAATAGCCCAAGTCCTTTAAGTTTTACTCAAAGTCAAAGTGATCAAAAGTCAACGGTCAACGGTGAACAAAAGTCAACCGTCAACGAAGTCAATGATCACCACGACGTGGAGACCTATAGGCCACGTGGTGGCCATGTCAGGACAAAATAATCGACATGATGGACTGTCACACCCTGACCGATGGTGGAAACGCCAACGTTGCAACATTTACAATTGGATCATAGTTAACAACATACATTGAACGTTTAATATACTTAAATCAATATATTTCAGACTTTCAAGTTTGGAAACAAATTTACATCATCATAATTCAAACACACAACGATAATAGAAAATATGTTAAGTTTATCGCAAAAGAGAGGAAATATAATTTCCTTAGAACCGATGTCCTACCTCCGTCTTCTTACTTACCAGAGAATAACTTTTTTTTTAAAATACGTCAACAAAATTGTTGGTGAGTTCCGCAGGTTTTGACTCAGTGAGTTTTATAAAAAGAAATCTTTATAAAACATCAAATGTTTAACCGAATAGTTTGTGTAAAAACATAGTAAAAAATGTTACTGATATGCATCATATGAGACTAAATACTTGTAATCCGACACACGTATTCATGTTAATATACTTATAATGAATAAGTAAAAATTAGCACATTTTTGTGAAGTGAAATATTAACTCTTTATTCTATATAAATAAACACTAACAATCTGTTTAAAACTCTACACGTGAATCCTTATACTACATACAACCTTATCTTAGTATGTATTAGCATTTTTTAATTTGAAATTTTGTGGAACAATAACCGAGCTATATGACTTGGACCCGCCTCCTTGAAGCGCAAAAAATAAGTTTGGGGCTTGTTGTCTTAACGACGCTTCATCAACGTCGTGATAAAAGGAGTATAATAAAATAAGAAGTTGCTGTCCGTTTTGTTTCGACAAATGATGGTTGTAGCTAGCAACCACAGATGTGGGTGTCAACCCGTATAGATCTATACACATATTCTTCACTCACAAAAGATTAATGGTTATTATAGAGGAGTTCACTAGGTTGGTGTTTTTAATTTTATGAATGAGTAACTTCCACAACAATCCTACTTTTTAGTTACAATTCCTAAGTGTTTATGTTCGGAAATTTGTTTTAAAAGTTCAATTACTTGTAAGGTAAATCAAAACCGTTTCCTATCCAAATGATGGTTGTAAGTGACCATAACCAACACATTTCCAATCATTTATACCATAAGACTTTTAACATGATCAATTTATGAACAACTTATTATAATTAACACCTTTATGTCCTTAAAGTGTGTGAATTAAACAATATCATAAGTTGTGTTTCTCTTATCTACAACAAGTCTTTATGTATGTATTTAAACACTTATAATCACTTATAAGGTTTTATGAAATGTTTCATTTAAGATCATAAGTTTTCATGACATATTTGATGCCTTTTCATGCACTAACTATACATAAGAGTATTATTTGACACAAAAGTTTGCATGTAAAACTCAAGGTTACCACAACACCAATATAACGTTAAATAGATATATACAAACTTAAATAGTAAACTTTTATGCTTATGTCGACTTTTTATGTGTATCCCCCCCCCCCCACGGAAATCTTTAAAAACAGTAAAATGGGGTCGTAGATACTTACTTTTGTTGCATGAAGTTATTCGGTTTGAGAAGGATTCGTCAGGTTTCCCGTTGCACTCAAGCTTGTGGTTTGAGTACTCTTTGGGATGTCTTAACACATAAAGACATACATTTACAAATAAGTTAGACTTTTATCAAGCATTAACTCACTTAAAAAAAGTGAGTTTTATGAAAAAAGGAGACAGTAAAAATCAAGAAATTACCTAGGCTTTGTTTGGACCTAAAGTATGTTGCCAAAAGGTGGTTGAAACACAAGCTTTTTTAGGGATAAAAGGTATCTTTATTTAAGGTTTTAATTGATTGAAATTAGCAACTTATGGGTTGATATGATTCTCGAAAATGGGCAACAAAATGGACGAATTTTTTGGGTTGTTTTGAAACTCGAAAACAACCAATGTTTGCGGTGGTGGATGTCACGAATTTTCCAACAAAGAAGTAAGAAAAAGAGTGATTTAGCTACTATTTTGAGTAGTCATTTTAGCGTAGCAAAACAAATAACTTTCAGAGGTGTTTTGAGGTGAAAATACCAAGAAAAAAGAAGGTGAAAAGGGTGAAATGGTGGCTGAAAACCGAGGGGAAACAACCCTCTTCTTGCTCTCGGTTTTATTGGCTTTCAAAGGGAGTGAATGGGGCTGAAAAATTATGAAGTTTGAGAGCTTTTCTTAAGAGAGTTTGCTGGAAAAAGGAAGAAAGAAATGAGAGGGTGGGTGTTCGAGATTTATAAGGGAAGAGGATGGAGGATAAGAACCAATCTTTCAAGTAAGATTTGATGTGATCTTACAAAGATTTGATTTCATTAACCCTTGCAACTTGGTGTCATAGTTTGGTAAGGATAGATCTTTAATAACTAACTAGTTACTAGTTAGTTATTAGTTAAATGTGATAGTTTAAGGGAGGGAAGAGAAGTAATCTCGTAAATGAGGGGATATATTGAGTGATCTTGCAAAAATTTCTTAACAGGATAAGTGCTTAATTGATTGTCTTGGCACTTGCCATAAAGATTTCCCATATCTTATGAGTTAGACACAATATTCCTTATATTGTTTAACTTTAAGTCATGAACCCATACTTGAACCAAATCTTTTTTTTAATTTCTAGAGCTGATTCTTTATCGAAAAAAAAATCTAAAAATATCTAAATTCATATATTAACATTGTGAATGTGAAAAATATTTTTCGGATTCACCGTGTGAATCCGGATTCACATTATGAATTTTCAAAGATTCACATTGTGAATTTAACGTAAAAAAAAAAATTGTATTTGATATCATTAGAAAAAGGATAAAAAGTTATGAATTTCTGTATTTTTAGTTTTTTTTTTTTTGATAAAAAATAAGTTCTAAAAGTTGAAAAAAGATCGGTTCCTTGGTTCCTTGGTTAATTATGGTTCTCTATTGAACCTCACCCTATATATATATATATATATATATATATATATATATATATATATATATATATATATATATATATATATATATATATATATATATATATATATATATATATATATGTTTACATATATAAAAATAGCAGTGTAGTTCTTATGTTTTGTCTTGTAAATGTTTTTATTTTATTGTATTATTCATAAACATTTTGGTAGCTTTTAATTATGCCTGATAATAATCTATTTTATATTTTCATCAATTCAATATAAGATCGTTTGACCAAGGTGTCATTTCGTGATATTTAACCGCTTGAAAAATATCGTTAACCACGTTCTGTCATTTTGGTTCGTACAATTGTCAAATTTCGATGCCTCACAACTATTAGGCACATGTTTGTTTATAGAATTTAAATTACTCATCAATCAGAGACATGTTGAAATAGTAATTTAATTTTGCGTTCAAATGATATTTATTTGTTAGATTTCACGAACCATTTTTAGTTCGGAAAAATATGTCGTAGTGGAATTTATCATTAGTCACTAGTTTAATTTTCACAAGTCCCTTTCTAAATAAAAAATATTAAATTCCTCAAACCATTTTTGACAAAATACTTATAGTGCTTAAAAATCAAAATATATCATCATACAGTCGTTCATATTTTTGCCAATTATATTACGAAAGCCACCACATCGTGGTAAGCCCATGGCCATGTCGTGTTTCCTAGCAGAATTCTATACTCTTCATTTAGTGCTTAATCCTTACAGATCTAAACCTATAACTTCAGATCTGGTCCAATTCAATTATTTAATGGATAAAGTTTCAAATGTTGTCCATTAGGAATGCACCACATGGCTAGATCTACAACCCTAAGTCCATTAAGTCTTTAATGAGGCTAAAACTTGTGCATAAACAGAAGATACTCTAAACATGACTCATTTTCTCATTCATCAGAAGCCTAGAGACCATAAGAGAATCATAACAAGCTTTGGAGTTCCTCCAAATTCAAGAGCATCCATGGAAGGGGCCAAAACCACCCAAAATGATCCTAAACTTGAATCTAGGAGAAGAAATGCCAAGGTATGAACTCTATACCTCAAATAGATTAGAATCAGAAGAGAATGATGGATCCAAACCGGCTCCTTGCTTCCTTTTACCAATGTGAACTTCCTTCTTCTTCAAGTTTCACAAAAATCCAAAAACAAGGTCTTCAATCAAGCAAACAAGCTCTTTATCATCCATGGAGGCTAGGGTTTCGTGTTGAATGGTTGGACTATAACATCCCAAAATTTATAAGGTAAAATTTTCATTTTTAGTTCAGCCATAAACACCATTTAATCATTTCAATCATTTAAAAGTATATCAGAGTAAAATAGTTATCAGAGTACAATTCCCAAAATCATAGAGTACGGAAACATGGGTGGACGCACTGCGATCAAGCCAGACCCTTCCCTCGCGAACCGGGATATCTGCCAGCTCAAGGATGTACCGAGTCTATTTCACCCCCGAGTCTATTTCAACTCATGTGTCTGCCCAAGGCCGTACCGGGTCTAATTCACCCCCAAGTCTATTTCAACTTATATGTCAACACAAGGCTATACCGGGTCTATTTCACCCCACATACATATAGAAAACAAGAACACATACATATAACACATACAACAGGAGTCACAAAGACTACAAGCACATAACATATCCTAGTGTCCTACAGTATATTGAGCAAAGTCACCTCAGTCCGCTGACAATCTAACAGATGCTCGAGCTACTGGACCGGAGGATCCCCGTGCTAACCAATCAAATACATTTGTGATCAATAATTAAGTCATAACCATAATCGGGACTTGATTTACAAATCCCGACTCCTAGGGTAAAAGACTTTTTTACCCTTCCCCTTAATTGGTCCAAAGACCAAGGCCCAAACTCAATGGCATTAAAAGCCCAATAACCGACCCAAATCCAAAAGACACCTATGGCCCAATACAAGGAAAATTCCATAAAGGCCCAACCAAAAGATCAAAATGTCAACTACCCATCCTTACGTCATGACTAGTCCTTGGTCACGTCGTGAGATCTCTCTCGTTCGATTCCAACTGATCCAGACTCAACTCAGTCAACTCGGACATCTAATGGGTTTTGAGCACTACAACATTCCTATGGTGTATAAGGAACCCTAATGCTTTGGATCTAGGTTTTTCTCAAGTTATACATGCAATATTAATCATCCAAAGCATGAACCCTATCTAGCATACAATGTTCGAGATTTATAACATAAAACAAAGTTAGATGAATACCTTTTTGTAGATCTTGACCTTCAAGAGCTTAGTGCCTCAATTGTTGCACCTCTAATGAGTCACAAACGCAAAGTAGCAATTGGAAGAATATTAGAGAGGTGGGAAGGCAATAAAATCGGCTAGGGTTCTTCTCTTGAAAGCATTTGTTGATTTCAGGGAGCTAAGGGTTCCTTATATAGCTGAGCTTCTAGGGTTTCAGGTAAAACCCTAATCTGATTGCTTAAGCCTTAAGCAGTCCGGTAGATCCTTCCAGAAGGTCTCCTTTGGATGAAATCTATGGAGGCTACATATAGATTTTCGTCCACCCCTTCCCAGTGATCCATAAGCCCAACTTGCAACTATCAGATAATTACAATATCAGTCCCTGTAATTTAATTAGTCTCTTTTGATCACCAATTAATTCAAAATTAATTTCTGATCAATACTAACTAAATAATATGATTTCTCAATTAATAAATTATTCTTATAATATATTTATAAATCACAATTAACCTCTTTCTCCATAAATCATACTATCAAATTGCTATGATGAAAGCAACCCAAAAGACCATGCTACTATCGGGTCAAGTACATACGAATTATAGTTATGGGCTTAGACACCTAATCCAACAGTCTCCCACTTGGATAAGTCTAATAACTATAACTGCAAGTACGACTTCAAAATCCAATCAGCGATCGTAGCTCTCAAAAGTCGCTGTCGAACTCTGACCTAGTCAATGACGCGTCCTTTAGATAAGGTATCAGATAATCCTCCGTTCTACAAGATATCACGTGGACGATGACATGGAAAATAATAATTCTCAATGTCCAGTAGTTTTGTTTCCCGACTTCTGATTTGTTTGACATAGAACTTAATTGAACACATCAATTCAGTCCTGACCGGGCGTGACACATAAGTCAACACAAAATCATCGAGGGGCCCAAGATATCACTTTTACCCTCTTAGGATAAAAGGAACAGATAAACTTTGAACTATATGCGTGTACTATTTACTTGTTAAATCGCACACAACAACACATTTTATAACACCAAGTTACTGATGCGTTTATGCATTATCAATGCACAACCAAATCGTAAACAACAACTCATATATCTCGGTTTAAAGATTATACGATATTATCGTCTCACAATCACTCACGATGAATTCCATGAAGTGATTCATATGAGCTTGGGTTTAATCCAATACTCAAATCTTATTTCAAGAGCACTCATGAACGTTGCAGCAAACCTTTGCTATGTCTAAACACTTAGACAATATACAAACCAATTCATGATAGTCTAACCTCATAACTTACTCCCAAAGCATGATCGACTGTGGATAATTTGAATAATCTAATTATTCTGGAAGTAAAACATGCAAAAGTGAAACAATAGTAAACAATTGACACAAGATAGTAAACTTTACTTGTAAATAAAATGCCTTTATTTAATCATCAAAATGTCAATTACATTTTATCTATTACAAGTTTCTAAATAACTATCTAATCACTAAAACTAATATCGTCCTTCAGACCAATGCTCCTCGCATGTTGTATGTGCTTAACCATGCTCAGACCCTTTGTGAGAGGATTTGTTGGGTTCTCTTCTGACGATACCCTCTTGACTACGAGGAGTCCCTCTTCTACCCAATGTCTGATAAAGTGGTATTTTCTGTCGATGTGTCTGGATCTACCATGATCCCTCGGTTCCTTGGATAAGGCAACCGCTCATTCGTTATCACAGAAAATCTCCATAGGCTCCTTTATGGCTGGTACAACTCCGAGGTCTCCAATGAAGTTCTTTAACCATATTGCCTCCTTCGACGCTTCGCTCGCTGCTATGTACTCTGATTCGCATGTTGAATCAGCCACAGTCTCCTGCTTGGAACTTTTCCAAGTAATCGCTCCTCCATTCAGGATATATACCCAGCCCGACTGAGAGTGAAAGTTATCTCTGTCGGTCTGAAAGCTAGCGTCACTATACCCTGTCACTCTCAAGTCATCACTCCCACCAAGTGTAAGGACCCAGTCCTTAGTCGTTCGCATGTACTTAAGAATGTCATTCACTGTGGTGCAATGAGCTCTACCTGGGTTCCCTTGATATCGGCTAACCATGCTCAGCGCAAAAGCGACATTTGGACGAGTACATGGTGTAGCGTACATGATCGAGCAAACGACGGAAGCATATGGTACTCGACTCATTTCCGCTATCTCGGCAGCGACACTTGGGCTCTGAGTCTTACTCAACTTGGTATTGCTTTGAATTGGAAGTTCCCTTTTCTTGGAATTCTCTATGCTAAAACGTTTCAGCACTTTGTCCAAGTAAGTACTTTGACTAAGTCCTATTAGTCTCTTACTTCTATTTCTCAATATCCTTATCCCTAAAATACAAGCAGCTTCCCCTAGATCCTTCATAGCGAAACACTTCCTAAGCTAGGTCTTAACCTCCTGCAAGGTCGGGATTTCGTTTCCTATGAGCAATATGTCATCCACATATAGAAGTATAAAGCTAACTATACTCCTACTAGCCTTGACAAACACACAGGACTCATCCTCGCTTCTCGAAAAAACAAACTCTTTGACTTTC
This sequence comes from Lactuca virosa, assembly GCF_052849685.1. NCBI lineage: Eukaryota > Viridiplantae > Streptophyta > Magnoliopsida > Asterales > Asteraceae > Lactuca > Lactuca virosa. The sequence continues at coordinate 477,508,059 of NC_136429.1, read as the reverse complement.
TCATCCAAACAAAGATTCCATCTGCGAGACGCTTGTTTCAATCCATAGATGGATTTATCAAGCTTGCACACTCTATTCGGGTACTTTGCATCTACAAAACCCTCTGGCTGACACATGTAAACATCATCAGCCAACTTCCCGTTAATGAAAGCAGTTTTGACGTCCATTTGCCATATTTCATAATCATGAAATGCAGCTATGGCCAACATGACCCTTATAGACTTGATCTTGGCCACCGGTGAGAAGGTATCATCATAGTCAACCCATAGGGTCTAAGTAAAGCCCTTCACAACGAGTCGTGCCTTGAACGTGTGCACCTTCCCATCAATGTAGGTCTTATTCTTGAAGATCCACTTGCACCTGACCGTCTTACGACCTGGCACATTGTCAACCAAGTTCCAAACTTGATTATCATACATGGACTGAATCTCATTGTCCATTGCCTCCTTCCACTTTGCAGACTCCGGGCCTGCATGGCTTCCTTGTAGTTGTTAGGTTCATCCAAATTTATTAATGTACTATCACTGATAAATGTATCATCCTCAGTAGTTATATGGAAACCATACAACACAGGTGGAACACTAACTGTACTGGAACGTCTCAGAGGTAAGGACTCGTCAACCGGTTCAACATGAATCTCTTCCTCAAGTTAAGCGCTATTGTTAGAGGTTCCTTCATCACTTGACTCTTGAAGCTCTTCAAGATCAATTTGCCTCCCACTGTCCTCTTGGCATATGAGTTCTCTCTCGCGGAAAACCCCTATCCTCGTAACGAAGACAACATTGTCACTCAGTATGTAGAAGAGATATCCAAAAGAATTATGCGGGTAGCCGATGAAAATAAACTGCTCACTACGAGGTTCAAGCTTGTCGTGAGTCTCTTGTTTTACGAAAGCCTTGCAACCCCAAACCTTGATATGTGCCAACGACGGAACCTTCCCTGTCCACATCTCGTGAGGTGTTTTGGCAACCTTCTTAGTTAAGACTAGATTAAGGATATGTTCGGCAGTCTCTAAGGCATACCCCCAAAATGAGATAGGTAATGAAGCTCGACTCATCATGGAACGAACCATGTCCAACAAGATTCGATTGTGCCTCTTAGCCACAACATTGAGCTGCGGTGTCTTAGGTGGCGTAAATTGTGAAACAATTCCACATTCCTGAAGATAGTCATGGAACTCGATACAAAGATACTCACCACCCCTATCGGATCTGAGCATCTTTATCTTTCTGCCCAATTGATTTTCCACTTCTTGTTTAAACTCTTTGAACATTTCAAAGGTTTCCGACTTGTGCTTGATTAAGTAGATATACTCATATCTGCTATAGTCGTCGGTGAACGTAACATAGAAGCAGTTAGCATCCTTTATGGTGGATCTGAAGGGCCCACACATATCTGTGTGTATGAGATCCAACAATCCCTCACCTCTTTCACAAGTACCAGTGAATGGTGATTTAGTTATCTTTCCAAGCAAACAAGATTCGCACATGTCATCTGACGTTAGTTCAAACGACTCCAACACTCCATCCTTTTGGAGTTGGGCTATGCGCTTCTTGTTGACATGTCCAAGACGACAATGCCACAAGCATGCCTTATCTAAACCATTAGATGAATCGATATGCAACACATTATTTCCTAAGTTGTCTACAACCATCACAGTTTCATATACACCATTACAAGGCAATGCTTCAAAATATAAAGTACCATTATATAAAGCATTAATAGAACCAATTTCATTATTGAATGATAATCTAAAACCTTGTTTGTACAAACCATGAAAAGAAATAATATTCCTCGTCATTTCTAACGAGTAGCAACAATCATTCAACTCTAAACCTAACCCACTACTAAGCACTAAGGAGTAAATCTCGATCTTGATGACAAGCGATGATTTCCTATTCCCCATTATCAGGTTCATCTTCCTATGCTCCACATCCCTACTTCTTCTTAGCACCTGCAAATCATAACAAATGTGAAAACCACATCCTGTATCAAGGATCCAAGAACTAGTATGTGATGATTTATTAGATCGAATAGTAAAAATAGCTACGAAGGAAGGTTTTCTCTTCCCATCCTTGATGTCCTACAAGTATTTAGGGCAGCTTCGGTTCCAATGCCCTTCGTCATGACAGTAGAAGCATTATGCTTCTTTTGGATCGGATGAAGGAGTAGCAGAACCACTTTTTCCTTTGGATCCATTTGAAGAAGATCCATCATGAGACTTTCCCTTGTGATTCTTAGAGGGAGCTTTCCTCTTCTTCCCCTTCCCATGTCCAATAGCCAGGACTGGGGCAGCAGGAGCAGGAGTGGTTGTGACACCTTTGCCTTTCAACCCACTTTCAGTAGTTCTCAACAAACCTTGACGTTTGCTCAAGGTGACTTCCTCCTTGTTCAGATCATAAGTCATCTTGAACTGATCGTAACAAGGAGGCAAAGAGTGGAGAATGATATCAATCTCCAAATCTTTGTCAAAGCTCACATTCAGCTTGAGCAAACGATCCACATACCTTTGCATTCTTTGCAAGTGGCTCGTGATTGACTCTCCATCTTTCATCTTTCTTGACGCGCATGAACATTACCAAATCTTGAAATTATGACAATTATCTTAGAAATTGGATTAGCATGAACATTACCACATCAAAAACAAGTTTATAAGTCCGAAAACATCTTAGGGTAATGTTCCTAGTCCAATTCCAGCCAAAACAATCGAATATATGCATCCAACTCGATTTTTCAGCTACTTTTGCAAGTATAACAACAAAACAAGCCTAGGCTCTGATACCACTGTTGGGTTATGAGCATTCTAACACTCCTAAGTGTACATGCAACCCTAAATACCTTGGATCTATGTTTTCTCTATTATACATACAATTATGAACATCCAAGGTATTATCCTAATCTAGCATACAAAATAATAAATATAAGAAGATAGAATACATACCTCTTTGATGTAGAATGTATTCATGAAGCTTGAGTGCCTAGTGCCCCAAGTGTGACACCTCAAATGGTTCACACAACACCAAATACACTTGGAATAACTTGAGAGAAACTTGAACACTCCTTAAAATCGTCTAGCCCTCACACTCACACATTAGTGCACGATTTCTTGAGCCATGGGATTCTTTTATATGGTGGCTATTAGGGTTACACCATGTAACTCATAACTTTACCCATTCCTTATGCTCCATGGATTTTAACCTCCATGGAGTATCCATGGGTCACCCCATGGACTTAGTCCAACATAAGGAATCTTGGATCACAAGCCCACATATATAAGAATGAATGATTTACACAATCAACCCATATATTTAATTAGTCTCCTTTTGATCACTTAATTAATTCCAAATTAATTCTTGATCAATACTAATTAAATAACCTTATTAATATATTAGAACTTATAATATATTAACCAACCTTAAGTGTTATTTCTCTCATTATAGTCTATCCAAATGCATGATGCCATGCAACCCAAATGGATCATGTCGGGTCGGGTCAAGTCTTACCAATTATAGTTATGGACTTAGACATTAATCCAACAGTAATATGGTCCGTCCTTCTTGACTTCAAACTTCTTTTCCATTCCACGTAACGCTTCGCTTGTTCTGTTTTCTATCTTCATGGCATTGAACTGGGCAGCTTTGATTTGCGAGGACAGATGTGATTGAACGGTTATCGAAAGAGTCTTCACACGACGATTTGAGTACTCCTTTCGACTCAAGGGATCAGCTACCACGTTAGCCTTGCCTGGGTGGTACTTGATTTCGCACTCATAATCGTTTAGTAGCTCAACCCATCTTCGTTGCCTGATATTTAACTCCTTTTGATTTAAAATGTGTTGGAGACTCTTGTGGTCGGTGAAAATGGTGCACTTGGTACCATAAAGGTAGTGCCTCCAAATTTTCAAGGCAAAGACCACAACTCCCAATTCGAGATCATGGGTGGTATAATTCACCTCATGTGTCTTTAGTTGTCGGGATGCATAAGCTATCACCTTTCCATGCTGCATGAGTACACATACTAAACTCTGATTCGAAGCATCGTAGTAAACTACGAAGTCCTCAGTTCCCTCTGGTGGTGATAGTACTGGTGCACTATAGAGAGCTCGCTTCATAGTTCGGAAAGCAACCTCCTGCTTTTCTGTCCATTCAAATGGCACACCCTTTTGTGTAAGCATGGTAAGTGGCTTGGCTGTTTTGGAGAAGTTCTGAATGAATCTCCTGTAATAGCCTGCGAGACCTAAAAATTGATGAATTTTTGTGGGTGTCGTTGGGACCGCCCATCCTTCTATGGCTTTGACCTTAGAAGGGTCCACAAGTATCCCTTCTTGACTGACAACGTGACCCAAAAAGTTCACACTACGGAGCCAGAACTCACACTTAGAGAGTTTGGCGTATAACTTTTCGGTTCGTAGGGTTTCCAAGATTTGCCAGAGATGTCGGCCCTGCTCCTCTTCGCTTCGAGAATAGACTAGGATATCGTCAATGAAAACAATGACAAAATTGTCGAGGAATGGTCGGCAGATTCGATTCATCAGGTCCATGAATGTGGCAGGGGCATTCGTTAGACCGAAGGGTATTACAACAAATTCATAATGTACATAGCGAGTTCGGAAATCGGTTTTGGGGATATCCTCTTCCCGGACTTTGAGTTTGTGGTATCCGGATCGCAGATCTATCTTAGAGAAGTAACTTGCTCCTTGGAGCTGGTCGAATAGATCATCGATTCGCGGAAGTGGGTAGCGATTTTTGATAGTAAGCTTATTTAGTTCTCTGTAATCAATATACATCCTAAAGGATCCGTCCTTTTTCTTAACAAAGAGGACCGGAGCTCCCCAGGGTGAGAAGCTAGGTCGGATGAATCCTTTGCTCAAGAGTTCGCTAAGTTGGCTTGACAGTTCTTGCATCTCCGCAGGAGCCAACCTATAGGGTGATTTGGCAATGGGCGTAGCTCCCGGCACCAGGTCAATTCGGAACTCGACTTGTCTTTCTGGGGGTATCCCCGGAAGATCTTCAGGAAAGACATCTGGGAAGTCGCAAGCCACTAGGATGTCTCGAATATTGACCTCTTCCTTGGACTTATCCACTATGTGAGCCAGAAACGCCAAGTCCTTCTTTTGTAGATACTTCTGTGCCTTAATGCACGAGATAAGATGAAGGTTCGTACTGGGTTTGTCCCCGTATGTAATTAGGGATTCGTGGTTAGGGAGATGAAGGCGAACGGCCTTCTCGCAACACATTATTTCGGCATGATGGGGGCTCAACCAGTCCATGCCGACAATCACATCAAAACTCCTAATAGTTACAGGCATCAAGTTTATTTGAAAGACGTGATGATTTAAGGTTAGGGTACATCCTACATAGATTTCCCCAATTGATTCTATTTTCCCATTAGCCATTTCCACCGTAAAGGTTTCATTAAGCTTTTGGGGTTGTTGTTTTAGCAAGTGTTTGAATTTATTACTCAAAAAGCTTCGCTCTGCCCCGGTGTCAAACAGGATGCATACATATGAGTGGTTAAGGAGAAACGTACCGGTGACAACAGCGGGATCCTGAACCGCTTCTCCTTGACCCATAGTCAACACTCTTCCTGCTGCTCCTGTCGCCTGGTTGTTTGCATTGGGACAATTTCGCCTGAAATGTCCGGTCTTCCCACACCCATAACAGGTATAACTGGCTCCATCCTTTGTGGTGTTGTTGTTGTTGTTGTTGTTGTTGTTGTTGTTGGGCATCCGGTTTTGTGGAAGCTGGGTCCTACAATACTTTGTTGTATGGCCCTTCCGGTTGCATCTTGTGCACATCATCTATCTGCATTCCCCGTGGTGATGATAGTTACATTTGTTACACTTGGGAAGATTCCCTGTGTACTGTTTCGGAGCATTCGGCGTGGATGAGGCTGGAGCATGTGGTGTTGTGGTAGCTTGGGTTGCTGCATGGATAGTCACTGTCTGTTGTTTCATAGATGATTCAGAGTTCTGTTTTCCTCTTCTCTTGTTGTTCTTCCCTTTCTTATTCTCTTCTTCCTTCTTAACATCCGCTTCCACAATCTTAACACTCTTCTTACTGCCATGATAATACAGTTTCTTGGCCAATCTTTTGGCGCTATCAAACGTCTCAGGGTTTTCCGCAATGACATTCCCTTGGATAGGTGCAGTCAATCCCCAGATGAACCTCTCAATCTTTTTCCCTTATGAGGTGATCATACCCGGACACAGAAGGGATAACTCGCTAAACCTGGATATGTATGTGTCGATATTGGAGTTCTGAACTGTCAAGTTCCACAATTCTTGTTCCATCTTTTGTATCTCGCCTCTAGGGCAGTACTCTGCCAACATCATTTCCTTCAGTTCTTCCTAGGGCATCTCGTTTGCCACTAGAAGGGTGATGGCTTCGATGTGACCGTTCCACCATGAAAGAGCTTGATCAACAAAGGTACATGCTGCGAACTTGACCTTGCACCCATCTGGACACCCGCAAATTTCAAAGACGGATTCAATTTTCTCAATCCACCTCTTTAGGGCTATGACACCTCCCGTTCCATTAAAGGTTCGTGGCTTCGCGTTGGTAAAGTCTTTGTAAGAGCATGTCTTGGTAGGTCCTTGATTTATTCTGTTGTTTGAACTTCCAGCCCCCTGCCAGTTTCCTCCGCCATTGTTCCCTTGGTGGATTTGTGCCATGGCTGCTGTGACTGCAGCAGATACAGCTGCTTGAAACGCAGCTGAGTCGACTTCTGGTGGTGTCGGTGGTTGGTTATTTCCGCGGTTTGGTCACTGTGGCATCTTGCTGTTACGGAACAGAAAGATGTCGAGTATGTATTGTTTTTAAGTTGGGAATTTCGTGAATCGCTTTGTGCATCTAAGTGTTTCCATAATTTACAATAAGCAATAAGAACATAAAACACATAACAGATAACAACATCACGAATAAACACATAATCTTTTCCACTGATATTATTGGCATTTTGATAGATGAAAATTTGCTCGAAAGAGCATACATAGAGGTACAAAGTTCGACAGCATAACGACTCTATGAGTAGTGTAATCACTTAAACATAGAGTCGGTAGTACATAGGAAACATAAGGGAACATAGCACTAGTAGGGTAAAGCTGGTCCTAACACACTAGGAAGCGCCCAACGGTGGCAGCGAGATCATATACCGAAGTGTTGTGCCAACAACTGGGCCATCTCAGTCATCTCTCCAATGACTTCATCTCTTTCCTGTTCACCCTGGACCGCTCGTGCTTCCATGGCGAATAGCTGTTGTTGTAGTGCGGCAGCCTCAGCTTCCGGAGAACGATTCTCTCTCACGGGATTTCCTGGTGGGGCAGGGTGGTTCTGCTGTGTCTCGCTGGTAGGTGGTGTGACGGAGGCTTCGTCTGTGCCTCTTTCTTCCTCCATATCGTCATCGGTCCCATCAAACTCGTAGTCTGTGTCCGTGTACTCGTCGGGTCCAACGCCGTGTGCTCCCCCTTGTTCTTCCTCGGGGTCGTCCTCAATCATTCAGTGGGCTACAAAGACCTGATGAAACTGAATGCCCTGATGCTCCTCTTCCATGGTGACTGTGAGGGGGAACACGTAAGGAGGTATATAAATAAATTATTATTACTCCTAAGATTTGTTATTTATATATAAAAAGTTGGGTTGATGCGCTCTTCTTGTCTAACAATAGGGTATGCCTTAGGTTTACTGACCATCACGATCGTTCCAAGGCATGTGATAGTTGTATTACGAAGAAATGTAGTTGATCAGGCTACATTCATCCCTAATACAACTGTGAACAGTCCTGGCTTAACCGGGATGTCAGGTTATCCCAATCATCTTATTTGATTGGTTATTATGTTCATTTTTTTCTAAGTCGCACAAGTAAGAGTGTTTATTAGCACATTTTATTTGTTTTGTTCAGAGTTATTTAGTCCCTTGCTGGGTTTATAGTTGCATATGAATGTGTGGCTAGATATGCCAGTTCACTATAAACAGAGCTCTGATACCAACCTGTCACACCCCCGAACCAGACGGCGGAAACGTCCGAGGGCTCGCGTGACTTAAACTGAAATATCATCACAATGAAACATAACATAGTACACAAAATATAAAGTACAACTCGCGTGACTTAAATTGAAATATCATACATGAAACATAACACATTCATCACCAAACATTACATAGTACAACTGGCATTGTTTACATCAAGTATATGGTTTACATTACATGATCCCAAAATATAAAGTGTTTGGTGATTAGCAACTACAAAAGAAACTTTCAACACACTAGATGCTTCCTCGTTCTAACGGTTACCTGAGAATACAAGTTATTTTGAAAACGGTCAACATATATAATGTTGGTGAGTTCATAAGTATGTTTGATGTAAAATAGTTTATGTCGTTTGCAAAACCCAGAAAATCCGATATTTTCTGTAATAAGACTTTTCACGAAAATATTGTGATGATCCTGTAAGTATATGCGTGAATGATTTCGAAACGTGTATAAATGAGAAGTTTTGCATTATAGTTATTGAAAGTACAAGTGAATAAGATTGGTTTCCCCGGAAAACCCAATGTTTTCCAATAAAATAGTATGATTGTTTTGTATTATTGTATCGTCACAACGAATGAATATGATTTCCCATGATTACTTAGATGGTATTGGATCTCTATGTGAGTCGTTATAACCATGCATGATAATGACTAGTTCGTCTGTCTTGGCATTCTAGTGAACGTCGGAATTTGATCTTAAGGCTGTCGAGTATACGAAAGACGCGTTGGCCCATTTCGCATATGATTTATTTGGACCTTACTAGCAATGCTAATGCGCCACCGAGGCCCAACAACATGTAAAAGCCATTGAGGGTCCCTTAAGCATGTAATCGGGTCACAGGAGGCCCAATAACATGTATTATTTATGTTAGGCCCAAAAGTCATGTTAATGGGTCACGAAGGCCCAATAAGCATGATTAGAATCTTTCAAGCCCAACAGTTAGAATGTTTACTTGTTTTGTATAGTATTAGTGTTGCGAAGTTGTTTAATCGATATGTCGTAATAATCACCAAATTGTTTTATAACGATTCATAGATTTATAGAAATAGATATTTTTCTATTTAAACCCATAAGTTATAAAGTTTTGTATATTTTGACCCAATTATTTTATTATTAACATAATTGACCAAAAATATTAGTTTGACCTATTCAGCCCCTTATTTTGGTAAAGTTGGCAATTTTTAGCCCTTTTTATGAAAAATGACATATTAGGTCCTCGAACTATTTTTCTTGACATTTTTGGCCTAAACCCTTAATTAAATAATGTTTTAAGCCCAAAATTTTATTTTGGGCAGTTTCAGCCCCTTAGTTAAAAGATTTGCATTTAAATCAACACTTTTCGCAATTTTTACTATTTTTACCCAAAATCCAAAATCTTTGCATTTTTAGTCCCTTTTGATAAATAAGGCCATTTTAACCCCTGAAATAGGTTTATTTATGTTTATAGCCCCTGTTTTGAGAAAATTTTCCAATTCAACCCCCTTAAATTTGATTTTTCGCATTTTTGGGCCTAAATAGCCGAAAAGCCCAAATTTTAGCCCATTAGGCTAAAATTTACATTTTTAGTCCTTTAAAAAGCCTAATATTTATAAAAACTCTTATTTTAGCTGTTTTGACCTTTTGATCCTTGTAGAAACCGTGAATGACATATTTTTCCCCATCTTTTGTTTATTTATCAAAAATAGTCCAATAACAAATTTTATGTTGTAGTATGTTTTTTATAAACTTTGTATGGTAGTTTATCTTGACATGTTAAGTGAAATACATCCTAGATCACATATTTTTCCTTCTTGAACTATAGATCTCGAAATATCTTTCATTTTTAGCACATATTTACCATATAAACACAAGAAATCACAGATAACATACAAATACACATAGATCTTCACATTTACTTGTATTCTTCGCCATAAAATCTTATGAAAACCGAAAATAGAGGGGTATGAACTCACCTTGTGTTTTTGGGTTCGGTTTTGAAGAGAGAGATGGAAAGATGAAGTGATATTTGGCCCTAGCAACTTCCTTGAGTAGATCTCGAACTCAAGAAGATTTCTAAAAGTATAAACACCAAAAACTTTGTTTAAAGAAATGATCTAACAAGAGAGTGAAGTTATGAAGCTTGGATGTGTAAAGACTTACCAAAGATTGACAACACTTGATGAAGACTCTTGAATCCAAGCCAAATTTTCGAGAATTCCTTGAAGGAAGGAAGGAGATGGCCTTAGAGAGAAATGGAGATAATTTTTTTTGTGTATTGTGTGTATGTGGTGTGTCTTCGGCCGAAACAAGAAGAGAGAATGGAGAAGAGAGAGTGTGAGGTGATAGGTGCATGGATGTATGTGATATTTGCATGGTTACATGGGGAATAATGTGGAGGTGGCACTCCAAGTCAACTCTCCCCTTAATCTCTTCTTTTATTGTTTTTTGTTTTTTTTTGTTTTATGCTTGGGCCGAAATGGGCTAAGGAAGGAGAAAGGAATCACTTTGGCCCATTCTTGCCTTGGCTCGAGTTCATGAGGCCCATAAGGAAAACTTACGGCCCATTGGGCCCTTAGGGTAGCTCACGGCCCAATTTTTGTATAAAAGAATTGATTTATGGCTCATTAGGTTCATTAGATTTGTTATGGCCCAATAAGGCCCATTAAAGATAAACTTGTCCATTTTAGGCTTATAAGGCCCAAAAAGGTTAAGTCTCATGAGAGTGGGTCCAATGAGAGCCCATTTAAGAGTTCTAAGCCCAAAATAGTCAAGTTGGAAGCTTATTGGCCCATTAGGCCCAATAAGAAAATTCTAGTCCATATTGAGCTTAAACCGGGATTTTTAGGGTTTTCAACTTTACTTGATGAATCTAGGTTTGAATTTGTTTCCATAGGTTGAACTTCAAGCATAACATGAATTAGGGTTACGAGTTTACAGTAGATAATGTTTACAAGAGTACAGAATTTCCTAGCTAGAATGCTAGTTGTGACAATTTAGGAATTGATTCGGAACATGGCGTTTCAGAAATCCTAACATTCTAGGGCGACCTTCCATTGAACTGAAATATATAATCCTCAACCCACCGCAGAGGCTGACAGACTCGCACCTAGTCCTTTTGCTTGACTCCGACTAATAATATATACTCATGTCTAACCAAGTGACAACCGTAAAAATCTGGTCAAGTCAAAGTCAAACAAAGTCAACTACTCAAACCGATCAACTCAACTAGTGCTTATATGTTAGAGCTCAATCTATGTTTACTAATGTATAACTCTCTATCTTAATACAAAGTATCACTCGGAAGTTTCTGATGTTCAGAAAATCTAAATCCTAAATAGGGTGAGTAGCGTAACTACTCGATAAAACTCAATTTCGGCTGCTTCGGGGATGTATAACGCTCATAACATGGCGTAGTGGAGTCTACAAACCTAGCACTACTGGGCAAAACACTAAAAAAGGCTACAATTAAATTCTCTCTAATCGCTCTCACTCTATCCCTCTCTCTCTCTGAAATCTCTCCTAAATGTCTCTCAAAATATCTTTCAACATTTTCATAAACATCCGTGCCATCCCGACCCTTCAATTAGTTGAAAATCACTCGAAACGGGAAGATAATACGAAAAACACCACTTTGGAAGTGAAACGCTCTCAAGAAACGAAACCCTTTAAAGAAGCGAAACCCTCTCAAGAAACGAAACCCTCTCAAGAAATGAAACCCTCTCAAGAAGCGAAACCCTCTCAGGAAGCCAAACCTCTCGGATGCGAAACCTCCTGATGAGAAACCTCTCGGATGTGAAACCTCTTGATGTGAAGCCTCTCAGATTCGAAACATCTTTATGCGAAGCCTCTCGGATGCGAAACCTCTCGTATGCGAAACCCTCTCAAGAAACGAAACCCTCTCAAGAAATGAAACCCTATGAAGAAGCGAAACCCTTTAAAGAAGCGAAACCCTCTCAAGAAACGAAACCCTCTCAAGAAATGAAACCCTCTCAAGAAGCGAAACCCTCTCAGGAAGCCAAACCTCTCGGATGCAAAACCTCCTGATGAGAAACCTCTCGGATGTGAAACCTCTTGATGTGAATCCTCTTAAATGCGAAACATCTTTATGCGAAGCCTCTCGGATGCAAAACCTCTAGTATGAGAAACCTCTCGCTACGAACCTTCTCGCTGTGAACCTTCTCAGCAGCAAAGTAACCCTGTCGCTTCTCAAGTAGGGTTTTTTTACCAGTTTCGCATTTCGAGTCCGTTTTTGATGATTTTGACGTGGGATTTTCACCCAATTCATATTTTTGACATATTAGACCCTCTAAACTCATATATTATCAATATCTTGGAGATTTATTAAATATAAATCTTATTTTTGTTTAGGATAATATCAGGAGGACATAAAGACACTCTTTGACATTTCCCATAAAGTTATGACACAAGCTACCTTTACATCTACTTTATGTCACTATTCAAACTCTAGCTAGTCAAATCATTGTCCTTTTAAATCTTCTCCCAACACTCCATCAGATTACTTTAAACAAATCCATCCAAGAAATCTTCATTCTTCTTCTCCAAGATTTCACTTTCTCTCACCAAAAGGAAAATTCTCTCTCTCTCTCTCTCTCTCTCTCACTCTCTATTTCTCAGTCACAAGTTTTGCAAGGGCTGTTCTTGAGTATTTCATCCGTTTTTTTGTAAGTATCTTCTTTCAACTTCTACACAATCTTCACATCTTCATACCAATCGTAACTCGTTTACACAAATATCTACATATTTGTTCTTAGGATCTTCAAATCTTCAAGCATCTTTCAAATCTTCTTGGATTGAAGTCCTTCATACTCAACCCTCCACTCTACAAGAAATCACTCAAGGTGATTTCATACCACTACATTTTCATGTTTTCATCAAGTTTTAGGGGGGGGGGAATACAAGTTATAACACCAAAAACATAATCTAAACTTAAACATCAGCTGTCAACAGAAAAGTTATGGTCTGTTCACGGACAGTTTTGACCACGTCAAAATAAATATATTTTAAAAATGTTTTATATACAAGTAGTTCAGGTTTATGACTTTCTAAGGACTACTCACATGCATTCATACTATTTTTCGACAATTTATGGCGATTTTTAAAAAAACTGCCTACCATTTCAGAAATGATTTCGGACCAGTCTGTGAATATGAACATTTTCATACTGGTTAGAGACCACTAAAAATTAAAATAAAAATTATGAACAAAGTAGACTCATTTTATAAACTCTCAGAGTTTATGGATTCAGATTTCGACTTCGATGATTTTTCTATAAAATTTCTAAAAACAGGAATATAAAAGTTATAACTAGAAAAATGGTTTACAAGTTCATTAACACTTTGTAACATGTTGAGCAAAGTGTGTAACAATATAAAGATAAATGTTGATTATATTACATGCTATTTTACTTTCATAAAAATGTAATAATCAGACATATAACGATTTTTCATCACAACAAAACATTTGTAATAAACTATAATAGGTATAGTTTAGGGGACTTTCATACTACGGACTTACAAACTATTTCACTAAGTCGGGAAACAATACAAACACAATCATATAAACCATAATAGGTATGGTTTAAGAGACATACATTAAGATATCACTGTGAAAAGGGTAATACATACAATTTATCATTACAAAATGGTTTTTCATTATTCTACATGTAACTGTCAATATAGCTTTGTGAGACACGTCTTCAAGTACTTATATAAGTGCCAACGAAAGTCCTGACATTATAACCAGAGTCTCCTGGAGGGAGAGAGTGAGTTTGTGTATAGATCTATATTAGGACTGACAATTCCGCACCTATGTTGCATGCAACAGCTAGACCGGGAGGTCTGGGGTGACAAATGTCATAACAATTCTGACGCCTGAAGAACGTCGTATCAAGCCATTCGTCATATTAGTATGGTTATAATAACTCACAATTTGATATTAACAATACGATTAGTGCATGAATACACAAATAACTTCACATAGTTTTATTTAATAATAAGACTACAACACGAGACTTTACAAACTAGCGGGACATAAAGGACCCTTATTGCAAATTCTATGATTCCTTAGTTTATACATCAGGGTTATTTATAAATCATATCCGATAGGAAGTGGAATGTGTGATTTCCGCCTTACTTCCTGTTTCTTGTTTCGTTGTGGGCTTAGGGCAGTAGCACACAATTGATTGTACGCTCGATCTTGTTTATATATAACTTGTATACACCTAGTGATCCTAGGAGGATCATATATGGGTCATACCTACATACAAGTACAATACACTATTTTCTAACATAGAAACTTACATTTATGGAGTAACATTTATCGAGGTGCATACATACATAAGGGTTACATACAAATACAACTACATTATACTACTTTTCTAGTACAAAATAAATTACATTTCTAAAAGGACCAATATTGTTAACTCCGTGATTACCTAGTGAATATGTTAGGGTTATACACAATTAACATCCGATATGCAGTGGAATGTGTGACTTCCGCCTTACTTCCTGTTCCTTTTTTGTATGTGGGCTTAGGGCAGAACCACACATTTGACTGTCCATTCGTTCTGGATTATATATAACTTATATTCACTAAGTGATTGCAGAAGGAACTGCTATGGGTTACCTTACTTACATTTCATTTACTAAGAAAATATTGGATTTTCTAGAAGAACACACTAACGTTTTCAAGGAACAAAGAACATACTTTCTAATACAAAAATGCTTATGAACTCACCAACTTAAACGTTGATACATTTTCAAAACCACTTGTATTCTCAGGAAACGAGTAGGCAGGTACACGCACAAGTTACAAGAAGACAGAGCATAGTAGCTTCTAGTCTTAGTTTTTGCTATTTACCTTTGGAATCAAATCATCTGTGGTTCGAATACAATGTAAACACTAGATTATTTATACAATGGTTGTTGTTGCTTTGATTACTATTATTCATTTGTTATGATACTGTACATGACGTCCTCCGCCCCCGAACATTTCTGCCGTTCCGGTTTGGGGGTGTGACAGATTAGTGTCAGAGCATTGTTTATAGTGAAATAAGTATATCAACCCATAGAAGATATACAACAATAAATACAAGGGGATGAACACACTCTGACCAAGAGAAATACTTTTAAAATATGACAGTATTTTTATAAAAGTATACAGACATGCATATATATATATATATATATATATATATATATATATATATATATACTAGAACAAGTATCACAAGAAGAACAAAACAAAAGTATTTAGGAGTTGGACACTACAGTCAAACATAGACAGTTAGATAATGATATCTAGGATAAATATAGCATTGTTGAATCATAAAAAGTGACCCTTTTGAACTTCAGCTACCGCAACCTCTTCAGCTACCGTAGCCATCCAGCACCCGCAGTCAAGCTCCTTCATCAGCAACCGAATCCGGAGTCTACCTACCCCAGTCACTTAACTAGATTACTTTACTTGTCTTTATTATGATACTCTCTATTGTCCAGTATGCCTTGCATGCCTACTCTTAGAGATGTAATCTAGTGTACTTCTTGAGTCTTTATAAATAGAGCTCATTCTCTTGTATCTAAGATGGATAACTTGCGCATCTATCTATTCTGAATACACTTCTCAAGTTATTCTTTCTATCTCTCTATCTTACTACGCACCACTTCTTACTCTCAAATATTACTAGAATACAACTGATTATAACCTCTCTTCTGAGCAAGTCTTTCGTGACTTAATCACTAAGTTTGATCTTCCTTATTAACTCGGTTTGAATGCATTCCTTGTTATGAATCAACTTATGTGTATACTTGATATAACAATTGTTGTCATTTCTATTTCTTTACTTTCCGCAACTAACTCTCTAACTATCTAATTCTAACTTATTAATATTATTGTTGAGCTTTTAGATCCTTCGAGATTAACTATTCCGCAATACACTTGTTCTAACGTTTGTTCAAGTGTGTCTCTAAGTTTTTCTCTCAACAGTTGGTATCAGAGCCATAGTGGTTGCTTTTTGAAAGCGGAACAGTGATTTTCAAAAGGGCCTTCTATACCACTGAAGCTCATTTCTTTAAAAAAAATTTCAAATGGCACAATCGTTATCTCTGAATGTTTCCAACAGTGTTGGTGGTTCTAACCGAGCCCCAATATTGGTAGCAAATGAATATCATCACTGGTCACAAAGAATGGAAAGATACTTAAGGAGACTTGGTAGAGATGTCTGGCGATCCGTAGAAGAAGGACCACATGTCCCAGTCCTTACACCAGTCCAGACTGACAACGCTACAACCAGACTAGGAGGAGGTCAACCAGTCATGAACCG
This sequence comes from Lactuca virosa, assembly GCF_052849685.1. Taxonomy (NCBI): domain Eukaryota; kingdom Viridiplantae; phylum Streptophyta; class Magnoliopsida; order Asterales; family Asteraceae; genus Lactuca; species Lactuca virosa. The sequence continues at coordinate 477,491,709 of NC_136429.1, read as the reverse complement.
TCCCACCAGGGATGATCTCGATAAAATGGAAAATGATGTTGTTGCTTTTTATGAAATCTCCTGTGGAGTTGCTCCTGACAACTTCGATATTATCATAAATTGCAAATCAGCAAAAGAGATCTGGGAAGTTCTCAAGAATTTGTACGAAGGCTCAGAACAAGCACAAGACAAGAAACTTACTACCGCACTCAATGAGTTCAACAACTTCAAAGCTCATACTAGTGAAAGTTTGGAAGACTCCTTCAAAAGGTTCAACCTGATAGTCACCAAGTTATCCAATGCGGGCACCATCCGCAGTAACCATGAAACAAATCTTCAGTTTCTTAATGGTTTGGGAAGACATTGGACTACGGCTAAGATGATAGTCCAGGGCGATAGAAAGATTCACTCTTTGTCACTCTACAAGCTCTATGGAGAGCTGCAAGCACAAGAATCCACCGTACTCAAAGACTATGCTGACTTCGGAGGACCACTTGCTCTCATAGCACAAGCCCCATCGCAGTCACTCTACTCTCCCTCGTATGACACTCCACCGCAGTCATACGAAGCTGACTCAGAGTATGATGATGAAGAAGAATTTCAAAAGGCTATTGCTCTGGTTAGTCAACAGTTCAACCGTCTACCACCTCCTTCCTTCCGCAAGAATCAACAGTTCAACAAACCTCCATTCAACCGTAACTTCGGTTCCCAGAATAACCATTCTCAATATTCCAAAAGTTCTCATCCACCACCGCAATCTCAAATTAATCAACCAAAGGAGGTAACGCAGTCTCCTCAAACCACTGACTCCGGTACTCCCTCAGAAGACAAGACTGATGTTGTAATTTGTCACAAATGCAACAAAGAGAATCACTTTGCAAGAGATTGTAAGGCCAATGTAGTAAAAGACAGAACATTCTACCTTAGAATGGCTCAAGAGTTGGAAGATAAGGAAAAGGCAAGGGCATACGTAGCCCATGTCAAAAGAGACCATCAAGTTTGGTCATCCGGAGACGAAGATGAAGCCATCAGCAGTGTCAAAGGAAAAGGGAAAATCTGCATGGTGGCAACTGCGGATGATGATGGGTCTACAGAGCTGGAAAAGAACTACTGCTACATGGAAAAGGATGGAACTCTAAGCATCGTCGAACAGGTACAACTTATGATCCAAACTCTAAACTATAGCATGCATGAATGTCAGCCCTACATAGATGATCTTAATGACACTTGTGCTGCCGTCCTTACATTCTATAAAAAAGCCTTAGATGAGAAGAACATTGCGTCCCAAGAGATGTTCCACATGAGAGGACGACTGGATAACAAAAGACTCAAAATGGTTATGTTAGAGAAGGACCTAGAGTTAGAAAAAGATGCAAGAATGTTGAGTGAAACCCAATTAGAGATAGCTTTGAACCAGAGAGATTTAGCTCAGAGTGAAATTATACGCTTAAATATCTTAATTGAAAAATTGTTTAATGAAAGTGAAGCTATTGAAAATTTGGTAAACAATGGAACCGTGGACAATACATACAATTGGGGTTGGTCGAATGGATATCCTACCACAATGGATTCCTCACCCCGGTTCAATAAAGACACACTGTATGTCCCTCCAGACCGAGAATTTCATTTCCCAGTCAATGACACGACTTTTCCCGAAGACATTAAAACTCACTTCGGTAGACTACATAGTCTAAGCAATAATTGTGTCATTGAGGAAATTGTGCCTGAGGTTTCGGGTCACACATGTGATCAAATTACTATCTGTGGCACCATTTACCCAAATTCTCAAACCTCATCCGTGGTTGATGAAGAAATTGTCATTGAGGGCCCCGAAGTCTCGAAAGACTTTCCATCTCTGTCCTCAGACCGCAGTGTCTCACACTGTAGTCAAAAGTCCCACAAATGTCCCACTAAAGTCCCAACTAAGACTTACTCTGCAGTAGTCAAATCTTCACTACCGCAGTCCTCAGTAAAAGGAACCGTGACCCTCCAGGCGATTCATCATGAATTACCTATAGAGAACTTTGAAGTGGGTCAATGCTCACAAACCCCAGAATCTTCAAGTTCGGATGACTCAAGCGAACGTTTTCAAAATCATTCTAAAAATTCCAAGAAACCGCAATTGAACAACAATGACCGAGGTTCACCAAAATCATTGGCCTAAAAGGCCTTCAAAGAAGAAATTAGATCTCGAGGCACAACTAGACAAACTTTTTCGAAAAACAAGAAACATGTCAGATTTCCAAAGTCCAAGAGTCCAGAAAAATTTGTTTTCTCACACTACTTTTCAAAAAACTCTCCTTTCAAGAAAACAAACAAAAAGGAAAGTCCAACTTCAAAAGTCATTCCTACTTCTTCTGACACAACCCAAAAGGGTGTTCAGTCTTTTCGAAACAATGGTTTTCAGTTCTACTCCTCAAATGATCCTAAATGGAAAGGTATTTTACCCACTCCAACACTTTTAAAGTCTCGTCAAAATTTCAACAAATGGAAGGGTATCCTACCAAATCCACCAAAAAGGACTCAAAGATTTGCACGTGCTAAACCTTGTTCAAAACAAACTTTTCAGAAACCAAACAACAATCATGTCAAATCTTTTCAACCGCGGACCGGTAACAAGTCCAATTCATCCTATGGACTGCTGACCAAGCATAATGTCAGATCCAATGACAAAAAGTCCTTTTGCAAATGTCAGTGTAGTTGCCAAAAAGATTCATCCTATGTCAAATCTAGTTAGAGTCAGAAACGTAGTACTTTTTCAAAAACTCACAACACTCCAAATCTGCACAAACACCCAGGACTAGGAATAAAAGTTGACAAGAGACCCGTCCCTGCAACCTCGGTCCATGGATCTTTCAAAAATTCACCAATTGCCCCAGGGTCCAAACTAGTTTTGATGCCTAAACTAACCGTGTAATTCTCAGGCTTTGTGCAAGGAGGAACAAGAAGAAGAATGGTTAATTGACAGTGCCTGCTCCTTCCACATGACCGGAAGGTTAGAATACCTTCAGGATTTCAGGCCAATATGCAATGGTGGAAATGTTACAGTCGGTAACAATGCGAATGGAATCATCCGAGGTTACGGTGTTCTCACTACGGGGAACTTTTCTATACAGAAGGTTGCTTATGTAGAAAGCCTTAAATACAATCTCATCAGTGTTGGCCAACTATGTAAAGCAGGACATCGAGTTGAATTTGATGATCAATTTTGCTACGTAATGACAAGTGATAGGAACACGTGTCTGATCAAATCCCGATCCGAAGGTACCATGTATCCTTTGGATGTCTCTCTGATCATTGGTAGACCGCAGTTGTGCTTCTTATCCAAAGCCGTATCCGAAGTCAGCTGGCAATGGACCGCAAGCTAGCTCATCTCAACTTCAGGTACATCAACAACTTGGTCACAGGAGAATTAGTCAGAGGTCTCCCTATTCTCAAATTCAGCGACGATACTATCTGTCCGGCTTGTGAATGTGGTAATCAGTCCAAAGCAAGTCACCCTCTGGTAATGGATTCTTCAATTTCTGAACCACTGGAGCCATTGCACATTGATCTCTGCGGTCCATCAACCGTAGCCAGTCTCCATCACAAGAAGTACATACTGGTTATAGTAGATGACTTTACACGTTTCACATGGGTCTTCTTCCTCAGACTCAAATCAGAAACATCGCAGATTTTCATCAACTTCATCAAAGAGATCGAACCTCAGATCAAGCTTCCAGTAAGACGTATCCGCAGTGATAATGGAACCGAGTTCACTAATCATCTTCTCAACAGTTTATTGGTGTCCAAGGGCATCTCTCATAACTTCTCAGCTCCCTACACACCCCAACAAAATGGAGTAGTAGAAAGAAGGAACTGCACACTAGTAGAAGCAGCCAGATCCATGCTCAACTTCGCACACCTTCCTCTCTACTTCCGGGCTGAAGCTGTAGCAACCACATGCTTTGTTCAAAACCGAAGCATTGTGTGTAAACGCCTTAACAAAACACCATATGAAGGCCTTAACAACCGCAAGCCAAATGTACGCTTCTTTCATATCTTTGGGTGTAGATGTTTCGTGATCAACAACCGAGATCAGCTTAACAAGTTTGCACCAAAGTCTGATGAAGGCATCTTCCTTGGTTATTCCACTAACAAGGTTGCTTATCGAATGCTCATCAGACAAACAAGGCTGATCATTGAAAGCTTCGATGTGAAATTTGATGATTCTCACATCTGAAACGCCCCTCCATCCACTGAAACCACTGCAATCATGGAAAGCGATATTCCCGCCTCTTCAGGTCCTTTAAATATAGTTGAAGTCAATTATGACGATCTTTTCGATCCTGTTGAAACGGCGAAACTATCCGAAGTTCTTGTGTCACCTACAGCTCAACAACAACACGCTGATGTTTCTGGACCATCTCTATCCGAAGTCACTTCTCTCAATACTTCCACCTCTCCGGTTGAGGGGGAAAGCTCTACTCCGGATCTTGCAACAACCGTCGAGGTTCCAGTACTTGATGTTGCTCAAGTTCCTATCCGGAGAGAATCATTACCATCAAACGTATCTTCGGATTCGGATGATGAACTCATAGAGAACATTGACACGAGAACCGATCCAAGGATTATCACTCTCCCATCCGCAGTCCAGGGGGAACCTTCTCAGGTTCCAGAGGAACTCCCATCAGCAGTCCAGGGGGCCCTCTCCCAACTGTTCAAGAAAACTCCATTCTCATTCCAAACCAAGATGACTCGGCAGGATGTTCTCAAGTCCAGGGGGAACTGCCATCTCCAACCGCAGACTCTCCTGATATTCAAGATATTCCCTCTACCGCAGCTGCTGATCATCTGCAGCCCCGTCTGCACTTATGGACGAAGGACCACCCACCAGGGCAAATCATTGGCAACCCATCCGCAGGTATCCAAACTCGATCTTCCAAGGACCTATCTGATCACTGCCACTACGCAGCATTTATGTCCTCGGTAGAGCCCAGAACGATCAAAGAAGCATTGCTTAAACCTGACTGGATAGTTGCAATGCAAGAAGAGCTAGAAGAATTTCAAAGAAACAAAGTTTGGCAGCTCGTTCCGAAACCACGTGGTCACTCTATTGTTGGCACTAGATGGGTGTTCAAAAACAAGATGGATGAATCTGGTGCGGTAGTCAGAAACAAGGAAAGACTAGTTGCAAAGGGGTATAGTCAACTTGAAGGCATAGACTACAATCAAACGTATGCTCCGGTAGCACGCATGGAAGCTATCCGGATCTTCCTAGCATACGCAGCCCACAAGAATGTCAAGGTACACCAAATGGACGTTAAGAGTGCATTTCTCAATGGGGAATTAAAAGAAGAGGTTTATCTTCAGCAACCTCCAGGTTTTGAAAATGTTGAATTCCCAGACCACTGCTACAAGCTTGAAAAAGCAGTCTACGGTCTGAAGCAAGCCCCAAGAGCATGGTATGAGACTCTTTCTGAATTCCTTGTATCATCCGGGTACAAGAGAGGAGTGATTGACCCCACATTATTTAGAAAAGCAAATGGTAACCACCTTATGCTTGTACAAATATATGTGGATGATATCATCTTCGGATCGACTGATCAAGGAATGGTGAATGAATTTGCTAAGCTCATGACCAACAAGTTCAAAATGAGCATGAATAGAGAGATTAACTTCTTTCTAGGACTTCAAGTGAAACAAGTTCCGCAAGGGACATTCATTCATCAAGAGAAATACAGCACTGAACTATTAAAGAAATATTCTATGGACAACTGTTCTTCGGCTAAGGTCCCCATGGCCTTCGGTTATAAGATCTCTGCTGATCCCTCAGGTGAATCTGTGGATCACAAGACTTATAGAGGTATCATAGGCTCTTTGATGTACCTCACGGCAATCAGGCCAGACATTGTCTTTGCAACTGGTGTATATGCAACGTATCAGGCTGACCTAAAAGTGTCACATATTACCGCAGCCAAACTGATCCTACGGTACCTAAAAGGAAGCAAATCTCTTGGTCTATGGTACCCCGTAGGCAACGATTTCAGCCTTCAAGCATTCACAGATGCGGATCATGCCGGATGCAAACTAGATAGAAAAAGCACTTCAGGTGGATGTCAATTTCTGGGTGAAAGACTCGTCAGCTGGTCATCAAGGAAACAAAGTTGTGTATCTCTGTCTACCGCAGAAGCTAAGTATGTGGCCGCAGCCAGCTGTTGTTCTCAAGTCCTTTGGATGAAAACTCAATTATTGGACTACGGATATAGAATGCTGTGGATACCGATCTATTGTGACTCTGAAAGTGATATTGCTATTTCTCACAATCCAATTTAGCACTCCAAGACTAAGCATATTGAACTACGGTATCACTTCATCAAAGACCACATCTTGAAAGGTAACATTGAACTCATCTTTGTTCATTCTCATGAAGAGATTGCTGATGTGTTCACAAAAGCACTCGACTCCACAAAACTTAACACCTTCCTGCAAATGTTAGGAATGATGAATCCAGACCCACAATTCTTTTTGAATTGTTAGATACCGCAGACCATCCTTGGTCTCCGTTGCGGTTCTAACTGAAAGTTACTTATGATGGATGGTTCTGGTATCGCAGTCTAGGTACCGCAACCATATATCATACTTATTTTTCATGGGTCCTTATTGTTTGTTATTACTAACTTTTGTACAAGTGCTCTTCTCAGTTTCTTCTACTGCAGTCATAAATCTATCCATCCGCAATGACATTTGTTCATCCGCAATGACACCTGGTCATCCGCAATGAAGTTTCCATCCGCAATCACATTGATAATTTCTCAACTGTTTCATCAACCCTTGAATCTTTTGTGTGCTATTTAATGATCCTTCATTAAATAAAACATTAAATAAAAAAAACATTCCCTTGAGAAACTGTCTCATTCTCTTTCTGAATAAGCCTTGTGTCAGACCTATTTTTAGGTATGATGACAAAAAGAACATTTTTCCATAATCACATCCTTAATTTGTCTTTTCCGCTTACCCAGAATGTCCCATCCGTTTCAACTTCCTTTCCCCTCACCCCACGATCACCTGACGTGATGATGTCCTTCTGACCTTTCATTAAATGCAAACCCTCTTTTGGCAAATCTCAAAAATCTTTTTTAAACCGTTTGATTTTATGTGGCTGAGATTTAATCTCCGATTCAAAAGATTTCCTCCAATCGACGTTTTACCTTATCCTTTTTTTTACCTAGGGTAAAAATCTCATCCCTTTATAAACCCGTCTTCTTCCCCAAAATCACTTTACGCTTTCTGAACATTGAACCTTCCCTCTCAAATCCTTCAAGAACTCTATTTCTTTACTCTTTCTCTCAACCCTCAACAATGGTGAAATTCGGTATTTCAAAGAAACAATCCAAGGCATCTGGATCAGTAAACCCTACTGGTTCAGACTCTTCCACTATTGCTTCAAGCAACTTTAGAGCAGTGTTCGAAGATCATCCATCTTATAATGCTCCAACCAAGCTGATGATTAAGTTTCTGAAGAATCATCCCCTGTTTGGCCCCTTTGATGCTTTCACAGATGTTGTCCCAATCTCAACCTTCTTTAAATGTGCACTCTTAGCTTATCGCCCAATCGAAAACCCTCACGAAGTTCACCTTAACCTGGTTAATGATTCTTTGGTCATTCTGTCCAAAGAAAAATTTCTTTCTGCCATTAACGTTCTTGTTCATCCCTCCATCAAGATCTTCTCCTCATCCATGGCGGACGTTACTTCAGGCCTTTACCAAATGGGTTATCAGAAAAAGGTAAGGAGAATTGGAGAATTCAAGAAAAATCAATTGCCTGCGGTCTGGCAATTTGTCTGCCACTTCATCATCCGCAGTCTATCCGGCAGAACCAGAGGCACAGACAATATGGGACTGAAGCTTCTAGAGCTGTTATGGAGTATATTCACAGGACACGATGTAAACTACAGGCAGATCTTATGGGACAACTTTATTCAATATATTCCCAAGGAGAACCCAAGGTAGAACCGAACCGACCTCACCTTTGCAAGGTTCTGGTCACTCTGCATTTCAGATCTTCATGCAGATGCTGGAATCGACATGGGCAGTGACATCGATTTCTTTGTCACCAAGGATCTCAAAAGGTACAATCCTTCTTCTGATCAAACTGTTTTTGGACCAATTCGAATACTCCCTACCCACATTCTTTCCACACTTGGTCTTGAGACTGTTGATGTCTCAGATCACATTGAGGCTACGGAAGGTATTTCCCCATACCCTCCTACCCCGCCTCTCCAAGACCCATCCGCAACCATTAACCCTGAAGGTACCGTAGTCCATTTCGCCACTACTCTCTCCAATCTTTCTCAAAGAAGAAAGCAATTGGCCACCAAGAAGAAACAAAGAACACCCAAGAAGGATGCTCCCAAACGAACCGCACCCACTAAGAAACATAAAACCAAACCTACCGTAACCACACCTGATAGTGACTCTGATGAGGATAGGCAACCAATTGCTATCCTTAAGAAAAGAAAAACCGATACCTCTGGCCAAATGCGTGACCGGACCGATACTGAAGCCTCTCAAAAGGCTCCGGTAGTCGTTGGGGTGGTCGCAGACCCATTCAACACCACTATCATTTTCCAATCAGACTCAGAAAGTGAGTTTGATTCACGACATCGTGGAGAATCCCCTCCAGTTCACTCCCAAGAGGATGACACTGGTGGTCGCCCTAAGGTCTCGAGGGCTTCCCGACTGCATTTCTTTTCACATAAGGAGTTGCACTCCATCCTTTTGAACGTCACCCAAACACTTCAAACACCTTCCCAACCGCAGGGCACTTCTTCCGGCCATGCCAGAACTGAGCCTAGGCCAAACTTGACCACGGGTCAAGGAGACCAAGGAAGCTCAGGAAATCCTACTCTGCTTACATCCACAGCAGGTGGTTTAGGCACGGTGAGCACAAATGTGCAAGGATCCGTGGACCCGAAGGACACTTCGGTGCATTTTCAAGGATTTGACGGAGGTGAATCAAACGACTCATGGTTACGCTACACTCTGGTAACTGAGTCAGAAATCAAGAAATATGCCGCTTTCAAGAGGACATTTCAAGCCCGCAAGGAACAACAGCTCAAGCAACAACAACAAAAGGAGCAAGATATCCAGTCAGTGGCACGGTATTGGGCAGACGCAATCAATAATGCCAATACCGTAGCCACCATTCAAAAGGTTCAGGACTGGGTGGCCGAGATGGCTGAAACAGTCCTTAAAGCTCAGGCCGCAGGTGAAGGTGCAGGTACCTCCAGAGTGACTCCAACTCCACATCCAACTCCAACAGTTCATGAATCACAAGACGAAGGAACCGCAATTTGAAGTCAGTTCTGCTCCCACCTTCGGTCTTAATGATGAAGACATCCAGGAAGTTAACAAGCCCAGTCCTTCTGATGATGACCTCATGATGTTCGATGAGGAAGAGGAATCCAGTGGCTCTCACCATTCGACTTCTAAACCCAAAGAAAAGAAGAAAAAGAAGAAGAATGTTGTCACCAGGAAAGAATTTCTGAGCTTACAAGCGAAAGTCGATCAGATCTTAGCTGCGGTCAAGCCCACTCAACCGCAACCAGAAGACTCTCCCGGGCTACAGTCACTGATCGAACGTATAGAACGCTTGGAAACAAGGGAACGCTTGGCTGCTGAGAGAATTTCTCTCAAAGTGTAAATGGGGATCCAGTCCCTTGACAACAACCGCAAAGCAGATCACAAGGATTTTATGGCTGCTGCGGAACGCCTCATCACTGAGGTGACCACAATCAAAACGGATCTCCAAGCAGCCATTACGGATCAAGCCACTCAGTCTCAGAAACTGATAGCTGAGACTCACACTGCGTATGAGTCCACTATCTCAGTTCTTCAAGCAACAATCAATAGAATACAACGCTCCCTTTCCTCCAACTTCCATGGTCCCGAGATCCTCCAGCTCACCAAGGAAATACACAGGCTACTCTTTAGCTCCTCCATTCCCAATAATCAACAGTTGGCCGAAGCCCTCAAAGCTCAATTTCAAGAGGTTTTTGCGAAGGTTGATGGCCTTAAAAAGTGGCTTGAGGAAGCTTCTCCGTTGCATTCCTCAAGAGGGGGAAGTGAAGAAGAAGTCCATCACTCTGATCACTCCATCTCACAACATCAGAGCCCCCCATCATCACAAAAAAAACTCCTACACCGCAGCCTTCACCGCAACCATCTTATCATACTCCACCTCATAACCCTCCACCGCAAGAGAAGGTCACTCCTGAAAAGCCAGAAACTCCCCCTCACTTCAAAAACCTGGCTGAGTACATGTCATCTCCAAGCTCAACTGACTCTCCTGCCACCACCCAAAGGAAACACGATTGGAAGGCAGCCAAACTTGCAGAGCTTATATGGAGAGAATGCGGTTTTGATACTATGATGGACGAATCCTTGATAAACTCTTGGATCAATCCTCACCGCAGACTGCTGGATGAAGATTACAGACCCCACCTCACCTATGATGAACCCCCTACTGATGGATACTGGGATGTCCCAATTTCTCCAAATGCCAAATACTTCACAGTATTTGAGCATTTTGACCGCAGCCTTCCTGACCACAAAAGACTGCAAATGGAATTTGAGAGACTCATTCTTTTTCATGCGAAACATGCCTCTTCCATTGAAAATATATGGTCTAATGATAGACCATCCGCAGTCAAGAACTACAAAATCCGGAAGTTCATGAAGGCTGACTACATCCAGTATACCCTCACTAGAAGGGAGCATGACTATATCCGCACCCAGACAGACTTTCCCTGTATGAATCCGAAAGAAATCTTTCTTATTGCCAAGGTGTTCCAAAACAAGTCAGAAAAGCACCCGAAAATGAAGATTGCGCTTGAAAAGGCCAATACTTTTCTGAAGGAAACGGTCTGTGATTTTGCCAAGATCGATGCAGATATCTATCCTATCATTGCCAAGAAATTTGATCTGCCACCTCTCGAGTCTGCACCAATGCCTACCGAAGGCTATCAAGAAAGATCCTTATGCGCAACCAACTTTCCTGAACTTGGAGTCATTTTCAAAAGGAAGATAGATAATGTCAAATATTTCATTCCTATGACTGCCATGCATCGCCTCACCAAGAAGCAACTTGACATCTGCCAAACCGCAGTTGAAAGAACGAAGCACACTACCGCAGAAGTCAACTTCGAGATCTTAAGGAGAATCACCTGGCTGGAAAACATCAAGAAGTTTTGGTGGATCCTGATCAAGTTCCTCAAACTTGATAGTTGAACAAAAGTTAAAGAGGTCACTTAGGGGGAAATTGTTGAATCATAAAAAGTGACCCTCTTGAACTTCATCTACCGCAACCTCTTCAGCTACCGCAGCCATCCAGCACCCGCAGTCAAGCTCCTTCACCAGCAACCGAATCCGGAGTCTACCTACCACAGTCACTTAACTAGATTACTTTACTTGTCTTTATTATGATACTCTCTATTGTCCATTATGCCTTGCATGGCTACTCTTAGAGATGTAATCTAGTGTACTTCTTGAGTCTCTATAAATAGATCTCATTCTCTTGTATCTAAGATGGATAACTTACGCATCTATCTATTCTGAATACACTTCTCAAGTTATTCTTTCTATCTCTCTATCTTACTACGCACCACTTCTTACTCTCAAATATTACTAGAATACAACTGATTATAACCTCTCTTCTGAGCAAGTCTTTCGTGACTTAATCACTAAGTTTGATCTTCCTTATTAACTAGGTTTGAATGCATTCCTTGTTATGAATCAACTTATGTGTATACTTGATATAACAATTGTTGTCATTTCTATTTCTTTACTTGCCGCAACTAACTCTCTAACTATCTAATTCTAACTTATTAATATTATTCTTGAGCTTTTAGATCCTTCGAGATTAACTATTCCGCAATACACTTGTTCTAACGTTTGTTCAAGTGTGTCTCTAAGTTTTTCTCTCAACAAGCATGATCAACTATATTTATTTGAGATTCGACCAACATGTGTTTGGGAGTAATAGTGGTGTTGCAACAAGTTTATAACTTACCAACTCTACATGCAAAGGAACATTAGAACCAGCCATAAAGTTTAAAATAATATAGGAGTATTTTATGATGCTATACAATAACAACAAGTCTAAAAACTTATCAACTGCATATACCCAGAAGCTCTAGAATCAAACATACAATTAAAATATTATAGGAGTATTTTAGGCACTATAAATAACTTATGTGAAAACTAAAAGACCCCTATTGGTAGGCCTGTAATTGCAGAGTGTATACTCCAAGGGTTGGGTATAATGGAGATTTCATAGACTTAGAATTTGTGATCTTCGCTCTACTACTTGTTCCTTGTTTGGCTGTGGTTTTAGAGTAGGATCACTTATTCCAAGGTCTATTCAATCTTAGTTATATACAACTGGTATGCACTACGTAATTATAGGAGGACCCGGTAAGGATCACCCCATAAAAAATTCAAAAGATATGTTTTTATTAATCTCATAGGTTCTTTAGACACCCTTATTCGCGCATAAACGACATATCTCGACATCACAACCGCACTACAACAGCCAACAGAGTAGTTGAGGAGGAATCAGAAGGGGTTCACAAGGAGGATTCTTAAAAGGGATTTAACGAAGAGAAAGGCTTTGGAGATTTCGTTAATGAACCCTACCCTAACAGGAGCAAACTAGAGAGCACTTTATGCGTCACACTAGTAATTAAATAAACTAATATAACCTAGTGAGTTAGTGTCTACACTAATCACACTATTTGTTAGGCTTATTGCCTCTTTCATCGCAATTAGTAATAGTGAATCAAGTCACGAAATTTCATTTGAGGGTGGTTACTATTAAAAATTCATAAGTCTATTGTACATAGACCTTTGTTATGAATTGATTTCAAAACACTATAAAAGTTGGAACATGATACACACAAAACTAAGATAACCGAGTTCTTATAACATTCGACTTATAACCACTACTGGAGACTTACCACCATTTCATCTTTTAAATCTTATGGCAGAGAGATGCCTCCACGTAGACCAAACAGGCGTGTAAACAACAACACATTAGCAAATCCACCACCGCCGCCACCACCGCAGTATAATCCTGCTGTCTTTCAGGATAACGTAACAGCTGCCATGACTCATATCCATGCAAGTGGTACCAATGGGGCGGGTAGTGGTGCTAACAATTATAACCTCGGAGAAAGTCACGGACACCCAAGAGAGTGTTCCTAACCTGCTGGTTCGAGAAAACAGAATGGGTGTTTGAAATATGTGCGTACCCTGAAGCTAGCAAAGTAAAATTTGTAGCATGCACTTTCATGGACAGAGCCCTCTCCTGGTGGAACGGCTATGTCAAATCATTGACTCTCCCAGTAGCCAACGCCATGAGCTGGGAAGATCTAAGGATCCTGATGCTAGTAGAATACTGCCCACGGGGCGAAGTGCAAAAGCTAGAGCAAGAGCTCTGGGGTCTGACGATGAAGGTGATGGGTTTTATGCATAAGAAACAATCCTATGTGCTCATACAAACCCTAATGCTTGGATCTAGGTTTCTCTATTGTACATGCTTTGAATCCAAGACTTACAAACCCTAGATCTATCAAATAAGAACTGAAATAAGGGTTTAGTAATTACCTTTGATTGTTATATAGCAATAACAATCAATCCTTGCTTTGATTAGCTTCAGAAAGCTTAGTGCCTCAAGTGTTGCACCTCTAATGGAGTCACAAACACCACTAAGCAACTTGGATGAAGAAGGAGGAGAGAGGAGGCAGCCAAAACGTCCAGAAACCCTAATCTAAGAGTTGTCCACCTTTTTTTGGCATAAAGGGCTCTTTATATAGGTGTAGGCTATTAGGGTTTACAACTAGGAAACCCTAATCTGACTGCTTAGGCCCTAAGCAGCCCATGAATCCCTTTCTTTAGAGTCATGGACGAAATCTTATGGGCTTCCCCATAAATATCGTCCACTCCACTCTATGGAGTCCATTAGCCCACTCTTGCAATTATCTTATAATTACAATTCCAGTCCCTTAAGTTTAATTAATCTCTTTTAGTCACAAAATTAATTCTTAATTAATTCTTGACTAATATTAATTAAACAATATGATTTCTCCTTTAATATATTATTCTTATAATATATTAATAAATCATAATTCTCCTTAATTCATCCTACATATTGCTATGGTGAAGGCAACCCAAAAGGACCATGCTCATAATCGGGTCAAGTACATACCAAAATAGTTATGGACTTAGACACTAATCCAACAGTCTCCCACTTGGATAAGTCTAATAACTATTTTGCATAACTTCAGAACCTGATCAGCAATCATAGCTTTCAAAAGCCGCTGTCAACTCTGATCTTATCAGATACGCGTGTCCTTTAGATAAGGGATTATATATTCCTCCATTCTACAAGATATCGTATAGACATGAGACATGGATTGAAATCATTCTCTCAGTCTATGTGTCGTTTCCCGATTTCCGATTTATGACAACTGACTAATTGAACATATCAAATCAGTCCTGGCCCGGCTGAGCACTTTCCTTTGTCATCACTAAATCATCGAGGGGCCCACAGATATCGCTTTTATCCCACTTTGGGTAAAAGGAATGGATAAACTTTGACTCAAATGCTTGCTTGCACCTACTAATCGAATCACACACAACAATAAGTTTTATAACACCAAGTTACTGGTGCGTTTACTTATCATCAATGTGCAACTGATCAGCAAGTAACAACTCACACGTCTTGGTTTCAAGAATATACAATATTATCGTCTCACAATCACTCGTGATAAAACCATGAAGTGATTCAAGTGAGCGTGGGTTTAATCCAATACTTTAATCTTATCAAAGCACTCATGAACTCTGCAGCAAACTTGTGCTATGTCTAAACACTTAAGACAATCTACATACAAATTCACAACAGTCTTCCTTCATGCCTACTTCCAACGTATGACCGACTGTGGAGGTTCGAATAACCCAGTTATTCTGGAAGTCAAAACATGCAAAATGAAACGCAATAATAATATTAATCATATATGGCCCCAAAACCTTTGAGCGTAAATAAAAACACTTTTATCTAAACACCATATTGATTACTCATTATTCATTGTTTACTGTTTCAGAAAATCAACTTATCACTCGAATTATAACCACAATTGTCCCATGCTCCAAGCATGCACACTTTGGTTTCCTATGGTCCATACTTTATGAAATAGATCACTTGGAAAACTTTTCCAATGAAACTCATTTCACAGTCCCCAATATGTCAGATTCTAACATTTTATGCAACGATCCTTTCGTAAAGTCATAGCACAAAAGACATCAAGACTTGGCCAATGAAATTACAAAGTACTGTATCTGAAATTGTTACAAAACAATTATATAGATGTGATGTCTCTCACTCAAAGTATATTCCTTTGAACATCCTTTTGCATAAAAGTTTCTAATCTAGACATATTTCTTAATATCCAACTCCCATTAATGGAAACATTTCCATATTTGTCATATGACAACTCATTCTTAATAGAATCTTATCTATTCACAATAATGTCAATATAGTCCATCCAATACTATACTTCCAACTACTCACAAGCGACAAATCCTCAGTGAACCTCAGATCGTCCTTTGATAGTTGTTTAATTATTTTAGTCAGAACCAGTTCTAGTCCCTTTTCCCTCTTAATGCCCTAGGCATTTGGAAAATTTTAGAATGGTCAAATATTATAGCATATGCTATCGATCCTATACCCGAAGCGTATTGGACACGATGCATAACGTCTCACATAAAGACATGATACTTCATCATCCTTCTGCCATAATATTTTATGTGCCATGTTCCCACAATTCAAATTTTGAGAATGCACTATGTATCCTTGAATAAACTTATTAACATTTCTTGATCTAAGCTTTAGAATTTTGAAACGAAGTATAATATTCTCTCCCGTAATTATAGCAAAACAACTTTTCAACCCTTGCAACTTTGCAAAATAAATCTTTGTTTTCTATAATTAATATTGCTAACTTGCAATACTTACCATAATAATCATGCTCCCACTATCATGATGATTATTTTCTTACCAGCATAACATTTATGCTCCCACTAGTTTTGACATGTATTCAGAAAACAGCTGAACTTCTAGAGAACAATGCTTATTGAATTCCTTAAGTTCATATTTCTAATACCTGATGCTTTGATAAACCTTTATCTAAGCTTCTTAAACTCATACACCTTTGCCTTAGAAAGCTCACATGTGTGTCTAAACAATTAGGAATTTAGTTACTAAGTCCCAAATGTTCAGATCAATTGTCAAATCTCACAATTCGAATTATGAAAAGGGATGCCGTAATCATAATCGAATTTGAGAATACAATTTTCACAATTGCTATCTTATTAAAATCTCTCTTAGTGAAAGCATTTCCTCACAATCATTTTCATGAAGGAGGAAAACCTTATGACACTTAGATTTTATGATGTATGTGTTCCTATCCATGTGAATTTGTCAAAACGAAAGTTTGCAACAAATCCAAAACCATATGGACTGAACTTGTTCAATCTTGATTTCTTGCCTCATTGTAACATGAATGCCCACCATGTCTTCCAAGCAACTCACCCTTTCGTATCAATGTACTTTCCATTGATCAAGGTGCTTTATCTTTACGCATTCAAATGAGAACTCATAGAACTCACATGCATAATTAACTCAGTTGGAATGGCACATAAAAAGAGTATGTCATCCACGATAGGCTTTAGACCTCAAGTCGTGTGCTAGTGATGATCAATTAGGTTTACTCTTGATTTGTTCTTGAAACTTTTCGAGACCATTAAGACTCCCACTGACTCCTTGACATATAAGATTCTCTTGTCAGGAAACATTTCTTGACAAACAATTATTCAAGAGTTAGTGTAGCTTTTTGTCAAGTTTAACACTTCACACAATTGATCCTGGTTGGTCTTTGTCTTATCCAAGACATTACAACTTACCAATTTTAAATGTGCAAGAATAAGAAAAAAAAAATTCAAATTCCACATTCGTCGAGTGTTATAAACCTACTTAAGACTTGTCACTCATGTCAGAATCTTGACTCTAAGACTTGATATTGGAACGAAGTATGATTGACTTCTTGATTTAACCATTTCTACAATTCTCGATTCCTCTTCTTAGACATGCAATTGCACTAAGACTCACTTAGAGGATCTATTGAGATATGGTTCTTAATCATTAAGATTTATCATAAAACACAATAAAAGGTACTCTCCCTTCTTCTTAGAATAGAGAAACTTTTATCTTTCTGCCTACTTGATTCTTCTTATTCGTTCTGCTATTGATTGAAACTCTTTCAATCAACTCAGAATTATACTTAATCTTATAAGTATAATCATATTTACTAAACTTTAGTAAATTATGACGAATATCTTTATTACTCTTGTGGTGGACTTGTTCAACGCACAACCTAGTGTACTCGATCTCCTGGTCCTTCTCTTGACACTTTGCCAAAGAATTAGTCTAATTTCCAAAATATGAAGTTTCTCGTTCATCATGCAACCAAGTTGTATGATTCCAAGTTTCTGTCCAATTGAAACTTGGGCGATGAGAATCTTCCTCTATTTGGCAAATTCTTGACATTTCCACAAATAACATAATTAAGAATCAAATCCATTATAGAAACAATTAAACATCAATTTTTCATACACACCATTGCAAGGATAAATAAATAAGACAAAATCAAAATTTATTTTATTGCGGAAAAACTTGTCCTTACAATGTAATTCAACTGAAAAACTATGTTATTACATATTTCTTATCAATCTATCCTAACTTTAGAGTAGCAGCTCAAAAATCTGATCCTCGAGTCCATGCGATCGAAATCCATTTCTTCATGATCAGATTCAGCACGCTTCTGCCTTAAGCTTCCTCTCTTTTCTTCGATCCTGCAAAAACATCAAAATGTAATCTTATCACATCATGTATTTGAAAATCAAAAATAGGAACTTATAGAGTTAGTTATTGGATTTTACCTGGAGTAGAGCCATACGTCTTGACTCTCCCATCTCTCAGATCTCTCAGGTAAACAGGGCAGCTTCGTCTCCAATGCCCATTCTCTTGGCAGTAGAAGCAGATGGACTCTTTTGGAATGGCACAAGGAATTATCTCAGAATTTACCTTTTCTGGATTTCCAATGTCACAATTTTCAATGTCCATTGAAGTTTGGGAGTTTGATTTGCCAGACAAATTTGCTCGATCAGCACGCCAAATCATATCTGATTCAGCAGCTATAAGCAAATAGGTCAAATCAATGAGGGTCACATCATGGTCCATCATATAGTACTCTCTAACGAACTCACTATATGATTCAGGAAGTGACTGAAGAACCCAGTCAACAGCCAATATTTCTGAGATATCGACACCCATCATCCTTAACCTATCAATGTGTGACTTCATCTCTATGACGTGTGCACACACAGGTTTCCCATCTTCGTGTTTACTTGCCAAAAGGGCTTGAGTGAGCTTGAACTTTTCAAGCCATTGAACTTGTGGGTCGGGGAGAATAATTGGAGGAGGTGGAGGAAGTGAAGCATGTCTCTCATTTCCTTGATCGTATCGTGGAACGTCATCTTCATTTGGAAAGCTTGTTCCAAGGGACTTGGGAAGACCATTGTAAGATTTAGACATCTACAAAACGGGAGAAAAATTCAATTTAGTTGATAAAAATCCTTGATGTAACTCCCAAATGAAACATCAAGGCTAGGATCCAACACAATACTCTACAACCTAGAAGAGGGATGCCGTAATCTATTTGCAGAATATTTGAAGGTAGGTAAATGACGATTTACCAATTTCCACCATGAAAAACGAAAAAGAAAATTAAATTTTAAATGAATTGAAACTCCTAGATCTTTTGAGATTCATTGAACTTTTCAATGGCATGTTTTAATCTCGATTATGCCCTTCTATTTGTGACTGGGATGCCGAGGATCACAAACAAGGTGTGAATAACCATACGAATCACGTGGTGCACCCAATTGCTACTATCACCTAATCAATGTGCCGGTTAGCCACACACGCTCCATTGATCTATGATAAACATCGAGCCACCCTTCGCCACCAATGTCAATCCCAAATTAGTGTGCCGGTTAACCACACACGCTCCACTAACGTTTCGACAAAAGTACAAAGTGTAATTCCATGGATTAGCATACAATTCCACATTTTTCTTAAAGTAACTATGATTTGGGAATTTATGAAAGCATTTAGTTACTTTGTACTTCATTATACTTATAATGGAAGGTTTCGTCCTATCCTACCCGTTCGGCTAACGACCCTCCATTAGTCAAGAGTGCGGTGGGTAAGAGTGGATACCCATTCAATCGCCATTTTATAGGCAATTTCCTTAAACACCCCTTATAGACCAGCTTCGTGAATGAGGCCTACTAATGGTAAGACTGACTCTTTACTCATATATATATAATATTAGACTTTCAATGTTACATATATATAGTATAGGGTGTATTTTACACTTTTAAAATACTAGGTGGTTTTATTAACTTTCTCTTTTAATTAACTTAACAAAACCATGAGGGTGTAATTTGAACTTTTCAAAATACTTGAGTTTTAGAATTTAAATATTCAATAATTAAACTATTAATCAAAATTTTAAATTCCAAAACTTGAGGGCAAGTTTTGAAACATTTCAAAACATTAGGGTTTAACTATTTAAATTTCAAAAACAAACTTTTAGGTTCAAATTTAAACTATAAAACCTAAAGGGAGTAATTTGAAACTATTCAAACTTACTAGGGATCAAATAACAAATAATATAAATCAAACAATTAATTTAGTGATTATCTATATTTGACCTAATTCAATTTCTTGCAAGATAAGTTACCCAATTAATACAAATAATCAATTTTAATCATATTAGAAATTTATTATCTAATCAATTGGTAATTATCTTGTGTTTTGGCAAGGATAATCATTTAATTAAGATAAAATTCGGATTTTAACATCAAAAAACGATTTAGGCATCAAATCCAAGTCAAAACAGCAACAAAATCTCGAAATATCCTCTGCCTGACGCACAAACTCGCCGAGTCAGCTCTGAACTCGCCGAGTAGGGCCAACTCGCCGAGTCCAGATACTGACTCGCCGAGTTAAGTCGGGCAGAGACAAAAAATTCGATTTTCATCAAGCAAAACAGCTAAGCATCACATACAATTGAAACCAATCAAGGCTCTGATACCACTGATGGGTTTTATGCATAAGAAACAATCCTATGTGCTCATACAAACCCTAATGCTTGGATCTAGGTTTCTCTATTGTACATGCTTTGAATCCAAGACTTACAAACCCTAGATCTATCAAATAAGAACTGAAATAAGGGTTTAGTAATTACATTTGATTGTTATATAGCAATAACAATCAATCCTTGCTTTGATTAGCTTCAGAAAGCTTAGTGCCTCAAGTGTTGCACCTCTAATGGAGTCACAAACACCACTAAGCAACTTGGATGAAGAAGGAGGAGAGAGGAGGCAGCCAAAACGTCCAGAAACCCTAATCTAAGAGTTGTCCACCTTTTTTTGGCATAAAGGGCTCTTTATATAGGTGTAGGCTATTAGGGTTTACAACTAGGAAACCCTAATCTGACTGCTTAGGCCCTAAGCAGCCCATGAATCCCTTTCTTTAGAGTCATGGACGAAATCTTATGGGCTTCCCCATAAATATCGTCCACTCCACTCTATGGAGTCCATTAGCCCACTCTTGCAATTATCTTATAATTACAATTCCAGTCCCTTAAGTTTAATTAATCTCTTTTAGTCACAAAATTAATTCTTAATTAATTCTTGACTAATATTAATTAAACAATATGATTTCTCCTTTAATATATTATTCTTATAATATATTAATAAATCATAATTCTCCTTAATTCATCCTACATATTGCTATGGTGAAGGCAACCCAAAAGGACCATGCTCATAATCGGGTCAAGTACATACCAAAATAGTTATGGACTTAGACACTAATCCAACAGAAGGAATCCGACATTACAGCTTACACTGCCAGATTTAGTGACCTGGCTATTCTATGCCCTGGGATGGTCACATCGGAAAGTAAGAAAGTGGAGAGGTACATCTAGGGACTATCTCCTCAGATTCAAGGAAACATGATAGTTTCAAACCCACTTACTTTCGACAGTGCCAAGCGCCTGGCACAAAGACTCGTGGACCATGGAGTTCGCCAAGCCTTCATGACAACCATCCCTGAGCAACCCAAAAAAGGTGCTAACAAAAAGAAATTTTGGGAAAAAAGAAAGGGCCAGTCATCACAAGAGTTCTCAAAGAAGCAGCAAACTGTGGTAGTCCATGCTGTTACTGTTCGTGCTGTTGTTCCTGCCACTCCAACACCTTCCAATCGATATGTTGCAAACCTTACAAAGTGTACCATGTAAAACTTCCATCACACGGGAGTTTGCCGAGAAATGCACTGTAAAAACTGCAACAAAGTGTACCAAGTAAAACTGCCCGTTTTTGTAGGTCGCCGACACAACCAATCTCCCAGGTCCCCGACATTGGAGTAAGCCAAGCCTGTTACAGGTGTGGCGAATCTGGACACTTCAAGAGGGACTATCCAATTACAAGGAACTCTGGCGGGGATGGAAGAGTATTGATGATCACCGCAAGAGATACTCTTCCGGAACCACCTGTGAACAGCGGTACGTTTTCCAAATAAAAATATTTTAAAACTTAAATTTTTACGAAAACTGTTGCCAACTAAATCTTAATCATAAATTGCTTCCTCGTCCGAACAAAGCACATCGTTCATATAAAACTAAGGATCCTTGCAGGTAAGCTATGATGGCTTAGTGTAAACATTAAGGTCATATATAATTAAGGTTACATGCTTAGAGTGCACGATTCCGCCTTATTTCCTGTTCTTTGTCTGGTTGTGGATTTAGGGCTGAGTCACTTAGTCGACAGTCTTATCAATCTTAATTATACATGACTTGTATACACCAAGCGATTATAGAGAGACCTAGTAGGGATCATATTATGAAAAATTCATCATTTTCATTTAACGGAACACTATTACTGCTAGTACTCGCTAAAAGCGATACAAAATGATCGTAGTAGTAATAACAAGGATAAAACTGAAAGCACAAAAAGTACACACAGAATGCACTATCTCTCTAACAAACACTTCTTCCGAATCGACTTAACACCCGTTACAATAAGAAGTTTCAACGTCGTCATCCGACATGGATTGGCTTGTCCTCACCATACCAATTGTATGTGCTACGAAATGACCCTTCGCCTTAACCGACCAACTAACGAAATCCTCGTCACTCAAAACGATAAACCCGACACATACCTCAAAATCGTCTCTCGCTTCAAACCTCCGAAGTAATCATGTGAGGAGTACCACATCTTCCGTAGCCTTCCCGAAGTATTCCCAGGAGACCTTTCGAGGATACCACTCGTATAGCAAGTCAAGTTCAAGAATAGAGACTAAGGACAAATGCAGTTAACCTGTCACTACTAAGTGTATACGCGAGGGTGGTATATAATTAAGATTCTATGGACTTAGGATGTGTGATTCCGCCTTACCTCCTGTTCTTTGTTTGCTTGTGGACTTGTGGCAGAGTCACCCAACCGACGGTCTTGTCGATCTTAATTATATACGAATTGTATACACAAGGTAAGGATAGAGGAACCAGGTATGAAAACTACCATGAACTTCAGGACAAAGCTGCCCAAGACTATGAGTGGACATCCTACCATTCGGACGAACGCAGACAAGTAAACCCAAACCCACACACTCTCTACCGATCAAAACAGTAGACGAGATGGTGAGGATCCGCAGGAGCGCCAAGCGACGATCCAAATTCACTTAGAGAATGAGAATACCTGATGCAACAAAAATTTACCACATCTTTTCCGCAACCCCTGAAGTCCCACTCATAATGCTAATTTCGGGAAGGAATTCTTTGTAACGCGGGGATGATGTGACAACCGTAAATTTCTGGTCAAGTCAAAGTCAAACAAAGTCAACGAGTCAAACCGGTCAACTCAACTAGTGCTTATATGTTAGAGCTCACTCTATGTTTACTAATGTACAACTCTCTATCTTAATACAAAGTATCACTCGGATGTTTCTGATGTTCAGAAAATCTAAATGCTAAATAGGGTGAGTAGCGTAACTACTCGATAAAACTCAATTTCGTATCCTTCGGGGATGTATAACGCTCATAGGATGGCGTAGTGGAGTCTACAAACCTAGCACTACGAGGGAAAACACTAACAAAGGCTACAATCAAAGTCTCTCTCAATCTCTCTCACTCTATCCCTCTCTCTCCCAAATCTCTCTCAAAATCTCTTTCAGCTTTTTCAGAAACATCTGTGCCATCCCGACCCTTCAATTAGTTGAAAATCACTCAAAACGGGAAGATAATACAAAAAACAACACTTTGGAAGCGAAACCCTCTCAAGAAACGAAACCCTCTCAAGAAGCGAAACCCTCTCAGGAAGCGAAACCTCTCGGATGTGAAACCTCCTGATGCGAAACCTCCTGATGGGAAACCTCTCAGATACGGAACCTCTTGATGTGAAGCCTCACGGGTGCGAAACCACTTTATGCGAAGCCTCACAGGTGCGAAGCCTCTCGGATGCGGAACCTCTCGGATGCGGAACTTCTCGCTGCGAACCTTCTCGCTGCGAACCTTCTCGTTGCGAACCTTCTCAGCAACGAACCTTCTCAACAGCGAACCCTCTCGCTTCTCAAGTCCGATTTTTGACCAGTTTCGAATTTCGAGTCTGATTTTGATGATTTTGACGTGGGATTTTCACCCAATTCATATTTTTGACATATTAGACCCTCTAAACTCATATATTATCCACATCTTGGAGATTTATTAAATATAAATCTTATTTTTGTTTAGGATAATATCAAGAGGACATAAAGGCGCTATTTGACTTTTCCCATAAAGTTATGACACAAGCCACCTTTACATCTACTTTATGTCACTATTTACACTCTACCTAGTCAAATCATTATCCTTTTAATGCTTCTCCCAACACTCCATCAGATTACTTTAAACAAATCCATCCAAGAAATATTCATTCTTCTTCTCCAAGATTTCAGTTTCTCTCACCAAAAGCAAACTTCTCTCTCTCTCTCTCTCTCTCTCTCTCTCTCTCTCTCTCTCTCAGTCACGAGTTTGCAAGGGCTGTTCTTGAGTATTTCCTCCATTTTTCGTAAGTATCTTCTTTCAACTTCTACACAATCTTCACATCTTCATACCATTCGTAAATCGTTTACACAAATATCTACATATTTGTTCTTAGGATCTTCAAATCTTCAAGCATCTTTCAAGTCTTCTTGGCTTGAAGTCCTTCATCCTCAACTCTCCACTCTACAAGAAATCACTCAAGGTGAGTTCATACCCCTACATTTTCATGTTTTCTTCATG
The DNA here is from genome assembly GCF_052849685.1 of Lactuca virosa. Taxonomy (NCBI): domain Eukaryota; kingdom Viridiplantae; phylum Streptophyta; class Magnoliopsida; order Asterales; family Asteraceae; genus Lactuca; species Lactuca virosa. The sequence goes on along the minus strand of NC_136429.1, from coordinate 477,467,248 downwards.
TTTTAGGGACGAGGGGGGGGGGGGGGGGAATACAATTTATAACACCAAAAACATAATATAATATTAAACATCAGCTTTCAACAGAAAAGTTATGGTCTGTTCACGGACTGTTTTGACCACCTCAAACTTAATATTTTTCAAAACTGTTTTATATACAAGTAGTTCATGTTTATAACTTTCTAAGGACTACTCGCACGCATTCATACTATTTTTCTACCATTTATGGCGATATTTACAAAACTGCCTACCATTTCAAAAATGATTTCGGACCAGTCTGTGAATATGAACATTTTCACACTGGTTAGAGACCACTAAAAATAAAAATAAAAATTATGAACAAAGTAAACTCATTTTATACACTCTCAGAGTTTATGGATTCAGATTTCGTCTTTCGATGATTTTTCTATAAATTTTCTAAAAACAGGAATATAAAAGTTACAACTAGAAAAATGGTTTACAAGTTCATTAACACTTTGTAACATGTTAAGAAAAGTGTGTAATAATATAAAGATACATGTAGATTATATTACATGCTATTTTACTTTCATAAAAAGGTAATAATCACACACATAAGGATTTTTCATACAACAAAACATTTGTAATAAACTATAATAGGTATAGTTTATGGGACTTTCATACTACGAACTTACATACTATTTACTAAGTCGGGAAACAATACAAACACAAACATATAGACCATAATAGGTATGCTTTAAGAGACATACATTACTGTTGGATATAGTGTCTAAGTCCATAACTATATTTTGTATGTACTTGACCCGACCCGGCATGGTCCATTTGGGGTTGCATGACATTGCAACACTTGGATAGACAAAATGAGAAAAAGGACACTTAAGGTTTATTAATATATTATAAGTTGTAATATATTAATAATATTATTTAATTAGTATTGGTCAAGAATTAATTTAGAATTAATTTGGTAATCAAAAGTAGACTAATTAAATATATGAGGTTGATTGTGTAAATCATCCATTTCTTATATAGTGGGCTAATGATCTATGGTTTATGGAGTTGGGATAAAACCCATAAGGTGCTCCATGGATAGTCCATGGGGGTTATAAACCCATGGATCATGGGAAATGAAAAGTCATGTCAATTAGGGTTTACATGTGGTAACCCTACTTATGACACAACTATAAAAGGACCCCTTGACTAGCAAAATCGGACCACTAAGTGTAAACAAGAGGGCAAGCCGATTTTGTGTGATAGTGAACTTCTCTCAAGTTATTCTAAGTGTTGTGGTGTTGTGTGAAGCATTTGAGGCATCACATTTGGGGTGCCAGTCTCACAAAGTCATCAAGGAATCCAATCTACTAAAAGGTATGTTATTCTACTTGATTTTTATATTACAAGTTCCCGTAACATTCTACTAAAGGAATATATTATAATGTGCGTACGTCACCGTTATTAAAAAAAGTAATCAAACTTTTATCATTAATATTATATCATTATATACTTTTGATTAGAAATTTATTAGTATAATTTGCTGAATCATTGTGTTCTATGAGAACATATTTAGAAGATTGTCGAATATCAAGCAAATTTTTACTTTTTTTAAGCGAATAATTTTATACTCATAATCATTGTGATAAATTCAATAATTTGTAACTAAATTTTTTTTGAATGTAAGTTTTGACTTGTGGAGACCGTAGAAAAACAACAAATATTTTGAAGTGCTTTCTAGATAACATTGTATTTAATTTTTATTGGGTAATTTTATTGTAGCACCTTCTATCTAATTTTTTGTATCCGTATCTATAAAAATATTATTTTTTATATTGTGTTTTAAGCGGTGATGAGATGATGAATATGTTTATCTTCAAAATATTAGACAACGACTATGAAAATACTATATAAAAGTCTTTAAGGAGTGTTTGTTTAATAGCACCATTTTTATATATGATTCAAATTATCTACTTAATTGTATATTTAATGTTATCTTTTGAATAAATATTATAGATAGTCATATTATGTTAACTTGTATAAACTTATGATTAATCAAATAAGTTTTTCTTTATTGAACAACAGGTAGTATATTAGATTAAAAACAAGACTTAACGAAAAGCTCGAGCCACAACAAGGGTCGAATTTATTTTGAAGCATGCATCTCATTGAAATTGAGTTGCACAAACAAAAATATGCTTAGTCAATCCTAATGAAGGCTCTTTGTTAAACTCTATGAAGAATGTGAGAGAAAAAATATATTTTCAACACAAATAACTTTGTAAGAACACTTGTATGTAGATCAAACAAATATAATGATAAGATAAATGATGATCAAAGGAATGAATCTTAAATGGAAAAAGGACAAAACAATGAAAATGTTCATAAATTGTGTTGTATTCAAATTAAATATACATTAATAGAATTGATCGTACAATAATCATGTTTGTATTCCTTTGATTATTTATCCATTCATAAATAAATAGAGATTAACGCGCTAAATTTTTGAATGTTTACTTTTGGGCTGTTTAATAACTGTTGATTGAGTCAGGGTTTGGGCCTGACTGAGTCAAGGAGTCAGAGACTGAGTCAGGACTAACAGAGTCATCCAGGGCCCAAATCAAAAGCTCTTATATCTGAACTAGATCATGTTGTTTGATTACACATCTGACTGACTGTGCCGATTTGATGAAAATGACAATATTACCCTTTTGTTCTATTTCGTGTTGAATCAAATGTTTATGTTTCATAGAATGAATTCAAAGTACACTATCCAAATGAGGAAAAACTGATGTTGCAAGTAAGTCTAGTTGTGTGTAGTGTGCTTAATACATGTGTATTTATAGTGTAACATTTCGTTTAAAATTTAATAAATTAATAAAGTTAAATAAATAAATAAAATTAAATAAATAAAATAAATAAATAATATCCCTAAAACCCCGAGATGTATTTTATATCTTATTTTATTTTAGTCCTAAAGTCGTAATAATTGATCAGTGTTAGCCAGGGGAGTTAAATATTATTATTTCTGGAATTTGGAGTCTAAATTGTAACAATTGGACTTATAAGGTAAAGAATTTCGTGAGCAAGGACTGTTTGGTAAATTTCAGATATGATTTGTAAAAAAAAAAGAGAGAGAGGGTCCGGAAATGTAAAGTTTGCTAGAAGTTTGATTGTTGGGGACGGGGGCATAAACCCGTCACCCTTCCTTTTCACCCTCGTTTCATTTTTCTCCCTACAAACCCTAACCCTAAATGACTCTAGTCACTACCTTATCACCCCTCCAACTTCCATCCGTCACCGCCACCTCATTATTGTCGTCATGAGCCACCAAATCGAACCGAGCACCGTCGCTGCAGTTTCACTGCTGACGAAGAAGAAGATCGGTGTTGGATATCGTATCAGTGGCGAGATTGAAGGATCCGAATGTTGGATTAATGTCTAAGTCCATAACTATATTTGGTATGTACTTGACCCGACCCAACATGGTCCATTTGGGTTGCACTTCACCGACATAATTTATATGGATAGTCTTTTGAGATTAGTATATTTATGATTTATATTAATATATTATAAGTTCTAATATATTAATATATAATCATATTATTTAATTAGTATTGATCAAGATTAATTTATAATTAATTAAGTGATCAAAAGGAACTAATTAAATATGGACTCTTAGATATATATATATATATATATATATGTGTAGTGGGCCAAGTTCATTTAGGTTGGGCTAAGTCTTCATGGATAGTCCATGGAGCTTTAATCCATGGATCCTAGGAAATGAAAGGTCATGGGTATTAGGGTTTAACCCTAATCCTCCACACTATATAAAGGGTCTTATGGTTCATGAAATTATGCTAGTGGCTAGTGTGGATACACTAAAGAGGGCAATAACCGATTTCATAGTGTGAGCCAAGTATCCATATTCTCTAAAGGTTCTTCCAAGGTGTTTTGGTGATTTGTGATTCCACTTGAGGCTTCCACACTATTGGGGCTAAGCTCTTAAAGCTTGAAGACATCAAGCTACATCAAAATGTATGTCATCTAACTAGAACTTTGTAGTATAGGTGCTTCATAATATGCAAGTTAGGATGAAACCTTGGAATATTTAATATTTGCATGTATAATAGAGAAAACATAGATCCAAGGTTTATAGGGTTGCATGTACACCATAGGAGTGTTAGAATGCTCAAAGCTAACAGTGGTATCAGAGTCATAGGTTGTTTTTTGTTATATTGATGCAAATGTTTTATTTTCAAGTTGAAAAAAAAAGGAAAAAAAACATGACGTTTGTCAAATTTTAAGATAATTACTTGTTTTGTGAAAAACGAATTATTTGTAAAATTTGAATCATTTGTTATATGAGTTGAATTAGGTCAAATTTAGTAAAAGATAAAATAATATGATTATTTTATTAGTTTTAAAAGTTTGATCTAAATGTTTTAAGGAGTTACAAATTTTGTCATAAAATTTGGGAGCTCAAAAGTTTTTTTTAAAGTTGTGATCTTAAGGGTTTTTGAAACTTCCATAAGTTATGGATATGAAAGTTTTTTTTAAAAAAAAAAATTTGATTCAAAGTTTTTATCGAGTTACAAAATTTGGTGTTAATGTTTTAAATAATTCCATAACTTGTTCTTAAGTTATGGAACATGGAAAGTTTCATCATAAAACACCATTAATTCCATAAGTTATGGAATCCAAAGGTTTTCAAGAATTACAAAATTTGCCCTCAAGTTTTGGAATTTGAGAAAAGTTTTTTATGAAAAAAAGAATTGAATTCTAAAACTCTTGGGTTCATAACTTAAACAATTAATTAAATGGTTTTAATTTTGAGTTTAATAATTGGAATTATGATGTTTTGTTGAATAGTTCAAATTAACTCTTATGGACTTTATTAATAGTTAATTAAAGCGTTTAATTAAAAGAGTATTATTAATCCATAAATATATGGTTTGAGTTTAATTAAATTAAAAGTCTAGTTTAATTAATAGATTAAACCACCAAGTATTTTAAATGTCTAAAATACACCCTTATATTATTATAATATTAAAAGTTTAATATATTATATGTATAAGAGCAAGTCGTCTTACCATTAGTAGGCCTCATTCACGAAGCCGGCTATAAGGGGGGTATAAGGGTACTGCCTATAAAATGGCAGTTTAATGGGTGTCCACTCTCACTCACCGCTTCCTTGACCGGTGGAGGGTCGTTAGCCGAACAGGTAGGACAAAGACTATAATTCTCCCTTCATTATAAGTATAATGATAAATACTAAGTAACTAAACACTTATAAATTCCCAATCTTAGTTACTTAGGAAAATGTGAATAAGGTGCTAATCCATGAAATTACACTTTGCACTTTGTTTAAGCTGTTAGTGGAGCGTGTGTGGTTAACCGGCACACTAACCTGGACTTAACAAGGTAGGCAAAGGGTAACTTAATGTTTATCATAGTATCGTTGGAGCGTGTGTGGTTAACCGGCACATCGATTGAGGGGTAAATATTAAGGGTATCAAGTATATTTGCATGGTTACTTCACACCTTGTTTTGTGATCCTCGGCATCCCAGTCACAAAACTTGAAGGGCACACTCAAGATTGAAACATGCCATTGAAAAGTTCAATGAATCTCAAAAGAATCTAGGAGTTTCAAAACCAATTAAAACCTAATAATACATTTCGTTTATCTTGGTGGAAATTGGTGAATCGTCATTCACCTACCTTCAAATATTTTATAGCTTGGATTACAGCATCCCTCTTCCAAGTTATAAAATAGTTTGTTGGGTCCTAGCCTTAATATATCATATTGGGTGTTATATTAAGGACTTAAATCAACTTTACGTGAATTTCTCCCATTGTTGATGTCTGGTTTAGACAACAATGATCTTTCCAAACCAAGCTTTCCTAATGAATATGACTTCCCGAGTTTGGCTCATGGAAGTCATACTTCTCTTCCTCCACCTCCTCCAATTATTCTCCCTAATCCACAAGTTCAAGGTCACTCAAGCCCTAATGGCAAGCAAGGTCTATGTGTGATCACATCTTAGAGATGAAGTCACATATTAACAAGCCGGGAGAGTTGGGTGTCAAAGACTTGAGAAAGTTGGATGTTCAATCACTTTTTAAGTCACATAGTGAGTTCCTTTGGGACTACTATGAAACAGACTATGACATGAACCTTAATGATCATATATGTTTGCTTGGTCCTGCTGAATCAGCAATGATTTGGAACGATAGTAAAGCAAATTTGATTAGAAGATCAACTTCCCAAAAACTTTATGGACAGTGACAATGGTGACACTGGAAATCCAGAAAAAGCATTCTCTTCCCAATGGAAAGGGATTGGCCATAGTCAACCCGGTTGACCAAATGGTAAAGAGAAAGGCTAAGTCTGAGATAGTCCCATTACCAAAGGGTCCATATGTTTATTTTGCCAAAGGAAGGGGCGTTGATTGCAAAGCTGCCAAATTTACCTAAGGATGTTAAAGTCAATAAGTTTAACTCTACATCAGGTAGAGCCCATTATCTAACTCTGTTAAGTTCTATTCTGAGATCCTCATTACATGATGTGACTGGGTCACATGTTGATGTTTTAAGAATCAAAGAATAGAGAGAAATCTTAAAGGAAGTATATGATGATTCTGATCGCAAAGGTTGATTTCGATCGCATCAGAATTTTGAGCAGTTGCTTAAGAAGTTATGATATATTGCTAAGGAATAGACAACAACAATTTTCCATGTGGATTGTAAGGATAAGTTTTTCCGCAAAGTTTTAAAATAAAAGAAAATTGTTTAGTTTTATTTATTTGAAGTATCCTTACAATGGAATTTGTGGAAAATTGTTGCTTATATGATTCCACTGACAGCAATATTGGAAAATCGATTTGATTCTTTCATTTGTGGTAGTGTCTAAATTTACCAAATCAGGAAAGTTCCTCATCGCCCAAGTTTCAATTGGACCGAAACTTGGAATCATGCAAGTTGAATAGTATGATGAATGAGAACTTTCAAGCATTGGAAAATCAAGACTAATTACTTGTTCACATGGATGTGTGAGTCAAGTGAAGGACTAAAGGGATCGAGTACACATTCTTGTGCACTGGTCATGTCCACCACAAAGCTCGTTAAGACTATTTGATTTACTAAAGTTTAGTAAATATGGTTATACTTACAAGTTTAAGTATAATTCTGAAACATTGGAAAAGTCTCAATGTATGGCAGAACGAATGGGAAGAATCAAATTAGGCAGAAAGTTAAAAGTTTCTCAAATCTGAAAAGATGGGAGAGTACTTTAGTATCATGTTTATGATCATCTTAATGATTTAGAAATCATATCACAATTAGTCCTCTAAAGGTCATCTTAGTGCATTCTTATGACTAAGAAGAGGAGTCATGAATTGTTGAAATGGTTAGATCAGGAAGATGAGTCATACTTCGTTCCAAGACAATTCTTAGAGTCATACTCCAAGATTGTAACTTGAGTGACATATCTTAAAGAAAGGTTTAAAACACTTGTCAAATGTAAGAGTAAAAGTGTCCTACTCTTGTACATTTGAAATTGGTAAGTTGTGATGTTTTGGATAAAACAAAGACCAACTAAGGCCAATTGTGTGAAGTGTTTGTCTTGATAAAGAATCCGCACTATCTCTTGAATATTTGGCAACATAGTCTTATATGTCAAGAGGGTAGTGCGAGTCTTAAAGATCCTAAAAAGAATTTCAAGAACTAATCAAGAATAAAACCTGAGGTTCTTCACTAGCACACGACTTGAGGTTTATAACCTATCGTGTTGACATATTCTGTGCCCATTCCAGTTAAAGTTGGCTTTGCATAGGAGTTCTGCAAGTTCTCAATTGGTTGCATAACAACTTGGAAGCAATGGCAGGCCCTGTACTGCCAGGTGGCAAGAAGTTAAGATTGCATAAGTTCAGTCCATATGAGTTTGGATTTGTCATTATCCTTGTCTTGTGACTATGGTTTTGATGATTCACATGGATAAGAACACATACACCATAAAATCTAAGGGTCATAAGGTTTCTCTCCGATTCATGAAAATGATGGTGAGGAAACACTTCCACCAAGTAGATTTGAAGCAGATGGCAAATGGTCTAAACAATTGAGACTATGATTACGGCATCCCTTTTCATAGTTCTGAAATTGTTTAGAGACACATGCATGCTATCTAAGGAAAGGTGTATGATTTTGATAAAGTTTTATCAAATCATCTCGTATCCGAAATCTGAACTTTGGTAAGAAAGTCAATAAAGTATTGATTTCTAGAAGTCCATCTGATTTCTGAGTACATGTCAAGGCTAGTGAGAGCATAAGTGTTATGCTAATCATCATCATGTTAGTGGGAGCATGAGTGTTAGTGTTGCAAGTTAGCAATGTTAATTATAGAAAACAAAAGTTTCAATTCGTGAGGCTGCAGGGATTGAAAAAGTTGTTTTACTATAATTAAGGGAGACGATATACTTCATTTCAGTTCTAAAGGCTTAGATTGAGACCTTAATAATCTTTAGTCAAGAATATATATACGAATTTCATGTTGGATTGGTTCAACTTAAGGAAATTCTATATATTGCGTTCTCAAAATTCGATTATGATTACGGCATCCCTCTTCATAGTCAAATTTTGAAAACATGGCAAATAAAAATATTGTAGCAAAAGACTGGTCTAGAATCATGTCTTTATGTGAGACATCATGAATCGTGTACCATTCGCTTTGGGTACAGGATCGATTGCATGTGCTATAATATTTGTCATTTCTAAATTTTTCCAAATGCCCAGAGGCATTAAGAAGGGAAAAAGGTCTAGAATTGGATATGACTAAAATGATTAAGCAATTGTCGAGGACAATCTGAGGTTTACCAAAGATTGGTTGCTCAGGGACAGTTGGAAGTATAGTGCTAATTTTGGAAGGACCATATTGACATATTCTGAAAGGAGGCATCTCTTATTCAGAAGTGATAGTCAAAATGAGAATATGGAGTTGTCTCCATAGGTGGAAGTTATCTGTGTAAGATTAGAAAACTTAATGCAAGACGCATGTCCAAAGCAATGTACTTTGAATATGAGACTTAGTTTCCATGGAATTGATCTCCATTGGAATACCTTATAATGACTGTTCACAAGTCTTTGTGACTTTGTACATATTCATTACAGGAGGGTCAGTGCATATAAGTTTAAAATCTAAACAGATTTCGATAAATGATAGGAATTTGAAATTCTCACATTTTTCGATAAGGATTTGGGAGAGTGAAATTAGAATCATTGAAATTATGTTTAATTGGTTTATTTCACAAAGTAAGGATCATAGAAAAACATAGAGTGCATACTTGGTGTGTTGCAAAGCTATTGTTTAAGAAAAACATAGCGTACATGCTTGGAGCATAGGACAACTAGTGTTTTTAATTCAAGTATAAAGTTGATAAAACCGAAACAATGAATAATGAGTAATCAGTATGGTGATAAATAAAAGTGTTTATTTATATTCATAGGGTTTGATACCATATTTGATTCATTTATTCTTGTGTTTCACTTTGCATGTTTTGACTTCCAGAATAACTAAGTCGCTCTTCCTGAATGATTAAGTTATTCAAACCATCCATAGTCGGTCATATGATGGAAGTAGATATGAATCAAGATTGTCATGGGTTGGTTTGTAGAGGTCCAAATTGGTGGACAAAGTGGTGCTACAACACTCATGAGTGCTCATAAGTTCTGAGTATTGGATTCAACCCGCGCTCATTTGAATCACTTCATGGATTTTATCACGAGTGATCATGAGACGATAATATCTTATATTCTTCAAACCTAGAGATATGAGTTGTTACTATGAGTTGGTTATACATTGATTGCACGAAAACGCATTTGGTAACTCGATGTTATAAAACGTGCCTTTGTGTATGATTCAACAAGTAGTAGAACAAGCCATATGAGTCGAAGTTTATCCATTCCTTTTACCTTCGGGATAAAAGCGATATATGTGGGCCCCTCGACGATTTAGTGATGAGACATGTGAGTGCTTGGCCAAGCCAGGACTGATTTGATTTGTTCAATCAGTCAGTCATAATGAATCGAAAATCGGGAAACAACAAATGGACAGAGAGAATGATTATAATCCATGTCTCAGTCCATATGATATCTAGAATGGAGGAATATATGATCCCTTATCTAATGGACAAGTCATTGACAAGGTCAGAGTTCGACAGCGGCTTTAAGAGCTACGATTGCCAGTTAGGTTTTGAAGTCATACTCAATAATAGTTTTAGACTTATCCAAGTGGGAGACTGTTGGATTAATGTCTAAGTCCATAACTATATTTGGTATGTACTTGACCCGACCCGGCATGGTCCATTTGGGTTGCACTTCACCGACACAATTTATATGGATAGTCTTTTGAGAATAGTATATTTATGATTTATATTAATATATTATAAGTTCTAATATATTAATATATAATCATATTATTTAATTAGTATTGGTCAAGAATTAATTTATAATTAATTAAGTGATCAAAAGGAACTAATTAAATATGGACTCTTAGATATATATATATGTGTAGTGGGCCAAGTTCATTTAGGTTGGGCTAAGTCTTCATGGATAGTCCATGGAGCTTTAACCCATGGATCCTAGGAAATAAAAGGTCATGGGTATTAGGGTTTAACCCTAATCCTCCACACTATATAAAGGGTCTTATGGTTCATGAAATTATGCTACTGGCTAGTGTGGATACACTAAAGAGGGCAATAACCGATTTCATAGTGTGAGCCAAGTATCCATATTCTCTAAAGGTTCTTCCAAGGTGTTTTGGTGAATTGTGATTCCACTTGAGGCTTCCACACTATTGGGGCTAAGCTCTTAAAGCTTGAAGACATCAAGCTACATCAAAAGGTATGTCATCTAACTAGAACTTTGTAGTATAGGTGCTTCATAATATACTAGGTAGGATGAAACCTTGGAATATTTAATATTTGCATGTATAATATAGAAAACATAGATCCAAGGTTTATAGGGTTGCATGTACACCATAGGAGTGTTAGAATGCTCAAAGCCAACACCGAAGGCTCATGACTCTGATGCTGCCGTTCTCAGTTCGGGGTTGCGCACATCCTTCTACGATTCGTTCTCGGTCAACGCCGCCATTGTCGCCGCTCCGCGCGACTGTTCTTTTCGTGGGTTCTCCGGTCGTTGTCCTCCATCTTGAGTGAGGTTCAGCTGCGTTGAGGGTGTTTCACTTGTGGGTGTTGCGTATTTCTGTAAATGCCGGCGGTTGTGTGGGTGCTATGTTGGCCGGAGTGCTAGGCGGACCTGTTGGGTTTTTGAGCATTCTAACACTCCGATGGTGTACATGCACCCCTATAAACCTTGGATCTATGTTTTCTCTATTATACATGCAAATATTAACTATTCCAAGGTTACATCCTAACTAGCATATTATGAAGCACCTATACTACAAAGTTCTAGTTAGATGACATACCTTTTGATGTAGCTTGATGTCTTCAAGCTTTAAGAGCATAGCCCCAATAGTGTGGAAGCCTCAAATGGAATCACAAATCACCAAAACACCTTGGAAGAACTTGAGAGAATATATATGCACACTAAAATCGGCCCACTCTTATTTTCACACACTTGTGCCAATTTTGTGAGGCAAGGACCCCTTTATATATTATGGAGGATTAGGGTTACATCCATGTAAACCCTAATACCCATGACCTTTCATTTACATAGGATGCATGGGTTAAAAGCTCCATGGACCATCCATGAAAGCTTAGCCCAACCTAAATGAACTTGGCCCATTCCATATAGATAAGAGTCCATATTTAATTAGTTCTTTTTGATCACTTAATTAGTTCTAAATTAATTCTTGATCAATACTAATTAAATAATATGATTCCATATTAATATATTAGAACTTATAATATATTAATATAAATCATAAATATACTATTCTCAAAAGACTATCCATATAAATTGTGCCGGTGAAGTGCAACCCAAATGGACCATGCCGGGTCGGGTCAAGTACATACCAAATATAGTTATGGACTTAGACATTAATCCAACAGTCTCCCACTTGGATAAGTCTAAAACTATTATTGAGTATGACTTCAAAACCTAACTGGCAATCGTAGCTCTTAAAGCCGCTGTCGAACTCTGACCTTGTCAATGACTTGTCCATTAGATAAGGGATCATATATTCCTCCATTCTAGATATCATATGGACTGAGACATGGATTATAATCATTCTCTCTGTCCATTTGTTGTTTCCCGATTTTCGATTCATTATGACTGACTGATTGAACAAATCAAATCAGTCCTGGCTTGGCCAAGCACTCACATGTCTCATCACTAAATCGTCGAGGGGCCCACATATATCGCTTTTATCCCGAAGGTAAAAGGAATGGATAAACTTCGACTCATACACAAAAGCACGCTTTATAACATCAAGTTACGAATGCGTTTTCATGCAATCAATGTATAACCAACTCATAGTAACAACTCATATCTCTAGGTTTGAAGAATATAAGATATTATCGTCTCATGATCACTCGTGATAAAATCCATGAAGTGATTCAAATGAGCGTGGGTTGAATCCAATACTCAGAACTTATGAGCACTCATGAGTGTTGTAGCACCACTTTGTCCAACATCTTAGACCTCTACAAGCCAACCCATGACAGTCTTGATTCATATCTACTTCCAACATATGACCGACTGTGGATGGTTTGAATAACTTAATCATTCAGGAAGAGCGACTTAGTTATTCTGGAAGTCAAAACATGCAAAGTGAAACACAAGAATAAATGAATCAAATATGGTATCAAACCCTATGAATATAAATAAACACTTTTATTTATAACCATACTGATTACTCATTATTCATTGTTTCGGTTTTATCAACTTTATACTTGAATTAAAAACACTAGTTGTCCCATGCTCCAAGCATGTACACTATGTTTTTCTTAAACAATAGCTTTGCCATACACCAAGTATGCACTCTATGTTTGTCTATGATCCTTACTTTGTGAAATAAACCAATTGAACATAATTTCAATGATTCTAATTTCACACTCCAAAATCCTTATCGAAAAATGTGAGAATTTCAAATTCCTATCATTTATCGAAATCTGTTTAGATTTTAAACTTATATGCACTGACCCTCCTGTAATGAATATGTACAAAGTCACAAAGACTTGTGAACAGTCATTATAAGGTATTCCAATGGAGATCAACTCCATGGAAACTAAGTCTCATATTCAAAGTACATTGCTTTGGACATGCGTCTTGCATTAAGTTTTCTAATCTTACACATATAACTTCCACCTATGGAGACAACTCCATATTCTCATTTTGACTATCACTTCTGAATAAGAGATGCCTCTTTTCAGAATATGTCAATATGGTCCTTCCAAAATTAGCACTATACTTCCAACTGTCCCTGAGCAACCAATCTTTGGTAAACCTCAGATTGTCCTCGACAATTGCTTAATCATTTTAGTCATATCCATGCAATCGATCCTAAACCCAAAGCAAATGGTACACGATTCATGATGTCTCACATAAAGACATGATTCTAGACCAGTCTTTTGCTACAATATTTTTATTTGCCATGTTTTCAAAATTTAACTATGAAGAGGGATGCCGTAATCATAATCGAATTTTGAGAACGCAATATATAGAATTTCCTTAAGTTGAACCAATCCAACATGAAATTCATATATATATTCTTGACTAAAGATGATTAAGGTCTCAATCTAAGCCTTTAGAATTGAAATGAAGTATATCCTCTCCCTTAATTATAGCAAAACAACTTTTTCAATCCCTGAGCCTCACGAATTGAAACTTTTGTTTTCTATAATTAACATTGCTAACTTGCAACACTAACAATAATTATCATGCTCCCACTAACATGATGATTATTAGCATAACACTTATGCTCCCACTAGCTTTGACATGTACTCAGAAATCAGCTGGACTTCTAGAAATCAACACTTTATTGACTTTCTTACCAAAGTTCAGATTTCTGATACGAGATGCTTTGATAAAACTTTATCAAAATCATACACCTTTCCTTAGATAGCATGTATGTGTGTCTAAACAATTTCAGAACTATGAAAAGGGATGCCGTAATCATAGTCTCATTTGTTTAGACCTTTTGCCATCTGCTTCAAATCTACTTGGCGGAAGTGTTTCCTCACCATCATTTTCATGAATCGGAGAGAAACATTATGACCCTTAGATTTTATGGTGTATGTGTTCCTATCCAAGTGAATCATCAAAACTATAGTCATAAGACAAGGATAATGACAAATCCAAACTCATATGGACTGAACTTATGCAATCTTAACTTCTTGCCAGCTGGCAGTACAGGGCCTGCCATTGCTTCCAAGTTGTTATGCAACCAATTGAAAACTTTCAGAACTCCTATGAAAAGCCAACTTTAACTGGAATGGGCACATAATATGTCAACACGATAGGTTATAAACTTCAAGTCGTGTGTTAGTGAAGAACCTCAGGTTTTAATCTTGATTAGTTCTTGAAATTCTTTTTAGGATCTTTAAGACTCCCACTATCCTCTTGACATATAAGACTATCTTGCCAAATATTCAAGAGAGAGTGCGGATTCTTTATCAAGACAAACACTTCACACAATTGGCCTTAGTTGGTCTTTGTTTTATCCAAAACATCACAACTTACCAATTTCAAATGTACAAGAGTAGGTTCCTTTCCCTCTTACATTTGACAAGTGTTTTAAACCTCTCTTTAAGATATGTCACTCAAGTTACAATCTTGGAGTATGACTCTAAGAATTGTTTTGGAACGAAGTATGACTCATCTTCCTGATCTAACCATTTCAACAATTCATGACTCCTCTTCTTAGTCATAAGAATGCACTAAGATGACCTTTAGAGGACTAATTGTGATATGATTTCTAAATCATTAAGATGATCACAAACATGATACTAAAGTACTCTCCCATCTTTTCAGATTTGAGAAACTTTTATCTTTCTGCCTAATTTGATTCTTCCCATTCGTTCTGCCATACATTGAGAGTTTTCCAATGTTTCAGAATTATACTTAAACGTTTAAGTATAACCATATTTACTAAACTTTAGTAAATCAAATAGTCTTAACAAGCTTTGTGGTGGACATGACCAGTGCACAAGAATGTGTACTCGATCCCTTTAGTCCTTCACTTGACTCACACATCCATGTGAACAAGTAATTAGTCTTGATTTTCCAATGCTTGAAAGTTCTCATTCATCATACTATTCAACTTGCATGATTCCAAGTTTCGGTCCAATTGAAACTTGGGCGATGAGGAACTTTCCTGATTTGGTAAATTTAGACACTACCACAAATGAAAGAATCAAATCCATTTTCCAATATTGCTGTCAATGGAATCATATAAGCAACAATTTTCCACAAATTCCATTATAAGGATACTTCAAATAAATAAAATTAAACAATTTTCTTTTATTTTAAAACTTTGCGGAAAAATTTATCCTTACAATCCACATGGAAAATTGTTGTTATCTATTCCTTAGCAATATTTCATAACTTCTTAAGCAACTGCTCAAAATTCTGATGCGATCGAAATCCACCTTCGCGATCAGAATCATCATATACTTCCTTTAAGATTTCTCCTATTCTTTGATTCTTAAAACATCAACATATGACCCAGTCACATCATGTAATGAGGATTTCAGAATAGAACTTAACAGAGTTAGATAATGGGCTCTACCTGATGTAGAGTCAAACTTATTGACTTTAACATCCTTAGGTAAATTTGGCAGCTTTGCAATCAACGCCCCTTCCTTTGGCAAAACAAACATATGGACCCTTTGGTAATGGGACTATCTCAGACTTAGCCTTTCTCTTTACCATTTGGTCAACCGGGTTGACTATGGCCAATCCCTTTCCATTGGGAAGAGAATGCTTTTTCTGGATTTCCAGTGTCACCATTGTCACTGTCCATAAAGTTTTTGGAAAGTTGATATTCTAATCAAATTTGCTTTACTATCGTTCCAAATCATTGCTGATTCAGCAGCACCAAGCAAATAGATATGATCATTAAGGTTCATGTCATAGTCTGTTTCATAGTAGTCCCAAAGGAACTCACTATGTGACTTAGAAAGTGATTGAACATCCAACTTTCTCAAGACTTTGACACCCAACTCTCCCGGCTTGTTAATATGTGACTTCATCTCTAAGATGTGATCACACATAGACCTTGCTTGCCATTAGGGCTTGAGTGACCTTGAAGTTGTGGGTTAGGGAGAATAATTGGAGGAGGTGGAGGAAGAGAAGTATGACTTCCATGAGCCAAACTCGGGAAGTCATATTCATTAGGAAAGCTTGGTTTGGGAAGATCATTGTTGTCTAAACCAGACATCAACAATGGGAGAAATTCACTTAAAGTTGATTTAAGTCCTTAATATAACACCCAATATGATATATCAAGGCTAGGACCCAACAAACTATTTTATAACTTGGAAGAGGGATGTCGTAATCCAAGCTATAAAATATTTGAAGGTAGGTGAATGACGATTCACCAATTTCCACCAAGATAAACGAAATGTATTATTAGGTTTTAATTGGTTTTGAAACTCCTAGATTCTTTTGAGATTCATTGAACTTTTCAATGGCATGTTTCAATATCGAGTGTGCCCTTCAGGTTTTGTGACTGGGATGCCGAGGATCACAAAACAAGGTGTGAAGTAACCATGCAAATATACTTGGTACCCTTAATATTTACCCCTCAATCGATGTGCCGGTTAACCACACACGCTCCAACGATACTATGATAAAGTTTAAGTTACCCTTTGCCTACCTTGTTAAGTCCAGGTTAGTGTGCCGGTTAACCACACACGCTTCACTAACAGCTTAAACAAAGTGCAAAGTGTAATTTCATGGATTAACACCTTATTCACATTTTCCTAAGTAACTAAGATTGGGAATTTATAAGTGTTTAGTTACTTAGTATTTATCATTATACTTATAATGAAGGGAGAATTATAGTCCTTGTCCTACCTGAAAACCTTTGGATTCCGTAACTTATGGAATTAATAGTGTTTTATGATGAAACCTTCCATGTTCCATAACTTAAGAACAAGTTATGGAATTTTTTAAAACATTAACACCAAATTTTGTAAATCCATAAAAACTTTGAATCAATTTTTTTTTTAAAAAAAAACTTTCATATCCATAACTTATGGAAGTTTCAAAAACCCTTAAGATCACAACTTTAAAAAAAACTTTTGAGCTCCAAAATTTTTAACTCCTTAAAACATTTAGATCAAACTTTTAAAACTAATAAAATAATCATATCATTTTATCTTCTACTAAATTTGACCTAATTCAACTCATATAACAAATGATTCAAATTTTACAAATAATTAGTTTTTCACAAAACAAGTAATTATCTTAAAATTTGACAAACGTCATGTTTTTTTTCCTTTTTTTCAACTTCAAAATAAAACATTTGCATCAATATAACAGAAAACAACCCATGGCTCTGATACCACTGTTGGGTTTTTGAGCATTCTAACACTCCTATGGTGGACATGCAACCCTATAAACCTTGGATCTATGTTTTCTCTATTATACATGCAAATATTAACTATTCCAAGGTTTCATCCTAACTAGCATATTATGAAGCACCTATACTACAAAGTTCTAGTTAGATGACATACCTTTTGATGTAGCTTGATGTCTTCAAGCTTTAAGAGCTTAGCCCCAATAGTGTGGAAGCCTCAATTGGAATCACAAATCACCAAAACACCGTGGAACAACTTGAGAGAATATGTATGCACACTAAAATCGGCCCACTCTTATTTTCACACACTTGTGCCAATTTTGTGAGCCAAGGACCCCTTTATATATTATGGAGGATTAGGGTTACATCCATGTAAACCCTAATACCCATGACCTTTCATTTACATAGGATCCATGGGTTAAAAGCTCCATGGACCATCCATGAAAGCTTAGCCCAACCTAAATGAACTTGGCCCATTCCATATATATAAGAGTCCATATTTAATTAGTTCTTTTTGATCACTTAATTAATTCTAAATTAATTCTTGATCAATACTAATTAAAAAATATGATTCCATATTAATATATTAGAACTTATAATATATTAATATAAATCATAAATATACTATTCTCAAAAGACTATCTATATAAATTGTGCCAGTGAAGTACAACCCAAATGGACCATGTCGGGTCGGGTCAAGTACATACCAAATATAGTTATGGACTTAGACATTAATCCAACAGGACCACCATGGCAACCAACCATGGTGGCTGCCACCCGTGTTGCCCTTTTCTGCCGCTACCGGCCACTGTGTGAGGTGGCTGTGTGTGTGTCTTATTTGTTTGAATATGTGTGTTTCATTGTTGTAAGGTTGGAGGAGCGATTCTTGGCCGGAACTTGAAGAAAACCCACCACCACCACTATGAGGTGGTGGCTGCCACCTCCTGCCGCCATTCTACCAGCACCTGCCGCCACTCCGGGTGGTTTTGTGCATGTTTGGGTGTTGGTGTAATATTCCGTGAAAACCAAGAGGCTTTGGATGGTGTTTGGATCTAAAATTTATGACTCCCGTCATTGAAATGGTGGTTGCCGCCTCCTGCAGCCATGTGTGACAACCTGAAATTTCTATCTTGTAAACCCAATTAAATTCAATCAAAAGTCTGACTTGTTTCTATTACCTTTATGCTGTGTTAAGGGTCTGTTTAAGAATTTCTAAGCGTAGTACACTCAATGATTGTGTGTTAGGAAGTGCTAGCTTGAGATCATTGAGTTGCAATCGAGCCGGAAACACCATCAAAAGGAGTTTACGGCCGCAAACTAGGTCCACGGCCGTGAACCCATCCTTGGCCGTGAACAACTCTCATATTTATGGAGTTGGCTCATTTTTCTTCACTTCTTAAAACTCCAGCCGTGAACATCACTTCTCTCTCAATTATCTTCAACCGCGATCACTTCTAAAGGCTTCAAAAACGTAAGTATCTCATCCATCTTCTTGTTGTCCCTTAGAAACACCTGATTCCACCCATGATTCAAACACTTCTTTGCAAGATTCTTCAAGAGTTCACGACCGTAAACCCTTCATAGGGCCATGAACCCTTCTTAGATGCAAGATTGGACCGTGAACCCTCCATCTTTGGTCGTAAACCCTTCATAGGATCAAGATTGGGCCGTGAACAATACATTAGCGGTGAACACCACATTGGCCGTGAACCTTCATCATAGGGCCGTGAACACATCAAGTGTTCATTGGGTCGTGAACAACCTAAGGGCCGTGAACAACCCAAGGGCCGTGAACACCCCTTGTTTGGCCGTGAACACCTTTCAACCAATCATTTGTGATTCTAACACTTCATTGAAAGTGTTTCCTAGTTCCTAAGGTTGTTTCCCTTACATATTAGTTGTTATATACACCAATTGTATACATATATGTGTTATTATATGCTTAATAGGATCTGTTTGTGCTCGAGACTTCACTTAGCATACTTAGCATCCTATATCGATCTTTCATTCGAATCACTCACTACAGGTGAGTTCATACCCCTACAAATACACTTTTAAATGCTTTTTAAATGCTTTTAGGGGGGGAATACAAGTAGAACACAACGATATTGTGTTAAATATTTACATGTGAAAACAACATCCAAAAGGATTTCTTATACTCAAAACTTGTTAAAACTCTTTTAAATCGTTTACAAAATTCTTTTATATCAAATCATATTTGTCTATTTATTTATGTATAAGTATGCTTTAACAGAGTTAGGACTATTGCTAGATACCTTGACTCATGTTCCTTGTTTGGTTATGGGGTTGGGGTAGGATCACTAGTCCGACTATCGGCTAAATCATAGTTATACTCATTAAATACATATATGAATATTAAACCCATTTTTAAGGATTATACTTAGCTCAGTTGCTTATGGTAAGTAATTGAGTTTTTTATACAATCAATATCAGTTCAAATAATCATACTAGTAAACTATAATAGGTATAGTTTAGAGGATTACTACTTACTACTTCTAGATCGGTGAAACTTACATGAGTCAGTTCAAACGTACTATAACTAGAACAGGAAGGAACATACAATAACTAGAACAGGAAGGAACATACTATAACTAGAACAGAAAGAACATAGATACCATAACAAGAACTAGATAACAATAATGTGAGCCACTACTTCATTGCATATCAATATACTTGTTGTGTCACGTTTTGTAACCAGAGTCTCCTGGAGGGAGAGCGTGAGTTTGTGTATAGATCTATACGGGATTGAACATCCTACACCTTGCTGCTAGCTACAGTGGGACCTACAGGTCTACGGGTGACATATGTCATACCATTTCGACGTCTTTTGATCGTCGTGTTTATACTAGTCAATCACGCATGGTTATAACCTCATCACATTTTACCTTAATTTAACTTATTGGTTTTAAAGTAGTTAGTACATCTGCAGTTACTTTATACAATACTACTGTACATCTTTATTTTTCCCTTATATTCATATAGTGAAACTCTGATATCGAGTAATGCAAACTATTTTCTAGTAAAGATAGTTATAAACTTGGGAAAACATACTTTTTACAAAAGAAGAAGCATACAAAACAGCCGAGTCTTGGTAGAAGACTGCATCCCATTTTAGTAGAAAATATAGGATTTTCTGGAAAGATACAAACCTTTTTACTACATATACAAACATATTCATCAAAACTAACACAAACAATTGACACAAAAATACTTATGAACTCACCAGCTTAAATGTTGATCTACTCTTTCAAAATAACTAGTATTCTCAGAGTCATCAGTAGACAGGTACATCTGACCAGGCTTTTGAGAAGACGGAGCATGTTCAAGACTCGTCTTTATTTTGATTACATAATTTTTGGTGTCTTACAACTATATTCAGAACACACTTGTATTAACTATATTATTAATGCAATGGATGATGTGGTTGCTTCTTTTACTATTGTGCATTGTTATGATACTATACATGACGTCCTCCGCCCCCGAACGTTTCCGCCGTTCCGGTTTGGGGTGTGACAGATTGGTATCAGATCTTTGTTTATAGTGAATTGAGTATATCAACCCATAAAAGATATACAACTATAAACACATCGGGATTAAAACACTCTGACCAAGAGTTTATACTTATAAAATAATAAAATATTTTACTAAAAGTATACATACATGCATTCATACTAAGATCAGTGTCATACTAGAACAGAACAAAAGTATTGCGGTTGTTGGACAGCACATGTAGACTTGGGGACATATAATCAGGTCTGGGAATGATATAGCCTGATCAACTATATCTATCCGAGATGTGATTAACATGTGCCTAAGAATGGTTGTGGTGTTGCAACAAGTCTAAAAACTTACCAACTCTTCTACAATGAAAACTGTAGAACATAACATAAACCTAAAATAATATAGGAGTATTTTGTGATACTATAATTACTTATGTGATAAATAAAAAGGTCTTTACTAGTAGGTTAATAGTTGCTGAGTGGATACGCTAAGGTTATATGTGACTAAGGTGTCATAGACATAGAATCTGTGATCTTTGCTTTACTTCATGTTCCTTGTTTGGTTGTGGACTTAGAGTTAGGGTCACTTATTCGAAGGTCTATTCTATCTTGGTTACATATGACTGGTATGCACTACGCAAATTTTGAAGTAACTGGTAAGGATCATATTATAATTATTTATAGTAGTACGTCTATTATATGTTTCTTACATCCCTTTCTCGCTTAGATAACATGGCTGGATTCCATCTCCCGGGTGACCCGTACTTTCCCGTTCATGGGCACGGTGGATGGCTTGAAGCTGAACCCGAAAAAGAAAACCCGGTGGTCCCAGCAGTAGAAGACCCCGAGGAGAATTTTGATGAAGAGAACGAGGATGATCATGAAAACTCCGACTCAGACCCCGAGGTCTATAATCCACCCCAAGTTGCTCAAAATCCTAACCCTCGTCCGGCTTTTCAAGGCCCGACGCCTCTGTGGGCGGTGAACTTAGGAAGGTGGAGCCACGAGTAGGGACAACCACCTCCCTACAACGGCGACCGAAGCTTCTACAACCTGAATAAGGGAGGCTCAGCAGACAGAGTCCTTCCTATCTTGGTGCGTCGTATAGCTCGCAATGCTGAGCAGGGAAGAACAAACTTCGACCAAGTCATGGAGATCCGTGCTAACTCCGGAGTCAACACAGTTCGTCTCCGTCATCTGACCGATGACCAGAACTTCGAAAGGTCTCGCACTGACGCCCTACAAGTGGAACTGAATGCCTGTTGATCCGAGATTAGGGATCTTCGTCAGAACCAGGTGGAACTGCAAAGGCGTGTATGGGAAACGGAACAACAGCTGGCTGAATCCAGGGCTGAATCAACTACCTTCGCGAGTAGAGTCTGCTCTACTCTCTCTTTTGGATATAAATTAGGTCTATGTATAGACTCTAGTATAAATTTCCTGTTTATGTTAAGACCTTGAACTTTCAGTTTGTTAGTGTGACAACCCGAAATTTCTATTCTGTACAACCATTCACTTCAATAGAAGTCAGAACAGTTTCTGCTAACTTTTGAGATGTGTAGAGTCAGTTTGAGTATTCTAAAGCCTAGTACTTCAGGAGATAACAAGAGAGAGGATGCCCTAGGGTTTATTGTGTAGCAATAATGTCCTAAAACTCCAAGAGTTTGAAGTTTACGGCCTAAACAAGGTGTTTACGGCCGTAAACCCCAAGGGTATAAATATGGCACTTAGCCATTTTAATCACTTTTTCACATTTTCAAGACTAGAACTCAAATCCTCTCAAGTATCATCCGACTTTTCTTCTTGATCTTCAACTTTGTAAGTGTTTCTAGCCCTAAAAAGTTGATATCTTACATAATCTAGTGATCTTACATGATTCCATCCGTGAAATCATTCCAAATGTGTAGATCTTCAAGTTTCACCAAGAACACCAAAAACACACACTAGTGTTCTTGGACTTTTAGCACCTTTTCAAGCTTCTACATAGTAAGTACTCTTACCCTAGTGTGTTATAAGACTTGTTACACTTCTTAATCATCTAGAAAACACAAGGAAACACTAGATCAAAGGTGTTTACGTTCCAAGATGTTCTTGGACCGTAAACCCTAATAAAGGGGCCAAAGTGTGCTCTGGTCCTTTACCAAGCCTTGGAAACTAGTCTAGATACCATCCTTAAAGTTCTTAGGACCTTAAACATCAAAAGACCGTAAACCATTTGGGTTTACGGCCGTAAACCCAAGGAGAAATGGTCCAAGGACCGTAAACTCCACAAAGGAGTGAAATGGTGCGCTAAACACTTCCTAAGGCTTAAACATGAAGTAGGAGTGCTTCTTATGACCTTTAAAGCTTCAAATCACAAAATGGTCAAAGTACCATTAGTTTACGGCCATAAACTCATGGGTTTACGACCGTAAACTCAATGTGAGTTGGTCCCAAAACCGTAAACTCCAAAAGAGTTTACCCTTGGACCCCAAACTCAATAGCAATGTCCTACAACCCTTAGATGCAATCCTTAGTACTTATAACACTTAAATAAGGTGTTTTACATGTCTTAGGATGTCTTAACTTGCTTAATTAGTTATTAAATGACTAATTGAACACATATATGTGTTATTATATGTTAACTAGGATCCTTGTGTGTGTTCAAGTCTTCACTTGACACTTAGCATCCTATACTATGCGTTCATCAAAACCACTCACTACAGGTGAGTTCATACCCCATAATTAACCTTTTAAATTTTTTTAAATGCTTTTATGGGGGGGAATACAAGTTGAACAATTATAGTTATTATATCAAACACATATGATTAATAACTACCAAACAAGTGGATTTCTTACTTTCAAACTGTGTTATCAAACAAACTACTTTTCAAACTGTTTTGTCAAACTCTTTTACATGTCCAATACTCTTATCAAACTCTTTTATATGTCCAATACTCTTATCAAACTCTTTTACATGTCAAATACTTTTACATAAACTCTTTTTAACTTATATTCTGTTAAATGTATATCTTTATAGATATAGTTATATAAGTAGGATTGAAAGGACTTAGGACTGATAACTCACCTTAACCTCCTGTTCCTCGTTTGGTTGTGGACTTAGGGTATCGGTTATTTGTCCGAAGGTCGTTTGAATCCTAGTTATATATCATGTATATGTATATAGATATAAAAGTTCCTTCTTTCTATTCAATACCTATGGGTAGCAAAGGTATACATATATGTTCATACAAGCAAATCACATTACTAGTAAGCTATAATAGGCGTAGTTTAGGAAGTTACTAATACTATTACAAGAACAATGGAACATACAATGAGTCAGTTCATACATGAGTCTATACATTACAATACAGCTAGTACATACTATACATTTTACAAGAAAACATACATGCTAGACAGAGAGAGAACATACAATACCATACAAAGAGAACATACATACATACTAGACAGAGAGAGAACACACAATACAGCTAGTACATTCAATACATATACAAGAATACTATTTCAGTTATGTGAGCCACGTAACGGGGCATGGCACTACCTGTCATGACCGTTTTGTATCCAGAATCTCCTTTAGTGGGGAGCGTATTAGTTTGTGTATAGATCTATACTGGATTGACTATCCTACACCTTGCTGCTCGCTACAGTGGGACTTGCAAGTCTACGGGTGCCAAATGTCATTTTTCCGACATCTTACAATGTCGCATTCTATAGTCGGTAGCAGGATACAGGCCGATCACATGGTACTTTAAATTACAATTGGTTTAAGGTAGTTAGTATAGCAGTAGTTACTTAATACAATACTACAGTACTATTTCATTTTCCCATTGCATTCACTTTGTGATGTTCACACAATAAAACAGTAATGTAGAAACTATATTTTTGGATAATGATAGTCAGATTTGGGAAAATACATACTCTTACAAGAGACACACAAACAGATACTAGATGCCTTGGTAGAAGGCTACTTTTAGTAGGAAACATAGGGTTTTCTAGGAGATTCAAACCTTTTTACAAATTCACACATCACTTACTTACAGATACTTTCATGGAAATACAGACACTAATATACTTATTTCACCAGCTTTAAAGTTGATACTCGCTTTCGAAATAACTTGTATTCTCAGGTCACCAGTAGACAGGTACCGGTGCCATGTTTTGAGAAGATGGAGCTCGTTCAAGACTCATCTTTTATTTTGATTCATATTTTGGTGTCTATTTAACTTGACAGAACACACTTGTATTAAAATTATATATTATTAATGAAATGGATGATGTTGTTGCTTGTTTACTACTTTGCACTGTTGTGATACTAAACATGACGTCCTCCACCCCCGAACGATTCCGCCGTTCCGGTTTTGGGGTGTGACAGATTGGTATCAGAGCATTGTTTATAGTGAATTGAGTATATCAACCCATAAAAGATATACAGACTATAAATACAATGGGATTAAAATACTCTGACCAAGAGGTGATACTTTTAAATAATAAAATATTTAAATATGTATACATGCCTGCATTTATACTAAAATCAGTGTCACTAGGACAGAACAAAAGTATTACGATTGTTGGGCAGCACAAGTAGACTTAGAGACATATAGTCAAAACTGGGAAGATATAGCCTGATCAACTATATTATCCGAGGATTGAATAGCATGTGCCTAAGTGTGGTTGTGAGGTTGCAACAAGTCTAAAAACTTACCAACACTACCACAATGAAAACCTTAGAACAGAACATAAACCTAAAATACTATAGGGGTATTTTGTGTTACTATAAATTACTTACGTGCTTATTTCTTATATCCCTTTTCTCGCGTAGATAATATGGCTGGATTCCATCCCCACGACAACTTGTACTTCCCTAACCAAGGTAATGAAGGAGGGTTTAAAGCCGAGCCAGAAAATGATCACCCAATCCCTGTGGATGGTCACCAGGCTGAACGCTTTGCAGATGGTTCTAACTCCGAGCCTGAAGTTGAGAACCTACCCCCGATGGCTCCTGTCCCAAATCCTAACCCTCGTCCGGCTTTTCAAGGCCCACACCTCCATGGGTAGAAAGCTTGGAAACATGGAGCCAAGGGCAGGATCAGCCCATGCCATTCAATGGAGACCGAAGCTTTTTTTGACCTAAGAGAAGGGGGCTCGGCAGACAGAGTCTTGCCAATCCTGCTCCGCAGAGTAGTCAGAAATGAGATTCAAGGCACGACAGCTCTCCATCGAATCACGGAAGTTGACACCAATGCGAGAATGCATACAATCCGCACCATTCGTCTGGAAGATGCTCGTGAGAGATCTAGAGTAAATCATGAGACCCTGCAGCAAGAGCTAGCTGAAACTCGAGCTGAAGTCATAGAGCTCCGAGTACGCCAAAGGGTGTACGAAAGGCACCTAATTGATATGGAGCGTCAGCTGGCTGAACTAAGGGTTCACCCATGGGATAACCGTCCCCAGTAGGAGATCTTCTACCTTTCTTTCCCTGGTTGAAAGAATAGTCTTCCTAGCTATGCTCTAAGTACTACTTTCCTAAGTAACTAACTTTGTACTGTAAGTACCTTCTAGTTAGGCCAGTATGCCGTCAAAACTTTTGTTACTTCGGATATGATGTAAGACCTACTCCAAGGTCATTTTCCCAAATGTATTACATCTTAAATATCAATGATATTGAAAGTCGGAAATTTTTTGGCGCCAATCATTGTTCAAATACTTCCGTTTTGTTATCATTAGAATCCTATCTAAACACTCTCTTCGTCAAATTATTGATCTGTGGTGAATTAGCTCAATGATTTCTTTCAAATTCTTGTCAAAAATTGGATCCGGTTATCCACCAACCAATGATAGTCTAGTGCGAAATAGCAATTGTCTAGTAAACATTCTACGAACTTACTTCAACTCTTTTCCAGTTCTGCATCATAGGGATGTAGGTCAAACCATCGAGAACAGTTTAGCAAAACAAAAA
Organism: Lactuca virosa; assembly: GCF_052849685.1. NCBI lineage: Eukaryota > Viridiplantae > Streptophyta > Magnoliopsida > Asterales > Asteraceae > Lactuca > Lactuca virosa. The sequence goes on along the minus strand of NC_136429.1, from coordinate 477,440,261 downwards.
CTTTACGATTACATGATTGAGTAGAATACATTTAGGGCCGACAATAATCACTCACGAACTCATTTTCTTTTGCATAACAGAATCATGTCGACACCCAGAAATAACCAGCCGAGCAACGAAACGCCTATCCTTCATATCGACGCCGCTACTTTCCAAGCCGCGGTATCAGCTTCCGTGGCAGCTGTCCTTGCAAACCTCAGCGCTAACAACAAAAGCGAGGCTGATAAGGGGGTTGATAATTCGGATCGTTGTATCAGTCCGGGAAACCAACAAATGGTAACAGTCACAGACTTGCAAAGCCGAAAAACTGAGAAAAGAAAACGAAAGCGCCAAGCCCAAAAGGAGCACAAGCGATCCCAAAGACTTGCCATGAAACAGCAACAAGTGGCAACCCCTGCCATCCCAGCACCGATGAGACCATATGAGGGAAAACTTCCGAACTGTGACAAGTGTAGATTTCACCATAATGGGACTTGCAATGAAATGCAATGCTGCAAATGCCACAAAATAGGGCACCATGCTCGTAGCTGTGGAGCACCGGCACGACCCATCACTCAAGTCCCTGACATCGGAGCCAACCAGGCTTACTATGGTTGCGGTGAAATCAGACACCTTAAGAGAAATTGTTCGAAAAGGAGGAGCAACGAAAGCAACCGTGTCCACATAACTCTGACCCGACACATCATTTCCACCACCAATGCAGGTGCAAGCCAGATATGTCACCTATGCGGTGAGATAGGACACCTCGAGAATGATTGTCCAATAACGAAGAACTCCGGTCCAGACAGGAAGATACTAAGGATCACAGCCGCAAGAGAGACTACTCCGGACCCACGTTAAAATACTAGGGCGTTTCGTTTTAGTAGACTTATAAACTGTTAAAAACTAGTGCAACTCGAGTCTTATCTTTTTGCGAGACCCCGTCAGACAAGGGACTCTCGTGCCGCGTAAACATGCTTTTTGTAGTATTCCTGTTCGCAGCACTAGTCTTATAGATAAAACTAAAGTACTTAAACTCTGTAAAAGTTGCACCATTATGTTTTGTAACATCTTTATGATCTAGTCTAACGCCCTTTTATTCCGGGTAGTCCGACATTATCGTTTAACTTGAGTAAAATTCGATCCTCACAATGCCAGTTTCATGCGTAAATTCTTTTCTCCGAAATCGCCTTTCTAGCGAAGCCGTCATTCCAGAACTCCGAGGTACTCATGCAGAGAGTAACTTATGTCTCGTATCCTTCCCGAAGTCACTTCAGCAAACCTCCCCGGAGTACCACTCGTACAGCACGTCAAGCTCAACCCGAGGATCCATACTATTGATCTATCGCTGGAGAAGGTATACGCAAGGGTGGTATGTAATCAAGGTTCTACAGGCTTAGAATTGATGATTCCGCTTTAACTTCTTTTCCTTGTTTGGATGTGAGCTTAAAGAACAACAATTTATTCGACTGCCTTTTCAGTCTTAATTATATACGACTCGTATACACGAAGCTGTGATGGATGAACCCAATATGACTTCTGATAAGAACTTTAGGACAGAGACTGCCCAAGACTACGTCTGATCGTACTGCCATACGGATAAACTTAGAATCCAATCAATTGCCTTCCCACCAATCGAGACAATAGATTCAAATAGAACAGAAAACTCCCAGGATTTCCTCCGCAACGTCAAGGTCGAATACCGGAAACCCTCGGGTCTACTACAACAGCCGGAGATACCGGAATGGAAGTGAGAGCGGATCACTATGGACTTCATAACCAAGTTGCCCAAGACAACGGGTGGACTTGATACCATATGGGTCATCGTCGATAGATTGACCAAGTCCGCACAGTTCCTGCCGATCAAGGAAACAGACAAGATAGAGAAGCTTACAAGAACTTACATGCGGGAGATGGTACGACTGCACGGTGTTCCCATATCTATTATTTCGGACAGAGATAGTAGATTCATTTCGACGTTCTGGCAGTCGCTACAAAGTTCCCTAGGAACTAGGCTGGACATGGGTACAGCCTACCATCCACAGACCGACGGACAAAGTGAGAGGACTATCCAAACCTTGGAAGTTATGTTGCGAGCCTGTGTGATCAACTTTGTGAAGCATGGGATACTCATTTACCCCTTGTCAAATTTTCCTACAACAACAGTTATCACACGAGCATAAAGGCTGCTCCATTCGAGGCCCTCTATGGCCGGAAGTGCAGATCCCCTCTGTGCTGGGATGAGGTGGGTGATACCCAGTTAGCTAAAGGACGAGTTCCTGAAAGCACTCTCACAGGTCCGAAGATCATTCGAGAAACGACAGAGAAGATCGTTCAGATTCGAGAACGATTGAAAGCCTCTAGAGACCGATAGAAAAGCTACGCTGATAAACGAAGGAAACCGTTGGAATTCCAGGTGGACGACCGTGTTCTATTGAAGGTCTCACCCTGGAAGGGCTTGATACGCTTCGAAAAGCGTGGAAAGCTAAATCCAAGGTAGATAGGGCCTTTCGAGATTCTTGCTAGAATCGGCCCTGTAGCTTACAAACTTAACATACCGCGCGAACTCAGTAACGTACATTCTACTTTCCACGTCTCGAACTTGAAAAAGTCTCTGTCCGACGAGACTCTTGTAATCCCACTCGACGAGATCGAGATCAACGAGAGCCTCAACTTTATGGAAGAACCTGTAGAGATCATGGACCGGGAGGTCAAGCAAACGAAACAAAGCCGTATCCCGATAGTGAAGGTTCGCTGGAACGCCAATCGTGGACCGGAATTCACTTGGGAACGAGAGGATCAGATGAAACTGAAATATCCTCGTCTTTTTACTTAGTTATTTGTTACTACTTATTTGCTTAAAATCTAATTTCGGGACGAAATTCCTTCTAACGGGGGGATGATGTGACAACCCGAAATTTCTATTATGTACAACCATTCACTTTAATAGAAGTCAGAACAGTTTCTGCTAACTTTTGAGCTGTGTAGAGTCAGTTTGAGTATTCTAAAGCCTAGTACTTCAGGAGATAACAGGAGAGAGGATGCCCTAGGGTTTATTGTGTAGCAATAATGTCCCAAAACTCCAAGAGTTTGGAGTTTACGGCCTAAACAAGTTGTTTACGGCCGTAAACCCCAAGGGTATAAATATGGCACTTAGCCATTTTAATCACTTTTTCACATTTTCAAGACTAGAACTCAAATCCTCTCAAGTATCATCCGACTTTTCTTCTTGATCTTCAACTTTGTAAGTGTTTCTAGCCCTAAAAAGTTGATATCTTACTTAATCTAGTGATCTTACATGATTCCATCCGTGAAATCATTCCAAATGTGTAGATCTTCAAGTTTCACCAAGAACACACACTAGTGTTCTTGAACTTTTAGCACATTTTCAAGCTTCTACATAGTAAGTACTCTTACCCTAGTGTGTTATAATACTTGTTACACTTCTTAATCATCTAGAAAACACAAGGAAACACTAGATCAAAGGTGTTTACGGTCCAAGATGTTCTTGGACCGTAAACCCTAATAAAGGGGCCAAAGTGTGCTCTAGTCCTTTACCAAGCCTTGGAAACTAGTCTAGATATCATCCTTAAAGTGCTTAGGACCTTAAACATCAAATAGACCATAAACCATTTGGGTTTACGGCCGTAAACCCAAGGAGAAATGGTCTAAGGACCATAAACTCCACAAAGGAGTGAAATGGTGCGCTAAACACTTCCTAAGGCTTAAACATGAAGTAGGAATGCTTCTTATGACCTTTAAAGCTTCAAATCACAAAATGGTCAAAGTAGCATGAGTTTACGGCCGTAAACTCATGGGTTTATGACCATAAACTCAATGTGAGTTGGTCCCAAAACCATAAACTCCAAAAGAGTTTACCCTTGGACCCCAAACTCAATAGCAATGTCCTACAACCCTTAGATGCAATCCTTAGTACTTATAACACTTAAATAAGGTGTTTTACATGTCTTAGGATGTCTTAACTTTGGTTAATTAGTTGTTAAATGACCAATTGAATACATATATGTGTTATTATATGTTAACTAGGATCCTTGTATGTGTTCAAGTCTTCACTTGACACTTAGCATCCTATACTATCCGTTCATCCAAACCACTCACTACAGGTGAGTTCATACCCCTTAATTAACCTTTTAAATGTTTTTAAATGCTTTTATGGGGGGGAATACAAGTTGAACAATTATAGTTATTATATCAATCACATGTGATTAATAACTACCAAACAAGTGGATTTCTTACTTTCAAACTGTGTTATCAAACAAACTACTTTTCAAACTGTTTGTCAAACTCTTTTACATGTCCAATACTCTGATCAAAGTCTTTTATATGTCCAATACTCTTATCAAACTCTTTTACATGTCAAATACTTTTACATAAACTCTTTTTAACTTATATTCTGTTAAATGTATATCTTTATAGATATAGTTATATAAGTAGGATTGAAAGGACTTAGGACTGATAACTCAGCTTAACCTCCTGTTCCGTGTTTGGTTGTGGACTTAGGGTATCGGTTATTTGTCCGAAGGTCGTTTGAATCCTAGTTATATATCATGTATATGTATATAGATATAAAAGTTCATTCTTTCTATTCAATACCTTTGGGTAGCAAAGGTATACAGATATGTTCCTACATACAAATCACATTACTAGTAAGCTACAATAGGCGTAGTTTAGGAAGTTACTAATACTATTACTAGAACAATGGAACATACAATGAGTCAGTTCATACATGAGTCTATACATTACAATACAGCTAGTACATAGTATACATTTTACAAGAAAACATACATGCTAGATAGAGAGAGAACATACAATACCATACAGAGAGAACATACATACATACTAGACAGAGAGAGAACACACAATACAGCTAGTACATTCAATACATATACAAGAATACTATTTCAGTTATATGAGCCACGTAACGGGGCATGTCACTACCTGTCATGACCGTTTTGTATCCAGAATCTCCTTAAGTGGGGAGCGTATGAGTTTGTGTATAGATATATACTGGATTGACTATCCTACACCTTGATGCTCGCTACAGTGGGACTTGCAAGTCTACGGGTGCCAAATGTCATTTTTCCGACATCTTACATTGTCGCGTTCTATAGTCGGTAGCAGGATACAGGACGATCACATGGTACTTTAAATTACAATTGGTTTAAGGTAGTTAGTACAGCAGTAGTTACTTAATACAATACTACAGTACTATTTCATTTTCCCATTGCATTCACTTTGTGATCTTCACACAATAAAACAATAATGTAGAAACTATATTTTTGGATAATGATAGTCAGATTTGGGAAAATACATACTCTTACAAGAGACACACACACAGATACTAGATGCCTTGGTAGAAGGATACTTTTAGTAGGAAACATAGGGTTTTCTAGGAGATTCAAACCTTTTTACAAATTCACACATCACTTACTTACAAATACTTTCATGCAAATACAAACACTAATATACTTATGATCTCACCAGCTTTAAAGCTGATACTCGCTTTCAAAATAACTTGTATTCTCAGGTCACTAGTAGACAGGTACCGCTGCCATGTTTTGAGAAGATGGAGCTCGTTCAAGACTCATCTTTTATTTTGATTCATATTTTGGTGTCTATTTAACTTGACAGAACGCACATGTATTAAAATTATATTATTAATGCAATGGATGATGTTGTTGCCTGTTTACTACTTTGCACTGTTGTGATACTGAACATGACGTCCTCCACCCCCGAACGATTCCGTCGTTCCGGTTTTGGGGTGTGACAGTTAGGTATTTGTGTTGTCATAATTTTCTCATTTCTGGTGTGATGTAAGACCTACTCCAAGGTCAATTTTCTGGAACTTATACATCTATAATGCCAATCATATTGACAAGCATCCAATCCTCTTGGGAAAAATCTGTATTCAAATACTTTCATCTTTCTTGTGGTAACTCTTTATTGGCAACACTCAAACAATTCATGTTGGTGTATGGTGTGTGAGATCATGAAGCACTCTCCTTATACTCACTATTGAACTCTTACTATTATCTTCATCTTTGTAAACTTACAGTCGAAAGATGCCTCCTCGTAGATCAAATAGACGCACTACCCCGATAACTCCAACTCAACCACCACCACCTCCTCCACAATATGATCCAGCAGCTCTCCAAGCTGCAGTGGCTGCGGTTGTTATGGCTGCCCTAGCTCAATTCAACACTAGCGGCAATAGCAGGGGTGAAACGACTGTTAACTCCATTCAAGGTGATGGTCACGGGCGCTCTAGGGAGTTTTCGTACAAAGACTTCACCAACAGCAAACCCAGAACCTTTAACAGGATTGGAGGAATCATTGCGTTGTCGCAATGGTTCGAGAAAAATGAGTAGATCTTTGAGATCTGCTCCTGTCCGGAAGGAACCAAAGTAGAATTTGTTGCCTGCAGCTTCTCGGACAGAGCCCTAACATGGTGGAATAGCCATGTCAAGTCACTTACTCTAATAGTGGCTAATGCAATGGGCTGGTAAGCTCTGAAGGAGCTGATGATTGAGGAGTTCTGCCCGAGGGGCGAAGTTAAAAAACTTGAACAGGAACTCTGGAGCCTAACCATGAAGGGCTCCGACATAGTAGCCTACACTGCCAGGTTCAGCTATCTGGTGGCTCTATGTCTAGGAATGGTCCCTACTGAGGGAAAGAAGATCGTGAGGTATATTTGGGGGTTGGTGCCTCCATTTCAGGGAAATGTGCTAGCTTCAAACCTCACTACCTTCGACAGTGCCAAGCGATTGGCACAGCGGCTCATCGATCATTGAGTCCGCACTCCAACAACAACCCTTACTGTCCCAGAACCAGCCAAAAGAGCCGACAACAAGCGGAAGTTTTGGGACAAGAAGACGTGCAACGCAACGCAGAACTCGGCCAAGAAGCAACATATCGTGGCTGTTCATGCCGCGACAGCACCTGCTGCCACTGCGCCGGGGAAACAGTATGCTGGGATCTTGCCAAAGTGCAACAAGTGCAACTTCCACCACAATGGACCCTGCCGGGAAATGCAGTGTACAAACTGTAACAGGAAGGGGCACACTGCCCGTTTCTGCAAAGCTCCAGCTAGGCCAATCACCCAGGTCCCTGGCGTTGGAGTGGGCCAGGCTTGCTACGGGTGTGGTGAGGTTGGTCAGTACAAGAGGAACTGCCCGAAGGCAGGGAATGCTGGCGGAGTAGGAAGAGTTTTGGCGATAGGCCATGAGGAAGCGATAGCAGACCCTACAGTGGTCACTGGTACGTTTCTCCTCGATAACTCTTATGCATGCATACTATTTGAGAGTGGAGCGGAGAGGAGTTTCGTGAACCTAAAATTTGCACACTTACTTAACCAAGAACCACGAGCACTAAAAGAACCGTTCACTGTAGAAATGGCTAACAGAAGGACTGAGAGCACTAGCTATATATACATAGTATGTACCCTAACTTTAGATAGCCATTCATTTCCAATCGACCTCATGCCTCTCTCAATTAAAAGTTTGGACGTCATTATCAGCATGGACTGGTTGAGTCTTCATCATGCTGACATCATGTGTTTTGAGAAAGTCATTCATCTTAATCTACCGTCTAACAAAACCCCAGTTATCTATGGCGACAAACCAGGCACGAACCTTCAAATATCTCTAGTATACAAGCTCAGAAGTACTTACGAAAGGAATGTCATGTGTTCCTTACTCATGTAGTTGATGTGAGCCAAGAGGCGAAAGACATAAAAAACATCCCAAAAGTACGCGACTTTCCCGACATCTTTCCCGAGGAACTACCAGGATTACCTCCACAACGTCAAGTCGAGTTAAAAATAGACTTAGTTCCAGAAGCTACCCTAGTAGCCAAATCGCCTTATCCAATAGCACTGGCTGAGATGCAGGAGCTATCCAGTCAAATGAACGAACTACTCAGCAAAGGGTTTATTAGACCATGCTTCTCACCATGGGGAGCATCGGTCTTATTCGTAAAGAAGAAAGACGGATCGTTCTGTATGTGCATCGACTACCGAGAACTAAAAATTTTGACATTTAAGAACCGATACTCTCTACCACGTATAGACGACTTGTTCGACCAACTGCAAGGGGCAAAATATTTTTCCAAGATTGACCTGAGATCCGGGTATCACCAGTTATGAGTGGTAAAGGAAGATGTTCCCAAAACAGCCTTCCGAACTCGTTATGGTCACTACGAGTTTGTAGTGATGCCTTCGGATTAACCAATGCGCCCGCAGTGTTCATGGACTTAATGAACCGGGTGTGCCGTCCTTACTTAGATCGGTTCGTTATTGTATTCATAGACGACATACTTATCTATTCTCGTAGTAAGGAAGAGCATAGTCAACATTTACGTTTGATCTTTGAAACCCTACGAGTGGAGAAGATTTATGCAAAGTTCTCTAAATGCGAATTTTGGATTCGAAGAGTCAAATTCTTGGGTCACGTGGTTAGCGAAGAGGGAATACACGTGGATCCTTCCAAAATTAAGGCTATTGAGAACTGGTCAGCACCGAAGACGCCTATAGAAATTCGTCAATTTCAAGGCCTTGCTAGCTACTATCGCAGGTTTATTGAGAACTTCTCTAGGATCGCGAAACCGCTTACTACATTGACCCAGAAAGGTGTGACCTTTGACTGGGAAGAGAAACAGGCGAAGTCGTTCCAAACGCTGAAGCGAGCCTTATGCAGCGCATCGATATTATCCCTCCCAGAAGGGATAAAAGACTTCGTAGTCTAGTGCGATGCATCCAACCAAGGGCTTGGATGTGTTCTTATGCAACGAGGAAGGATCATCGCCTATGCCTCAAGACAGCTTAAGACGCACGAAGTCAACTACACCACACATGATCTTGAGTTAGGAGCAGTGGTATTTGCTCTGAAGATCTGGAGACACTACATGTATGGTACGAAAAGCACTATCTTTACAGACCACAAAAGCCTTCAACATATATTCGACCAGAAGGAGCTCAACATGTGACAACGACGGTGGGTCGAGCTACTCAATGAATACAAATGCGAAATTCGTTATCATCCCAGTAAAGCCAACGTAGTAGCTGAAGCCCTAAGTCGGAAAGAATACTCAGGTCGTAGAGTCAAAGCATTGACAATAACCATCCATTCACATCTGTCCACACAGATTAAGGAGGCTCGGCTGGAAGCCTTGAAACCTGAAAATGCGGCGGGTGAATCCCTTAGAGGGATGGATAAAAACTTGGACGTCAAGTGTGGCGGAGCCTTGTACCTCATGGATCGGATCTGGACACCGAAGCTCGGTGGTTTCAGAGACATGGTCATGACCGAAGCACACAATACTCGATATTCCATTCACCCAGGTTCAGATAAGATGTATCTGGATCTCAAAAAGTTATACTGGTGGCCTAACATGAAAGCAGAGATTGCTACCTTCGTGAGTAAGTGTCTTACTTGCGCCAAGGTTAAGGTCGAGTACCAGAAACCCTCCGGCTTACTACAACAACCGGAGATACCTAATTGGAAGTGGGAGCGGATCACGATGGACTTCATAACCAAATTGCTCAAGAAAACGGGTGGTCTCGATACCATATGGGTGATCGTAGACAGGTTAACCAAGTCCGCACACTTCCTGCCAATCAAAGAAACCGGCAAGATGGAGAAATTGACAAGAACCTACATCAGGGAGTTTGTACGACTGCATGGTGTTTCCATATCTATTATCTCTGATAGAGACAGTAGATTCACTTCAAGATTCTGGAATTCGCTACAAAGTTCCCTGGGAACTTGTCACACCCCAAACCAGAACGACGGAAATGTTCGGGGGCGGATGACGTCACGCTCAGTATCATAACCATAGTGAAGAAAGTAAAACACAACCATCATAGATATAATTTAAAAGGTTACATTGTTTCAAAATAATACATGTTTTCCAAATAAATTACATATGATGATAAAATGTAGCAAAAGAATCCACGCCTTAGGGTCTTGACTTCAGGAATCTTGTAGTTACCTGTATTACTGATTACCTAAGAATACAAGTTTTTTGAAGGAGTATCAGCATAAAGCTGGTGAGTTCACGAGTATTTTATGAAAAATGAATGTTGTTTCCTTAACGTTTGTTACAAGTTTGTTTCCAAAAAATCCAATATTTTCTAAAAGATTTGTTGTAGACTAAATTGAAACAAGGCTTAGTATGTGTAAGTAAATCGTCATACTTAGGTGTGTGTTTTATATTTAAATAAAACTCCTTTGTATAAAGCCTTAGAATTTCCGTGAACTGTATGTTTTGTTAATATTCCATGTGAGATGTTATAATCATACTAAAGACTAGATTACCTTGAATGCGACATTCTTCAGGCGTCGGAAAGTTATGACACTTTTCACCCCAGACCTCCCGGTCTAGCTGTTGCAAGCAGCTTAGGTGCGGGTTTGTCAGACCCAGTATAGATCTATACACAACTATCACGTTCTCCCTCCCGGAGATTCTGATTATAACTATAGGACTTTTCTGTGGTACTTAGGAGTACCGCAAAGGAGAATGTCTCGCGAGTTTAATTAATACAAGATCACGTAGTGTGCAAGGAAATATTTGTTTTGTAAGTTGATTGAGTTACTGTTTCTTTGTCGAACGAAGTGCTCAAACTATACCTGTTATAGTTTATCAAAAAGTGTTGTGTGTGTTTGGATGAAATCTTTTTATGCAAGTCATTGTATTCCATAAATAGACATTTGAAATGATAAGTGTAAACCATATACACACCTTGCTCAGCATGTTACAAGGTGTAGGAAAACTCTTAAACATGTATTAGATAGTTTTGGTATTTTGAACTTGTATCCCCCCCTGAAAACTAAAGAAAACGTAAAAATGTAGGGGTATGAACTCACTGGGAAAGTGTGTGATTTGAAGAAAACAAGATTTTCTCGGGTGGCACCTCGACCGGAAAGTGGTGAATTTTTCGGAATTCTCGGAGCTTCGGACCTATGTCGGGACTTGGGTATGAAACCGGGAAGTCGGGATCGTTTCGGGAGGGTAGACATATGAGGTTTGGGATAGAGTATGGTAAATGAGCAATCAAAATCCGTAACCCTCGCACCCTTTATATAGGGGCTGGTCTTGGTGCGAACGCGGGGTGTTCCTGCTGGGTACGCAGGGCGTTCCCCTGAACGCAGCGCGTTCCGAAGCTACATTACGTCATTGCTTACGAACCTCGGATGGGATGGCAGTCTGCGAGCACGAACGCGGCGCGTTCCCTCAGAACGCAGGGCGTTCCCTTCGGATAAGCCTCGATGTGTGTGCCAAAGACTTCAAAAATGCGTAACTTTCGCATACGAGCTCCATTTTTGACGTTCTTTATATCCACGCGTAGGTGAGAATATACCCTACAACTTTCATTTTGACTCCGTCGGCTAACTTTGATTTATTTTTAATTATATTTTATTTTATAGGCCGGGACAGGATAGTATTTTATTGAAGTTTCACTTTTCACGCTTAACAGCGTTTTACCGGTTTTGTCACGAATCTTTGATTGGTCATAAATTCTTCGTTATAACTCGGATTTGAGTGTTCTCTATATTTTTGAAAACCTTGATACAATATCTATCACTTTTTGTACTCCAATTGAGACTTTAGAACACTTCGTTTTTGACGCTAATTTTCATTGATTCAGAATAGTTTATAATATTTGACTTTTTGAACATTACATTGACTCGAAATATCGGGTTGTCACATCATCCCCCTGTTGGAGGGAATTTCGTCCCGAAATTTTAATCTAAGACAGAGTTTATGGACTAGGAAAAAGATGTTGGTACTTATGTTTCATCTGATCCTCGCGTTCCCAGGTGAATTCAAGTCCTCGTTTGGCGTTCCACCTGACCTTTACGATGGGGATGCGGCTTTGTTTCGTCGACTTCACTTCTCGGTCCATGATTTCAATAGGTTCCTCTACAAAGTGGAGGTTCTCGTTGATCTCAATTTCTTCCAAGGGGACGACAAGGGTCTCATCAGACAAACATTTCTTCTGGTTTGACACATGAAAGGTAGGATGAACGTGATTGAGTTCCTGTGGTAATCGTAGTTTGTATGCCACCGGCCCAATCCTGGCGAGGATTTCGAATGGTCCGATGTACCTTGGATTTAGTTTCCCACGTTTTGTGAAACGTATGAGTCCCTTCCAAGGTGATACCTTCAGAAGTACACGATCCCCAACTTGAAACTCCAAAGGTTTCCGTCTCTTATCCGCGTAGCTCTTTTGTCGATTTTGCGAAGCCTTCATTCGTTCTCGAATCCGGACGATCTTTTCGGTTGTTTCCCTGATGATCTCGGGGCCAGTGAGTGCGCTGTTAGGGACTTGCCCTTTTGCTAGTTGCGTATCTCCCACCTCAGCCCAGCACAGGGGTGACCTGCACTTACGGCCATAGAGGGCTTCGAACGGTGCAACTTTAATGCTAGTATGATAGCTATTATTGTAGGAAAACTCAATAAGGGGCAGATGAGTATCCCAAGCTTTTCCAAAGTCTATCACGCAAGCTCTTAGCATGTCCTCTAACGTCTGAATGGTTCTTTCACTCTGACCGTCAGTCTGTGGGTGGTAAGCTGTACTCATGTCCAGCCTATTTCCCATAGCTTTCTGCAGTGACTGCCAGAATCGTGATGTGAACCGACTATCTCTATCGGAGATAATGTATATTGGTACTCCTTGAAGGCACACTATTTCTTTAATGTAGATGCTTGTCAGCTTCTCCATTTTGTCAGTCTCTTTTATTGGTAGGAAGTGTGTGGATTTGGTTAATCTTTCGAAGATTACCCAAATGGTGTCAAGTCCACCCGTGGTCTTAGGTAACTTGGTAATGAAATCCACCGTAATCCGCTCCCACTTCCACTCGGGTATCTCTGGATGTTGTAGTAGTCCCGAGGGCTTTTGATATTCTACCTTAACCTTGGCACAAGTCAGGCACTTGCCCACAAAGGTAGCTATTTCGGCTTTCATGTTCGGCCACCAATATACCTTCTTGAGGTCTAAGTACATCTTGTCTGAGCCGGGATGCATGGAGTAGTGAGTTTTATGAGCTTTGTTCATGACAACGTCCTTGAATCCACCAAATTTTGGTGTCCAGATCCGGTTCATGAGACAACGAACTCCGTCATCCTTGACTTCAAGATTTTTGTCCATTCCTCTCAATGCTTCACCTGTCACGTTCTCTAGCTTCAAGGCTTCTTCCTGAGCTTCCTTGATTTGTGCGGACAGGTGTGAGTGGATGGTCATGGTTAATGCCTTTACTCGGCGGCCCGAGTACTCGTTTCTGCTTAAAGTGTCTGCAACCACGTTGGCCTTTCCAGGGTGATAACGAATCTCGCATTCGTAATTGTTTAGTAATTCCACCCATCACCTTTGTCTCATGTTGAGTTCCTTCTGATTGAGGATATGCTGGAGGCTTTTGTGATCGATGAAGATGGTGCACTTAGTGTCGTAAAGGTAATGCCTCCAGATTTTTAGGGCGAAAACTACTGTTCCTAATTCAAGGTCGTGCGTCGTGTAGTTTACCTCAAGCGTCTTCAGTTGTCTTGAGGCGTAGGCAATGACCTTTCCTCGTTGCATTAACACACACCCCAGACCTTGGTTTGAAGCATCGCAGTAAACCACAAAGTCTTCGGTTCCATCTGGTAGGGACAAGATCGGAGCACTGCATAGAGTTCGTTTTAGTGTTTGGAATGCAGCCTCTTGCTTATCCCCCCAGACGAATGTCACTCCTTTTTGGGTCAGGGTGGTGAGTGGTTTTTGCGATTTTGGAGAAGTTTTGAATAAACCTCCGATAGTAACCGGCGAGCCCTAAAAATTGTCGGATCTCCGTGGGTGTTCTTGGTGCTGCCCAACTTTCAATCGCCTTGATCTTTGAAGGGTCCACATGGATTCCTTCCTTGCTGACTACATGTCCGAGGAAATTCACCTCTCGAATCCAGAACTCACACTTTGAGAACTTTGCGTACAGTCTCTCCGCCCTCAGTGTCTCTAGGACTTGACGTAAATGCTGGTTGTGTTCTTCCTTACTTCGGGAGTAGACTAGTATATCATCGATGAAAACAATCACAAACTTGTCTAAGTAAGGTCGACACACTCGGTTCATCAGATCCATAAATGCTTCGGGTGCATTGGTTAAGCCGAAAGGCATCACTACAAATTGGTAGTGACCATAGCGCGTTCTGAAAGCTGTCTTGGGAATATCCTCCTCTTGAACTCATAGCTGATGGTACCCAGATCTAAGTTCAATCTTCGAGAAGAAACTCGCTCCTTGTAGTTGGTCGAAGAGGTCATCGATTCGAGGCAAAGGATATCGGTTTTTGATGGTGAGTTTGTTTAATTCGTGGTAGTCAATGCACATGCGGAACGATCCGTCCTTCTTCTTGACGAACAAAACCGGTGCTCCCCAAGGCGACAAGCTTGGTCTAATGAACCCCTTGCTCCGTAGTTCGTTCAGTTGACTGGACAGTTCCTGCATTTCGGCTGGGGCTAGACGGTATGGCGATTTGGCTACGGGGGTAGCTCCGGGAATTAAGTCGATTCGGAATTCGACTTGTCGAGGAGGGGGCACTCCTGGAAGGTCTTCCAGGAATACATCGGGGAAATTGCAGACCTCCGGAATGTCCTTGATGTCTTTCATTTCTTGACCCTTATCTACGACGTGGGATAGGAAGGCGTGGCACTCCTTGCGGAGATACTTTCGAGCCTTGAGACAGGAGATGATCTGAAAGTTTGAGCTAGGTTTGTCGCCATAAACAACGAGAATTTCGCCAATTGGCAGATTAAGGCGAACGGCCTTTTCGTGGCATAGGATTTCAGCATGGTGAGGGCATAACCAATCCATGCCAATGATAACATCAAAACTTTTTATGGTGACCGGCATAAGGTCTATTTGGAAGGAATGATTGTTTAAGGTGAGGGTACACCCGATTATTGTTCTCTGTTTTTCCGTTATCTATTTCTACGGTGAATGTGTCTTTTAGTGTTTGTGGTGTTTGATTAAGCAAGCGTTTAAATTGGTGGCTCACGAAGCTTTTCTCCGCGCCACTATCGAAAAGAATGCATGCATAGGTATTGTTGAGGAGGAACGTACCGGTAACCACAGTTGGATCTGCGATGGCTTCCTCATGACCTATCGCCAGAACTCTGCCCATTTCGCCGGGGTTGGGGTTTCTTGCCTTCGTGCAGTTACGTTTGAGGTGTCCTGCTTCTCCACATCCATAGCAGGTTTGGCTTGCTCCGACGTTGGCAGCTTGTGCGTTTGGTTGGGCTGGAGCTCTACAGAATCGGGTGGTGTGCCCCTTCTTGCTATAGTTGGTGCAATGCATTTCACGGCATGCACCGTTGTGGTGGTAGTTGCATTTGTTGCACTTAGGTAGGTTCCCGACGTATTCTTATCGGAGTAGGGTTGGTAGGGTCATGGCAGCGTGCACAACAACCACTTGCTGCTTCTTGGCTGAGTCTTGGGCAGGTTGGCCCTTCTTCTTATCCCAGAACTTCCTCTTATTGTTTCCCCCTTTTTCTTGCTCGGAGGTGGTCGTTACAGTGCCATGACTGGCGTTATGGTCGATGAGTTGCTGTGCCAGTTCCTTGGCACTGTCGAAGGTAGTTGTCTTTGAGGCCAATACGTGTCCTTGGAGTTGTTGAGATAGTCCCCATACGTACCTTTCCACCTTCTTGCTTTCAGTAGGAACCATCCCGGGACACAGCATGTCAGAACCTGTCATTTTAAGACCCCAAAATTCTTCTTCCAGCTTATGTATCTCACCCCTAGGGCAATACTCCTTCATTAACATGGTTTTCAGATCTTCCCATGTTATCGCATTAGCCACCGGGAGTGTTAGGGCCTTGACGTGACCCTTCCACCAGCTGAGGGCCCTTTCGGAGAACGTGCATGAAGCAAATTTGACCTTGCTTGCTTCAGTGCATGCGCATATTTCGAAAATGGTCTCGGTTTTCTCTAACAATTGTAGCAATGCTATGACACCTCCGCTTCCATTGAAGGTTTTGGGCTTGGTGTTAGTAAAGTCTTTGTAGGTACACTCTCTCGAGCGCCCCTGGCCGTCCCCGTTATTAGTATTCGAGGCACCACTGCCTGCACCTCCTGAATTACTGGGGTTGATTTGGGCTATCACGACTGCCACTGCGGCTGCCACCGCAGCCTGGAACATGGCTAGGTCAAACTGAGGAGGTGGTGGTGGGGGTGGTGCAGTCTCATTTGCGTCGCCGCGCCTAGGATTTCTACGAGGTGGCATTTTCTGCCATAATCAAGAATGGAAAGACAATAAGTCTTTGATACAAGTCGAGTGTTAAACTAAACATTATTAGTTCTTTGTATGCATCATGATTCCGACTTGTAAGAATGTTGTAAGAATTCATTCATACTAGAAGTCTATAAACAATTAAATATAGACTTTATGAATTTCGGTAGTATTGATTTTTATGCAATGTCTGTGATAGTATCCATACCGGGTCCAACCAACAATCACTTGATATATAATATTTACATGTAATTAAGATTAAATAAACTTTCGAATCTGATGGGTCTGCCCTGGGCCCACAACCAAACAAGGAACAGGATCCAAGGCGGAACCACCATTTCTAGGTCGACATGGCCCTAATTACATACAACTTTGATTTATACCTCGGGCGATCATAGGTTGGTCACCAATAAATTTTTATCTAAAAATAGCTCATGTTATGAAATTGGAGTAGTGTTAATAAAGTAAATAGCGTGCCAATATCATTGATATAACTTAGTATACAATACTTGGGAAAATTTGACCCTACTAGGGGCTTATGCTACATCAATGTACGAAAAATTTTGGCCGCCTAACTGATCCCGGAAGTGTAAACACTTAAATCGCGAGATTGAACCTAAAATACTAGAAAGTAATATTTATCCGCAAAACTAAATTAAACTGGGGCGAATAGTGCAAACACTACTTGTAGTGGTTGAAGTTCTGAGGATCACGAAGTGTAGATACGAAGTTCCTCATCACGGCTCTGGATTCTGCCGCTTGGCGCTCTGCTTCAGCTAGACGTCCCTCTAGGGTGGCTCGGTGATCTCGGAGTTCTTGCACTTCGGTTCGGGTTGCAGCCATTTCCCGTCGAAGAAGCTCAGTGCGGTCTCGAGTCCGATCGTGGTCGTCGTCTAACCGGCGAATGCGAACGGAGTTGACTTGGCTGGTAGCACCAACTTCCATGAGATGTTGGGTGTTAACTCTTGTTTGCTCTTCGTGGCGTATGACACGGTGAACTATGACAGGGAGAACTCGGTCGGCTGACCCTCCTCTGCTGAGATCGTAGAAGCCTCGTTGCATGTCATAGGGAGGTCGTTGACCTTGTTCTCGGCTCCATCGAGGTATTGTTTCGGCCCATCGGGGCGTCGGGCCCTGGAAGTGTCGCAGAGGATTAGGGGTAGGGTGTGGATTGTAAACTTCGGGTTCGGAGTCGGTTCCATCTGAGTCTTCTTCCTCTTCACCGTCTACATATTCTTCTTCTTCCATGGGTTCCTCGTCCTCCATGGGCTCTTCTTTGGGTTCTTCCTCTGGGTCTTCCACAATCCAACCTACATTCCCTTGGTTGGGAAAGTAGGGATCATCTGGTAAATGGAATCCTGCCATCGTACCTGTACGAGAATGCGGATAAGGAGGAATGTCGCAAGAAACTTTGGGAACCAGAAGTTAGTTGTCGAAGTTGTGATTACGACTTTTTGTGTTAAAATACTCCTATAGTATTTTTAAGTTTGATTCTTGGAATTTTTGGTAAGTTGCAGACTTGTTGCTCACCATGATCCTTCTTCAGAATATATTGGTCCTATCTTGGCTGAATATAGTTGATCAGGCTATATTCATCCAAGATCTGACTACATACCCCGAAGCTGGACCATGGTGTCCTACTTGTCTTGATACTTTTATGTTATTGCCATTATGATACTGAATGTGCGATTGTGCGAATACTTTTATAAAAGTATTAATTCTTATTTTTAAAGTATTTTTGAAAAGCTACGTCAGAGAATTTTTGTCCCGTTTTATTTATAGTTTGTATATCTTACGTGGTTCGATATACTTAGTTCACTATAAACAAATCTCTGATACCAATCTGTCACACCCCCAAACCAAAACGGCGGAAACGTTCGGGGGCGGATAACGTCATGCTCAGTATCATAACCATAGTGAAGAAAGTAAAACACAAACATCATAGATATAATTTAAAAGGTTACATTGTTTCAAAATAATACATGTTTTCCAAATAAATTACATATTATGATAAAATGTAGCAAAAGAATCCACGCCTTAGCGTCTTGACTTCAGAAACCTTGTAGTTACCTGTATTACTGATTACCTGACAATACAACTTCTTTTGAAAGAGTATCAGCATAAAGCTGGTGAGTTCATGAGTATTTTATGAAAAATGAATGTTGTTTCCTTAACGTTTGTTACAAGTTTGTTTCCAGAAAATCCAATATTTTCTAAAAGATTTGGTGTAGACTAAATTGAAACAAGGCTTAGTATGTGTAAGTAAATCGTCATACTTAGGTGTGTGTTTTATATTTAAATAAAACTCCTTTGTATAAAGCCTTAGAATTTCCGTGAACTGTATGTTTTGTTAATATTCCATGCGAGATGTTATAATCATACTAAAGACTATATGGCCTTGAATGCGACGTTCTTCAGGCGTCGGAAAGTTATGACACTTGTCACCCCAGACCTGCCGGTCTAGCTGTTGCAAGCAGCTTAGGTGCGGGTTTGTCAGACCTAGTATAGATCTATACACAACTATCACGTTCTCCCTCCCGGAGATTCTGATTATAACTACAGGACTTTTATGTGGTACTTAGGAGTACCCCAAAGGAGAATTTGTTTTGTAAGTCGATTGAGTTACTGTTTCTTTGTCGAACGAAGTGCTCAAACTATACCTGTTATAGTTTATCAAAAAGTGTTGTGTGTGTTCGGATGAAATCTTTTTATGCAAGTCATTGTATTTCCATAAATCGACATTTGAAATGATAAGTGTACACCGTATACACACCTTGCTCAGCATGTTACAAGGTGTAGGAAAACTCTTAAACATGTATTAGATAGTTTTGGTATTTTGAACTTGTATCCACCCTGAAAACTAAAGAAAACGTAAAAATGTAGGGGTATGAACTCACCGGGAAAGTGCGTGATTTGAAGAAAACAAGATTTTCTCGGGCGGCACCTCGACCGGAAAGTGGTGAATTTTTCGGAATTCTCGGAGCGTCGGACCTTTGTCGGGACTTGGGTATGAAACCGGGAAGTCGGCATCGTTTCGGGAGGGTAGAAATATGAGGTTTGGGAGAGAGTATGTTAAATGAGCAATCAAAATCCATAACCCTCGCACCCTTTATATAGGGGCTGGTCTTGGTGCGAACGCGGGGCGTTCCTGCTGGGTACGTAGGGCGTTCCCCTGAACGCAGTGCGTTCTGAAGATAGATTACGTCATTGCTTACGAACCTCGGATGGGATGGTAGTCTGCGGGCAGGAACGCGGCGCGTTCCCTCGGAACGCCGGGCGTTCCCTTCGGATAAGCCTCGATGTGTGTGCCAAAGACTTCAAAAATGCTTAACTTTTGCATACGAGCTCCATTTTTGACGTTCTTTATATCCACGTGTAGGTGAGAATATACCCTACAACTTTCATTTTGATTCCGTCGGCTAATTTTGATTTATTTTACATTATATTTTATTTAATAGGCCGGGACAGGATAATTCCGTTAAAAATCCACGACTGCTTCATCTGGCATCCGTTTTCATCTGTCTCTTCACTGTTGCACTACTATTGTCGAGACCTTCAATTTCCGTTTAGGTTGCGTAGGCTAAAAATCGCTCGATCTTTATTTCGAGTTTTTAGTTGTCTAGTGATGTTCCGAAACTTAGAAAAATCATAACTTCCTCATACGAAGTCAGATTTGGGCGTTGTTTTTATGTATGCTCACAGTTTATCATAATCTACGACTTTCGTTTAGATACCTAAGGCTAAAAAGTATTTTATTGAAGTTTCACTTTTCACGCTTAACAACGTTTTACCGGTTTTGTCGCGAATCTTTAATTGGTCATAACTTCTTCGTTATAACTCGGATTTGAGTGTTCTCTATATTTTTGAAAACCTTGATACAATATCTATCACTTTTTGTACTCCATTTGAGACTTTAGAACACTTTGTTTTTTACGCTAATTTTCATTGATTCAGAATAGTTTATAATATTTGACTTTTCGAACATTACATTGACTCGAAATATCGGGTTGTCACAGAACTAGGTTGGATATGAGCACAACCTACCATCCGCAAACCGATGGTCAAAGTGAGAGGACTATTCAAACACTGGAAGATATGTTGTGAGCCTGTGTGATAGACTTTGGAAAGGCATGGGATACTCATTTACCCCTTGTCGAGTTCTCCTACAATAACAGCTATCACACAAGCATAAAGGCAGCTCCATTTGAAGCCCTCTATGTCCGGAAGTGCAGATCCCCTCTATGCTGGGCTGAAGTGGGTGACACGCAGTTAGCTAAAGGACAAGTTCCTGACAGCACTCTCACGGGTCCGGGAATCATTCGGGAAATGACAGAGAAGATTGTTCAGATTCGTGAACGAATGAAAGCCTCTAGAGACCAACAGAAAAGCTACGCTGACAAGTGACGGAAACCTTTGGAATTCTAGGTTGGTGACCGAGTTCTATTGAAGGTCTCACCCTGGAAGGGCTTGATACGCTTCGGAAAGTGTGGGAAGCTAAATCCAAGGTACATAGGGCCTTTTTGAGATTATCGCTAGAATCGGCCCTATAGCTTACAAATTCAAACTACCTCAAGAACTTAGTAACGTACACCCTACCTTCCATATATCGAACCTGAAAAAGTGTCTATCCGATGAGACTCTTGTTATCCCACTCGATAAAATCGAGATCAATGAGAGCCTCAACTTTGTGGAAGAACCAGTAGAAATCATGGACCGGGAGGTCAAGCAAACAAAGCAAAGCTGTATCCCGATAATGAAGGTTCGCTGGAATGACAAGCGGGGACCCAAATTCACTTGGGAGCGGGAGGATCAAATGAAACTTAAATATGCTCATCTTTTCCCTTAATCTATCTGTATTTGCTTAAACTCTAATTTCGGGATGAAATTCCCTTTAACGGGGGGATGTTTAAGAGTTTCTAAGACTAGTACACTCAAGGATTGTGTGTTAAGAAGTGTTAGCTTGAGATCATTGAGTTGCAATCGAGCCGGAAACACCATCAAAAGAAGTTCACGGCCGCAAACTAGGTTCACGGTCGTGAACCCATCCTTGGCCATGAACAACTCTCATATTTATGGAGTTGGCTCATTTTTCTTCGCTTATTCAAACTCCAGCCGTGAACATCACTTCTCTATCAACTATCTTCAACCGTGATCACTTCTAAAGGCTTCAAAAACGTAAGTATCTCATCCATCTTCTTGTTGTCCCTTATAAACACTTTGATTCCACCCATGATTCAAACACTTCTTTGCAAGATTCTTCAAGAGTTCACGGACGTGAACCCTTCTTAGATGCAATATTGGACCGTGAACCCTCCATCTTTGGCTGTAAAACCTTCATAGGATTAATCTTGGGCCGTGAACACCACATTGGCCGTGAACCTTCATCATAGGCTCGTGAACACATCAAGTGTTCATAGGACCGTGAACAACCCAAGGGTCGTGAATAACCCAAGGGTCGTGAACACCCCTTGTTTGGTCGTGAACATCTTTCAACCAATCATTTGTGATTCTAACACTTCATTGAAAGTGTTTCCTAGTTCGTAAGGTTGTTTCCCTTACATTTTAGTTGTTATATACACTAATTGTATACATATATGTGTTATTATATGCTTAATAGGATCCGTTTGTGGTTGAGACTTCACTTGGCATACTTAGCATCCTATATATATCTTTCATTCGAATCACTCACTACAGGTGAGTTCATACCCCTACAAATACACTTTTAAATGATTTTTAAATGCTTTTAGGGGGAATACAAGTAGAACACAATGATATTGTGTTAACCATTTACATGTGAAAACAACATCCAAAAGGATTTCTTATACTCAAAACTTGTTAAAACTCTTTTAAATCTTTTATAAACTTCTTTTATATCAAATCACATTTGTCTGTTTATTTACGTATAAGTATGCTTTAACAGACCTTGACTCCTGTTCCTTGCTTGGTTGTGGGCTTGGGGTAGGATCACTAGTCCGACTGTCGGCTAAATCATAGTTATACTCATATGAATATTAAACCCATTTTTAAGGATTATACTTAGCTCAGTTGCTTATGGTAAGTAATTGAGTCTTTTCTACAATCAGTATCAGTTCAAACGATCATACTAGTAAACTATAATATGTATAGTTTAGAGGATTACTACTTACTACTTCTAGATCGGTGAAACTTACATGAGTCAGTTCAAACATACTATAACTAGAATAGGAAGAAACATACTATAACTAGAACAGGAAGGAACATACTATAACTTGAACAGGAAGGAACATACTATAACTAGAATAGAAAGAACATACATACCGTAACAAGAACTAGATAACAATAATGTGAGCCAGTACTTCATGGCATAGCAATATACTTGTTGTGTCACGTTTTGTAAGCAGAGTCTCCTGGAGGGAGAGCGTTAGTTTGTGTATAGATCTATATGGGATTGACCATCATACACCTTGCAGCTACCTACAGTGGGACCTGCAGGTCTACGGGTAACAAATGTCATACCATTTCGACGTCTTTTGATCGTCGTGTTTTATACTAGTCAATCAAGCATGGTTATAACCTCATCACATTTTACCTTAATTTAACTTAATTGTTTTAAGGTAGTTAGTACATCTGTAGTTACTTAATACAATACTACTATACATCTTTATTTTTCCATTACATTCGTATAGTGAAATTCTCACATCGAGTAATGCAAACTATTTTCTAGTAAAGATAGTTATAAACTTGGGAAAACATACTTTTTACAAAAGAACAAGCATACAAAACAGTTTAGTCTTGGTAGAAGACTATATCCCATTTTAGTAGAAAATATAGGATTTTCTGGAAAGATACAAACCTTTTTACTACATATACAAACATATTCATCAAAACTAACACAAACAATTGACACAAAAATACTTATGAACTCACCAGCTTAAATGTTGATCTACTCTTTCAAAATAACTTGTATTCTCAGGTCATCAGTCGACAGGTACATCTGACCAAGCTTTTGAGAAGACGGAGCATGTTCAAGACTCGCCTTTTTTTTATTACATAATTTTTGGTGTCTTACAATTATATTCAGAACACACTTGTATTAACTATATTATTAATGCAATGGATGATGTTGTTGCTTGTTTTACTATTGTGTATTGTTATGATACTGTACATGACGTCATCCGCCCCCGAACGTTTCTGCCGTTCGGTTTGGGGGTGTGACACCATGGACCGTCGCCGACCACCACTGCCCGAGCTGGCAGTTGGTGGTGCCCGATTTATTAAAATATATATATTTAAATAATTTGCTAGTCATCTAACTTAAGGTGTTGGAAACCCTAATTAGGGTTTAGAAAACCCTAATGTCAAGAAAACCCTAGTTTGGAGTTCGTCGGGACCCGCATTAAAACTATTAATTAAACTTAAAATAATACTTAATAATTCTCTACAATTAACTTAATGAAATATTGGAATTAATGGATTATGTCCTTAATGGGTTAAGTGTTGTTACTTAACCATAATCGTCATTTTATGTGAAACCCTAATTGTCATTTCATGTGAGGTGGTCACTGTTGCAAGTGAATATGGGATGTGATCGGGTATTGACTCAAGCATCTTCCTGTAGGTGATTGGAAGTGAGTCGAAGCTAGTAGAGTTCTTCGTTGCTATGGTGATTATCTACACGCATATCAAGGTGAGTTTCACCTCACTGTACCCGTGGGTCGAAGGCACTAATGCTGACCCACTAGTTTTCGTTATCTGCTAGTAGAGGGATGCCCTAGGGACTGTATATAGTCATGTAGTATAGACTGAGGACTCTTGATCTAAGCTCTCTTACCTGTTCCTTGTTTAGTTGTGGTTCTAGAGTAGGATCACCTGTCCGGGTGACTATCTCACCTTTGAGTATATACGACCATGTATTCCTTGGATTGTTGAGATTTAGTATGTTGCTACTGTAGTGATCTGTTAGATCCGTGTTCTGGTATTGAGTACACTGCTATGTTGTAGTAATCTGATTGATCTATGTTTTGGTATTGAGTATGTTGTTATGTTGTAGTGATCTGTTAGATCTGTGTTCTAGTATCCAGTATGATGCTATGATGTAGTGATCAATTAGATCTGTCTCCTGATATTTAGTATGTTGCATTGTGGTAATAACCTGTAGAACAATACGTTATTTGTACTTGTTGGTTAATATCTATGGAGTGCCCGTAGGAACAGTAGGCTCTCTTGCCTGTTCCTTGTTTGGTTGTGGCTCTAGAGTAGGACCATTTGTTCGGGTGGCTATCTCACATCTGGTTACTTATGGTTAAGCATTCTATGGGGGTTAGCTAGTAGTGGGAGTGTATGTTGTGAGAGGATTAGTAGGCAGTAGTGAGATGTATGATTGTTGTTTGCCTGTATTATGTGCCTACTTGATCCTGATTGTTTATATGTCGACATATTGTGTTTAGATGGCTTTGAGACGGTCCTGCTTTGTGTGGTAGGCCAAGATACCCGGTGCGGGCCGATTGTAAGTCGTAGGCACGGAGGCTCGGGAGGAGCGGTAGGGTTGAGGTGGTAGGCCAACAAAGCCTGGGTATTCCAACCCGATGGTTGATTGGACCTGCCATGTTGTTATTCCAGCCCGAGGCTGATTGGGCCAATATGATTATGATACGAGGGTATTCCATCCCGAGGATGAGTGGACACATCCTGGACATGCCTGGTATTCCAGCCCGAGGCTGATTGGGCCAGGCATGAGTGTTTGTGTTTATCCTTTATTATTATGTTTATATGGTGGTATTTTGGGGGAAACTTCCTATGCATTGGGCTTATAGTTTTGGGTTATGTTTTAGGTATCTCAGTGATCGCGGAAAGGTGAAGGCTTGATCGTGCACTTCCTCGTGTTTTGTGTTATGATCTTGGGAAAACTCTTATATTAAACATGTCTTGAAAACTATGTTGTAAACAAATATGATTTTTGGTTGGTTTTAAAAAGTTTATATTTCTCATGAATTTTATGGGTGTTACATATAGTTTATTCTAAGTAACTAAAAGTCCGATATTTACGGGAACCTCTTGAATAAATATAAGAACGTTGTTTTGCCTTGGTATTCTCTGGTCTTTTGCCTGATCTTCATTGAGAATGAATCTTATATTGAACATTTTTGCACATGTTGATAAATAAGCAATAAATATAGCTGTTAAATTTCGTTAAGAAATAATAGTGGTAATAATCAGGATCCTGGCGTATGTTTTGGGATCCTCAAATATCTTAAAGATCCGGCATCCTGGACATAATTGAGGATCTTGGCCCTAATAGTTTATACATTTAAAATACATAAAAATACATAAACATCTACATAAAAAACTTTAAAAAAAATACAGAAATATATATATATATATATATATATATATATATATATATATATATACTATGACATCCTCTCATTTTTATAGCCAACTAAACTTTTTCTTTACGATTTTAAAATCAATTTATCATTGTTGCAGAAGATCCCAATATAATTAAACATTTTAAAAGAGAGGATTTGATTACACTGCTAGGGGCTTCCTTGGCTGGTGATAGTCATAAAGGCACCCGAACCATTAGAGTATTTGATGAATTTGGTATTACCCTTCATCTACATTTGTAGGTTATTAGCCTACTCTAGCAACGTAGTTCACAAGACCACCTAGAATGGTCTAGTGTTGTCACCTACCCTGGGAGATGACCATACATACCGTTACAATTGCCTGATCTGGACCCACCATTTTTGGTCATGCAATAGGAATACTAAGATGTATTGCCGTACGGAGCTACCGAACATCGACACCTGATAGTGTCATATGACAGAGTTCTACTCTCCGTTCCTAACGTATATACCCTTCACATAATGCTACCCACTATTAAAACTTAATTAAACTAAGCATCCTTTGTAAGTATTCTTTCCCTAATTAGCAAGACTACCCGTCTTATCTTTCTCGAAATAGTAACTCTATTATGTGCAACCGTATCCTAATATTAACATAGAGTATTTATATTTGCTTTATCTTTTTCACAAATAATACTTTTATGATTATTATCATGTAATAATATTATTTTTATACTATAACACATGTAGAACCATATCTGGTTCGCACGTTGTATATAAACATATAAATTTATAACACATGTTCCATGCAATAGGAACATACTTAACATATAAACATTTTAACAGATATTTAATACTTTCATTAAAATCATGTTCAAGAAAGGGACTATGCACTCACTTGATATAGGTGGGTGATAGGAAAATTCGGTAGCGCTTCGCTTCGCACTTCCAGTGAAACTTAGACCTTTAAAGCACTAAGTATTATTCTAGTTTCATATCGAAGGTAAGGTCAACTTGGTATACAAAGTATAGTGTTTCGAAATCCCACTTTAAACACCTCACTAAATCTAGCATATACATCACTCATGTATATAGATCAGTCAATATAATAACATGGAATCACTGATAAATCTTAATTATAGATTCATAATAACGAGTATGACTATAATTAAAAGTTACACTTAAAGTAAATAAGTGTAGCTTGACTTACTAAGTAATCTAACCAAAACCGAGGATTATGTGGGCAGAACTCTGACCGAGAGCTTCTAAAAAGTATCTACTAGTAGTCGGGTACTTCAGGGGTGTCGTAGGGCTTCGCCGACAACTAGAAAGCTAAGGAGAAATGGTGTACAGGAGGGAGAACTGAGAGATAGGGGCCGTAGGGGTGAGTTATAGAGGGCTATTTATAGGGAAAAAAAATTATTTGCACGCTGTGCATTTGGTCGGAGGTGGCGACGTATCAATTTCCTATGTTCCCACGTGTCACAATTTGGGTGGTGTGTTAGTGCGTGTCGTACATCTGGTCAGTGCACGCGATTGCGCCTGGTTTTCTTAGAAAATTCATATCGTGCTCATACGAGCTCCATTTTCGACGGGTTTTATATCCACACGTAGCTATCTACGAGATCTATAACTTTAATTTGGACTCTGTCAGCTAATTTTGAATTTATTTTTTTAAATTTATACTTTTACAGGCTTAGACTGTTGAAGTCCGTGTAAAAATCATAACTCTCTCATGCGATATATGTTCTCGACTGTCTTTATATTAACAGATAGGTGTGAACGAGATCTTCAACTCTCATTTAGATCGTTTTTACTAACAATCGACCGAATTCAATTTCGGTTTCTGAGCCGTATACTGCTATGCTGAAACTTTGAAATATCATAACTTCCTCTTACGAAGTCAGATTTAGACGTTCTCTATATTCCTGTTCTCGGTTTAACGACTACTATAGTTTCCGTTTAGATTGCTTAGGCTAATAAGTAACCTATCTGCATTTCATTATTTACGACATACTGATTGAACGCGAAACTTTGGAAGATCATAACTTCTTCACTCGAAGTCGGATTTTAGAGGTCCTTATTGTTGGATAAGGTGTCTAAGTCCGTAACTATATTTGGTATGTACTTGACCTGACCCGGCATGTTCCATTTGGGTTGCACTTCACCAAAACAATTTGCATGGATAATCTTTTGAGAATAGTATATTTATGATTTATTAATATATTATAAGTTATAATATATTAATATGAAATCATATTATTTAATTAGTATTGATCAAGAATTAATTTGGAATTAATTTAGTAATAAAAAAGAGACTAATTAAATATGGACTCTTATATACATATATAGATATATATATATATATATATATATATATATATATATATATATATATATATATATATATATATATATATATATATATATATATATATAATGGGCCAATGTTCATTTAGGATGGGCTAAGCTTGCATGGATAGTCCATGGAGTTTTTAACCCATGGATCCTATGGAAATGAAAGGTCATGGGTATTAGGGTTTACATGGATGTAACCCTAATCCACCATACTATATAAAGAGGTCTTTGGCACATCAAATGGCACTAGTGTGTGAGTGAACAAGAGTGGGCCGATTTCTAGTGTCCATACTATTCTCTCAAGGTTTTCGAAGTTGTGTGGCGATTTGTGATACCACTTGAGGCATCCACATTATTGGTGCTAGGCTCTCAAAACTCCAAGCAATCAACCACAAGAAAAAGGTATGTCATTCTACTAGATTTTTATGATTACAAGTACCCCATAACATGCTAGTTAGGATGAGAACCTTGGAAAATCAAATTTGCATGTATATTAGAGAAAACATAGATCCAAGGTTTCTAGGGTTGCATGTACATCATAGGAGTGTTAGAATGATCAAAACCCATCAGTGGTATCAGAGCCTAGGCTTGTTTTCATTATACTTGATGCAAATGGCTGAAAAAAGTCAAAATTGTGCTCACTGTTCAGTGGACTCGCCGAGTCCATGGGGGGACTCAACGAGTCCAAGTGAAAACTCATCCTACTCGTCGAGTAGGCTCATGCACTCGGCGAGTAGGAGGCCCTGTGTGCATATTTTCGAGTTTTGTTGTTGGAATTGGAATAGAATCATTACCCTAAACTGTTTTGGACTTATAAAATCTATTTTTGATGTGCTAATGATTATGCTAGTCCAATTTCAATGGTAATTATCAAAGTTTCAAGTTTTATATGTGTTTATATGGTTCTTCAAAATTGTTTATATGTATGTTCATGCTTATGAGTTTTGTTAGATCATAAGAATTATTTGCAAATTGTTTGTTAGTGTAATTCTTGATCTAAATGCCAATTAATGGACTCCATAACTTGTCCTCAAGTTATGGAATTCGAAAAGTCTTTTCTTTAAAACCATAAAGACTCATAAGTTATAGAAATGAAAAGTTTTTGAATAGTTTCAAAACTTGCCCTCAAGTTTTGGAATTTGTAAAGTCTCACACACACTTTAATTCCAAACCCTAGAGTTTTAAAAGTTAAAATTCAAGCCTTATACTTTATAGTATTATAAGTTAATATATATATATATATATATATATATATATATATATATATATATATATATATATATATATATATATATATATATATATATAAGTTAAAATTCAAGTCAGTCTTACCGTTAGTAGGTCTCATTTACGAAGCCGGTCTATAAGGGGGTATAAGGTTGTTGCCTATAAAATGGCAGTTTAATGGGTGTCCACTCTCACCCACCGCTTCCTTGACTGGTGGAGGGTCGTTAGCTGAACGGGTAGGACAAGGACTATAATTCTCATTATAAGTATAATTATATTGATAAAGTAACTAAACATTTTATAAATTCCCAATCTTAGTTACATTAGGAAAATGTGAATTTGGTGCTAACCCATGAAATTACACTCTGTACCTTACGAAGTCGTTAGTGGAGCGTGTGTGGTTAACCGACACACTAACATGGACTAGTAAGTATGGCAAAGGGTAACTTAATGTTTATCATAGAGCGGTGGAGCGCGTGTGGTTAACCGACACATCGATTAGGTGAGAAAAAATAAGGGTACCAAGTTAATTTGCATGGTTATTCATACCTTTTTTTTGATCTTTGGCATCCCAGTCACAAACTTAAGACGGCACAATCGAGATTTAAACATGCCATTGAAAAGTTCAATGAATCTCAAAAGAATCTAGGATTTTGAATCCAATTAAAACCTAATGATTTATTTCGTTTTTCATGGTGGAAATTGGTGAATCGTCATTCGCCTACCTTCAAATATTTTATAGCTTGGATTATGGCATTCCTCTTCCAAGTTATAAAGTATTGTGTTGGGTCCTAGCCTTAATATTACATTTGGGTGTCTTATTTAGGATTCATTATCTAATCTAAACTTTCCCTTCTTGTTTTCAGATGTCTTCCAACAATGCTTCTGGCTCAAACCCCACCGGCTCCTTCTCTCTCATGAACCTTTCTGGGAGAGTCATCTTTGATGGTTCCAACTTTAATGATTCGATCAAGAACATCAGGATGGTCACACGTTACGAGGACACGGAATATGTCCTCGACAAGGAGCTGAAGGAAATTGATGAGTCTACTGCTACTCCATAGGGGATCACTGACTTTAGGGCTCATGAGAGAGATGCGACCAAGGTGGCATGTATCACGTTGGCCACAATGACAGCTGAACTCCAAAAGCCCTATGAGGACTTTTACCCTTATGAGATGCACATGGACCTGATGGAAAGATACCATCAGAGTGCTCATCAAGAGAGGTATGAAATCATCTCCTCCATGATAACAACCCGAATGAAGGATGGTGAACCCATCATGACCCACATGCAAAAAATTCAAAGGTTTGTGGACTGTTTGCTGAAGTTGAATGTGAACTTCCCTGAGGAGTTGGCTATTGACATCATACTGCACTCCTTACCTACTTGTTATGATCAGTTTCGAATGACCTATCATATGAACAAGGAGGAGGTCATACTCAACAAGCTTCAAGGACTTTTGAAGACCGCCAAAAGTGGTCTCAAAGGCAAATCGGTTGTTACTACTCCTACTCCTAACACCGTCCCTGTCCTGGCAATCGGGAAAGGTAAATGGAAAAAGAGGAAGCCCCTTTCGAAGGGTACCAAAGGAAAGTCTCTTGATGGCTCCTCTTCGAGTGGCACCAAAGGTGGTTCTGTCACTCCCTCTTCCAACCCAAGGGAAGCTGAATGCTTCTATTGTCATGATAAGGGGCACTGGAAATGAAACTGCCCCAAGTACCTGCAAGATGTTAAGCATGGGAAGGTTAAACCTACCCATACAGGTATTTACACTTTATTGTCTAATAACTCACCGCATACTAATTCTTGGGTCCTTGATACAAGTTGTGGTATTCATATATGTTCTGATTTCCAGGGCCTAAGAAGAAGTGAGGATGTGGAGCACAGAAAGATAAACTTGATCATGGGGAATAAGAAAGCTTAACCTGTACAAACAGGTGAAGCTAAGTAGTGGGTTAATGTTATATTTGAATAAGTTTTGTTACTCGTCTGAAATGGCGTGAAATATTATTTCTTTTCACGGTTTGTACAAACAAGGATTTACTTTTTCATTTGATAATGAATGTGGTGGTATTAATGCTTTTTATAATAATGTTATTTATATTAAAGCATTTCCTTGTGATGGTGTATATGAAACTGTGTCGGTTGTAGACAACTTAGGAAATAATGTGTTTCATATCGATTCTTCCACTAGTTTGGATAAGGCATCCTTGTGGCATTGTCGTCTTGACATGTCAACAAGAAGCGCATAGGCCAACTCCAAAACACTAGAGTCTTGGAGTCGCTTGACTTAAGGTCAGATGATAGTTGCAAATCTTGTTTACTTGGAAAAATCACTAAGTCACCCTTCACTGGTACTTGTGTTAGGGGTGACGGTTTGTTGGACCTCATACACACGGATGTGTGTGGACCCTTCAGAACCGCGACAAGGGATGCTAACTACTTCTATGTGACTTTTACTGATGATTACAGTATATATGGTTATGTCTACTTACTCAAGCATTAGTCAGAAACCTTTGACAGGTTCAAAGAGTTTAAACAGGAAGTGGAGAATCAGGTGGGCAGGAACATTAAGATGCTTCGATCCGATCGAGGTGGAGAGTATCTTAGTACAGAGTTCCTTGACTATCTTAAGGAATGTGGAATTGTTTCACAATTGACGCCTCCCAGAACACCACAGCTTAATGGTGTGGCTGAGAGGCGCAATCGAACCTTTTTAGACATGGTTCGTTCCATGATGAGTCGAGCTTCGTTACCAATCTCATTCTGGGGGTATGCCTTGGAGACTACCGCCCATATACTTAATCTAGTCCCTACTAAGAAGGTTGCCAAAACACCTCACGAGATGTGAACTGGGAAAGTTCCCAATTTAGACCACATCAAGGTTTGGGGTTGCGAGGCTTTCGTGAGGCGCGGGACTCACGAAAAGCTCGAACCTCGAAGTGAGCGATGTATTTTCATCGGCTACCCACAAAAATCCTTTGGTTACCTCTTCTACAGACCCAGTGATAATGTGGTCTTTGTGGCAAGGAGAGGAGTGTTTTGCGAGAGAGAATTTATAAGCCAAGGAAACAGTGGGAGGAAAATTGACCTTGAAGAGCTTCAAGAGTCAAGTGGTGAAGGAACCTCAAACCCTGGCAATCAACCTGAGGAGGAAACTCCTGTTGGACCAACTGACGAGTCTGTACCTCTGAGGCGTTCCACTAGAGTTTGGAATCTACTTGAGCATTATTATGGTTTCCATATTACTGCGGAAGGTGATACATTTATCAGCGATAGTACACTGGTAAATTTGGATGAACCTAACAGCTATAGGGAATCCATGGCAGGCCCCGAGTCTGCTAAATGAAAAGAGGCTATGGACAACGAGATTCAGTCCATGTATGACAATCAAGTTTGGAACTTGGTTGACAATGTACCGGGTCGTAAGACCGTCGGGTGCAAATGGATCTTCAAGAAGAAGACCGACATGGATGGGAAAGTGCACACTTATATGGCACGACTGGTTGCGAAGGGCTTCACTCAAATTCAGGGAGTTAACTATGATGAAACCTTCTCACAAGTAGCGAAAATTAAGTCTATTAGGGTTATGCTAGCCATTGCTGCTTTTCATGATTATGAAATATGGAAAATGGATGTCAAAACCGCTTTCCTTAATGGAAAGTTGGCTGAGGATGTTTACATGAGTCAGCCAGAGGGTTTTGCCAATGCATAGTACCCTGATAGAGTGTGTAAGCTTGAGAAATTCATTTATGGGTTGAAACAAGCATCTCGCTGCTGGAATCTTTGTTTTGATGAGAAAGTTAAAGGGTTTGGTTTTTCGAGAAGCGATGATGAGTCCTGTATATATGTCAAAGCTAGTCGGAGTATAGTTAGCTTTTTGGTACTGTATGTAGATGACATACTACTCATAGGAAATGACATCCCAACTTTGCAGGAGATTAAGTCCCGGCTTGGGAAGTGTTTCGCTATGAAGGACCTTGGAGAAGCTGCCTATATCCTAGGGATAAGGATATTGAGAGATAGGAGTAAAAGACTTATTGGACTTAGTTATAGCACCTACTTGGACAAGGAGTTGAAGAGGTTCAACATGCAGAATTCCAAGAAAGGTGATTTACCGATCCAAAGCAATGCCAAACTGAGCAAGACTCAGAGTTCGAGTACAGAGTCTGAGATAGCTGAGATGAGTCGATTACCATATGCTTCCTCTGTTGGCTCGTGCATATACGCTATGACTTGTACCCGCCGTGATGTGGCCTTTGCTTTGAGCATGGTCAAAAGATATTAGGGGAATCCTGGCAAGGCTCATTGGATTGCGGTGAAAAACATTCTCAAGTACCTGCGGAGGGCTAAGGACTGGGTCCTTACCCTTGGTGGGAGTGATGACTTGAGAGTAGTAGGGTATAGTGACGCTACCTTTCAGACTGATAGGGATAATTTCCGCTCTCAGTTGGGTTGGGTCTTTATCATGAACGGAGGAGCAATTACTTGGAAAAGTTCCAAGCAGGAGACAGTAGCTGATTCGACATGTGAATCAGAGTACATAGCAGGGAGTGAAGCGGCGAAGGAGGCGATATGGCTGAGGAAGTTCATCGGAGACCTTGGAGTTGTACCAGCTATAAAGAAGCCTATGGATATTTTCTTTGACAAAAATAGTGCGGTTGCCTTAGCCAAGGAACCGAGAGATCATGGCAGATCCAAACACATTGACAAAAAAAATCACTTCATAAGACACAAGATAGAAGAAGGACTCCTCGTGGCAAAGAGGGTATCGTCAGAAGAGAACCCAACAGATCCCTCACGAAGGGACTGACTAGGGTTAGGCATTTGCATCATGCGAGACGCATCGGGATGAAGGACGATATTAGTTTTACAGATTAGATAACTATCTCTGAAACTTGTAAAATGTAATTGATATTTGATGATTAAATAAAAGTTGTTGTTTATTTATAAGTAAGGTGTTGCTATCTTGTGTCAATCGTTTACTATTGTCTCAACGTTGCATGTTTTGACTTCCAGAATAATTACTTTATTCAAACTCTCCACAGTCAGTCATATGTTGGAAGTAGGTTTGAATCAAGACTGTCATGAATTGGGCTTGTAGATGTCTAAGGTGTTAGACATAGCAAACGTTGCTACAACATTCATGAGTGTTCATAAGTTCTGAGTATTGGATTAAACCCACGCTCACTTGTATCACTTCACGGAATTTATCTTGATTGAACGTGAGATGGTAATATCATATAAGTCTTTAAACCTAGAGATATGAGTTGTTGCCTATGAGTTGGTTGTGCATTAATTGTACGAAAACGTATCAGTAACTTGATGTTATAAAACATGCCTTTTTGTATGATTCAACAAGTAGTAGAACAAGCATATGAGTCGAAGTTTATCTGTTCCTTTTAGTCCTTGGAGGATTAAAAGCGATTCTTGGGCCCTCAATGATTTTGTTTTGACCTATGTGTCGGGCCCGGTCAGAACCAAATTCATGTGTTCAGTTTAGTTCTATGTCAAACAAATTGGAAATCGGGAAACAAACTGCTGGACAATAAGTACGACGTTGTTTCATGTATTTGTCCGGACGATATCTAGAACAGAGGATTATATGATCACTTATCTAAAATGACACTTCATAGTTCAACAGAGTTTTAAGAGCTAGGATTGTTGGTCGGTTCTTGAAGTCATACTTGCAGCTATAGTTATCAGACTTATCCAAGTGGGAGATTGTTGGATAAGGTGTCTAAGTCTGTAACTATATTTGGTATGTACTTGACTCGACCCGGCATGGTCCATTTGGGTTGCACTTCACCAACATAATTTTTATGGATAATCTTTTGAGAATAGTATATTTATGATTTATTAATATATTATAAGTTATAATATATTAATATGAAGTCATATTATTTAATTAGTATTGAGCAAGAATTAATTTGGAATTAATTTAGTGATCAAAAAGAGACTAATTAAATATGGAGACTTATATATATATATATATATATATATATATATATATATATATATATATATATATATATAATGGGCCAATGTTCATTTAGGATGGGCTAAGCTTGCGTGGAAAGTCCATGGAGTTTTTAACCCATGGATCCTATGGAAATGAAAGGTCATTGGTATTAGGGGTTACATCGATGTAACCCTAATCCACCATACTATATAAAGAGTTCTTTGGCACATGAAATGGCACTAGTGTATGAGTGAACAAGAGTGGGCCGATTTCTAGTGTGCATACTATTCTCTCAAGGTTTTCCAAGTTGTGTGGTGATTTGTGATTCCACTTGAGGCATCCACATTATTGGTGCTAGGCTCTCAAAACTCCAAGCACTCAACCACAAGAAAAAGGTATGCCATTCTACTAGATTTTTATGATTACAAGTACCCCATAACATCCTAGTTACGATGAGAACCTTCGAAAATCAAATTTGCATGTATATTAGAGAAAACGTAGATCCAAGGTTGCTAGGGTTGCATGTACACCATAGGAAAGTTAGAATGCTCAAAACCCATCACTTATATGTATGGAATCCTTGTCACATACACTATAACTTTGGTTAAGGTTATTTATCCTTGATACCCTTCTATCAAAAAGTTATTTTCAATGCTTAATATGTCTTGATTGACTAGGCCGTATCCCCCCCCCCAAGGATGATTACGTCCCGGATTCAACGACAAAACATTGCTTGTATAATGACTCTGCACGTTACCTTTCCATCCCATGTAATAACTGTAAGTCTTGTGTCTTTTCTAACTCTTCTTGAGTCTTCATTGGAGGCTCCTGCTCCTTATAAAATTGACTTATCCTAAGATAAGGTCTTTTACCTTGACTTATCGTAACAGACCGATGGGTCATGTTCTAATGACCTCTCATCATATGATGCAACGGCTAGACTCAGGTCTCTTTGAGTCGGATTCTAACACGAAAGATACCTTTCTTTGTGATCTAATGTGATATAATCAGATTATAGCATGTAACACTTCTACCTAAAGTCTGCTTAATCCTAACGACGACCACGGTTATCTTTTCCTTTAATCTTATGGATTATGTCGGATTCTACATCGAACATGATTCTATGTAAGTTACTTTGCAGACTTATATTAACTGGATTCAATATGACCACTAGGGTCGGAATGCATTCATCCTCTTACTTTAGTAACTTTGTGACTCGTCTTGGTTTAAGTATGAATCATGTGTTTCCGGTAGTACGGGCCCATACTAACTTCCAAAGCTACTTATACCTGTCCTAAAATTTGTCTCGCCGTACCCAAGCTCTTATTCCTAAAATCACAAAAGCAACTTAACAAATATGAATGTGTCCAAGAACAACAAAATTCCTAGACTCCACTAGGTGTTTTTTTCCATGCATATCTTCGACATCAATTCCATTTCCCAATCCTTGGTATAAATTCTTCCTCGTGTAGTGTCCTTCCTACAAGGCACACTATACCAGAATTTATTCTTAACCAATCCCTCATGTTGAAATCATAATTTCTTAGCATCACACGACAATGTAAAAATTTTAGAAATTTTATATCTTTCGAAAATGATTACAAGGTTTATTCTTACATAAGCCTCTTATATTACGATACTCATCCAATTACTATTTATATAGGATAACTACTTTGCGTCTTGAGCTTTGAAGACTTGGCTTCCCTCTCCCATCTTCCTTAGGCGTTATCTGCTTCTACATCCAAGATCATCTGGAATGCCCTCGCATTTTCTGCATTCGATTTTGTAGCTCCTTTCTTCTTTGGACATGCATCCTTGATATGCCCAGCTTCCCCACACTCCAAGCATCGCCTTTGGTTGGTTGTACATTTACTAGCATAGTGACCAGTCTTGCCACCTTTTTAGCAGGCCAAAACTTTTCCATTGTCCAACATGCTTCACTTTGCACTTTTGACACAACCTTGCTTTGCCATTTTCCCAGACTTCCTATTGTTGGGTCCAGACTTCGAGAATTTGTCCTTCTTGTTGGAGTGAGGGAATCATTCACTCTTCCTCTTCTCGCCAACTTCAGTCTTGTCGGTAGTTCTCCTTCTCATCATGTCTTCCACAGACCTTGTAGCCCAGATAGATGTCTCAAAAGGAGGTGCATGTTTAACAGGCACAAGATACTCCCATGGTAGTCCCTTGGAGTACCTATCAATCTTGGCCAGTTCATCAGGGACGAATCGTAGTGTAAACTCCATTTTTTCAATGAAAGCATCAGTGTACTCATCAACTGTCATGCTTCCTTTTTTCCACATTAGGAGTTGGTTCTCCAACTCCAACATGTCCTTATCTGAACAAAACTTCCCCTCGAAGTGGGTCAAAAACTCTTCCCACATCAGTTGCAACGACTTGTTAGGGCTTAGCGTTTTCCCTAACTTGTTCCACCAATAGATCGTTGCACCCTTATATTGCCTCACGACATAGGTGGTTAGACACTTTCCAATGCAACCACACGTGTCGAAAGCCTTATCCATTTCCGAGATCCATTCCATTACTCCCACTGGATCCTCCTTGTTGTTGAATGGTGAAGGCTTGCAATTCATGAAGTCCTTATACATGATGGGTTTTGAGCACTATAACAACCTTATGGAGCACATACAACCCTAATGCTTTGTATCTAAGTTTTCTCTAATTATACATGCAATATTGTTTCCAAAGCATGAAACCTAAACTAGCATACAAAATTTTGGTATATGAATCATAAACCTAGTTAGAAGAATATCTCTTGTTGTGGCTTGTTGTATTTGGCCTCTAAGAACTGAGCACCTAAAGTGTGATGCCTCAAATAGTTCACAAAACACCACCAACATTTGGAGAACTTGAGAGAAGACTTGGAGGCACTCAAAATCGGCTATAGTATCTCTAAGATTACTATTGTGTCCAATTTTAGGCCAAGGGGTTACATATATATAGTGTAGAATTCCAAGGGTTATGTGTAAACCCTAATTCTTACACTTAGGCTTGTAATGGACTAACACTTTATGGAACCTTACATAAGCTTAGCCCATCACTAATCAATAATGGATTATTAGCCCAACCTATATGTATCATTGATTTACACAATCAGCCCCTGTATATTTAATTAGTCTCTTTTGATCACTAAATTAACTTCAAATTAATTCTTGATCAATACTAATTGAATAATAAACCTCTTTCTCAAATATCCATCCTATCAGATTGTTCTGGTGAATGCAACCCAAAATGGACCATGCTACTCTCGGGTCAAGTACATACCAATTATAGTTATGGGTTAGACACCTAATCCAACAGACTCGCACTTGGATAAGTCTAATAACTATAACTGCAAGTACGACTTAAAAGCGACTAGAAATCATAGCTCTTAAAACCCGCTGTCGAAATCTGACGTCCCGTTTTAGATAAGGGATCATATTATCTACAGTTCTTCAAGATATCATTCGGACAAATACTTGGAACATAGTTATACTTACTGTCCAACAGTTTGTTTCCGGATTTCCAATTTTTTTGACATAGAACTTAATTGAACACGTCAATTTAGTTCTGACCGGGCCCGACACATATGTCAAAACAAAATCATCGAGGGGCCCAATTTATCGCTTTTAATCCTCCAAGGATAAAAGGAACAGATAAACTTCGACTTATATGCTTGTACTAACTACTAGCTAAATGATACACAATAGCACGTTTTATAACATCAAGTTACTGATGCGTTTTCGCACTATCAGTGTACAACCAACTCATAGTCAAGAACTCATACATCTTGGTTTGAAGACTATATGATATTATCGTCTCACAATCACTCGTGATAAATTCCATGAAGTGATTCATGTGAGTGTGGGTTTAATCCAATACTCAGACCTTATGAGCACTCATGAATGTTGTAGCAAACTTTTTCCATGTCTAAACACTCTAGACAATCTACAAGCCAAATTCATGACAGTCTTGCCTCAATACCTACTTCCAAAGTATGATCGACTGTGGATAGTTTGAATAATTTTATTATTTTGGAAGTCAAAACATGCAAAATGAAAAATAATAAACAATTGACACAAGATAGTAACTTTACTTACAAATAAAACTCCTTTTATTTAATCATCAAATGTCAATTACATTTTATCTATTACAAGTTTCTGAACAGTTATCTAATCATTAAAACTAATATCGTCCTTCAGCCCAATGCTCCTCGCATGCTACAAGTACTTAACCCTACTCAGTCCCTTCATAAGGGGATCTGTTGGGTTCTCCTCTGACGATACCCTATTTTCTACGATGAGTCGTGCTTCTATCCGATATCTTATGAAGTGATATTTTCTGTCGATGTGTCTGGATCTGCCATGATCCATCGGCTCCTTGGCTAAGGCGACCGCACTCTTGTTGTCACAGAAAATCTCCATAGGCTCCTTTATAGCTGGTACAACTTCAAGGTCTCCGATGAAGTTGTTCAGCCACATCGCCTCCTTCGATGCTTCGCTCGCTGCTATGTACTCTGATTCGCACGTTGAATCAACTACAGTCTCCTGTTTGGAAATTTTCCAAGTTACTGTTCCTCCATTCTGGGCAAATACCTAGCCCGACTTAGAGCGGAAATTATCTCTCTTGGTATGAAAGCTGACGTCACTATACCCTGTCACTCTCAAGTCATCACTCCCACCGAGGGTAAGGACCCAGTCCTTAGTCCTCCGCAGGTACTTAAGAATTTTCTTTACCACAATCCAATGAGCTTTACCATAATTCCCTTGATATCTACTTACCATGCTCAAAGCAAAGGCCACATCAGGGCGAGTACAAGTCATAGCATACATGATCGATCCAACTGTGGAAGCATATGGTACTCAAATCATCTCTCCTTTCTCAGCCTCTGTACTCCGACTCTAAGTCTTACTCAGTTTGGTATTGCTTTGGATCAGTAATTCCCCTTTCTTGGAATTCTCCACGTTGAACCGCTTCAACACCTTGTCCAAGTAGCTACTTTGACTTAGTGCAATTAGTCTTTTACTCCTGTTTCTCAATATCCTTATCCCTAGGATATATGCAGCTTCCCCAAGGTCCTTCATAGCGAAACACTTCCCAACCCAGGACTTAACCTCCTGTAAGGTTGGGATGTCATTTCCTATGAGAAGTATGTCATCCACACACAACACCA
Source organism: Lactuca virosa (assembly GCF_052849685.1). Taxonomy (NCBI): domain Eukaryota; kingdom Viridiplantae; phylum Streptophyta; class Magnoliopsida; order Asterales; family Asteraceae; genus Lactuca; species Lactuca virosa. Next base: position 477,399,963 of record NC_136429.1, on the reverse strand, counting down.
GAAAGCTAACCATATTCCCACTATCTTTGACATATATATACAGGACTCATCATCGCTTCTCGAAAATCCAAACTCTTTGACATTCTCATCGAAACAAAGATTCCATCTGCGAGATGCTTGTTTTAATCCATAAATGGATTTCTCAAGCTTACACACTCTATTAGGGTACTTAGCACTGGCAAAACCCTGTAGCTGACTCATGTAAACATCTTCAGCCAACTTCCCATTAAGGAAAGTGGTTTTGACATCCATTTTCCATATTTCATAATCATGAAATGCAGATATGGCAAGCATAACCCTTATAGATTTAATCTTCGCTACTGGTGAGAAGGTCTCATCATAGTCAACTCCAAGAGTTTGAGTAAAGCCCTTCGCAACCAATCGCGCCTTATATGTGTGTACTTTCCCATCCATGTCGGTCTTCTTCTTGAAGATCCATTTGCACCCAACTGTCTTACGACCTGGTACATTGTCAACCTAGTTCCAAACTTGATTGTCATACATGGACTGAATCTCGCTGTCCATAGCCTCTTTCCATTTTGCAGACTCAGGGCCTGCCATGGCTTCCTTGTAGTTGTTAGGTTCATCCAAATTTACCAGTGTGCTATCACTGATAAATGTATCACCATCTGTAGTAATATGGAAACCATATAACACAGGTGGAACAGTAACTCTACTGGAACGCCTCAGAGGTAAGGACTCGTCAACTGGTTCAACATGAGTTTCCTCCTCAGGTTGAGCGCTAGTGTTTGAGGTTCCTTCATCACTTAATTCTTGAAGCTCTTCAAGGTCAATTTGCCTCCCACTGTCTTCTTGGCATATGAATTCTCTCTCTCGGAAAACCCCTATCCTCGCAACGAAGATAACATTCTCACTCGGTCTGTAGAAGAGATATCCAAAAGACTTATGTGGGTAGCCGATGAAAATACAACTCTCACTACGAGGTTCGAGCTTGTCATGAGTCTCACGCCTTACGAAAGCCTCGCAACCCCAAACCTTGATGTGTGCTAACGAGGTAACCTTCCCTGTCCACATCTCGTGAGGTATTTTGGCAACCTTCTTAGTTGGGACTAGATTAAGGATATGGGCAGCAGTCTCTAAGGCATACCCCCAGAATGAGATAGGTAACAAAGCTTGACTCATCATGGAACGAACCATGTCCAACAAGGTTCGATTGCGCCTCTCAACCACAGCATTAAGCTGTGGTGTCCTGGGTGGCGTCAATTGTGAAATAATTCCACATTCCTTACGATAGTCGTGGAACTCGATACTAAGATACTCTCCACCCCAATCAGATTGGGGCATCTTTATCTTCCTGCCGAATTGCTTCTCCACTTCCTGTTTAAACTCTTTGAACTTTTCAAAGATTTCTGACTTATGCTTGATTAAGTAGATATAGCCATATCTGATGTAGTCAACAGTAAAATTCACATAGAAGTGGTTAGCATCTCTTGTGGCGGATCTGAAGGGTCCACACACATCGGTGTGTATGAGATCCAACAAACCCTCACCCCTTTCACAAGTACCAGTGAAGGGTGACCTGGTCATCTTTCCAAGCAAACAAGATTCGCAAGTGTCATCCGACTTTAAGTCGAATGACTCCAACACACCAGCCTTTTGGAGTTGGCCTATACGCTTCTTGTTGACATGTCCAAGACGACAATGCCACAAGCATGCCTTGTCAAATTATTGGACGAATCAATATGAAATACATTATTTCCTAAGTTGTCTACAACCATCACAATTTCATATACACCATTACAAGGCAATGCTTTAAAATAAAATACACCATTATAAAAAGCATTAATAGAACCAATTTCATTATCAAATGAAAATCTAAAACCTTGTTTGTACAAACCATGAAAGGAAATAATGTTTCTCGCCATATGGACGAGTAGCAACAATTACTCAAATCTAATTTTAACCCATTACTAAGAAATAAAGAATAAACTCCAATCTTGCTGACATGCGACATTTTTCTATTCCACATGATCAAGTTCATCTTCCCGTGCTCCACATCCCTACTTCTTCTTAATCCCTACATATCAGAACAAATGTGAAAACCACAACCTGTGTCAAGGACCCAAGAATTAGAATGTGATGAGTTATTAGACCGAATAGTGTAAATACCTGCATGGGTGGGTTTATCTTCCCATCCTTGACATCCTGCAAGTATTTAGGGCAGCTTTGCTTCCAGTGCCCTTTATCATGACAGTAGAAGCACTCTGCTTCTTTTGGATTGGTAGAGGGATTAGCAGAACCACCTTTGGTCCCACTAGAAGAGGATCCATCATGAGACTTTCCCTTGCGGCTCTTAGAAGGAGCCTTCCTCTTCTTCCCTTTCCCATGTCCAATTGCCACAAGTGGAGCAACAGCAGTAGGAGTAGGATTAAATACAATAGATTTTCCTTTTAGACTACTTTCAGCAGTTCTCAAAAGGCCTTGAAGCTTGCTAAGAGTGACCTCCTCCTTGTTCATATGATAAGTCATACGAAACTGATCATAACAAGGATGCAAAGAGTGTAGCAGAATATCAATGGCCAACTCTTCATCAAAGTTAACATTCAACTTCAACAAGCGGTTCACAAACCTTTGCATCTTCTGCAAGTGGGCCGTGATGGACTCTTCATCCTTCATTTTTGTTGTTATCATGGAGGCGATGATTTCATACCTTTCCCGACGAGCACTTTGATGGTATCTTTCCATCAAGTCTTGGTGCATCTCGAAAGGGTAGTAGTCTTCATAGGACTTTTGAAGTTCAGATGTCATAGTGGCCAATATGATACAAGACACCTTTGTAGCGTCCTTCTCATCAATCCTAAATTCAGCAACTTCTTCAGGAGTAGCAGTGGCTTCATCAATCTCCTTAAGCTCTTTATTGAGGACATATTCATTGTCCTCGTAACGAGTGACCATCCTAATGTTCTGAATCCAATCATTGAAATTCGAACCATCAAAGATGACCCTCCCATACAAGTTCATGAGGGGGAAAGAGCCAGAAGGGTTTGAGCCAGAAACGGTGTTGGAAGACATTTGAAAAAGAAAGACAAGGATTAGATTAGATAAGAATCCTTAATATAACACCCAAATGAAATATTAAGGCTAGGATCCAACACAATATTTTACAATTCAGAAGAGGGATGTCGTAATCCAATTGCAAAATATTTGAAGGTAGGTAAATGACAATTTACCAACTTCCACCATGAAAAACGAAATTGATTATTAAGTTTTAAATTGTATTGAAATTCCTAGATTATTTTGAGATTCATTGAACTTTTCAATGGCATGTTTAAATCTCGATTGTGCCCTTCAAGTTTGTGACTGGGATACCGAGGATCACAAACAAGGTGTGAATAACCATGCAAATCTGCTTGGTACTCTTGATGTCATTTATCACCTAATCAATATGCCGGTTAACGACACACGCTCCATTGATCTATGACAAACATCAAGCTACCATTTTCCACCCTTGTTAGTCCAAGTTAGTATGCCGGCTAACCACACACGCTCCACTAAGGACTTAGCAAGGTGCAAAGTGCAATTTCATGGAATAGCATCATTGTCACATTTTTCCTAAAGTAACTAAGATTGGGAATTTAATAAAACATTTAGTTACTTTACAATTATCATTATACTTTTAACGAGAATTAATGTCCTATCCTACCCGTTCGGCTAACGACCCTCCACCAGTCAAGGAAGCGGTGGGTGAGAGTGGACACCCATTAAACCACCATTTTATAGGTAGTAACCATACACCCCCCTTATAGATCGGCTTCGTGAATGAGGCCTACTAACGGTAAGAATGACTTGTCTTATACATATATATAATTATTAAACTTATAATATTATAATAGTATAAGGATTGAATTTTAAAATTTTAAAATTCTAAGGTTTGGAATTAAATGTTTCATAAGTGAGACTTTACAAATTCCAAAACTTGAGGGAAAGTTTTGAAACTCTTTAAAACTTTTGGGTTCCATAACTTATGAGTTAATGGATTTTAATGAATGAGACTCTTGATATCCCATTACTTGAGGACAAGTTATGGAGTTCTTTAAAAACATTTAGATCAATTTAATGAATAACATTATCATATAATTTACCATTGATCTAATCTAACTTATAAGGCAAGGCAATGCAAATCAAATAATACAAATAATCAACTTATTATCATAAAATTTGATAATTGTCCTTTAATTGGATGTGGATAAACATTACCATATCAGAAAAACGAATTTTATGGTACAAAACAGTTTTTGGTAATGATCCTAATCCAATTCTGGCCAAGAGGCTCGAAAATCTGCAAGTAGAAGGTTCTACTCGACGAGTGCATGAATTGGACTCGTCGAGTTGCTAGTTTGTGAGTAAACTCGTCGAGTCAGATCATTACACTCGTCGAGTTCATCAGTCAGAGGCCAGAAATGTGATTTTTTCAGCTTTGAAAATTAACCAAGTATCAATATAACAGAAAACAATCATAGACTCTGATACCACTGATGGGTTTCGAGCACTATAATAACCTTATGGTGCACATACAACCCTAATGCTTTGGATCTAAGTTTTCTCTATATATACATGCAATATTGTTTCCAAAGCATGAAGCCTAAACTAGCATACAAAATTTTGGTATATGAATCATAAAACTAGTTAGAAGAATACTTCTTGTTGTTGCTTGTTGTATTTGGCCTTTAAGAACTTAGCACCTCAAGTGTAATGCCTCAAATGGTTCACAAAACACCACCAACAGTTGGAGAACTTGAGAGAAGACTTGGAGGCACTCAAAATCAGGTATAGTATCTCTAAGATTACTATTGCGTCCAATTTTAGGCCAAGGGGTTACATATATATAGTGTAGAATTCCAAGCGTTATGTATAAACCCTAATTCTTACACTTGGGCTTGTAATGGACTAACACTTCATGGAACCTTACATAAGCTTAGCCCATCACTAATCAATCATGGATTATTAGCCCAACCCATATGTATCATTGATTTACACAATCGGCCCCTGTATATTTAATTAGTCTCTTTTGATCACTAAATTAATTCCAAATTAATTATTGATTAATACTAATTAAATAATAAACCTCTTTTCTCAAATATACATCCTATCAGAGTGTTTTCTGGTGAATGAAACCCAAAGTGGACCATGCTACTCTCGGGTCAAGTACACACCAATTATAGTTATGGGCTTAGACACCTAATCCAACAGTACTTGCAACAACCCCTAGGCTCATCATTCCTTCGAACCTCTGGAGGATTTGGTCCTTGACAACTTTCCGATTCATCATTATTTCCTTCCTAAACCGTTTCTGGATGAGAAGGAATTAGTCCATTGTAGACTTGTTCAATAACCACAAACTCATTGATCACATGCACTCCTCCATTAGCACTAGCTAGTTCCTGAGCTAATAGCTCCCTAAACTCACGTTGTTGTTGATCGAGCATCTCTTGCATCATCACATGAGGTTCATTCATTGTGAACTGAGCAGCTCCTGCTCCAATGTTCTAAGGTGCCAGACCTCCTTCATTATTGACGACTCTACCGCTTCTCGTGATCGACATATCGTTCTATAAACCAAAGCAGGTGGTCAACATATCGAGTGGCGAGTTGTTATGAAAAGGATTATTTTAGTTATGTTTTGATGCACACATCCTCCTTATCTCTTCCAAAAAATTTATATCAGTTCTATTATTTATTCTTTTAGAATTTTGAACCCAAAATTTCTAGATCGGGTTGGCAACAAACCATAGATCCATTCAAGCTAGTTAGGTACCCTAAAGCATGTTATGACATAAGTTATTTAGTGCATTATAGCGATTTAGGCAATCATCCTAATGTATTCTAGTGCTTGTGTTAATTTTGGTAAATTTAACCGAAATATAATATAGGCATACCTCACAATCATAGCTTAGAATTCAAAGTTTAAGTCTAGAAATCCTAAAATTTCTAGTTCGCTGAAACTAATGCTTTGATACCAACTGTGACATCCTCTAATTTTCAGAACCAATTAAAATTTTTTCTTTACGCTTTTGAAATAATTTTATCATTTTTGTGGAAGATACCAATATAATTAAACATTTTGAGAACAAGTGAATTCCTGAATTTATTAAAACCCTAAGAATGTCAGAATCAATACAGATACATAATTTACAGCGTAAAGACCTAAGGGTTCTGAGCACCATGACAAACTTTCCCTTAGTCACTCCGAATCCTTATCAAGTTCCAGTGGCTTAAGTTTTGATACCTGTGAGGCATACAAACTGATTGGGTTAGGTTGGGAAACCTTGTGAGATACATAAGAATTTCAATCCCAAAATATTTTTAGAAAATATTCCTTAGTAATCAAACCTGCAAGCCAATTCTTACTATATAATATAGATATAACTTATCTTAAATATCTATAATTCCCTCTATCCTAAAAGTACCCTTCCCAATTGATCCTCACAGATCCTAGTCCACGATTATCAGGAGATAAACCATTTTAAAAGAGAGGATCGACTAAACCGCAAGGGGCTTCATTGGCTGGTGATAGTCATAAAGGCACCCGATCCATCAGAGTATTTGATGAATTTAGTATTACCCTTCATCTATGTCTGTAGTTTATAAGCCTACACTAGCAATGTAACTCACAAGAACGCCTAGGGTCTAGTGTTGTCACCTACCCTGGGAGATGACTAGACATGTCGTTATAGTTGCCTGATCTTGACCCACCATTTTTGGTCATGCAATAGGAATACTAAGATGTACTCCCGTATGGAGCTACCGTACATCGACACCTGATACTGTCATAGGACAGAACTCTACTCTCCATTCCTAACGTATATATATACTTCACATTAGGCTACCCACTATTCAAACTTAATTGAACTAAGCATCCTTTGTAAGTCTTATTTCCTTAATAGGCAAGATTACCCCACTTATATTTCTTGAAGGACAAACTCTATTTTATGAAACCCTATCCTAATATTAACATAGATTATTTATATTTCCTTTATCTTTTTCACAAATAATAGTTCTATGATTATTATCATGTGATATTATTATTTTTATACTGTAACACATATAGAACCATATCTGGTTCGCACTTTGCATATAAAAATATATATTTATAACACATATTCCAGGCACACATAGTTCAAATAGAAACTTTTTAACATATATTTAATACTTGTATTAGAATCATGTTCATGAAAGGGACTATGCATTCACTTTACTTAGGTGGGTGATAGGAAAATTCGGCAGCGCTTCGCTTCACACTTCCAAAGAAACCTAGATGTGTAAAACACTAAGTCTTAGTCTAGTTTCATAATCCTGGTGACTATAATAATTATACTCTAGATTCCACATTAATCCCAACGTCTACATCAAGATCTATCAAGTAAGGAACAACCATGTAGAATCATATCGGAGGCAGGGTCCGTTTGATATATAGAGTATACTGTTTGGAAATACCACCTTAAACACCTCACTAATTCCAGCCTAGACATCACTCCCGTAAGTAGATCAATCATTATAACGACTTGGAATCGTTGATAAATGATAATTATAGGCTCATAATAACAACTATGACTATAATTAAAAGTTACACTTAAACAAAATAAGTGTAGTTTGACTTATAGAGTAATCTAATGAAAAACAAGGATTATCTGGGCATAACTCTTTACCCGAGAGCTTCTACTGGAACCGGGAGCTACCAGAAAACTAAGGAGAAATGGGCTAATTGAGGGTGACCTGAAAGATAAGGGTTGTAGGGTGAGTTTTGAGGAACATATACGGAGGGCTATTTATAGGGAGAAATTTTTATTTGCATGCGGCGCATCCAAAATGCGTGCTATACATTTAGTCGAAGGTAGCAACGTGTTAGTTTCCTATGGTGCCATGTGTAGCGATGTCGGTGGTGTGTCAGTGCACGCCGCACATCTAGTCGGTGTGCGTGACTGCATGTGGAATTTCTTATTTTCATAAAAAATTCATATCTTGCTCATACGAGCTCCATTTCCGACGGGTTTTATATCCACGCGTAGCTATCGACGAGATCTACAACTTTCATTTTGACTCCATCGACTAATTTCGAATTTATTTTTTTAAAGTTATATTTTTATAGGCCTAGACTGTTAAAGTCCATGTAAAAATCGTAACTCTCTCATGTGATATCCGTTCTCGACTCCCTTTATATTTACGTATAGGTATGGACGAGATTTTTAACTCTCGTTTAGATTTTTTTTCTTAACAATCGACCAAATTCAATTTCGGTTTCTGAGCCATATACTGCTACGTTGAAACTTTGAAACATCATAACTTCCTCTTATGAAGTCAGATTTAGACGTTCTCTATATTCATGTTCTCGGTTTAACGACTACTACGACTTTCTTTTAGATTTATTAGGTTAATAAGCAACGTATCTCCAAATCATTATTGATAACATACTGATTGAACGTGAAACTTTTGAAGATGAAAACTTCTTCACTCGAAGTCGGATTTTAGAGTTCATTATATGTATGAAATCTTTGTCACATACGCTATAACTTTCGTTAAGGTTATTTATCCCAAATAACCTTCTATCAAAAAGTTATTTTCAACCCTTAATATGCCTTGATTGACTAGTCCGAATCTACGGGTATTACAAGTACGTAATACATAAAAAAATAACACATAAATAATATGTAAGATATTAAAAAATACGTAAAAATACATAAAAAATATGTTTATACATTTGAAATACATATAAATATGTAAAAATATATTCATATAAAAACATAAAAATTACATAAATACATAAAAATATATATAAATACGTAAACAATACGTTTATACATTATATATGAATTTTGACAAAATCTGCGGAAAAGTCCTATTATTTCGGAAGAATCAACGATTTGGTCCCATGACCTGCTGAACAGGTCAAAAAAGGCTAAAGTGAATAAATTAGCATGTTTTTGGGTTTTTCTGTTTAAAAAGTTAAATAGTTATTTTAGGACTTTTTTAAAAAAAATTTCCAAAATATTGAGATTTTTCTGAAGATTTTCCCTTTTTAAATAATAAGACATCATAAAATATTCATATTTAAAACGATTATGATATGTATTAAAGTTTGTTGCTTTATAAAATTGGGGAAACTGCTGAAAATATGTTTAAAGTTTCATTATAACATACCTTTTGTAGGCTAAAAAAATACGATGCAAAAATGAAAATGGATCGAAAATGACCAGACTCAACGGTAACAAAGAAGAACAAGAACAATCAATGTTCGTAATAAATTTCACAAATATTTTCGTAAAATTTATTCAATTCCCAAAACTATATGATTCTACGAAGACTATCATATTTATAATTATCTAAAAACCCTAACGTGACTCGTAATTAGGATATGAGTCATCTAACTTAAGAAACAATATAATTGCAAAAGATTTTGTCTAATTAGGAGATTATACTTTTATTTATCTTATTAATGTATCATAGAATTAAATTTTCAACTTTTCAATTTTCTTATTAGCGTTGTATTTTAAATGAATTACCCAATTAAAATGAAAATTGAATTATATCTGGACAACACTGTTATAATTAATTAGATTTTGCCATTTATTTACATACTCATGACAATATTTTTAACTACAAAAAACATTAACTAGTGACAAGAGACACACTGGTCTGCACAAACCCTCTACGGCCAGTAAGGAGGGCATTTACGTTTTTTTACACAAACAGAGAATACGATTTTTTTTATAATTATAAGCAAATAATTTATAGCCTCTCCCTAGCATTTTAATGGATTCATTTTGCTTGTTGTCAAAAAAAAATCGAACTCTTGTATTACATAATGATTTACATAATTCCATATCCACGTAGGTGCGGCGAATAAGGATTTATTAACACTTTAGCTTCCTGGGTGGATAGAACACTAATCATCATTTCCATTGACTTGTTTGTTACAATATTGACATTTTTTTTAAAAGATGGAGTTATAATACACATCAATGCACACAACACGCTAAAAAAAACAGTATGACAACTGTGACATGTTATGAGTATATGTGTAACACCCGTGTCCCAGACTGATTTAACTTTATGTTTATTGGGGGCTAATGTAGAGACCCATTTTTATAACGAAGGTGAATGCGGAAGTAAGATATCTAGAGATTAATCATGTTTTTGTAAGTATGAACACGAAGAACATATTATGAGTTCATAAGAAAAGACTAAGAACAAGAGAGAATAATCATAATATTGCATGAAGAACATGGTGGGAGAAAAACTCTCCCTGGGTGGGAGAACCCACCAACTTTCTCTCTCTAGAGATTACATTGTGAGAAGTGTATTCTCTAACTAAGGAAAAGATAAGCTAGCTTTTTTAAATAAATGACCAACTCTCCCTTTATATAAGAGGGAGAGTATTTACACCTAAAATACAATAAAGGGAAAATACAACCTAATAAACACTCATTATTTGTGGAGCATTTCCATGCACCAACATTCTCTCCCTAAATGCTTACAAATGATGAGAGATCCAATAAGTGATACAAGGCTATAATACAGTAATCCGACTAGCAAGTGTGGTAATAAAATGAAATCAAGTGCTGAAATGTCTCTAAAACTCTGAGGTGTCTGTGAAGTCTGAAACTAGTCATGAATCTCTGAAATGAAGGTCTTCGGCTTCAAAGCACAACCAATGAAGTAGAAAAAATAAGATCCAAATCTTCAAACCAGTCATAATCACCGGAAGAAGAAGGTCACCATGAGCAAGTAGAAGATCCAATAAAAGAAACACTTCGGCTTCAACAGTCTGAAAAACATCTCAAGTTCTCGAATCAAAATACACCGAAATTCTTCAAAGAATAGCCTGCTAAAAATGTGAAGCATCCATAAAATGAAGTCCGGATAAAAATAATGTGAGTCCAAAAACATGGTCCAGCAATGTCGAAAATTTGATCCAAGGACCAAAAATAAGTGTCACGTCACATTGCCAAAATAATCTTCGTCTTCAACATATCACAAATCCAAACTCGTGAAACCATAAGATCTGAACCGGATGCGAACACAAAATCATCCTGTGGTAGAGTCCGAATAATAAATAATCTGAATCGGAAAACATCGAGTAATGCCAAAAATTTGATCCGTAAAGACCAAAAAGAAGTGTCACATCGCATCACTAAATAAATAATCGCCTTCAGAAGTCTTCAAAATCCAAACTCAAACAATCATAATAACCAAATCCGGATGATATTCTCTCCCTATTTTTGATAACCAATCACCGGATATCAAAAATCAACAAATCATCGGATGGAGAGTGTCGGATACCAAGAGCTAATAGAAAAGCTCTCCCTAGATGTATGAAGGGTCTCGATAAGAAATGAGACAGAGTAAAAGAGATACTCTTGCGGTCATAAGGAGGCGGGTGACATAGTTGCTGAAACTGTGCTGAGAATAATCTGTTGTGCCAAAAATATATTCAAATATCCAAACTGCGGTGTCGGAACACTTGAAGTGGTCTTCAATAGAGAATAAAGTCCACATGCTCAAGATACATGATTCGTCAACCAAAAATCAAGAGCGACAAGTCATAAAATCCCATAATGTGAAGAATGTGAAACAACTTTGTTAATCAATCGCCGTTGTGGTGCAAGCATCACAAAAATAATATGAAGTCTAACTGCGGTAGGAGTATTCTCCCAATAATAACCGGCATGAAATGAACCAATGTGACAATCCAAGGGTGCAGTTGTGGCAAAAATTGGTGTTAAAAAATAATTGGCGTAATAAAAAAAATTGGTTTTAAAAAAATAATTGCTAAATTAAATAATTGGTGTTAAAAAAAATAAATGGCTAAATAAAAAAAATTGGCTGAAAAAAAATTTAATTAACAAAAATAATGCAGAAAAAAAAAATCTGAATAATAAAAAAAATCTAGAAAAAAAAAGGGTTTTAAAAAAAGGAAGGGAAAAAAAGGAGGGGAGGGGAGGAAAAAGAAGGAGGGAATGAAGGGGGGGAAGAGGAGGAGGGAGGGGCTGAAGGAAGAAGAAGGAGGAAGGGGGACTGAAGAGAGGGTGGAGAAGGGGGGGCGCTGGAGAGAGGATCCGAAGTCTGAGAAGGGTGGTTGCAGGTCATGGTTGGTTGCGGATGGGGGAAGGTGGTTTGGGTGGGAGGTGATTGCGGATGAAGGGTAAGCAGGTGGGTGCGGTGGGGTCTTGGGTGCGGATGGAAGAGCTGGTAGCGGATGGAGCTGGCTGCGGTAGGCGAAATGGCTAGGCTGACTGCAGTTGCTGGGATGCGGTGCCAAGGAAATAAAGCCATTGCGGTGCGAGCCGGGAAGCCACTGCGGTCCGAGAGTAATTCAGCGAGTGCCTGCGGACGAGGCTACGGTCCGAGGCTGCTGATGGCTTTGGTCCGGAATAAGCAAATGACTGCAGTCTCTCGGCTGCGGATAGGGACCTGAGAGGACCTCGGATCAAGGCTAAAAAATGGCTGCGGGTAGGCTTTTAAGGGGACTCCGGTAGGCAGTTTTTGACTGCGGTCCGGGGGGCTGAGAGGGGTTGAACAGGTGACGAAAAATGCTATTTTTTCATGAAAAATGGTACCGCAAATGCCATTTATTCATATGTTAATAAGGGAATCTTTTTATAAAGCATTTTAAATCAACATGTGGTCTTGGGAAGGCAAAAAGGAAGAGTGTGCAGGGGGTTTTTAGGGACAAAAGGTGATGGGAAAGGACAATGTCACATGGTTTTTGTCTTTTTGAGGGAGCAAATAGTGGAATACTCTTTACCCAAAAGAGTAACAAGGACAATATGCTTTATGAAAACACTTAAACACGTCCATATGCACTAATTTGAAGATTCACAGCAACAAGTAAAAGGTAGAATGTATGAATATCATACCTTTTTGATGATCATAATAAACATGCTGTAGAAAAAAAATCTTCTAGAAAAAGTGCTTTCCTCCACTATCTTCAAGAATATAATAAGCCCATAATTTTTGTGTCTTCTCATCGAAGAAAAAAAAACTTCTGGAGCAAATTATTCAACAATTTGGAGACCACAAAATTAATTTCTCTTCCATTTTTCTTCATTTCTTCAACAGCAAAAATAATAACTTTTTAAGAACATCTTCTTCCAGCAATAAATAGAACGAGCAGCAGCAGCAACAATTTATTTTAGAGTAAGATTTGAGTCAACCCGGAAGATAAAACTAAGAACGAACTTCATAAAAAAAATTCCGGTAAGAAACCCGAAATTTTTTTTCTTGCAGAAACACGGAAAAATCACAAGATAATCACCGAACGGGAGTCGTTCCCTTGAAATGATCGTGAGATCTTCAAGGTACGGCTCTGATACCAATTGTAGAGACCCATTTTTATAACGAACGGTGAATGCGGAAGTAAGATATCTCGAGATTAATCATGTTTTTGTAAGTATGAACACGAAGAACATATTATGAGTTCATAAGAAAAGACTAAGAACAAGAGAGAATAATCATAATATTGCATGAAGAACATGGTGGGAGAGAAACTTTCCCTGGGTGGGAGAACCCACCAACTTTCTCTCTCTCTAGAGATTACATTGTGAGAAGTGTATTCTCTAACTAAGGAAAAGATAAGCTAGCTTTTTTAAATAAATGACCAAAACTCCCTTTATATAGGAGGGAGAGTATTTACACCTAAAATACAATAAAGGGAAAATACAACCTAATAAACACTCATTATTTGTGGAGCATTTCCATGCACCAACAGCTAAAGATGGAGTTTCTAGAAAAACTCTGTCCCGCGACGTGGCGCACGGATGCCCATGATATGGCATCGAATAAAGGGATTGCGTATTTTATTGGACCGCCACGACATGGCCAAAGGTTGCCACGACATGGAAGCTGTTCTGGCCTAAGCCTATGATTATTTTAGGGTTTCCTTCATATTTAAAGGCCTCTAAGTCATTTCTAGGGTTCATTTCCAGCCTCCAACACTCTATCACCTTAGAGAAACCCTATCCCTAATTCCCTTGGTAATTTGTGGCCCTTTTAGAGCATTTGTAAGCTTGGAGAAGAAGAGAAAAAGGAGAAGAGGTGCTCTATTGGTGGATCTTGCAAGGAAACAACACCATCAATATCTCACTTTTCTTCTGGACCTTTGTAAGTGTCAAAGGCTCAAACTTTATGGCTTGAAGTGGCTAGATCTAAGATAGTGTCTCATGTTTTCATGTTTAAGCAAGTTTAAAAGGAAGGAACACATAAATTTGGCAACTTTATGGATCTCGTGAGTCCCATGAGCAGAATACTTTGTAGATCTAGACTTTGGTTGGGGTTTTTGATCTTGGATGAGTTTTTGGGAATTTTGTAGCTCATTTTGACCTATAATGGATTCTAGTGATGTATTGGACATGTATGTCTATAATGCTCCCACATTTATGATATAACTGGTATTAAAAACCCTTCTGGAGTGGTTGGGTTAACCAATTTTTCAGATTAAGAGCTTAATGTTTAAGACATTGTGTTATTCGGCTTTATTTGGACCTAGGGTTGGAGATCTTGATCTCTTTGGGTGTCTTATTGTAACATCCCAAAAATCAAAGCAAAGTTTTCATTTTTAAAACCATTTTGATAATCCATAAATCATTCAAAACATTATTCCAAAAACCTTATTCGTTAATCAGAGCATCCCAAATTCATTTATCAATAAAATATCGAAGGATGATGTGCATGATCGCGCCTTAGCATTGTCCCAATCATATGATGTACCTTAAATCATGACATCAAACGGTAAGCCAAAGCTTAGTGAGTTCCGCCAAAGTACCCCACACAACCAAACAGATAACAACATGCAAGCATGAGCCTTCAGCCTGACTAGATCGCCTTGAGAGGGCATAAGTTTATATGGACAACTCTTCGGGCCTTCGGCCTGACTGGACCACTTCATAAGGCCTATATCCTATCCGGACCTCCCCCGGGTGTCTTGTCCTTTAGCATAAAAGCAGGAGCGCCTCAACTTGACAAACAATAAAATGTCGACATGTGCAATAGATAAACATAAACATATAACCAGCAAGTACATGCAATCATATAGATCTACCAATCTAATAGTTCACTATAGCATATCAATATCCTATATACCAGGATATATAACACAACCTAGTGGGCCGACATTGGTGCCTTCGACCCACGAGCATAATGAGGAAAACTCACATCATAGGCTAAAAGATAGCTGAACTGATCATTGCTTCAAATAATGTCTCGACAAGTCACCTATACTATAAACAAAGACCAAATCTCAATCTACTATTCAAATTACCCAAATGACCTAAAATAAAACTTGGTCAAAATCAATGGTCAAAGGTCAAAAGTCAGTGGTTATGACCAGAATGAGTATACCTGACATACTCCAACTCTATGCCCTGTGCAGAGGGTGACTTGGATTTTTACAGGATACTTCTATGCTAGGCGGTACAAACCCCTTAGGTACGCCCTATGTACCCAAGCCAAACAAATATTCCATTAAGCACTTATCCCCTTAAGACCCTACATCCAATAATCAGATCTTACACCAAATAGCATCCTAAATCATAAAGTTTCCAACTTTATGACTTTGCATGGCTAGAAAGTGTCCAAATCCAAAACCCTAACTTATCACTAGATCTAAAACTCCATAACTCATGCATGTATAGAAAGAAAGGATGAAGATTGCATTTTTATGATTCCATGCACTCAAAAGCATTTGAAAAGGCTACTCATAAGGCCAGGAGTAGTTCATACCCAACTAGACCAATAATTAAGGACAAAAAGTTACATAAATCTAAAGCTACCAAGATTTATCAAGTTATTCATGCATTTCTGAAATTTATACCTTCTGGAGAATGCTTAAGATATGCAAATACCAGATCCACAAGGCTTGAAGCTTTGCAAGCAACACCACCAACTTCTTCCTCCTTCAAAAGCACCAAAAAACATAATTTTTGAACTCATAAGGCTCAATTATTAGGTTAGGGTTTCAAGGGATTCATTTGGAGAGATGGAGGCTGAGAATGTAAGAGGTTTATGGAAGTTAAGGTGTTTAAATAGGGCTCAAAACCCCGAATTTAGGGTTTGCCATTTGGTCGAGTATGCCCTACGTACCTCTTATGTACGCCTCGCGTAGTTCATTAAAGGCCTGTTACGCCCTGCGTAATCCCAAAATCTGTAACTGCCACTTCCACTTCAAACAACCATAACTTCTTCATTTCAACTCCGTTTTTGGCATTCTTTATATGCAGAAAAAGGTATTGAAGAGTCCCACATGTCTATCTAATTATTTTTGACTTAAAACAAACTGACCTGGAACCCTTAATTCCTGAAAGAAGTCTGAAGCATCACTTTTCCCATTCACCCTTTGACTCCAAGATACAAACAGAAAGCTTGGATTACATAACCCTTATTATCGAAATACAATGTGGTCTAAACCCTCTTCCTTGAAGCCCAACACCTTTACTTGATCCATTTACTTTCCATAATCCTGAAATAAGAACTTATCGAAACATGATGATACACTTAATGGATAAAGTTCGAAACTTTATCCATTTAGACCATAGAATGGACCATATCTATGTTGGGTTTTATGTACTATAACACTCCTATGGTACACGTACAACCCTAAAGCCTTGGATCTAAGTTTTCTCTAATTATACATGCAATTTCATATTATCCAAAGCATGAAGCCTAACTAGCATACAACATTGATATTTTAAAATATAAAACAAGTTAGATGATTACCTCTTTGTTGTAGATTGTAGAACTTTGACTTTCAAGAGCTTAGCATCTAAAATGTGATGCCTCAAATGGTTCACAAACACCAAAAGCAATGGAAGACAATGAGAGAGAGGCTAGGAGGCACACCAAAAACGGTTAGAGCTATTCTTAGAACTCTTGGGAAGGTTTTGGTGGTGCTAGGGGTTACATTTATAGTGTGGAATTCCTAGGGTCTAACTTGAAAACCCTAATTCACTTCCGTGGGCCTTTAATCCAATAATCCATATGATAAGCCCTTTGGACTAACTCTTCATGGACTCCCATAGAGAATTAGTCCATGCTAATCAATATGGATCATTAGCCCAAACTATAAATATCACTTATTTACCTAATCAGTCCACGTTAATTTAATCAGTCCGCTTTGATCACAAAATTAATTCCAAATTAATTCTTGATCAATACTAATTTAATAATACGATTTTTCAATCAATATATTATACTTATAATATATTAATAAATCACAAATAACCTCTTTCTCAAATATCCATCCTATCAAATTGCTCTGGTGAAGGCAACCCAAAATGGACCATGCTACTATCGAGTCAAGTACATACCAATTATAGTTATGTGCTTAGACACCTAATCCAGCAGTCTCCTACTTGGATAAGTCTACTAACTATAACTGCAAGTATGACTTCAAAACCGACTAGCAATCGTAGCTCTCAAAAGTCGCCGTTAACTTTGATCAATAACGCGTACTTCAGATAAGGGATCATATATTCCTCCATTCTACAAGATATCGTATGAACTGAGCCATGGATTATGATCATTCTCTATGTTGATATGTTGTTTCCCGATTTCCGATTTATGACGACTAACTAATTGAACAAATCAAATCAATCCAGGCTTGGCCAAGCGCTTAGGGTTTGTCATCACTAAATCATCGAGGGGCCCATAGATATCGCTTTTATCCTCTTAGGGTAAAAGGAATGGATAAACTTCGACTAATATGCTTGCTTAATTTACTCAACAAATCACACACAACAATATGTCTTATAACAACAAGTTACTGGTGCGTTTACATATTGTCAATGCGCAACCGACTTGTAAACGACAACTCATATGTCTTTGTTTCAAGAATATAAGATATTATCGTCTCACAATCACTCGTGATAAAATCAAGGAAGTGATTCACGTGAGTGTGGGTTTAATCCAATACTCAAATCTTATTACCAGAGTACTCATGAACACTGCAACAAACTTGTGCTATGTCTAAAAACTTAGACAATCTACAGACGGATTAACAGTCTTACCTCATTACTTACTTCCAAAGTATGATTGACTATGGATGTTTGAATAACCTAGTTATTCAGGAAGTAAAACATGTGAAGTGAAATACGAGAATAATCGAATCCAATATGGTTTCAAAACTTTTAAATATAAATAAAACACTTATTATTTAATCACCATATTGATTACACATTATTCAATGTATAATGGTTCGACTAATCAACTTAATACTTGAAATAAAACAATAGTTATCCCTCTCTCCAAGCATGCACAGTATGTATACCTATGGTCCTTACTTTGTGAAATAGATCAATTGTAAACATTTCCAATGACACTCATTTCACAATTCCAAATCCTTATCGTAAGTGTAAGAATACGAAATTCTTGCCACTATTAGAATGTGTTAGATTCTAAACTATCATGCAATGATCCTTTTGTAATGTCAATGCACCAAAGTCACAGAGACTTGAACAATGATATTACAAAGTACTCCATTGGAGATTGTTACAAGACAATTCTACAGATATGAAGTCTAATATTCAAAGTAAATTCCTTTGAACATCCTCCTTGCATGAAGGTTTCTAACCTACCCATAGATTCTTAATATCCAACTCCCATTATGGAAACCTTTCCATATTTACCATATGAAAATCCATTCTTAATATAGTCCTATCTATTCATAATCATGTCAATATGGTCCATCCATCACCATACTTCCAACTGTCCATAAGCAACCAATCTTTGGCGAACCTTGGATTGTCCTTTACAGTTGTTTAGCAACTTTGGTCATATACGATTCTGGTCCATTTTCCTTCTTAATGCCCTAGGCATTTGGAAAATTCAGAACACACAAATATTATAGCATATGCAATCGATCCTATACCCGAAGCATATGGGACACGATTCATAATGTCTTACATAAAGACGTGATACATTTCTAGTCTCTCGCTATAACATTTCCATATATAGAATCTCCTTATGTTGAATCATTTCATCATAACATTCATATATGTTCAAGACTAAATTCTATTAAAATCTCAATCTAAGCTTTTAGATTTGAAATGAAGTGTGAGTTCCTCTCCCTTAATTATAGCAAAACTATTTTTTCAAACTGTGCAACTTTGCAAACCTTTTGTTTTCTCGCAATACTTAATGTAATAATTGTGCTCCCACTAGCATAATAAATACATCCTTACTACATAACACTTATGTTCCCACTAGCTTTGACATGTACCCAGAAATCAGCTGGACTTCTAGAAATCAATACTTATTTACTTTCTTTCCAAAGTTTAGATAAGATGATTTGATAAGACCTTATCTAGGTTTCTCAAGCTCGTACACCTTTCAGTAGAAAGATCACATGTGTGTCTAAACAATTTTAGAACTTATAGCAGCAAGTCCCGAATGTTCAAAATTTTTTCCATTTCTCATAACTCAAACTATGAAGAGGGATGCCGTAATCATACTCGAATTTGAGAATGCAATTAACAACACTGCAATCTCTTTAAAATCTACTTAGTGAAGGCGTTTCCTCACAATCATTTCACGAAGCGGAGAGAAACCTTTACCACTTAGAATTAATGGTGTAGGTGCTCCTATCCATGTGAATTTGTTAAAACCATAATCACAAGACAAGGCTTGTGACAAATCCAAACTCATATGGACTGAACTAGTTCAATCTTAATTTTCTGCCATCTAGTAGCACAAAGGTCCTACCATTGCTTCCATGTTGTTGAGCAGCTCACCTATACAAATCAATGCACTTTACATTGATCAAGGTGCTTTGCCTTATGCACTCAAATGAGAACTCATAGAACTCACATGCATAGTCAAACTAACTGGAATAGGCACAGAAACGAGAATACGTCAACGCGATAGGTTATAAACCTTAAGTCGTGTGCTAGTGGTAAACAATAGGTTTATTCTTGATTAGTTCCTAAACCTATTCAGTACGATTAAGACTCCCAATGACCTCTTGACATATAAGATTCTCCGTCAAGGAACATTTCTCGACAATCAAATATTCAAGAGTTCGTGTGAGTTCTTATCAAGAAAAACACTTCACATAATTGGTCTTAGTTGGTCTTTGTATTATCCAAGACATCACAATTACCAATTTCAAATATTCAAGAGTAAGACACCTTTCACATTTCATGAAGTGTTATAAACCTACTTAAGATTATGTCACTCAAGGCACAATCTTGGAGTATGACTCTAAGACTCGATTTTGGAACGAAGTATGACTCACCTTTTTGATTTAACCATTTCAACAATTCTTGATTCCTCTTCTTAGTCATGCAAGTGCACTAAGGTATCCTTAGAGGATCAACTAAGATATGGTTCCATAATTATTAATATGATCATAAAACACGATACTAAAGTTCTTTTCTTTCCTTTCAGATTGGAGAAACTTTTATCTTTCTGCCTAATTGATTCTTCTTATTCGTTCTGCTATACATTGAAACTTTTGAAGGTATTAGTATTACACATAATCTTTTAATCACAACCATATTTACTGAACTTTCAGTAAATCATGATGAATATACTTTATCGTCCTTTGTGGTGGATCTGACCAGTGCACATCAATGTGTACTAGATCCTTTCATCTTTCACTTGACTTACATACATATGTAAACAAGGAATTAGTCTTAATTTCCCAAGTACAAAGATTTCATACATCATATGATTCCAGGTTTCTATCAAATTGAAACTTGGGCGATGAGAATCTTTCCTTACTTAGAAAATTAGGACACTACCACAATTGATATAACTAATAATCAAACCATTTTCAATATTGCTATTAACAAAAACATATAAACAACAATTTACACAAATGCCATTGCAAGGAAATATAAAATAAAATAAAATTTTCTTTAAAAGTGCGGTAAAAATTGTCCGTACAATGCAAATACAAATGAAAACTATGTTGCTATCTATTCCTAAGCAATCTATCATAACTCCTAAGCAGCAGCTCAAAAATATGATCATCGAACCATGCGATCGAAATCTATCTCTTCGCGATCAGAATCAGCTTACTCTTCTTTCAAGCTTCCTTTCTCTTCTTTGATCCGACAAAACATCAAAATGTAATCTTATCACCTCATGTATTACGAATCTATAAGTAGGAACTTAATAGAGTTTGATAGTGAACTTACCTGAAGTAGAACCATACAATTTGATTTTACCGTCTCTTAGATCTCTCAGGTAGTCAAGGCAGCTTCGCAACCAATGTCCCTTCTCTTGGCAATAGAAACAAATAGACTCTCTCAAAATGGTACACGGGACAATCACAAAATTAGCCTTTCTCTTTACCATTTGGTCAAACGGTTTGACCTTTGCCAATCCCTTTCCATTGGGAAGAGAAAGCTTTTCTGGACTTCCAATGTTTCCGTTGTCAATGTCCATGGAAGTTTGGGAAGTAGATCTTCCAATCCAGTTTGCTTTACCAGTGCGCCAAATCATTGCTGATTCAGCAGCAATAAGCAAATAAGTAAGATCGATAAGGGTCACGTTGTGGTCTGTCACATAGTAGTCTTTAACAAACTCACTATATGACTTAGGAAGTGAATGAAGAACCAAGTCAACAGCCATCTTCCTTGGGAACATGACACCCAACATTCACAACCTGTTAATATGCAGCTTTATGTCCAAGACGTAAGCACATACAAACTTTCCATCTTCATGTTTGTTTGCTAATAGGGCTTGAGTGATCTTGAACTTTTCAAGTCAACGAACATGTGGGTCAGGGAGAACTATTAGACGAGGTGGAGGAGGAGAAGTTCCACCAAAGCACGAAGAAGGGATTGATCTTTCACCTCGATCGTCATGTGGAATATCATCTTCGAATGGAAAGCCTTTTCCAAAAGAATAAGTGTCACACCCCGCTAAAGCGGAAACACAGGGCGTGGCAGTACAAAGGGTTTCATCGCAAAAGTTAAAAGACAACACCAACCATAGTATTAAAAATCATTACAAATTCACAATGGGTTTGAACAACTTTTAAAAGAAATTACAATGTAAATTGAAATACAACACATGCGAATGCTCCTAAAAGTGAAGTGTCCCTAAGTGCCACTTACTCGATGATTCCTGAAAAAGCATGTAAAACGAGCGTCAACTATAAAAATAGTTGGTGAGTACTCACAGATAAACAAATAATACTGGTTCCATGAATTGAAATCAAAGTTTTGATAAAAGTTTCCAATAATAAAAGTATATTGTTAAGATGAGTATATAAGTTTGTAAAAACAAAGTTCTTTGTCATCACGAGAGATAAGGTATGTTGCCCAAATAAGATGCAACATTCATATTCTCATGGAAGATAAAGTTCGTTACTCAAACGAGTAAACAAGTTTCATTGCTAAAATGAGCAATAAATTTCGTTGCTACAAGGAGCAAACAATTTCATTGCTAAAACATGTATATAAGTTTTCAGTAATAACAGTTCGTTGTTGTAATGAGAAACAAAGTTCATTGCTATAATTAATAAACAAGTTTATTGCTATAACAAGTAACGAGTTTGTATGTGTATGAGCAAACAATGAGTCTCAACCAAACCTATGACTGAAGCCCTATCAAGATCTATGCTTATCGTTCCATAGATGAATATGGTATCATGCACTCCAGCAATAGGGCGAGTGAGGAGTTGTCAATTCCTAATAGCGCTATCCATAATGACCATTGGCTCAAAGAGTTAATGGTTAGAGATAAGGGAAGGGCCTTAGTACGATAAGTTCTCATGTTCCGTGTTGCATAGACATACATAGAGAGACATAGCAATAAAATAACAATCATGTTTGATACAAATCAATTTAAATACAACATTCAAATAATAGTTTTTCGGGACATGCTTTTCCACCCCAAAACATAAAAACTGAAAATAAGGGAGTGCGTGAATACTCACAATACATTTAGATGATGCAAATGGTGCCTTGAACTACGTTCCACGTGTACCACTACCGATTCCTACAATAATGGTATTCGCTAGTGAGTCTCTAATCGAAATCTAACACTAGTATACTTACTACTACAATAGAATTATGCCAATAATGTGTCAAAATTTAATATTGATAAGTTACAAACATTTTTCTGTGGAAATTAAGTTTCAAAGAATCAATTGTTATATAACAATTTAAGTGGAAAATTTCCATTATTGAAATGTTAATATTTAACATTTTAGAGGTGTTCCAATGATTAAATATTCAAAACTAAATCAATTTAGTTCTAAACTTTCCCAAACTTTGCATTTAAGTTTTAATTGAAGTCAAAGACCTTAAGATAAATTTTCTTGAATTTTTGATTTGTCTGACTATTTTTCACGATTTTAGTTTCTTGAATAACCATAAAATCATGAAAAATACTAAACAGTTAATAAAAATTACCAAACTTCAGATTTTGGTTCTAAATGTACTAAAAGACTTCAAGATAAATTTTCATGGATTATGAATATGCATAACCATTTTTCATATATTTAATTCTCTAAATATATAAAAATTCATGAAAAATAGAAATCGGTTAAGAAAATGCCCCAAACTTTTTATAGTATTGTTATTACACATACTTAACCTGGGAAAAATAGAAAAATAGATTTCTAAACTATTTATCCCAATTTTATGATTTTTGTGTATTTATTCTAATAAATATTGAAATAAATAGAAAATAGTTTCCAAAATTGCCCAAAATTTTTGTAACGCTGTTATTAGTCATTATTAAGCTACGAAAAATATAAAAATGAATTTCTAAACTGTTTATCCCAATTTTATGATTTTTGTGTATGTATTCTAATAAAAATTGGGTTTAAGTGTATTTAATCTTGGGAAAATAGAAGAAAAATAGTATACAGAAGAGAAAAATCATCAAAATTTTTATGTAGCATCCTATTGTACTACAAGGTGTTCTGGTAAATTTTCATAATTTTTGGATGAGTAAAACTATTTTTCCTGTTTTTAGTCCATTATAAATACAAAAATCGGAGAAAAATAGGGATACATTATGAAAAAATTCTGGAAATATTTTTCTAAGTCTTCCACAGAGATTATAAGCTGCGAAAATTATTAGATACCATTTTTATATTCCCTAATGTGGTTTTATGATTTATTAGAGCTAAACAAAAAGAAAATTCAAAACCATATTAAACCGTAACAAAAATCGATGAAACTTAATGGAAGATGTTTATTAACCTAAAGGATCATCCAAGAATTTTTCCAGAATTTATTTAGTAGTTTAAGTATTTTATATGATTTAACACTCTATTTTCTTATTATTTTCATGTAAAAATAAAGAAAATATATATTGAGCTGAAAATTTCCAGAACACATCTTCATACAATTTAATAACAATGAAAAATTGTTTTCTTATTTTTGATGTCGAAAAACATGCCTAAAGGCTCAATAAATTATAGAGAAAACTTGGTTCTTGTGATTTTGGTAAAGATTATTGATGTTACTTTGAGAATTTTTGCAACATGTTCCAAAGACTTTTAAATCAAGATCTTTTTTGTACCTCTTCATATATGATGTTAAGAGTTCAAAATAATTTTTGAATGATTTTTAGTGATGAATAAGTCCTTTGAACATGCAACACAAAACAAATGTTCATAAGGAAAGTGATGTTTGAGCAACAGTTTTGTAAAAATTGGTAAAAATCGAAATATTGGAATTTTCCAGTGAGGTCAGATGGGTTTGACAGCTAACTCAAAATATTATATTTCAGAAAATGAATCACGAATTTTGGCTAAGAAATGAGTGAGATATGACAGTTTAAAGTCAGGTAAAGAAATCTGGCAGATTGCATGCATGATGATTGGTTAGAAAAGTGGGTTTTCATCATTTCCTTGAGTAAATCTTTTCAAGTATTTAAAATATATCATGATAAACTCATATTTTAGTCATGTTTCCAGAGATCAAAAGATTAAAACTTATCAAAATGTATACATGCATTTATGAACAAAATTTTGTTTCTCAAAAACTCTTAACTTGAGTTTGATGTTTTAATCCTTAAAATCGATTTTTGCACTAAGATCATGAACATGCAACCTTGTTTATCATACATGCATGGTGTTAAAACACATCCATCATGTTTTAAAAACCATTTTAACAAAAATAAAGCAAGTTTGAAGAAGATGAAGAAGGAGAAAGTGTAAGAAAAGAGCAAAACTTGAAGGAAAAGTGAAGTAGAAATCGATTTTACCTTCAAGAATACCACAAGATGATGAAGATTTCGAGTTTGAGGAGTGTTCTAGGGTTTGTTTTCTGGAAAATTTCTTGGTTCTTAGAGGGAGTAAGAGAGAATGGAGTGGTGTTTGGAGAGAAAAAGTAGAGAGAAGGTAGAGAGAGTTTTCTAGAGAGAGAAAGAAGAGAGATGTGTGTGTGTTGGAGAATGAGAGTGTGAGAGAGATATGGGGAGAGAGGGATCCGATTTTAGGGGAGGAGAGGCTCTCTCTCTCTTGTTTCTTTTATAAAAATTCAAATCTTTTATAAAAATATCCAACTTTTTATAAAATGTGCACCTTAACCTAGTTTTTATGCATAAAACTCTTGATTTTTGACTTATAAATCAAGGGTAAATGTTAATAACTAAATCTTTATTTTTCATTGAATTGTATTTCATAATAATTATTATGATAAGATAATATTATAAGGTTCACAATTGTTTTTATAGGATTTTTAAGGTTAAAGTTTATAAATATGAGTTTTTAGGGCTTTTAGGGCTTTGGAGTTTAATAAACTTTGAATATCAAAATAAATAGAATATTTGAGACTTTAAATTATCTTATGGTATTATAACTCTTTTATAGTTATAAATAATGTTTGTAATTTATTTTTATCGGTTTATTGGCATTCTATGTAGTGATTCCGAGATTCAAGCGAAATTGAGGAATCGAGTATACTAGTCCTAGTCTTCAACTTTGACTTAAGTTCCTACGAGACTCGGACCTAATTTATACCACTAGGTCAAGTGCATGATGTGTGTATATGATTCATAAAAAGGTGTTCGATTCAAAGAGCGACCCGAATATGGATAGTCACTACAGTTAAGTAGTTGTAGAATTCACATATCAATGTGAAATCTAAGTACACCATCCATTGTTTCTATCTGTTTCCAAGTTTCTACTAGGTTATAACTTAGCTTCTAATTACTAAGTCTAATATGTGTTGTGCCTATATGTGCAACTAATTCTAGTCAAATCTAGAACCGACTCGAATTTTGACGGTTGTCACAATAAGGAAGACCATAGTTGTCAGAACTAGACATCTAAAAGGGAGAAATTCAAGTTAGTTGATTTAGTCCTTAATATAACATCCAAATAAAATATCAAGGCTCGGACCCGACACAATAATTTACCATTCGGAAGAGGGATGTCGTAATCCAATTGCAAACTATTTTTCGGTAGGTAAATGATGATTTACCAATTCCACCACGAAAACGAAATTTTAAACAAATTAGTTT
Source organism: Lactuca virosa (assembly GCF_052849685.1). Lineage (NCBI taxonomy): Eukaryota > Viridiplantae > Streptophyta > Magnoliopsida > Asterales > Asteraceae > Lactuca > Lactuca virosa. The sequence continues at coordinate 477,373,521 of NC_136429.1, read as the reverse complement.
TTTAAATGAAACTCCTAGATCTTTTGAGATTCATTGAACTTTTCAATGGCATGTTTAATCTCGATTATGCCCTTCAAGTTTGTGACTAGGATACCGAGGATCACAAATAAAGTGTGAATAACCATGCAAATTAGCTTGGTACTCTTGAAGTCATTTATCACTTAATAAATGTCCCGGTTAACCACACATGCTCCATTGATCTACGAGAAAGTACGAGCTACCCATTGACATCCTTCGTTAGTCCCATATTAGTGTGCCGGTTAACCACACATGCTCCACTAACGACCAACAAGGTACAATGTGCAATTTCATGGATTAGCACCAAATTCACATTTTTCCTAAGTAACTAAGATTGGGAATTTATAAAACATTTAGTTATTTGGTATTTCATTATAATTATTAATGAAAGTTTGCGTCCTATCTTACCCGTTCGGCTAACGACACTCCACTGGTCAAGGGTGCGGTGGGTAAGAGAGGATACCCAATGGCGGTCATTTTACAAAAAATTAGAGCTTTGAAAATACTAAGTGGTTTAATCTATTAATAAATTAGAGCTATTTAATTAAAGCTATTTAATCAGGGTTCTAAGTTTAAGATTTCAAAATTAAAGCTATTTAATTAAATTTTAAGTTACAAAACCAAGAGGTGCATAATTGAGACTTTTCAAATTCCAAAACTTGAGAGCAAGTTATGAAACTATTCAAAACCTTTTGGATTCCATAACTTAAGGAGTTAATGTTTCATGAATGAGACTTTTCAAATTCCATAACTTGAGGGCAAGTTATGAAACTCTTCAAGAAACATTTAGATCAAATTTTAAACTAATAAAATTATCATATAATTTATCATTTACCAATTTGGCGTAATTTAACTCATGTAGAAAGAGAATTTCAAATAATACAAATAACTAGCTTATCATATAAACTAACAACTATCTTAAAAATTTGACAATTATCTTTTAATTGGATGCGGATAATCACTATCATATCAGAAAAATCAGATTTTATGATACAAAACAGTTTATGGTAATGAACCTGGTCCAATTCTGGCAAAAAACAAAAAAAAAAGAAAAACTGCCAACTGATGATCCAACTCGTCGAGTCAGATACTGGACTCGTCGAGTTCATCTGTCCAAACATCAATTTTAAAAAATTTTCAACTTTGAACAATTAACCAATGCATCAATATAACAGAAAACACCCATGGCTCTGATACCACTGTTGGATTTTGAGCACTATAACATCCCTATGGTACATATACAACCTTAATGCCTTGGATCTAAGTTTTCTCTAATTATATATGCAATTTCATATTATCCAAAGCATGAAGCCTAACTAGCATACAACATTCATATTTTAAAATATAAAACAAGTTAGATGATTACCACTTTGTTGTAGCTTGTAGAACATTGCCTTGCAAGAGCTTAGCACCTCAAATGTGATGCCTCAAATGGTTCACAAACACCATAAGCAATGGAAGACAATGATAGAGAGGATATGAGGAACACCAAAAATGGCTAGGGTTCTTCTTATAACTCTTAGGGAGGTTTTGGTGGTGCTAGGGGTTACATTTATAGTGTGGAATTCTTAGGGTCTAACTTGTAAACCCTAATTCACTTCCTTGGGCTTTTAATCCAATAATCCGTATGACAAGCCCTTTGGACTAACTCTTCATGGACTCCGACGTAGAATGTAAGGTCCTTGATGGAAGGATCTTCACCAGTGATCAATCAAGCATAAGAAATAAAGAAGAAATGGAGTAGAAGATGGAATGAAACTTGAGCTTGCATACAATTCACACAAGGAAATGTATGATACAACTCAAGGACCGAAAACTGCAAAAGAACAACTCTCCTAGATCTGACAGCCTGACAACCTATATATACCGACAAGGACCGAAAATAGTTTTCTGTCAGCAGACCGAAAACTGGTTTTCCGTCACACCTTAACCGAAAGCTTCCTAGACCGAAAACATCAAACATATACAAAAGACTCCAAAATACAAAGACAAATTCCCTAACTCATTTATACATTGGATGCCTAGCCCAAACCATATATATTGGCCCTTCATAGAATTAGTCCATCCTAATCAATATGGATCATTAGCCCAAACTATAAATATCACTGATTTACCTAATCAGTCCCCGTTAATTTAATCAGTCTCTTTTGATCACTAAATTAATTCCAAACTAATTCTTGATCAATACTAATTAAATAATATGATTTCTCAATCAATATATTATACTTATACTATATTAATAAATCACAAATAACCTCTTTCTCAAATATCCATCCTATCAAATTGCTCTGGTGAAGGCAACCCAAAATGGACCATGATACGATCGGGTCAAGTACATACCAATTATAGTTATGGGCTTAGCAACCTAATCCAACAATCTAAGCTTTGGAGCTCTTAAACTCAAAGAAACAGCTTAACCCATTAAGCTGTTGGAAAACCAGCTCTCACGGCATGGCCATAAGTTGCCAGGACGTGGCGACTGGGAATTGCCCGTCTTTTCAATTGTATGAGGGCCTCGACGTGGCCACAGATGACCACGATGTGGCGGTTGACTAAAGTCAACGTTGGCCGCTGACTTTTGATATGGATGGACTTTTGATCAAATTTCTATAATTAGATTGTAGATTTAGGGTTTTCCTTTCTTGGATTGTTAAGAGGTATTTAGCACTTATCTTTTGGCGTTGAGAGCATTTGGTTGTGGTGGGTGCGTCTTTGAGTGAAGTTTTAGTTGGCGTTGTGATTCAGGTAAGTCTCCTTACTGTACCTGGGGTCCCCACGTTCGATGACACCAATGTTTGGCCACTAGATTATGTTATATAGGTAGAGCAGGGGGTGACCCCTAAAAAATTATACAAAAGACGTGGATACGGATCTCGACAAATAGTATGCAAGACCAAGGTTTGGACCTTGGCAGTTATATATAGAATGCTAGTTGTCGTTATGATACTTGCATGGAAGACGAGGAGGTGGCTCTTGGCACTTGTTTGTATGACTCGGGTTTTGGCCCCCGACATAGCAAGGAAAGACTATGATACGACTCATGGCATGATAGTAAATGTAAGACTATGGATGACACATAACAGTCTCTATTATATGTTTGGTATGTGGTATTGTGGGGAACTCACTAAGCTTTGTGCTTACAGTTTTATGTTTATAGTTTCAGGTACTTCCGGTTTCAAAGGAAAGGGCCCGGGGTGACTGTTGGGTTTTGTGAATTCTAACACTCCTAAGTGTACATGCAACCCTAAATACCTTGGATCTATGTTTTCTCTATTATACATGCAAATATGAATTTCCAAGGTATTTATCCTAACTAGCATATTATGAAGTACAAGTAATATGAAAACTACTAGAAATACATACCTCTTTGTTGGTGCTTGATTCCATGGAGCTCAAGAGCCTAGTGCCCCAAATGTGACACCTCAAATGGTTCACACAACATCATATGCACTTGGAATAACTTAGAGAGAAAGTAGAACACTTCATGAAATCGGTTTGCCCTCTTCATGCATACATGGCGTCCGATTTTGCAAGAATAAGATGCTTATATAGTTTGTCACAATTAGGGTAAACCCTAATTGTCATGGCTTTCCATTTCCTTGGATCCATGGGTTCAAAAACACCATGGAGCATCCTATGGGTTTTGGCCCAACTTGATAATCCATGGAGCATTAGCCCACTATATAAGTATGGATGATTTACACAATCAACCCATATATTTAATTAGTCTTCTTTTGATCACTTAATTAATTCTAAATTAATTCTTGATCAATACTAATTAAATAATCTTATTAATATATTAAAACTTATAATATATTAATAAACCTTAAGTGTTATTTCTCTCATTTTAGTCTATCAAAATGCACGATGCCATGCAACCCAAATGGACCATGCCGGGTCGGGTCAAGTATATACCAATTATAGTTATGGACTTAGACACTAATCCAACAGTCTCCCACTTGGATAAGTTTAATAACTATTATTGCAAGTATGCCTTCACAACCCGACCAGCAATCGTAGCTCGTAAAAGCTGCTGCCGAACTCTGAACAAAGCAATAACGCGTCCATTAGATAAGTGATCATATATTCCTCCATTCTAGATATCATATGGACTGAGACATGGATTATAATCATTCTCTCTGTCCATTTGTTGTTTCCCGATTTCCGATTTATGACGACTGACTAATTGAACAAATCAAATCAGTCCAGGCCCGGCCGAGCACTTACATTTTGCCATCACTAAATCATCGAGGGGCCCACAGATATCGCTTTTATCCCTTTGAGGGTAAAAGGAATGGATAAACTTCGACTCATATGCTTGTACTACTACTTGTTGAATCGTACACAAAAGCACGTTTTATAACATCGAGTTACCAATGCGTTTTCGCGCAATCAATGTACAACCAACTTATAGTAACAACTCATATCTCTAGGTTTGAAGAATATAAGATATTATAGTCTCATGATCACTCGTGATAAAATCCATGAAGTGATTCAAATGAGCGCGGGTTGAATCCAATACTCAGAACTTATGAGCACTCATGAGTGTTTGTAGCACTGCTTTGTCCAACACCTTAGACCTCTACAAGCCAACTCATGACAGTCTTGATTCATATCTACTTCCAGCATATGACTGACTGTGGATGGTTTGAATAACTTAGTCATTCGGAAAAATGACCTAGTTTATTCTGGAAGTCAAAACATGCAAAATGAAACACAAGAATAATTGAATCTAGTATGGTATCAAAACCTACGAATATAAACAGAACACTTTTTATTTATCACCATACTGATTACTCATTATTCACTGTTTCGGTTTTTATCAACTTTATACTTGAATTAAAACACTAGTTGTCCCATGCTCCAAGCATGTACACTATGTTTTTCTAAACACTAGTCATGCCATACACCAAGTATGCATACTAAGTTTGTCTATGATCTTTACTTTGTGAACTAGATCGATTGAACATAATTTCAATGATTCTCTTTTCATACTCCCAAATCCTTATCGAAAATGTAAGAATTCCAAATTCCTATCATTTACCGAAATCTGATAGATTTTTAAACTTATATGCATAATCCTCTTGTAATGTTTATGCACACAGTCAAAAAGACTTGTCAACATACAATACAGAGTATTCCAATGGAGATCAACTCCATGGAAACATCCTTCTTGCATTAAGTTTTTCTATCTTTACACAAATTGAATAACTTCCACCTATGGAAGCATTTCCATGTTCCCATTTTGACTATCATTTCTGAACAAGAGTTGCCTCTTTTCAAAATATGTCAATATGGTCCTTCCAAAAATTTAACACTATACTTCCAACTGTCCCCGAGCAACCAATCTTTGGTAATTCTCAGATTGTTCTCGACAATTGTTTAATCATTTTAGTCATGTCCAATTCTAGACCTTTTCCCTTCTTAATGCCTCTGGGCATTTGGAAAATTTAGAAAGGATGGATATTATAGCACATGCAATCGATCCTATATCCGAAGCATATGGGACACGATTCATGATGTCTCACGTAAAGACTAAACCAATATTTTGCTATAATATCTCCATTTCAATTTGCCAAGTTCTCATAATTCAGATTATGAAAAGGGATGTCGTAATCATAATCGAATTTTAGAACGCAAATAATAGACCCATATATAGAATTTCCTTATGTTGAGCCATTCCAACATGAAATTTATATATATATCCTTGACTAAATATGATTAAAACCTCAATCTAAGCTTTTAGAACTGAAGTGAAGTATATTTTCCTCTCCCTTAATTATAGCAAAACAACTTTTTCCCAATTGAAACTTTGTTTTCTATAATTAACATTGCTAACTTGCAACCTTTATCATAATTATCATGCTCCCACTAACATGATGATTATTATCTTACTAGCATAACACTTATGCTCCCACTAGCTTTGACATGTACTCATAAATCAGCTGGACTTCTAGAAAAACAATACTTTATTGACTTTCTTACCAAAGTTCAGATTTCTTATACGAGATGTTTTGATAAGACTTTATCAAAATCATACACCTTTCCTTAGATAGCTCACTTGTGTTTCTAAACAATTATGAAGAGGGATGCCGTAATCATAATGTTTAGACCTTTTGTCTTTCTCACAATTGCTATCTACTTAAAATATACTTAGTGAAAGAGTTTCCTCACCATCATTTTCATGAATCGGAGAGAAACCTTATGACACTTATATTTTCTGGTGTATGTGTTCCTATCCATGTGAATTTGTCATAACCATAATCACAAGACAAGGTTAGTTGCAAATCCAAACATATATGGACTGAACTTGTTCAATCTTAATTTCTTGCCACCCAGCAGCACAAGGGCCTACCATTGCTTCCAGGTTGTTATGCAAACAATTGAGAACTCATAGAACTCACAAGCATAGTCAACTTTTAACTGGAATAGACCCAGAAATAAGAATATGTCAACACGATAGGCTACGAACCTCAACTCGTGGGCTAGTGATTAACAAAACTCTTGATTAGTTCTTGAAACTATTTCAGGATCTTTTAATCTCCCACTGTCCTCTTGACATATAAGACTCTCTTGCCCAATATTCAAGAGATAGTGTAGATTCTTTTACAAACACTTCACACAATTGGCCTTAGTTGGTCTTTGTTTTATCCAAAACATCACAACTTACCAATTTCAAATATACAAGAGTAAGAAAACATTTTACTCTACATTTGACAAGTGTTTTAAACTTTCTAAAGATTATGTCACTCAAGGCTCAATCTTGGAGTATGACTCTAAGACTTTATTTTGGAATGAAGTATGATTTATATTTTGATTTAACCATTTCCACAATCCACGATTCCTCTTCTCAGCCAACAAATGCACTAAGGTGTCCTTAGAGGATCAATTGTGATATGGTTCTATAATCACTAAGATAATCATAAAACAAGATACACAAGTACTCTCCCATCTCTTCAGATTGGAGAAACGTTTATCTTTCTGCCTTATTTGATTCTTCTTATTCATTCTTTTGTGGTGGACCTGACTAGTGCACAACCTAATGTACCCGATCCTTTAGTCCTTCGCTTGACTCACATGCGAATGTGAACAAGGAATTAGTCTTAATTTACCAAAGATGAAAAATCTCATTCATCACACAATACAACTTGCATGATTCCAAGTTTCTATCCAACTGAAACTTGGGTGATGAGAATCTTTCCTTATTTGATAAATTATGACACTACCACAAACGAAAGAATCAAATTCATTTTTCCAATATTGCTTATCAATGGAAACATATAAACAACAATTTCTCACAAATGCCTTTGTAAGGATACTTAAAATAAATAAAATCAAAACTTTTCTTTTATTTTTAAAACTTGCGGAAAAACTTATCCTTACAATGCAAATTCATATGAAAACCTGGTTGTTATCTATTCCTAAGCAATATCTCATAACTCTTATGCAGTGGCTTAAATTCTGGTCATCGAACCATGCGATCAGAATCAGCACACCTTTTCTTTTAAGCTTCCTTTGATTCTTCAAAAACATCAAAATGTAATTACATTACATCATGTATTAAGAATCTCCAAAAGAGACTTAATAGAGTTAGATAACGGACTTTACCTAAAGTTGAGTCAAACTTTTGACTTTACCATCCTTATGAGGTTTCAGGTAAATTCGGCAGCTTCGCAACCAATGCCCCTTTCCTTCGGAAATAGGCACATATGGACTCTTTGGGAATGGTACATGGGACTATATCATACTTAGCCTTTCTCTTTACCATTTGGTCAACCGAGTTGACTATGGCCGATTCCTTTCCATTGGGAAGAGAAAGTATTTCTGGATTTCCAGTGTCACCATTGTCAATGTCCATGAAGCTTTGGGAAGTCGATCTTCTAATCAAATTTGCTTTACGAGTGTTCCAAATCGTTGCTAATTCAGCATCACCAAGCAAATAGATAAGATCATTAAAGGGTCATGTCGTGATCTGTCATCAGGGAGTGACTGAAGAACCAAGTCAACAGCCAGCTACCTCGAGACTTCGACACCTGACTCTCCCGGCTTGTCAATATGTGACTTAATCTCCAAGACATAAGCACATATATACTTTGTTTGCCAATAGGGATTGAGCGACTTAGAACTTATCAAGTCTTGAAACTTGTGGGATAGGGAGATTTATTGGAGGAGGTTGAGGAAATGAAGTATGATTTCCAGTCCCATTAGTGCTCAATAAAGGGATTAGTCTTTCACCTTGATTGCCTTTTGGGATATGATATTCATTAGGAAGCTTGTTCCTAAAGATATAGGAAGACCATAGTTGTCTAAACTAGACATCTATAAGGGAGAAATTCAAGTTAGTTGATTTAAAGTCCTTAATATAACACCCAATATGAAATATTAAGGCTAGGATCCAATAACCTATTTATAACTGGAAGAGGGATGCCGTAATCCGAGTTATAAAATAGTTGAAGGTAGGTAAATGACGATTTACCAATTTCCACCATGAAAAACAAAATATAATTAAGTTTTAATTGGATTTGAAACTCCTAGATCTTTTGAGATACATTGAACTTTCAATGGCATGTTGAATCTCGATTGTGCCCTCTCAAGTTTGTGACTGGGATGCCGAGGATCACAAACAAGGTGTGAATAACCATGCAAATTGACTTGGTACCCTTAACTTTATCACCTAATTGATGTGCCGGTTAACCACACACGCTCCACCGATCTATAATAAAGTCAAGTTACCCTTTGCCACACTTACTAGTCCTTATTAGTGTGTCGGTTAACCACACACGCTCCACTAACGACTTGGTAAGGTACAAAGTGTAATTTCATGGGTTAGCACCTATTTCACATTTTCCTAAGTAACTAAGATTGGGAATTTATAAGTGTTTAGTTACTTAGTATTTATCATTATACTTTTAATGAAGGGAGAATTATAGTCCTTTCCTACCCGTTCGGCTAACGACCCTCTACCAGTCAAGAAAGCGGTGGGTGAGAGTGGACACCCATTAAACTGTCATTTTATAGGCAGTAACCTTATACCCCCCTTATAGACCGGCTTCGTGAATGAGGCCTACTAATGGTAAGATTGACTTTATCTTATACATATCTATATAATTAAAATTATAATAATAGTATAAGGGGGTATTTTAAACATTTAAAATACTTGGTGGTTTAATCTATTAATTAAACTATACTCTTAATTTAATTAAACTTAAACCATGTCTTTATGGAATTATTAACTCTTTTAATTAAACACTATAATTAATTTAATGAAGTCCATAAAGTTTGAATTTTAGCTTTTAAAATTCTAAGGGTTCAATTTGGAATTAAAGTATACATGAAGAGTAACTTTACAAATTCCAAAACTTGAGGGCAAGTTTTGAAACTATTCAAGACTTTTCATTTCATAACTTATGAGTTTAATGTACATTAAAATGAAGACTCTTTATTTTTATGTAACTCCTTATCTTTTAATGACATCTTTTAAAGAAGTGACTCTTTAATATCCATAACTTAAGGACAAGTTATGGAGTCATAATACTATTTAATGAAAAAGACACTTCACTTTTATGTAACCCATGACACTTTTATGAGTTTTAAGATTCATAAATATGACTTTTCATATAACTTGAAGACAAGTTACAAAAACATATTTTATGAACTAACTCTAGATTAATTTGGATCAAAAACAACTAAAACACATTTTTTTTCCATTAATCTAAACTAACTCATAAATCAAGGAAACATAAAAAACTTTTGGTAATCCATAATTTGAGGACAAGTTATGGACTCCATACAATTTCATTGAGATCAAGAATTATACTAACAAACAATTTGCACATAATTCCTATGATCTACCTAAACTCATAAGCATGAACATTCATAATCAACATTTTTCAAGAATTACATAAACACATATAAAACATGAAACTTTGATTATAGCATTGAAATTGGTTTAACATAATCATTACCACATTAAAAACAGGTTTTATAAGACCAAAACAATCAAAGGTAATGATTCTAGACCAATTCCAGCACCAAAACTCGAAGATATGCTGTTTGGGGGTCCAACTCGTCGAGTGCATGAACAAACTCGGCGAGTTGGATGAGTTTACACTTGGACTCGTCGAGTCCCTTCATGGACTCGGCGAGTCTGCTATGCGGACAGCACCAAAATTCGATTTTCAGCCAATTTGCATCAAGTATAAGTGAAAACAAGCCTAGGCTCTGATACCATTGTTGGGTTTTGAGCATTCTAACACTCCTAAGTGTACATGCAACCCTAAATACCTTGGATCTATGTTTTCTCTATTATACATGCAAATATGAATTTCCAAGGTATTTATCCTAACTAGCATATTATGAAGTACAAGTAATATGAAAACTAGTAGAAATACATACCTCTTTGTTGGTGCTTGATTCCATGGAGCTCAAGAGCCTAGTTCCCCAAATGTGACACCTCAAATGGTTCACACAACATCATATGCACTTGGAATAACTTAGAGAGAAAGTAGAACACTTCATGAAATCGGTTTGCCCTCTTCATGCATACATGGCGTCCGATTTTGAAAGAATAAGATGCTTATATAGTTTGTCGCAATTAGGGTAAACCCTAATTGTCATGGCTTTCCATTTCCTTGGATCCATGGGTTCAAAAACACCATGGAGCATCCTATGGGTTTTGGCCCAACTTGATAATCCATGGAGCATTAGCCCACTATATAAGTATGGATGATTTACACAATCAACCCATATATTTAATTAGTCTTCTTTTGATCACTTAATTAATTCTAAATTAATTCTTGATCAATACTAATTAAATAATCTTATTAATATATTAGAACTTATAATATATTAATAAACCTTAAGTGTTATTTCTCTCATTTTAGTCTATCCAAATGCACGATGCCATGCAACCCAAATGGACCATGCCGGGTCGGGTCAAGTATATACCAATTATAGTTATGGACTTAGACACTAATCCAATAGTGACTACACTACATCCCCCAAAGATTTTCGCCTTGGCTATTTGTGATTTTTATTCTAATGTTTAGATGATATATTCACCTTGATTGGTTTTGGAACGACTTCTTTGTATGGTTTATTGTTTTTAAAATAAAAATTTTACTAAGAATTTTTGGGATGTTACAAGTCGGTATCAGAGTCTTGGTTTGAGGGATTCAGGCACACTCTTGGGTGTATCTGAACTCCAAATGAGGAATTCATAATCTTTTTGAAAAAAAAAATGAATTTTCAAAAAAGATTTTTATAAAGAAAAAAAGTGGTGTGATGCATGCAATCAGCTGAGCTCAAGTAAGGGATTCCAAGAATACCCATATATAATGTTATGTTATATGTTATGAGAATTGCATGCTAGATTAGGGCTAAGGATCTACTTACAATTGCATGATAGTATGCTAGGAGAGATGCCTTTATATACATGTTGGTTGAGCTTTTAGAACTGCATGCTAGTATGGATATCCGATAGTTGGATAGAATGGCCTGATTAGGTGATGCACCGGTTTAGATTTCCCAATGGCTGAATGTTACTTGCTTTGTGCTTTCTGGGACTCATATTGATGTGAGTTAATTATTTCATGAATATGTTAAGTTACATGCTGTAAATGTTAAATAATGTATGAGTGATTGATTTGGCCCTATTGTGGAGCTCTCGTATGATTCTAACCGTTGTAGGGTTGAGTCTTTTTGTCAAAGGATTATATGAACTTGGTTGCATGTAATTGTTTTCACAAATTTGTTAGCTGACATTCGTAGAGGTTCTTGAACAGTTGATGGCAGGGTGGGGTGAGGAACCTAGAAGATTCTAGGAAGTGTTTAGTGGTTTTGGATGCGTTTTTTATGAGTACTTAGAGTACCAATTTAATAAGGTGACTTGGAGGATTTAGGATAATTCTTGAAGAATGTATGGATAGGTGTGGAAGGTAGTATTGTGTCCGTACTACTGAAAGCATAGGATCCGTACTTGATTCAAGGAAAGTCATGGAGAAACCAGGAAGCCTGTGGAAAGAGGATCCCTTGTGTATGTTCTGATCATTGCATGTTTATTTTTCAATATGGTGTTGAGCACGCGTGGAGGAGGTTGAGGTTCTGTTTCAGGCTTAGGTGCTAGTGTTGAGTCGATTGACGAGCAGATATTGGATTTCCTCTGGTTGGAGATTACCCGGGGTATTTGGGAGTAGAATCCTATGATCTTCAATACGGTTAATGAGGGGACTATGGAGATTTTGGAAAAGTATTTCGGGACGTTCCGAACTGATATTATGGCTATTGTGGGAGCTTGCACTCTTTCTTTCTGCGAGTTCGGTGCTTATTGAGTTCCCGAGTTCTTTGGGGAGAAGGACCCCATTGCTAATAGGAGGTGGTTAGCGAACATGGTGAACGCTTTCCGGACGACCTTCTGCCCCGAGGGGTCGAAGGTCAGATTTGCATCTTGTCGTTTGAAAGACATAACTCGTGATTGGTGGGAGGAGGTAGATTTCTCCTTAGGAGGCGAGGCCATTGAGAGGATGACTTTGGATGAGTTCGTAACCCGGTTCAGGGTGGAATTTACACCAACTATCAAGGTGCAACAGTTGGTGAGGGAGTTTCAAGACCTATGCCAGACGACTGAGACTGTGGCAGAGATCACCTACAAGTTTAGGGAGAGAGCTCTTTTGGTTCCGCAGTATGCCGTAGATGAGGAGATGAAGAAGACTCGGTACCACGACATGATGAGGGAAGATATAATGGAGTTTGTTAGCTTTTCAGCTTGTCGTACATTGGATGATATGATTGCTAGAGCCCAAGAGAGGGAGATTGACTTGGAGCACCTCGGAATGAAGAAGACAAAACAAGCCCTAAGTGGAGGAAGACTCAGTGTTTCGCTTGGAAGACCCACAACCAGTTAGGTTTTTGGTGATTTCAGCAAGGAGTCCAAGGAAGCGACAACGTGAGCATGCCGAATTTGAATGCAAGGCTCGTAGGGATCCTTCGTGCCTGTGATGCAATAAAGGATTGTTCTAATTACGAGTGTAAGATCAATAGTTTTCAAATTCATACCTTCAGGGTCATTAATTGCATGATTCACATGGGAATTGCTCCATAGTAAGTAGGCCATCAGATTATCTATCCACATGTATCGATAGTTAAGTTATTTTTTCTTCGTCGTCCATTAAAATCACTCGAGGATTTTGAAGTTGTATCAGTGGAAGGTGCTTGGAGATATTGAGTTTCGTTGTGATATTGGGGTATATTCATCTGGTTTTGGAATGTGTGTACGCTAGAACAACTGGTTGTGGAATGCTAGTTCTTGTAAGCTTTAATTCACGACAACTTTGAGTGGTGAGTTTGTGGATGGATTGACAAATTCGAATAGGTACGGGGTTGTCAGGGTATAGATGAGCTCAGGTGATGGAAAATCGCTTGAGATTAATGGGAGTGCCTCCAAATATAAACAAACATGAAGGTTCCAATATAAGGTTATGGATAGCTAGTTTTGGGGGTGGTTTTTGTCGAGGTTTATTCAAGGTATTATGAGAAGTTGTTAGTTGTTATTAGGAAAGCATATGATGGGAATTTAGATTATCTTTTTAGAGTATGTAAAGAATCAGTGGTAGAACGTTTTGGGTTTGTGGCTAGTCTCAAGTTGAGGGTTGTGTTAAGAACTTTTTGCCTATTCTTTTTTGATAAAGGCTTTAAGATTCGAAGCACGACCCGAACGCCTATTGGGGGTTGACATTTTGGAATTCCCGCTTGTATTGATTCTCGGCTAAGTCTCCCCGTGGATAGTTGACAAGACCATGGGTTGGGACCATGACAGTAGTAGAAGTGTTGTAAGACTGCGGGGTTGCCATAACATTCAGTAGGTTGGTAGGTAGTGGTAGAAGTGTTGTAAAATTGTGGGGGTGGCTGTAGCATTCACTACGTTGACAGGAAGTGGTAGAAGTGTTATAAGAGTTCAGGTTGGCCGTAGCATTCACTAGGTTGGCAGTTAGTGGTAGAAGTGTTGTAATACTACGAGGTGACCCATAGCATTCACCTGGTCAATGAGCAGTTGTGAGAGTGTTGTGAATCTATGTTTTGGCTTGTTGCTTTATCCAGGTAGAGTTAGACCCTGGCAGGTTGGGTTGTGGCCACAACATTCATGGGATTGAGGAAGATTGTAGGCCGATTTAGGGCCGGTCGTGACGTAAGACTACAGCTGGGCAGGTAGCATTCACCTAGAGTGAAATGGGATATCTTACATTCGTGTGAGGGTTGGTTATGTTGTCCCTGGTTGGAAGAGGATGTCGGTTGGATCCATATTGGCATACAGGCTAGAATAGATTTTTCCAAATAGACTCTTGGTCGGAGTCTCATTGTAGGGTCGTGTGGGAGGCTATCAGCCTGAGCAGCTGGTTGGAAATATGGTACTTCAGTTAACTGGTAGGTAAGTACGAGGCCAGGGAGATCTCGGTTACAGGAAAAATGTGATTATTAGTCAACAAGATGAGACTAACATGTTGGTATGGCAGCAATGATTGAGACTCGTTTTGGGAGCCACCTTTGTTTCAAGTGAAGGGTTCAACAACAATGAATAGTCAGAGATTCTGTTTTTCAATTGCCAACAAATTAATTCAGGGTTGTCGGGTGTGGCAGAGTAAGTTGTAACGAATGATTTCGAGGATGAAATCTAATTTAAGTGCCGAAGTGTTGTTACACCCGTGCCCCATATTGGTTTAGCTTTATATTTATTAGGGGGCTAAAGATGGAGTTTATGTAAAAACTCTATGCCACAACATGGCGCAAGGATGTCCACGACGTGACATCGAATAAAGGGATTGCGTATTTTATTGGACCGCCGCAACATGACTAAGGGTTGCCATAGTGTGGTATCGGTTCTGTCTCGAGCCCATGATTCTTTTAGGGTTCCCTACATATTGAAACCCCTCTAAGTCACTTCCAGGGTTCATTTTTAGCCTCCAACTCTCTTTCACCTTAGAGAAACCCTAGCCCTAATTCCCTTGGTAATATGTGACATTTTTGGAGCATTTATTAAATTGGAGAATAAGAGAATAAGGAGAAGAGGTGCTCTATTGGTGGATCTTGCAAGAAAACAACACCATCAATATCCCACTTTGCTTCTAGACCTTTGTAAGTGTCAAAGGCTCAAACTTTATGGCTTCAAGTGGCTAAATCTAAGATATTATCCTATATTTTCATGTTTAAGCAAGTTTGAAAGGACGAAACACAAAAACATGGCAACTTTATGACTATCTCGAGTCCCATGAGCAATACACTTTGTAGAGCTAGACTTTGGTTGGGGTTGTTAACCTTTCATGAGTTTTTGGGCATTTTTTGGCTCATTTTGACCTAAAATGGATTCTAGACATGTATTGGATATGCATGTCTATAAAGCTTCCACCTTCATGGTAGATCTGGTATTAGAAAGCCTTCTGGAGATGTTGGGTTAAGGACTTTTTTAGATTATGGGCTTAATGGTTAAGACCATAGAGTGGACCATATCTAAGATTTGGAG
Source organism: Lactuca virosa (assembly GCF_052849685.1). Classification (NCBI taxonomy): domain Eukaryota; kingdom Viridiplantae; phylum Streptophyta; class Magnoliopsida; order Asterales; family Asteraceae; genus Lactuca; species Lactuca virosa. Next base: position 477,357,992 of record NC_136429.1, on the reverse strand, counting down.
CTCTTGAAATCGAAGAAAACAACTTAATCCATTAAGCTGTTGGAAACCCAGCACCCACGGCGTGACCATAGGTTGCCACGACGTGGCGACTAGGAATTGCCTGTCTGTTCGATTATATGGGGGCAACGACGTGGCCATGGACTGCCACAACGTGGTAGTTGACTAATGTCAAAGTTGGTCGTTGACTTTGACCGTGGACTTTTGACAAGGATTGACATTTGGTCTAATTTCTGTTTTTAGAACGTAGACTTAGGGTTTTCCTTGATTGGATTGTTAGGAGGTGTTTAACACCCATCTTTTAGCATTTAGAGCATTGGGTTGTGGTCGGTGCGACTTTGAGCGAGGTTTTAGTCGGAGCTGTGATTCAGGTAAGTGTCCTCATTATACTTGGGAGTGGAAGGAACCAATTTTGGGCTACTGCATTATGTTATATAGGAAGACTAGGTGGTAGCCCATGACAATTGTATTAAAGACCTGGATATGGCTCCCAAATTTTTTTACGCAAGACCAGGGTCTGGACGATGACAATTATATGTAGAATGCTAGTTGTCTTTGTTATACTTGCATGGAAGACCATGATGTGGCTCTTGGCACTTGTTTGTAAGACCCGGGTTTTGCCCCCCATCATGGAAGGGAAAGACCATGATACGAATCATGGCATGATAGTAACTGTAAGACTATGAGTGAAACATATCAGTCTCTATTCTATGTATGGTATGTAGTATTTTAGGGAACTCACTAAGCTTTGTGCTTATAATTTTATGTTTATTGTTTCAGGTACTTCCGGTTCCAAACGGAAGGGTCCGGCATGACTGCACTGCATCCCCTAAAGATTTCCACATTGACTATTTGTATTTTTATTCTGATGTTTAGATGATATATTCACTTGATAGGTTTCAGAATGACTTCTTTGTACGGTTTATTGTTTTTAAAATAAAAATTTTACTAAGAATTTTTGGGATATTACAACATGGTTGTAAGTATGTCGCTTTTATGTCTAAAGGAAAGTTATGTTGCTATGATGAATTTTTCTTATATGTGTTTTGATGGACATCAATCAACAACAAGCAAATTTCATGTTGACTGATACTGGGAGGAAGTGGGTTGTGGCAAAGAGGCTGGAGTCAAAATCGTTCAATTGAGGTACATTTGGAGTGGGTTGTGGCAAAGAGGCTGGAGTCAAAATCGTTCAATTGAGGTACATTTGAAAACTTGTTGTTAAGGTTTGACTTAATATTGGAAATAAATCAGGATTTCATTATTTGGATATATTATATGCATAAAATATAAATGTAGCAATTGTATATAATCAACCAACACTGGATCATTCTCACATAAAAGAACCAAGTTTGTCTTGTAGAATCGTGTTGTTTAATAGGTTTCACATATTTACCGCTCACAACATATCAGGTTGCAAAACTGGGTTATTTAGGCTTTAAACTTCGGGTCCTTTTAGCCATTTTGTAGCAGTGACTGCACTATTAACGCAAACTATTCCATTATTAGATAAATCGAATGTTCTAAATAACATTATGGGTGACTTTGGCAGCATTGTCAAACCTCAAACTTTTATGAGACGTGGTGAGCCATGTCGTTTGTAAGGTCTGACTTAAGGCGGTAATTTTGTATATAACTAATATTTTTATATGTATTTTCTACTATTATTTATTTTTAAATACATATATGACTGAAGACGGCATTCTGTTAAGTTTGACGTCAAATACAAGACTTGAAGTCGTGACGCGCTTTGGCGAAGCTATGACGAACTTTTTATAACGTTTGATAGATCTATAAAACTTATGGATAATGTTTAAAATTTATTTATGACTAAAAATAATATCTATTACAATAATGGTAATTGTTAAAACTTGAGGGCGTTACACAATTTTATATCTTTAATATTTCAATAGCACATAAAGACGAGTAAACTGATATTTGTCAATATCTACTCGCTCGTAGTACTTTAATATTTTAGGGTTTTATATTTTATATATATATAATAATATTTTCTATTTATAGTAAGGAAACTTAGTAATTCCAACTAACATGAGAAAATAATATAATAGAGAGGTTGTTTGAAAAAGAAAATAAAAACATTTAGAATGGATTATATGGTTACTTGGACGATCTTAAAAGAATAGTTAACTTGTATAGTTTCTTAGTATTAATTAATAACTTAAATATATTATTTAACTTTTGCGAGAAATACGTGCTGCTTTTAATTACATTATTAAGCTTAGTCGACATGTTTAAAGCTTGCACGTTTAATTAAGAAGTATGAGGATGCATGATCATACCACCTCACAGAGTATTATATCTTATATCAATGTAAAGGTTAATTAAATAAGTTACTAAAACTTTTAAATAATAATAATAATAATAATAATAATAATAATAATAGTAGTAGTAGTAGGTTTCTCTCTGCCTACTACAACTCTCCACTTCGCGAGGATAGAGGGAGAGGCTCACCATTTGAACGATATACTAAAACACCGAAATACATTGTATATCTTTTATCGCGTCAAATCCTAATTGAAACCCTAGGGCTTGAACATTGAGCCTCACATATAAAGATACTAAAGTCTTAGCCTACCCCTCATCGGGTAGGCTACAAGATAGTTTGTTAATAATAATAATAATAATAACTAGTAATTGTTTATACAAAGCTATCCTGTACCAATTTGTAAATTAAGGCGAGTAAAATTTTGAAATGATTTGAAGCCCAACTTGCATCCAAGTTTTACCAAGTGAACAAGCCTTTACTTTTAACAACGTAATATTACTGAAGGGGCAAGCAAGAAGCTAATGCTCGGTAAAAGGGTTTACAAGTTAGCCAATGCCAACTTAGGGCAAGTTCTCCAAGCCAACCAATCAATTTTGTATTTGCATCGCGAAATAAATACTCAAGCAAATGCACTATTGACTACCATATCAGATAAAACATGAAAAACAGGTTTGATGTTTTTGAAACACAATTCCAGTGCGCAAATTCCAGAGCACTCGTTAAATTGCAAGTAAAACTCCATCTAAACCAATTTAGGGCCTGCATTAAGACAAGAGGAATTGGCTATAGTGGTTATAAGGTTTAACAAAATTCACCTTGAATGATCGTATGGTATTCCATACTATTTATAATACAAGGATATACATGAGTTAATAACTAATCGCTAAAATATAGGCGATAGTCTAAACTTAAGTATTTACAAGACTTATCTCTAATATCCCTCTTGAAGCGCAAATGTGGTGGACCATCATGTAGTTGGCGCGAAATTGCTCGAATAAAAAATGTAAGCTTTTAGTAAAAATGTCGGCTTATTGCAACGATGTAGGAACAAAAAATGTATAAGTCCCGAAGCTACTAATTCACAAACAAATTGGTAGTCAATATCAAAACGTTTCACCCATTTGTGAGAAATGGGGTTTTGACTAAGAAACAATGCATTTTTGTTCTCACATAAAGTGTAGGGCGATCCGGAGGCAAAGCATGAAGCTCACGTAATAAATGAGTGATCCATACATCTTCAGCAACAGTGTTAGCCATGGTCCGATATTCTGATTAAGAGATACTAGGTTGCTTTTAACACTCAAAGAAACAAGGTTTCCACTAAAAAATATCGAGTAACCATAGGTAAAGAGAAGGTTTTCAATACATCGTGCCCAATCCACATCAGAGTAACCATTAAGAGAAGATGATCATGGATGTGTAAAATGCAAACCATAGGATAAAGTACCCTTGAGATACCAGAGAATTCGTTTGACTGTCTGAAAATGATCAGTTGTAGGTGCATAAACAAATTGACTGTCTTGATTTATTGTATAAGACAAGTCAGGTCTAGTGATGGTGAGATATTGTGACACCCCCAAACCAGAATGGCGAAAACATTCGGGGGCGGATGACTTCATGTAGTATCATAACAGTTGAATATTTGTAAAGAAAGTAAACACAACCATCATAAATATAATTTAAAAGTTACATTGTCAAATACAATACGTGTCTCAAACTAAATTACAATATGATGATTTTATAAGTCTTAAGACTGACGTCTTAGCGTACCTTCTCCAAAAGCTGATGATTTACCTGTATTACTGAATCACTGAGAAATACAAGTAGTTTTCAAAAAGTGTCAACAACTAAGTTCGTGAGTTCATAAGCATTTTTGTATAAGAATAGTATCCTTTTTGGTGTAAAATAACTAAGTTTGTTCCTAGAAAATCCAATATTTTTCATATATGTGTGGTAGTTTGAAAAGTTCCAAAGACTGAATGCATAAGTGTTTTCCATACCTGAAATAGTATAAGTAGACTTATATAAGTATATAAAATCACTAAGGCGTTTAACAGCCCCGTAAACCGAGATGTATTTAATACTCCATGAGAGTTTTGATAACCGTGCTATTGACCCAGACTGCCTGTAACAACGTTCGTCAGGCGTTGGAATGATATGACGTTTGTCACCCCAGACCTGCCGGTCTAACTGTAGCTAACAGTTTAGGTGCGGGATTGTCAGTCCCATATAGATCTATACACAAATATCACGCTCTCCCTACAAGAGATTATGGCTTATAAAACAGGACTTAATCTGCGAACTGAACGGCTCGATGAATTCAGATATCTCACAAAATTTGGTATCAACAGGTTTACGTATGAAAAGTCCATTTTTCTTGTGAATATAAGTATTTCCTCTTTTGTTTATAGTATGTAAAAATATCATGAATATCTCGCAACTATACTTATTATAGTTTTTAAAAAAAAGTGTTGCATTAGAATGAAAAACATTGGTGTATTACCAACCTTGCATGAAAATTATGCCTTTAACGTTAGTAGTTACGTTATTTTATGTATTTAACATTTATACATAAGATGTAGGTAAAACATTTGAAACCATATGTAACGATGCGTATTTTAACATAAGTTTTTCTTGTGTTTCACTTGTATTCCCCCCCCCCCCCCCCCTAAAACATGAAAAAGACGTGAAAATGTAGAGGTATGAACTCACTTGATAAGTGGTTAATCGGGCAGCGTTTCGTTTCTAGGAAGGATTGTTCTTGACGAAACAACGGGTTTCTGGTGAAAAACGGGGCTTCACGCGGGCAGTACTTCGATTGGAAAGAGTGTTTTTCTCGGGAACTTCGGGCGTCGGGACTTGCGTCGTGTGCTAGGGGTGTTACCGGGGCTTCGAAGTGGTTTATAGGGGCTTGAGAGGTGTTTTAAGGTGAAAGGAATAAGAGTAAAGCAACCAAACCCGGGCAGCCCTCGCATTCTATTTAGAGGGGCTGAAACCCCAATTTACGTTGGGCGTACTCCCTCTACAAGCAGTACGCTGGGCGTACATTGGGTACGATGGGCGTACTCTTCCGATAAGCTTTGGTATGCGTGCGTCGAACTTCAAAAATTCATAACTTTCGCATACGAGCTCCGTTTTCTACGTTCTTTATATCCACGCGTAGGTGAGAATATACTCTACAACTTTCATTTAGACTTCGTTGGCAAATTTTTAATTTATTTTTAATTATATATCTTTTAATAGACCGAGACAGGAAAAATCCATTAAAAATTCATAACTTCATCTGATGTCCGTTTCCGTCTGTCTTTTTACCGTTGTACTACTATTGTTGAGACCTTCAATTCTCATTTAGTTTGTGTCGGCTAAAAATTGTTTGATTTTTCTTTCGAGTTTTTAGCTGTCTACTGCTGTTCTGAAACTTAGAAAAATCATAACTTCCTCATACGAAGTCAGATTTGGACATTCTTTTTATGTACGCTCATGGTTTGTTATTATCTATGATTTTGGTTTTGATACTTAAGGCTAAAAAGCGATTTATTAAAATTTCATTTTTTATGCTTAACAGTGTTTTACCGGTTTTGTCGCGGATTTTTGATTGGTTATAATTTCTTCGTTATAACTCGGATTTTAGTGTTCTTTATATTTCTGAAAACCTTGTTATGATATCTATAGCTTTATATATCCCAATTGAGACTTTTGAGCATTTCATTTTTGACGCAACTTTTATTATTTCAAAAATAGGTTACAATACTTGACTTTAGAACATTACATTGACTAGAAATATTGGGTTGTCACATCATCCCCCCGTTAGAGGGAATTTCAAAAATAGGTTACAATTCTTTTGACCTTCGTGCTCCCAGGTGTATTTAGGTCCTCGCTTGGCATTCCAACGGACCTTCACAATGGGTATGCGACTTTGTTTTGTTCTTTTAATTTCCCGATCCATGATTTCTACAGGCTCTTCCATGAAGTGGAGACTCTCGTTGATTTCAATTTCGTCCAGAGGGATGACGAGAGTCTCATCTGACAGACATTTCTTTAGGTTCGACACGTGAAAGGTAGGGTGTACGTTATTGAGTTCCTGCAGTAGTCGTAGTTTGTATGATACCGGACCGATCCTGGCAAGGATCTTGAATGGTCCGATATACCTAGGGTTTAGTTTCCCACACTTTCCGAAACGTATTAATCCCTTCCAGGGTGAGACTTTGAATAGTACTCGGTCCCCAACCCGGATTTCCAAGGGTTTCCGTCATTTGTCTGTCTCTTGAAGCCTTTAATCGTTCCCGGATTTGAACAATCTTCTCGGTAGTTTCCCTTATGATTTACGGGCCAGTGAGGGTGCTGTTAGGTACTTGTCCTCTAGCTAGTTGCGTGTCACCCACTTCAGCCCAACACAGAGGTGATCTGCACTTGCAGCCACAGAGGGCTTCGAATGGAGCAACCTTGATGCTAGTGTGATAGTTATTGTTGTACGAGAACTCGACCAATGGTAAATGGGTATCCCATGCCTTACCAAAATCGATGACACAAGCTCTTAACATATCTTCGAAGGTTTAAATGGTCCTCTCACTCTGTCCGTTGGTTTGCGGGTGGTAGGCGGTACTCATGTCTAGTCTCGTTCCTAGAGATTTTTGCAGTGACTACCAGACCCGCGAGGTGAATCTACTATCTCTGTCCAAGATAATGGATATTGGTACACCATGCAGTCGCACAATCTCCCTGATGTATGTTCTAGTTAGTTTCTCCAGCTTGTCTGTTTTCTTTGTTGATAGGAAGTGTGCGGATTTGGTTAACCTGACGACGATCACCCAAAATGGCATCAAGTCCACCCGTTGCCTCGGTAACTTGATTTTTAAGCCCATTGCAATCCGCTACCACTCCCACTCAGGTATCTCCGGTTCTTATGGTAAGCATGCGGGCTTTTGCTCTGAAGTTCATGATAAGAATCATCCTTGGCTCATCCATCCTCACCTCGTGTATATGAGTTGTATATAATTTAGATCGACAAAACGTTCGGTTGGGTGGCTCTGCCCCAAGTCCACAACCAGACATGGAACAGGAAGTAGGGCGGAATTACACATCCTCAATCTTGTTGAGTCTAAATCATATGCCACTCTCGCATATACACCTAGCAGCGATAAATTAACCTAATGAGTTCTTATACTTTATTCTTGAACTTGACCTGCAGTTCAAGTGGTTCTCCTTGGAGATCTCTCGGGTATACTACGGGTGGGTACTAACTTCTGAGACTTCTTTGGTGCTTTTTGTTTCAAGTTTTTTATCTATTGAGCAGGCTAGAAGGTGTGGTACCCCTCGCATGGGTACTTCTAAAGTTTTGAAGTGAAAGATGGTATAAAGGTTTGCGTTATGGATTGGAAGGATTTCATCTGACAGCCGTTTAAGGAAAAAGTTCTTTTACATAGTAGGGATCAATCCAAACCATGTCGGATGAGGATGTCGGAACTTCTCAACGAAGTAGATACTAAGTTATTCTGGAAGATATGATTACTAGGATGATGAGCAATTCTATGTGTTGGGTTATGAGCATTCTAACACTCCTAAGTGTACATGCAACCCTAAATACCTTGGATCTATGTTTTCTCTATTATACATACAATTATGAACATCCAAGGTATTATCCTAATCTAGCATACAAAATAATAAATATAACAAGATAGAATACATACCTCTTTGATGTAGAATGTTTTCATGAAGCTTGAGTGCCTAGTGCCCCAAGTGTGACACCTTAAATGGTTCACACAACACCAAATACACTTGGAATAACTTGAGAGAAACTTGAACACTCCTTGAAATCGTCTAGCCCTCACACTCACACATTAGTGCACGATTTCTTGAGCCATGGGATTCTTTTATATGGTGGCTATTAGGGTTACACCATGTAACTCATAACTTTACCCATTCCTTATGCTCCATGGATTTTAACCTCCATGGAGTATCCATGGGTCACCCCATGGACTTAGTCCAACATAAGGAATCTTGGATCACAAGCCCACATATATAAGAATGAATGATTTACACAATCAACCCATATATTTAATTAGTCTCCTTTTAATCACTTAATTAATTCCAAATTAATTCTTGATCAATACTAATTAAATAACCTTATTAATATATTAGAACTTATAATATATTAACAAACCTTAAGTGTTATTTCTCTCATTATAGTCTATCCAAATGCATGATGCCATGCAACCCAAATGGACCATGCCGGGTCGGGTCAAGTCTTACCAGTTATAGTTATGGACTTAGACATTAATCCAACAGTCTCCCACTTGGATAAGTCTAAAACTATTATTGCGTATGACTTCAGGAACCGATCAGCAATCGTAGCTCTCAAAAGCTTCTGTCGAACTCTGACCTTGTCGATGAACTCTGACCTTTGTCAATGACTTGTCCATTAGATAAGGGATCATATATTCCTCCATTCTAGATATCATATGGACTGAGACATGGATTATCAGTCATTCTCTCTGTCCATTTGTTGTTTCCCGATTTCCGATTCATGATGACTGACTGATTGAACAAATCAAATCAGTCCTGGCTTGGCCAAGCACTCACATGTATCATCTTTAAATCATCGAGGGGCCCACAGATATCGCTTTTATCCCGAAGGTAAAAGGAATGGATAAACTTCGACTCATATGGCTTGTTCTACTACTTGTTGAATCATACACAAAGGCACGTTTTATAACATCGAGTTACCAATGCGTTTTCGTGCAATCAATGTATAACCAACTCATAGTAACAACTCATATCTCTAGGTTTGAAGAATATAAGATATTATCGTCTCATGATCACTCGTGATAAAATCCATAAAGTGATTCAAATGAGCGCGGGTTGAATCCAATACTCAGAACTTATGAGTACTCATGAGGGTTGTAGCACCACTTTGTCCACCAACTTGGACCTCTACAAACCAACCCATGACAGTCTTGATTCATATCTACTTCCAACATATGACCGACTGTGGATGGTTTGAATAACTTAATCATTCAGGAAGAGCGACTTAGTTATTCTGGAAGTCAAAACATGCAAAGTGAAACACAAGAATAAATGAATCAAATATGGTATCAAACCCTATGAATATAAATAAACACTTTTATTTATCATCATACTGATTACTCATTATTCATTGTTTCGGTTTTATCAACTTTATACTTGAATTTAAAACAATAGTTGTCCCATGCTCCAAGCATGTACACTATGTTTTCTAAACACTAGTCATGCCATACACCAAGTATGCATACTATGTTTGTCTATGATCTTTACTTTGTAAAATAGATCAATTGAACATCACTCCAATGATCCTCTTTTCAAAGTCCCAAATCCTTACTGTAAATGCAAGAATTCCAAATTCATGCCATTTACTGAAATCTGTTAGATTCTAAACTTATATGCATTGATCCTCTTAATGATTATGCACGAAGTCAAAAAGACTTGACAACAATCATTACAGAGCATTCCAAAGGAGATCAACTCCTTGGAAACATCCTTCTTTCATTAAGTTTCCTAATCTTACACAGATTGAATAATTTCTAACTTTGAAACATTTCCATATTCCATTTTGACTATCACTTCTGAACAAGAGTTGCCTCCTTACAGATTATGTCAATATGGTCCTTCCAGAATTAACATTATACTTCCAACTGTCCTTGAGCAACCAATCTTTGGTAAACCTTAGATTGTCCTCGACAATTGCGTAATCATTTTAGTCATATCCAATTCTAGACCTTTTTCCCTTCATAATGCCCCAGGCATTTGGAAAATTTTAGAAAGGATGAATATAGCACATGTAATCGATCCTATATCCGAAGCATATGGGACACGATTCATGATGTCTCACATAAAGACTAAACCAGTCTTTTGCTATAATATTTCCATTTCAATTTGCCAAGTTCTAAAAATTCAGATTATGAAAAGGGATGCCGTAATCATAATCGAATTTTAGAACGCAAATAATGGACCCATATATAGAATTTCCTTATGTTGAGCCATTCCAACATGAAATTCATATATATATCCTTGATTAAATACGATTAAAATCTCAATCTAAGCTTTTAGAATTGAAATGAAGTATAATTTCCTCTCCCTTAATTATAGCAAAACAACTTTTTCAACCCCTGCAACCTCACGAATTGAAACTTTTGTTTTCTATAATTAACATTGCTAACTTGCAACCTTTGTCATAATTATCATGCTCCCACTAACATGATGATTATTAGCATAACACTTATGCTCCCACTAGCTTTGACATGTACTCAGAAATCAGCTGACTTTCTTACCAAAGTTCAGATTTCTGATACTAGATTGTTTTGATAAAACTTTATCAAAATCATACACCTCTCTTAGATAGCTCACATGTGTGTCTAAACAATTTTAGAACTATGAAAAGGGATGTCGTAATCATAGTCTCAATTGTTTAGACCTTTGCCACTTCTCACAAGTCCATGTTAGTGTGCCGGTAAACCACACACGCTCCACTAACGACTTTGAGAATGCAAATATCACAATTGCTATCTAGCTAAAATCTACTTAGTGAAAGTGTTTCCTCACCATCATTTTCATGAATCGGAGAGAAACCTTATGACACTTAGATTTAATAGTGTATGTGTTCTTATCCATGTGAATTTGTCAAAACCATAATCATAGGACAAGGTTAGTGACAAATCTAAACTCATATTGATTAAACTTGTGCAATCTTAAATTCTTGCCATTTGGCAGCTCAGGTGCCTGCCATTGCTTCCAAGTAGTTGTGCAACCAATTGAGAACTCTCAGAACTCCTATGCAAAGCCAACTTGAATAGGCACAAAAATTTCAACACGATAGGTTATAAACCTCAAGTCGTGTGCTAGTGAAGGACTTTAGGTTTTATTCTTGATTAAGTCTTGAAACTTTCAAGAGCTTTAAGACTCCCACTGTCCTCTTGACATATAAGACTCCCTTGTCAAATATTCAAGAGATAGTGCGGATTCTTTATCAAGACTAACACTTTACACAATTGGCCTAAGTTGGTCTCTGTTTTATCCAAAACATCACAACTTACCAATTTCAAATGTACAAGAGTAGATAACCTTTTACTCTTACATTTGACTAGTGTTAACAAGCCCTCTTTAAGATATATCACTCAAGTTACAATCTTGGAGTATGACTCTAAGAATTGTTTTGGAACGAAGTATGACTCATTTTTTTGATTTAACCATTTCAACAATTCATGACTCCTCTTCTTAGTCATAAGAATGCACTAAGATGACTTTAGAGGACCAATTGTCATATGGTATCTTAATCAGTAAGATGATCATAAACATGATACTAAAGTACTCTCCCATCTTTTCAGATTTGAGAAACTTTTATCTTTCTGCCATACTTTGATTCTTCTTATTCGTTCTGTCTCACATTGAAACTTCTCCAATGCTACAGACTTATACTTAAACTTATAAGTATAATCATATTTACTGAACTTAAGTAAATCATGACGAATAGTCTTCTTGATCTTTTGTGGTGGACTTGACCAGTGCACAAGAATGTGTACTCGATCCCTTAGTCCTTTCCTTATTCACATAAGGAATTAGTCTTAATTTTCCAAGCTGAAAGTTCTCATTCATCATACTATACAACTTGCATGATTCCAAGTTTCGGTCCAATTGAACCTTGGGTGATGAGAATCTTTCCTTATTTGGTAATATTAGACACTACCACAACCGAAAGAATCAAATCCATTTTTCCGATATTGCTATCAATGGAATCTTATAAGCAACAACTTTTCACAAATGCCATTGTAAGGATACTTAAAATAAATAAAATCAAAACCTTTTTCTTTTATTTTAAAACTTTGCGGAAAAACTTATCCTTACAATCCATATGAAAACCTTGTTGTTATCTATTCCTAAGCAATATAAATATCATAACTCTTAAGTAATAGCCCAAAATTCTGATCACCGAACCATGCGATTGAAATCCATCTTCGCGATCAGAATCAGCATGTACTTAATAGAGTTAGACAATGGACTTTACCTGAAGTAGAGCCAAACTTATTGACTTTAACATCCTTAGGTAAATTTGGCAGCTTCGTAACCAATGCCCCTTCCTTTGGCAATAGTTACCTATGGACCCTTGATAATGGGACTATCTCAGACTTCGCCTCTCTCTTTACCATTGGGTCAACCGAGTTGACTATGGCCGATCCCTTTCCATTGGGAAGAGAGAGCTTTACTGGATATCCAATGTCATCATTGTCAATGTCCATAGCGTTTTAGGAAGTTGATCTTAGCAAATAGATAAGATCATTAAGGGTCTTGTCTTAGTCTGTTTCATAGGATTCCCAAAAGAACTCACTATATGACTTAGAAAGTAGTTGAGCCACAAACTTTCTCAAGACTTTGACACCCAACTCTCCCGGCTTGTCAATATGTGACTACATCTCCAAGATGTGATCACACCTAGACCTTGCCTTGCCAATAGGGCTTGAGTGACCTTAAACTTTTTAGGAACTTGTGGGTTAGGGAGAATAATTGGAGGAGGTTAAAGAAGTATGATATCCATGGGACATCATCTTCATTTAGGAAAGCTTGTTTCAAGAGATTTGGGAAGATCATAAATGTCTAGACCAGACATCTTTTTGGGAGATATTCAAGATAGTTGATTTAAAGTCCTTAATATGACACCCAATATGAAATATTAAGGCTAGGACCCAACAAACTATTTTATAACTTAGAAGAGGGATGCCGTAATCCAAGCTATAAAATATTTGAAGGTAGGTGAATGACGATTCACCAATTTCCACCATGAAAAACGAAATAATTTATTAGGTTTTAATTGGATTTGAAAGTCCTAGATCTTTGAGATTCATTGAACTGTTCAAATGCATGTTTCAATCTCGAGTGTGCCCTTCAGGTTTTGTGACTGGGATGCCGAGGATCACAAAACAAGGTGTGAATAACCATGCAAATATACTTGGTACCCTTAATATTTACCCCTTAATCAGTGTGCCGGTTAACCACACACGCTCCACCGATACTATGATAAATATTAAGTTACCCTTTGCCTAACTTGTTAAGTCCAGGTTAGTGTGCCGGTTAACCACACACGCTCCACTAACGACTTAAGCAAAGTGCAAAGTGTAATTTCATGGGTTAGCACCAAATTCACATTTTCCTAAGTAACTAAGATTGTGTATTAATAAGAGTTTAGTTACTTAGTATTTATCATTAATACTTTTAATGAAAGGAGAATTATTGTCCTTGTCCTACCCGTTCGGCTAACGACCCTCCACCAGTCATTAAACTGCCATTTTATAGGCAGTAACCTTATACCCCCCTTATAGACCGGCTTTGTGAATGAGGCCTACTAACGGTAAGACTGACTTTACTCTTATACATATATATAAATATTATTAACTTATAATATTATAAAGTATAAGGGTTGAATTTTAACTTTTAAAATTCTAAGGGCTAACTTGGAATTAAAGTATTCATAAGTGAAAACTTTTCAAATTCCAAAACTTGAGGGCAAGTTTTGAAACTATTCAAAACTAATTAATTCCATAATTTATGAGTTTAAAGTAGTTTTAATTAAAAAAAAACTCTTCAAGTTCCATAACTTGAGGACAAGTTATGGAAGACTTTAAACTAATTAATAAAATTTTTTTTTTTTATTGTAATTTATGGAAGTAATTAAGGTTACACTTTTTTTTTAATTTAATGAAGAGACTCTTGAACCTCCATAACTTGAGGACAAGTTATGGAGTCATAAAACCATTTAATTAGAACTAGACTCTTCATTTTGTAACCTTTGCCAACTTTTATGAGTTTTATGATTTTTAAATGTGACTTTTCATATAACTTGAGGACAAGTTACAAAAACACACTTTGGAATCAATTCTTAGATTAAAATGGATTGAAAACAACTATTTCACACAACTTTTCTATTAATCTAAGAACCTCATAAGAACAAGATAATTCAAATCATCAATCTTCAAGAAATTAGCATGAACATACAAACTAATACAAATCTTGAAATTATGACAATTATCTTAGAAATTGGATTAGCATGAACATTACCACATCAAAAACAAGTTTATAAGTCCAAAAACATCTTAGGGTAATGTTCCTAGTCCAATTCCAGCCAAAACAATCGAATATATGCATCCAACTCGATTTTTCAGCTACTTTTGCAAGTATAACAAGAAAACAAGCCTAGGCTTTGATACCACTGTTGAGTTATGAGCATTCTAACACTCCTAAGTGTACATGCAACCCTAAATACCTTGGATCTATGTTTTCTCTATTATACATACAATTATGAACATCCATGGTATTATCCTAATCTAGCATACAAAATAATAAATATAACAAGATAGAATACATACCTCTTTGATGTAGAATGTCTTCATGAAGCTTGAGTGCCTAGTGCCCCAAGTGTGACACCTCAAATGGTTCACACAACACCAAATACACTTGGAATAACTTGAGAGAAACTTGAACACTCCTTGAAATCATCTAGCCCTCACACTCACACATTAGTGCACGATTTCTTGAGCCATGGGATTCTTTTATATGGTGGCTATTAGGGTTACACCATGTAACTCATAACTTTACCCATTCCTTATGCTCCATGGATTTTAACCTCCATGGAGTATCCATGGGTTACCCCATGGACTTAGTCCAACATAAGGAATCTTGGATCACAAGCCCACATATATAAGAATGAATGATTTACATAATCAACCCATATATTTAATTAGTCTCCTTTTGATCACTTAATTAATTCCAAATTAGTTCTTGATCAATACTAATTAAATAACCTTATTAATATATTAGAACTTATAATATATTAACCAACCTTAAGTGTTATTTCTCTCATTATAGTCTATCCAAATGCATGATGCCATGCAACCCAAATGGACCATGCCGGGTCGGGTCAAGTCTTACCAATTATAGTTATGGACTTAGACATTAATCCAACACTATGTACATGAGTTTTCAGCGCCTTCAGTTTTATGATGTTATTTTGCTACGAATCCCCTTTTTAATTCAAAATTGGCGGATATTACAAGTACGAGGGTTCTGATAATTTGAAACTATGAACTTTCATGGAATGATTCCTACTAGGTCTCTCTATCATCGCTTGGTGTACACAAGTGATGTATAATTAAGATTGGTAAGACAATTGACTGAGCAACCATGCCCTAAATCCACAACCAAACAAGGAACGGGAAATGAGGCGGGATCACTCACATTAAATCTACAAATCTTAATTATAAATGACCCTAATGTATACACTAAGCCATCATAGCTTACCTGATAGGGTCCTCAGTTTTATATGAGTGCTGTGATTTGGTTCGAATGAGAGAGTAATTATAATTATAAATAAATTATTGGGGTTTGGAAGCGTACAAAGAAAAATAGCAGAGTTCTTTGATGTTTCCCCATTCTCTGGGGTCAAACTCCTACTGCTCCCCCATCATTATTTTCTGTTGGACAGTCCCTCTTTTAATGTCCTATTTCACCACAAAGATGACATGTTGGACTGGTTTCGACGTTGGTAGTCGAAGTAATGAATTCGACAGGAGTCCTACAGATACGGGCGGTATGCCCCTTCATGTCGCATCTATTGCAATGCAGCACTCGGTAGGCCCCATGATGATGGTAGTTGCACTTGCTGCAGCGGGGGAGGTTTCCTAAGTACGGTGTGGTCGGTGTTGGGATAGCAGGGCTGATGGGGGTATTGACTACCCCAGCTTGTTGCCCTTCTGTAGACCCTTGAGTTGAACAACTCCCTTTCTTGTTCTCGAACTTTCGTTTCAGAACATTAGGTTTGAGGTTCGGAGTGTCTTTACAAGTAGCTACTTGTTGCTGAAATTGGTTATGACCACGATCGGGATTGCCGATCACATTTCTACTATCATCTGTGTTGTTAGCATTAAGGTGAGCCATGACAGCTGCTACGGCTGATGTGACTGCAGCTTGAAACGTAGCCGCATCTATCTGAAGGATTTGTGTTTTATCGGAGGGTTGGTTACGTTTCTTCGGAGGCATGATTCTGTTACAAAATGAGAAAATGGGCTCGTGAGCGATTATGGTTGGCTTTAGATGTATTCTAATAATTTATATTAATATAATTTTTTTTGTTTTGTCATACTGATCTCAAAGATTTGACCTACATCCCTATGATGTAGTCCTGGTAAAAGAGTAGAATGAAGTTTCTACAATGGTTACCAGACGAGTGTCATCCGAACGAAATTATCTTTGGTTGGTGGATACTATGATTCAATTTTCGAAAAGATTTGAAAGTAATTCATAATAGAGTCTACAATAAATCGAATTATGAATTTGAGAAGTAATCAGTCTCGATTGAGATTTCGTGAACCGAATTATTGTTATTAGCCAATACAGGAAAAGACGATAAGTTCGAATCCTAATGTGAGTAATGTATTCATTAACTCACTAAGTTGCATTATTTATTTGTTATTACTGTGACGAAAAGGCACTCAAACACTTCGCATGAAACACACGTGGTTCTCCTATGTTCTCCGTTCTATTATGGGTGATAATGATTTGTTCTCTCCTGGTATTTATAAGGTGTCCTTCTCCTTCGTAGGTATATTGAATTTTTGTGCCGTCTTACTTCCGATTCTTACACTGATCGCCATCACCTCATAATGAGGAGTTCGAATCCCGGAAGTTCATGCGATTGTATGTTTTTCGTTTTGTTATACTGTTCTCGATGATTCAACCTACATATCTGCTACGTTTCTATAGTACTGTAAAAGCATTTATGTTATTAAGACATAATATTGACGTTAACATCTAAAGTTGGTTCGGTTTTTACGCGGAGGCATCTTTTACTATAAAGATTAAAAGATAAAATGATTGTAAGATATCAAGAATGAACATGAATTTGATATCTCATAACTAAAACACTTAGTTCGATAGGGATTTTTTAAGGAATTGGAATTAGTAGTTCAATACAAGTACAACTTGTAACAGAATAATGTGAAATTGAGTGGTTATTTTTCAAAATGCAAGAAGTAAATGTCGATTGTATAGGTGTATTAAGTACATAGAGTTTGGAAAACTTGACCTTAAACAGGTCTACAATACACCACAATTCTGGGAAAAATATCGACATTAAAATGACCTACCGAAAATGAATTTTCGCGGTCGAACTGAAAAAGCATAAAAAAAATAACTCTAAGACATCTCCGAAGACTTAGACTATAACCAAAATAGTAAACAGAGGACGAGTAGGGTATGATCTACTTCCTACTAGATGCGGCCATGGGTTTGGCTAACTGCGTTCTATTTCGAATACACGCCTATCTTGTACAGCATGATGTTCTCGTAATCGTTGCACTTCGGCTTACGAAGCCACCAGTTCTTCCTGCAAGAAGTTGGTACGATTCCTTATTACGTTATGATTGTCTTCCAGGTTGCGAAGACGAACAACGTCGACACCAGTGGTAGCCTCAATCTACACCACTCGGTCGATGATAGCTCTTCCCTGTTCCGTGTTGCGAGAAACACGACGAACCAGCACAAGAAGTGCTTTATTTGCTGAACCTCCAACTTCTAGATTGTAGAAGCTTCGGTCTCCTTGGTAAGGGGAATTTTGACCTTGTTCATGAATCCACATGTCTAGGTTCATGTCTCATAGATGCGTCGGGTCTTGAAAGTTTTGACGAGGGTTCGGGTTCTGAGCAACTGGAGGTGGATTATAAGCTTATGATCCGGAACCGTCGTCTTCGGGAAAGTCTTCAGCAAAATCACCGTCTAGGGAAATTGCGGCTCATATTTTGGTTCGGCATCGAGCCAACCAACATTCTCTTGATTAGGATAGTACGGATCTCTAGGAGGATGGAATCCAACCATTTTTATCTAAGCGAGAATAGGGATAAGAGAAATATAAGTATAACTTAAGGGTAAGAAGGTAATTTTTGTGATAAGACCTACACCGGGTCCTCCTATAATTACCTAGTGTATACAAATCACATACAATCAAGATCGAATAGGCCGTTAGATAAGTAGCTTCACATTAAGTCCACATCCAAACAAGGAAAAGGGCCTAAAGCGAAATCATAAATCCTAAGCCTATAAAATCTCAATCATGTGTTACTTTAAAGTATGCACTTTGCAATTATAGACCTGCCAGTGAAGGTTTTTAGTTTTTGAATAAGATTCTATTTATTTGACGATTCCTAGTTCTAACTAAATATCGAGGTTCGCACGATTATTACGGTTCTTATAGTACTATCAAATACTCCTATAGTATATCAAATTCATAAGTTTGATTCTAGTATTTCCTTTGGTAAGTTTTTGACTTGTTGTTCACTATTACTATTCCTCGACATACGTTGGTCACATCTTGGATAAATATAGTTGATCAGGCTATATTCATCCTCGATCTGATTACATACCCGAGGCGTAATCATAGTGTTCAACTTGTCTTAATACTTTTGTATAGTTTTGACTATGATACTAGACCGATGCATGCATGTGCTTATACTTTTTTAAAACTAGCATTTTAATTTATTAAAAGTATAGTTTGTGAAAACGTTTTATGAGAGGGTTTTAGTCCCTTTGTATTTATAGTTTGTAAATCTTATGTGGTTCGATATACTTAGTTCACTATAAACAATGCTCTAATACCAATCTGTCACACCCCCAAACCAGAATGGCGGAAACATTCGGGGGCGGATGACTTCATGTAGTATCTTAACAGTTGAATATTTGTAAAGAAAGTAAACACAACCATCATAAATATAATTTAAAAGTTACATTGTTGAATACAATACGTGTCTCAAAATAAATTACAATATGATGATTTTATAAGTTTTAAGACTGACGTCTTAGCGTCCCTTCTCCAAAAGCTGATGATTTACCTGTATTACTGAATCCCTGAGAAATACAAGTAGTTTTGAAAAAGTGTAAACAATTAAGTTGGTGAGTTCATAAGCATTTTTGTATAAGTATAGTATCCTTTTTGGTGTAAAATAACTAAGTTTGTTCCTAGAAAATCCAATATTTTCCGTATATGTTTGGTAGTTTGAAAAGTTCCAAAGACTGAATGCATAAGTGTTTTCCATACTTGAAATGGTATAAGTAGATTTATATAAGTATATAAAATCACTAAGGCGTTTAACAGCCCCGTAAACCAAGATGTATTTAATACTCCATGTGAGTTTTTATAAGCGTGCTATTGACCCAGACTGCCTATAACAACGTTCGTCAGGCGTTGGAATGATATGACATTTGTCACCCCAGACGTGTCGGTCTAACTGTAGCTAACAGTTTAGGTGCAGGATTGGCAGTCCCATATAGATCTATACACAAATATCATGCTCTCCCTACAAGAGATTATGGCTTATAAAACAGGACTTAATCTGCGAACTGAACGGCTAGATGAATTCAAATATCTCACAAAATTTGGTATCAACAGGTTTACGTATGAAAAGTCCATTTTTCTTGTGAATATAAGTATTTCCTCTTTTGTTTATAGTATGTAAAAATATCATGAATATCTCGCAACTATACTTATTATAGTTTAAAAAAAAAGTGTTCCGTTAGAATGAAAAACCTTGGTGTATTACCAACCTTGCATGAAAAGTATGCCTTTAACGTTAGTAGTTACATTATTTTATGTATTTAACATTTATACATAAGATGTAGGTAAAAAATTTGAAACCATATGTAACGATGCGTATTTTAACATAAGTTTTTCTTGTGTTTCACTTGTATTCCCCCCCTAAAACATGAAAAAGACGTGAAAATGTAGGGGTATGAACTCACTTGATTAGTGGTGAATCGGGCAGCGTTTCGTTTCTAGGAAGGATTGTTCTTGACGAAACAACGGGTTTCTGGCGAAAAACCGGGCTTCACGCGGGCAGTACTTCGACTGGAAAGACTGTTTTTCTTGGGAACTTCGGGCGTCGGGACTTGCGTCGTATGCTAGGGGTGTTACCGGGGCTTCGGGGTGGTTTAGAGGGGCTTGAGAGGTGTTTTAAGGTGAAAGGAATGAGAGTAAAGCAACCAAACTCGGGCAGCCCTCGCATTCTATTTATAGGGTCTGAAACCCCAATTTACGCTGGGCGTAACTTCAGAGTACGCTGGGCGTACTCCCTCTACAAGCAGTACGCGGGGCGTAGGCATACTCTTCGGATAAGCTTTGGTATGCGTGCCTCGAACTTAAAAAATTCATAACTTTCGCATACGAGCTCCGTTTTCGACGTTCTTTATATCGACGCGTAGGTGAGAATATACTCTACAACTTTTGATTTAGACTTCGTCGGCAAATTTTGAATTTATTTTTAATTATATATCTTTTAATAGGTCGGGACAGGAAAAATCCGTTAAAAATTCATAACTTCTTCATCCGATGTTCGTTTTCGTCTGTCATTTTACCGTTGTACTACTATTGTTGAGACCTTCAATTTTCGTTTAGGTTGTGTCGGCAAAAAATTGTTCGATTTTTATTTCGAGTTTTTAGCTGTCTACTACTGTTCTGAAACTTAGAAAAATCATAACTTCCTCATACGAAGTCAGATTTGGACGTTCTTTTTATGTAGGCTCACGGTTTGTTATTATCTACGACTTTTGTTTTGATACTTAAGGCTAAAAAGAGTTTTATTGAAATTTCACTTTTTATGCTTAACAGTGTTTTGCCGGTTTTGTCGCGAATTTTTGGTTGGTCATAATTTCTTCGTCATAACTCGGATTTTAGTGTTCTTTATATTTCTGAAAACCTTGTTAAGATATCTATCACTTTATATATCCCAATTGAGAGTTTTGAACATTTCATTTTCGACGCTACTTTTATTATTTCAAAAATAGGTTACAATACTTGACTTTAGAACATTACATTGACTAGAAATATCGGGTTGTCACATCATCCCCCCGTTAGAGGGAATTTCGTCCCAAAATTAATTCTTCATTAACTATTTATGGACTAGGGAAAAGATGCGGGTATTATTGTTTCTTCTGACCTTCGCGCTCCCAGGTGTATTCAGGTCCTCGCTTGGCGTTCGTACGGAACTTCACTGTCACACCCCCAAACCAAGGATGGCGGAAATGTCCGGGGGTGGAGGACTTCATGTATAGTATCATAACAACAATTGTAATAGTAATTCAAGCAAACACAACCAACATATATATAATTGAAAAAGTTACATCATTGTATGAATTACATGTTTACGAATCAATTACAATATGTTGACAAAATATGAAATAGTAGACGCCTTAGCGTCCCATCCTCAAAAGCACTTGGTTACCTGTTTAATGATTTCCTGAGAATACAAGTTGTTTGAAAAAGTGTCAACACAAAGGTTGGTGAGTTCATAAGCTTTTGTTTGGTATTATTAAAAGCCTTTCGTTTGTAAAAGTAGTATTTGTTTTAGAAAAATCCAATATTTTCCTTAAAATGTATATGTAGTCTTAAATCCAAAGACCGAAATGTATAAGTAACTTTTCTTACTTATAATAAATAATGTAAGTTTAAATCGACATAAACTCGTTTAATTTTAATGAAGTTCCCGTAAATTTCAATATTCATTAATACTTTATGTGAGTTTATTAAAGCCTTTTCTTGTAAAAGTAGTGTCCGTTCAAGAAAATCCAATATTTTCCTTAATGTGTAAATGTAGTCTTAAAACCCAAAGACCGAAATGTACAAGTAGTGTTCGTTCCTTATAGTAAAACAATGCAAGTTTAAATCGACATAAACTCGTTTGATTTTAGTGAAATCCCCATAAATTCTATGTTTGTTAATACCACATGTGAGTTATTATAACCATGCTATGACCTAGTTGGCCTGAAACGACGTTCTTCAGGCGTCGGAAATGTTATGACATTTGTCACCCCAGACCTGTCGGTCTAGCTGTTGCATGCAGCTAAGGTGTGGGTTTGTCAAACCCAATATAGATCTATACACAACTATCACGCTCTCCCTCAAGGAGACTCTGGTTACAATACAGGACTTAATGGTAATTTGAAGTAAATGTCTCACAAAGTCATTAACGGAATTACGTGTTATGAAAACTTGGTATCGTATGGCCGTACCTTGCTTAATGAAAATATCCTTTGTATAAATGTACCCTTTTTAAATGTATGTGTTATGTAATGTATCATAAACTATACCTATTATAGTTTATCAACCAAGGGTAGTACGTAGTAATGTATGCAAACTATATTCAAAATAGTTTATTAAATGTTTGAATGTATCGGTTGTACTTTGATTATAATCACTTGTTATTCTTTATATTTTATATGTCCAAATCCATTTGTAAACTGATGTGTGTCTAAATATTAAGATAAAATGTCATATATTGCAATAACATATAATCACATAAAGATATACACCTTGCTCAACATGTTACAAGGTGAAATGAAATTGACAGCAACTTTTCGTTGAATACAGTTTCTGTTACTGTTCTTAGAAAATTTATAGAAAAATCATCAAAGCTCCAAATCCAAATCCACAAATTATGAGAGTTTGGAATATGAGTCTAGTTTGTTCATAAATTTTATCATGATTTTTAGTGATCTCTAACAGAGGTCAAAATGTCCATAATCACACGCTGGTCCGGGTTTGCCTCTGAAATGATAGGCAGTTTTGTAAAAATCACCATAAATTGTAGAAACATCATATGGAGATGTGCAAGTACCCTTTTTAAAGATAGGAGTTTGAACTACTTGCACCTAGAACAGTTTTGAAAACTAAAATATTTAAGTTGACCAAAACAGTCCGTGATTAAAGTCCATCTTTTCTGATGTAATCTGTTAGAAAAAGTTTAATTGTGTTCTTGATGATTTTACTTGTATTCCCCCCTTAAAACTTAAGAAAACATGTAAATGTAGGGGTATGAACTCACTCTATGTGGTTTCAGTAGATGAAAGTGAGAGAGAGGAAGTGTTCAACCCAAGAACACTAAGAAGATGTCTTGATGATTCGAGAATCTAACATCGAATAAGATGGAATTTGTGTAAGATATCAATGATTTGAGTAGAATGGAGTGTAATAATTATATGAATGATGAAGATACTTACTAATTGAAGAAAGAAATCCCTGAAGAAAGCCTTGAAGTTCTTGAAGTTGAGAGAAAAGATGAGAGAGTTTTGGAGAGTGTCCTTTGGTTGCTAAGTGTAGAATGAAAGAACTTTATGGAGAATGAGGAGAGAGGATCAATCCTCCAGCTCTTAGAACGTGGGAAGAGCTGGAGATTGGGTGTAAAGGTCCACTAAGGTGACAAGGAGTAGTGGAAAGAGTGGTTGATCATAGAGTGAGGTGGTGGTGGTTTGCTTTTGCCATAAATTAAGGAAAAGCAAATATTCCCTCAATAATTAGTTCAACCACTAATTCTTTTAATATATTTTTATAAAAACCCTGGAGATTTATATATTTTGGGGCCTTAGTTTATAAAATAAAGTTTTGGGTGAAAATCCCACGTTAAAATAATGAAAAACGGAGTTAAAACGAAATCGTAGTCGAAAAACCGGTAAAAATAGGCTGTCTGCGAGACCTCTCAGATGGGGGCCGAGACTTCGGATTCGGACAAGGACTTCGGTCCTGGGGCTTCGGCCTGAGAGCTTCGGATCCTGCGAGCTTCGGATCCTGATCCCTTCGGATGAGAGGCTTCGGTCATGAAGTTTCCGTTTTGGGTCCTTAAGGCTATTTTACCCGTTTCAAGTGGTTTTTGACCCGGTTAAGGGTCGGGATGACCCGAATGATTCCAAAAAGTTATGGGAACTTTTAAGAGAGATTTGGGAGAGATTTCAAATAGAAAGAGATAGAGTGAAAACGATTTAGAGAGGTTTCGTTTGTGATTAATTTGAGTGTCCGGCTTCACAACGCAAGGTTCGTAAACCCTGTTAAACCGTGTTTTAGTGTCGTACACACTCCCGATGAGTGTCAAATAATGTTTTATCGTTTTGGTTCAGTGTTTACTGCATTTGAGACTTAGGAAATTCAACACACGAACTTTCCAAATGATGATTTCTCATTAAAATAGCGAATTATATAGTGATTACATAACGTAAACCCTAACATACAAGGGTTATTGGAGTTGACCGGTTTGACTTGTTGACTTTGTTTGACTTTGACTTGACCGAAATTTGACGGTTGTCACATTCACAATGGGTATGCGACTTTGTTTTGTTCTTTTAATTTCCCGATCCATGATTTCTACAGGCTCTTCCACGAAGTGGAGACTCTCGTTGATTTCAATTTCATCCAGAGGGATGAAGAGAGTCTCATCTGACAGACATTTCTTTAGGTTCGACACGTGAAAGGTAGGGTGTATGTTATTGAGTTCCTGCGGTAGTCGTAGTTTGTACGCTACCGGGCCGATCTGGCAAGGATCTCGAATGGTCTGATATACCTAGGGTTTAGTTTCCCACGCTTTCCAAAACGTATTAATCCCTTCCAGGGTGAGACTTTGAATAGTACTCGGTCCCCAACTTGGAATTGCAAGGGTTTCCGTCTTTTGTCTATCTCTTGAAGCCTTTAATCGTTCCCGGATTTGGATGTTGGTTTGCGGGTGGTAGGCGGTACTCGTGTCTAGTCTCGTTCCTAGAGAATTTTGTAGTGACTGCCAGACCCGCGAGGTAAATCTACTATCTCTGTCTGAGATAATGGATATTGGTACACCATGCAGTCGTACAATCTCCCTGATGTATGTTCTAGTTAGTTTCTCCAGCTTGTCTGTTTTCTTTGTTGATAGGAAGTATGCGGATTTGGTTAACCTGACGACGATCACCCAAAATGGCATCAAGTCCACTTGTTGCCTCGGTAACTTGATTTTTAAGCCCACTGCAATCCGCTACCACTCCCACTCAGGTATCTCCGATTGTTATAGTAAGCATGCGGGCTTTTGCTCTGAAGTTCATGATAAGACTTGTTGAAAAAATGTTTTTGTATGTGACCATCGTTGAAATAAGACGAACTATTTTTATTTTATCTGACAAATATTCTCAGTTATTTCAGTTTGCCTGGAGTCGTGCTTAAATGTAAAATACAAAAATAAGCGAAAGATGGAATACACAAAGACGTAAAATAGCTGCATATTTAGTCGTTTGAAGACAAAACAAATCAAAGCTAAAATTGTTAAAGACTTCAAAGCTCAAGGGACAAATATGGAAATTCAATTTCTTAATTGAATTTATGGAGCATCTGTGAATGAAAGAACCCACGTATGTTTTCCCTACTACAACTTGTACTTCCTACTCCTGCTACAACTTTGACTTCCTACTGCTACTACAACCACCAGCCATTACTTTCAAACAACTCAAGTGTACTACTAGATATTTGTTTCAAGTATATGTATACGTGAGTATGTATGTGTAAGGGTGTGTGTTCATTTTTTCTTTCTAATATCTCTCCATACACCAAGTATCACTCCCAACCAAGAACACCACCTCCCTCTTCAAGAACAACTCTTGCAACTTCAACCTTCAAGAACAACTAAAACAACCTCCAAATACCTTCCAAACACCCTAAAAATACTTTCCAAACACCCTCAAAATACTCTCCAAACACCCTCCAAATACCCCCTTAAACCTCCTCCAAAAACCCTTTGAAATCACCACAACCATCACCACCTTGCTGTTTTTCGACATCAGAATCTTCATGTCAGAAAACAAAAAACTGGGCACAACACAGCCAAAATACTACTAGGGAGATTTTCACCAACAATTCTTCATAACCTTACCTACATCTAGAAATTTTCATGGACGATTTTGACCATGGGAAACCCCAGAGAGACGCGAGAGAGAATTGACTATCCAGAGAGATCTACTCTAAAAATCTACATTCATCACCACCCAAATCTCTTTCAACATCACCATCTTTGCTGCCTTACACCATCAAAACTACAACATTATTACACCTCCTACCACCCTCCAAATACCTACTCTAACCTCATCAAATCTCCTCAAAACACCCTATACCCATATTCAAACACATGACCCGTGTACTTTGCACTGTTTTGTAAACAACCCATTTTACATGAATAATGAACTTTGTATTACTTATCAAATACTGGATTGATCTTTAAACAAATGTCGACCAGTCGTTCCAAGAGTCCCAACATCGACCAGTCGTTCCAAGAGTCCCAATATCGACCAGTCGTTCCAAGAGTCCAAATATCGACCAGTCGTTCCAAGAGTCCAAATATCGACCAGTCGTTCCATCAGTCCAGTTCAGTCAATTTATTGACGAACCTACTTGATATATATTTATATACTTATATACTTTATTATAGCTTTATGTCATTTAAATACAGTCATTTATATTATTTATAGCTTTACATCATTTAAATACAGTCATTTATATTATTTATAGTTTTACGTCATTTAAATACAATCATTTATATTATTATAGCTTTCAGTCATTTATAGCTTTCATATTTATATTTATTCCGCAATTATTATTCTTTATATATATCTACATCTTATATCTTAAACTTATATATCTGTCACACAGTAACTCGTAACCGAGCCTTTTGTTGTGGTGATCAGATTTTTATATTTCCAACAATCGATATCTGAGCTGATATAAAAGAATATTTTACAACAATTGGTATCAGAGCTTGTGTGATTTACTTTGAAATTTTGTCGAAAACTTTTGGTTAGCGTTATAAACCTTCCATATGCTTTTCTTTAAAAATTTCATTCTAATATCAATTGTTCAAAATCCTTTCAAAAATTTCAAAAAAAAAAAAAAAGCAAATGTCTTTGGCAAATTACACCAACATGAACTCTGTCTCCATTGCAAATAGCTTAGGATCTGGTTCACGGGCACCCATACTTATTCCTGAAGAGTATAATTCGTGGGTTGGCCGTATGAATCTTCATCTTAACGCTATAAATGAAGATGTCTGGAAATGCGTAGAAGGAACATATATTACTCCATAAAATATGGCTACTCTTGCTACAAATCAAGCCACTCAAACCGAAATCAGAAGAAAGTTGGAACTCCAAGCCAAATAGGAACTTGTGTCTGGAATACCTCACAATATTCTAAGTCAAATGGATGACATTATACTGTTAACCGCAAATCAAATTTGGGAGAATTTGAAAAATCGTTTTTGTGGAAATAAAAGAATTATCGGAAACAAAAGAACATCTGTTTTGAATGAATTCGATAATTTCAAAATGCTTTCATCAGAAACCATCCATGATGCTCACGATAGGTTCAATCTTATTATGGTCAAAATGAACAATTTGAGTATCAAAAAGACACAACATGAGATAAATCTCAAATTTTTGAACAATCTTTTCAAAAGCTGGAAAATGGTTAAACTCATTATTCAGGGAAATCCAACTATTCATACTGAAACTTTGTATAATTTTTATGGAGAAATTGAATCGTATGAATCCTCGATTGACCCACCAACCACTTCAACTTTTGGAGGACCACTTGCTCTTGTGTCCACATCTTCTCAAAACCAAACACCTTCCAATGATCAAAACTTTAATCATTTTAATCAGACTACATCTTTTCAAAACCAAGCCTTCCAGTCTGATTCAAATGATGAAGCAGACTATCAACAACTGTGTGCGTTGGTTGCAAACACAAATCTCCAGAGATTTCTCCCAAATCAAGGTCAATCAAATTTTAGACCAAACTTTCAAAACAGACCATCTTTTGGACAAAACAACTCAAGTTTTCAACCTAGACCTTACTTTGGACAAAATTCTCAAAGACCTTCCTTCCATAACAACTCAAACCAAGGTTTTCAAAACCAGGGATTTCAAAACAATCTTAACTCAGGTCATAATAATAATCCAAACAACAGTTTTCAGAATCAAAACAAAGGTTTCCAAAATCAAGGTTACAACAATCAAAACAATGGCTTTCAAAACAACCAAAATTTTGGATTCCAGCAAAACCATTCTCAGCCTTCCCAACAAACCCAAACTCAAGCACCTGAAAGACTTCCGATTAAGAGTCAAAAGGATGACAGTGATGAAGAAGTGATCATTTGTCACAACTGCAAAGGAACAAATCACTATGCTAGAGAATGCCGAGCCAAAAACAAAACCAAAATCAAAGACTCATCATACTATGCTCAAAGAGCCGACGAATTGAAGAAACTGGAAAACCAAGAAAAGCAAAGATAACAAACTTACAAGTAATAGTATCGAAAATCCTAAGATAACAAACTTACAAGTAATAGTATCGAAAATCCTTTTTATGGTTTGTATAAATCCTTTATAAAATGTCACATTTTATGAAAAGATTTAGAAGTTCATTGCTTTAGTTTTGAAAACTGTTTCTACGAGTTGATTGCTTAATCGATTGGTAAAATGGTTTTCTGAGTTAAAAGCATACTGAACATAAAATCATTCTATGCAAAATGAGATAATTTGAGCACAAGTTTCCTTGTACTTTTACTTGTATTCCCCCACTTGAAAACATGAAAAACTCGGAAAAAGCGTAGGGGTATGAACTCACTGTTTGACGTGGGATTCGAGTGTAAGTTGCTAGGAGTTGCTGAGTGTCAAATAGAGCCTCGGACACAAACGGATCCTATTTAGCATGTAAAAGTACATATATACATTAGGTGAGGGCATAACACTATTCGTTATGGAAGGAAACCACCTTAGGAATTAGGAAACACTTAAAACTAAGTGTTAGAATCACATTTGTTTGAAGAGGGGAGTTTGCGGCCGTAATCAGGAGTTTACGGTCCCTGGGTTTACGGTCCAGGTGTTTACGGTCCAGGTGTTTACGGTCCCTGGGTTTACGGTCCAGGTGTTTACGGTTCAGGTGTTTACGGTCCAGGTGTTTACAGTCCAGGTGTTTACGGTCCATGGGTTTACGGGCCATGGGTTTACGGTCGTAAACCCTTTGGCAAAAAGTGCGATTTTCGATGTTTTCAAGGCCCTTTCTAGCCTTCTGGAAGTGTTCTAAGCCTCGTTTCTAAGCTTAGGAGGGTGTTGTGGCAACTTTGCACCCTATAAATAGAGTTTACGGTCAAGGGAGATTGCCTTTGACCGTAAACACTCTTTTGGTCACGATTTCTAGATGTCCAGCAAGAGATTCTTATATCCAACAAGCTAAGGGTAGAGTACTTACGTAATGGAAGCTTGAAAGGGTGGTTAGAGTCCAAAAACACTAGTGTGTGTTCTTGGTGTTCTTGGTGAGAGAGAAAATCTAGAAAAAGATGAGATTCATGAGATAAGAGCATGGATTTACCACTACGAGTGAGATAAAAGCACAATCAAGGTGAAGAATCACTTACATTCTTGAGGGTCTTTGAGCAAAATCGAAGTTTGTAGAGAGAGAAAGAGAGAGAGTAGAGAGAGAAAGCTTCCGGAGTGTGTAAAGTGAAAAATGAAGGCCACTCATCCCTTATATAGGGCTGAGTTTATGGCCAAGGGGTAGGGTGGAGGGTTTACGGCCGTAAATAGGGTTTACGGTCGTAAAACCAAGTTTGCGGCCGTAAACT
The DNA here is from genome assembly GCF_052849685.1 of Lactuca virosa. Classification (NCBI taxonomy): domain Eukaryota; kingdom Viridiplantae; phylum Streptophyta; class Magnoliopsida; order Asterales; family Asteraceae; genus Lactuca; species Lactuca virosa. The sequence continues at coordinate 477,328,247 of NC_136429.1, read as the reverse complement.
CCTCTCGAAGAGTTATTTGGCCCGAATGCTATGCTTTGACTTATAAAACCTCGTTTTCGAATACAAAACTCGATCGAACTGAGTTTAGAATATTCCGTTAGACCAAAAATAATACTAACGTGAATGGAAATAAATAAAAACCCAAATTTGATTAACGGAATTGAGTAAGGATAACGGAAAAAGTTTCGGGCTGTCACATCATCCCCCCGTTAGAGGGAATTTCGTCCTGAAATTCGAACATAGAATACAAATCATGGATTAGAAAAGAGATGCGGATACTTCTGTTTCATTTAGTCTTCACGCTCCCAAGTGAATTCAGGTCCTCGCTTGGCATTCCAACGAACCTTCACTATCGGGATGCGACTTTGTTTCGTTCGTTTGATCTCTCTATCCATGATTTCGACTGGTTCTTCTATGAAGTTCAGATTCTCGTTGATTTCAATCTCGTTGAGAGGAATCGTAAGGGTTTCGTCGGACACACATTTCTTAAGATTCGAAACGTGAAAGACAGGATGAATGTTGCTAAGTTCTTGCGGTAAACGAAGTTTGTAGGCTACGGGACCGATCCTAGCGAGGATCTTGAATGGTCCTATGTATCTTGGATTTAGCTTTCCACGCTTTCCGAAGCATATCACGCCGTTCCAGGGTGAGACCTTCAACAGAACGCGGTCTCCAACTTGGAACTCCAAGGGTTTTCGTCGCTTATCTGCGTAGCTCTTTTGTCGATCTTGTGAGGCTTTCAGTCGTTCCCGGATTTGCACGATCTTTTCTGTGGTTTCGCTGATGATTTCTGGGCCAGTGAGAGTGCTGTCAGGGATTTGCCCCTTGGCTAGCTACGTGTCGCCCACCTCAGCCCAGCACAGAGGGGATCTGCACTTGCGACCATAGAGGGCTTCAAAAGGCGCAACCTTAATGCTGGTATGGTAGCTGTTGTTGTAGGAAAACTCGACCAAGGGGAAAATGAGTGTCCCACGACTCACCGAAGTCAATAACACATGCTCTCAACATGTCTTCCAAGGTCTGGATGGTTCTCTCACTCTGCCCATCTGTTTGAGGATGGTAAGCTGTGCTCATATCCAGCTTAGTTCCAAGAGCCTTCTGTAGTGACTGCTAGAACCTCGAAGTGAACCTGCTATCTCGATCGGAGATAATGGACACAGGCACACCATGCAGTCAAACTATCTCTCGGATGTAGATTCTCATGAGTTTCTCCATTTTGAAGTTTTCCTTGATCGGCAGGAAATGGGCGGATTTAGTCAGCCGGTCGACAATTACCCAAATGGCGTCGTGCCCATTCGGAGACTAGGGTAGTTTGGTGATAAAATCCATTGTAATTCTTTCCCACTTCGACTCAGGTATCTCTGGCTGCTGGAGTAGACCTGAGGGCTTCTGATATTCGACCTTCACCTTGGCGCAAGTCAGGCACTTGCCCACGAAGGTAGCGATCTCTGCTTTCATGTTCGGCCACCAATATAGTTTCTTGAGATCGAGGTACATCTTGTCCGAACCTGGGTGAACGGAGTATTTAGTCTTGTGAGCTTCGTTCATTAGAACCTCTCTGTAACCACCGAACTTTGGGGTCCAGCTCCGGTCCATGAAATAATAGACTCCGTCTCCCTTGATCTCTAGGTTCTTTTCCATTCCTCTCAGGGATGCACTCGACATGTTCTCTGGTTTCAAGGCTTCTAACTGAGCCTCCTTGATTTGTGCGGATAAATGGGAATGGATAGTCATGGTCAATGCCTTCACTCTACGACCTGAGTACTCCTTCCGGCTGAGGGCATCTGCCACCACATTGGCCTTGCTGGGATGGTAGCGGATTTCACACTCGTAATTGCTGAGTAACTCAACCCATCGACGTTGCCTCATGTTCAGCTCCTTCTGGTCGAAGATATGCTGCAAAATTTTATGGTCGGTGAAGATAGTGCACTTGGTTCCGTAGAGATAATGTCTCCATATCTTCGATGCGAAGACCACTGCTCCCAATTCCAGGTCGTGCGTTGTGTAGTTGACTTCGTGTGCTTTCAACTGTCTTGAGGCATAAGCAATGACTTTTCCCCGTTGCATGAGCACACAGCCTAGGCCCTGATTGGATGCATCACAGTAGACAACGAAGTCCTCCGTCCCTTCGGGCAGAGACAAGATAGGTGTGCTGCATAAGGCCTGCTTCAACGTTTGGAACGCAGTGCCTTGCTTCTCACTCCAACAAAAGGGTACGCCTTTCTGAGTGAAAGTGGTTAAGGGTTTGGCAATTCTGGAGAAATTCTGGATAAACCTGCGATAGTCGCCAGCGAGACCCAAGAATTGACAGATTTCTATGGGTCTCTTCGGTGCTGACCAGTTCTCTATCGCTTTGATTTTGGAGGGGTCCACGTGTATGCCTTCCTCGCTTACCACGTGACCTAGGAAGGTTACTTTGCGAATCCAGAATTCGCACTTGGAGAATTTCGCGTATAGCTTCTCCGTCCTTAGGGTTTCCAGCACCGATCTCAAGTGTTGTCGATGATCTTCCTCACTTCTGGAGTAGACAAGTATATCATCGATGAACATGATTACGAACTTGTCCAGGATAGAACGGCACACCCGATTCATCAGGTCCATGAATACCGCCGGTGTGTTGGTTAGACCGAAGGGCATCACTACAAATTCGTAGTAACCATACCGAGTCCGAAATGCTGTCTTAGGAACATCACTCTCATGGATTCGTAGCTGATGGTACCCTGATCTTAGGTCTATTTTTGAAAAGTAGCTGGCTCCTTGAAGTTGATCGAAGAGGTCGTCGATTCGAGGAAGAGGGTAACGGTTTTTGACTGTGAGCTTGTTCAGCTCTCGGTAGTCAATGCACATTCGAAAGGATCCATCCTTCTTTTTCACAAATAAGATCGGGGCTCCCCTGGGTGAGGAACTCGGTCTGATGAACCCTTTGCTGAGCAGCTCATTGAGCTGACTGGATAACTCCTACATTTCTGTCGGCGCTAGTCGGTATGGTGATTTAGCTACAGGGGTAGCTCCGGGGACTAAGTCGATGCGAAACTCGACTTGGCGTTCGAGAGGGATTCCCGGGAGATCTTCGGGAAAGACATCGGGAAAGTTGCAGACTTCGGGGATGCTCTCGAGGTCTTTAACTTCCTGCTTCTCGTTAATGACGTGGGCTAGGAATGCATAACACTCCTTTCGCAGGAGTTTCTCGGCTTGGATGCAAGAAATGATACGGAGGTTCGAACTGAGTTTATCGCCGTAAATCATGAGAGTTTCATCAGAGGAGAGATTGAGGCATATAGCTTTTTCGTAACAAAGGATATCAGCATGATTGGGGCTCAACCAATCCATGCCGATGATGACATCGAAGCTTTTTATGGAAACTGGCATAAGGTCGATAGGAAAAGAATGATCGTTTAGGGTAAGAGTACAACCTACATATATATATCATTAGTGCTCTCTTTCTCACCGTTAGCCATCTCAACGGTAAATGTTTCGGTTAGGGGTTGAGGTTTATGCCTAAGAAGATGTTTGAATGCATAGCTAACAAAACTTCTCTCCGCACCAGAATCGAAAAGAATGCATGCATAAGAGTGGTCGAGGAGGAACGTACCCGAAACAACGGTGGGAGCAGCGACTGCCTCTTCTTGACCCATCGTTAGCACTCTCCCTATGCTACCTGCTGTTGTTGCCTTGGGGCAGTTTCTCTAGAAATGCCCGACTTCCCCACAGCCATAACAGGCTTGACTGACACCTGCTCCAGATGCCTGATTGGCTGGTGGTACTGGTGTTTTGCAAACTCGAGCTGTATGTCCCTTTTTGCCACAGCTGGTGCATGACATTTCTCGGCATGGTCCGGGGATGCGATGATGATAGTTGCATTTGCTGCACCAAGGGAAGGTACCAGTATATCCACTGGTAGGTGCTTGAGTGGCAGGGGCAGCAGCAGGAGTAGTAGCAGCGTGGACTGCCACCGTTTGTTGTTTCTTTGAGGGCTCCTGCGAAGACTGGCCCTTCCGCTGCTTCCAAAACTTTCTTTTCTCACCACTCCCTTTAGCTGGCTCAGGAGCGGTTGCCACTTTATCAAGATCAACTCCGTGATCTATAAGAGTTTGCACCAGACACTTAGCGCTGTCAAAGGTGTTTGGCCTAGCGACCATGACATTTCCTTTGGTGGGTTGCATCAGTCCCCATATGTATCTCTATATCTTTTTTCTTTCCGGGGTGACCATTCTCGGACAAAGAAGCGCTAGGTCTTCAAACCTAGAAGTGTAGGCAGCAATGTCAGATTCTTTCATCCTCAGGTTCCAGAGTTCGTGCTCTAGTTTCTGCATCTCGCCTCGTGGGCAGTACTCGGCTATCATGAGTTCCTTTAAACTTTCCCAACCCATAGCATTTGCCACTGGTAGGGTTAGGGATTTGACCCGACCATTCCACCAGGGCAGTGCCCTGTTGGCGAAAGTACAAGCGGCGAATTTTACTTTGTTGACCTCAGAACAGGAACAGATTTCGAAAATGGACTCAATTTTCTCGATCCATTGAGTCAAGGCAATAACTCGTCCTTTGCCTTCGAAAGATGTGGGTTTCGCGCCCATGAAGTCCTTATAGGAACACTCCTTCTGGTGTCCCTGACCACCTTCATGATTTTGGCGATGCGTACCACTTCCCTGACCACCAGATGCACCAGGATTCATCTCTGACATCGCGGCAGCCACAACAGCAGTAACAGCTGCTTGGAACATAACGGGATCGAACTGAGGGGGCGGTGGTGGTGGCGGAGTGTCGTCGTTTCTTCTGACGGGTCTTTTTCGGGGAGGCATCTCGTTCTAAAATAATCAGGAAGAAGAGGATGGTAAGTCCTCAAGATATATGAAACAGAATATATCTCATCCTGATAATAAAGTGTTCTACCAAGCGATAAGCAAAGAAAGGTTACTAATGCAAGTAAGTTATCGCTAAGAAACGAATAGGTAGCAACACTAGGAATGAATTTCTACAATGTATTCGGCTCTGGCTAAAATACTCCTATAGTATTTTAAGTTGTATTGATACTGGGTTAGTTTTAGGCCTGTTGCAACACCAAAGTCACTCCCAAGCACATGTTGGTCATGTCTCGAATAAATATAGTTGATCAGGCTATATTGACCCTAGACACGATTACATAACTGCCCAGGTTTAACCGTAGTGTTCAACACCCAAAATACTTTTGTTTTGTTCTACTTATGATATTGATTCTGGTACGTATGTATACTTGTATACTTTTTGAGAAAATACTTGTATTTTAAAAGTATACTTTTAGTTCAGAGCACTTCAGCCCCTTAGTGTTTATAGTTGTATACCATGTAAGGTTCGGTATACTTAGTTCACTATAAACAATAGCTCTGATACCAATCTGTCACACCCCGAAACCGATGGCGAAAACGTTACGGGGCGGAGGACGTCATGTGTAGTATCACAACAGTTGTATCATAGTAAGCGAAGTAAACACAATCATTACATCATAATATGAGTATTTACATTGTTCAAAACATGGTTTATACATATCAGTAAATATAGCAAAAGTAAAAGACGTGACTTCAGAATGTTCCGTCTTCTCCAAAAGTCAGCAGGAGTACCTGTCTATTGATGCCCTGAGAATACAAGAAGTTTTAAAATATCAGCATAAAGCTGGTGAGTTCATAAGCGTTTAGTTATGGTAAAAGAAATGCTTCTTTGATCCTTTGAAAAGTGTTTCCCAAGAAAATCCTATATTTTCTTATGAAAGGAGTTCGATTATCCAATAGTTAAACAACCTGTTTACGAAAGATTTAGTTATCCCAGGAAAATCCTATATTTTCCTTAAAAGCTGATAGTTGGTTATCGATTCTGAAATGAGGTGTACAAGTATCTACCATACTTGTATCGTTAGATGTAGTTTCCTTGAAAAACCCTATTTACTCTCTGTGAGACGTATTAGCCTTATTACATAAATAAAACTAATAAAGAAGTAGGTAGTGAACTAGATCCTAAGGGTATTATCAATACCCTCTAGTAACCAAATCGGTTATTAATTTGAGGTTAGTTCACTTGTTTCATTATTACAAAAGTAAGTCTCTGTTATCTAGGTTGTGAGTTTTATAACCATACATTAAACTGGATATGGCATGTAACGGGGCCAGTATCTTTTATGACTTTGTCACCCCAGGCATGGCTGCCTAACTGTAGCTTGTAGTTTAGGTGGGGGATAGTCATTCCCGTATAGATCTATACACAATAGTCACGCTCTCCCTACAAGAGATTCTGGTTATAAGAGCTAGTCCTACACTCACGAAATCCGGTGGAGTGTTACCAAAGACGTGTCTCCAATCCTAAGATGACAAACTTACAAGTAATAGTATCGAAAATCCTGTTTATGGTTTGTATAAATCCTTTATAAAATGTCACATTTTATGAAAAGATTTACAAGTTCCTTGCCTTAGTTTTGAAAACTGTTTCTACGAGTTGATTTCTTAATCGATTGGTAAAACGGTTTTCTAAGTTAAAAGCATACTGATCATAAAATCATTCTATGCAAAATGAGATAATTTGAGCACAAGTTTCCTTGTACTTTTGCTTGTATTCCCCCCTTGAAAACATGAAAAACTCGGAAAAAGCGTAGGAGTATGAACTCACTGTTTGACGTGGGATTCGAGTGTAAGTTGCTAGGAGTTGCTGAGTGTCAAATAGAGCCTCGGACACAAACGGATCCTATTTAGCATGTAAAAGTACATATATACATTAGGTGAGGGCATAACACTATTCGTTATGGAAGGAAACCACCTTAGGAATTAGGAAACATTTAAAACTAAGTGTTAGAATCACATTTGTTTGAAGAGGGGAGTTTGCGGCCGTAATCAGGAGTTTACGGTCCCTGGGTTTACGCTCCAGGTCTTTACGGTCCAGATGTTTACGGTCCCTGGGTTTACGGTCAAGGTGTTTACGGTCCAGGTGTTTACGGTCCAGGTGTTCACGGTCCAGGTGTTTACGGTCCATGGGTTTACGGCCCTTCCTAGCCCTCTGGAAGTGTTCTAAGCCTCGTTTCTAAGCTTAGGAGGGTGTTGTGGCAACTTTGCATCCAATAAATAGAGTTTACGGTCAAGGGAGATTGCCTTTGACCGTAAACACTCTTTTGGTCACGATTTCTAGATGTCCAGCAAGAGATTCTTGTATCCAACAAGCTAAGGGTAGAGTACTTACGTAATGGAAGATTGAAAGGGTGGTTAGAGTCCAAAAACACTAGTGTGTGTTCTTGGTGTTCTTGGTGAGAGAGAAAATCTAGAAAAAGATGAGATTCATGAGATAAGAGCATGGATTTACCACTACGAGTGAGATAGAAGCACAATCAAGGTGAAGAATCACTTACATTCTTGAGGGTCTTTGAGCAAAATCGAAGTTTGTAGAGAGAGAAAGAGAGAGAGTACAGAGAGAAATCTTATGGAGTGTGTAAAGTGAAAAATGAAGGCCACTCATCCCTTATATAGGGGTGAGTTTACGGCCAACGGGTAGGGTGGAGGTTTTACGGACGTAAATAGGGTTTACAGTCGTAAACCACGTTTGCGGCCGTAAACTCCTCTCGAAGAGTTATTTGGCTCGAATGCTATGCTTTGACTTAGAAAACCTCATTTTCGAATACGAAACTCGATCAAACTGAGTTTAGAATATTCCGTTAGACCAAAAATAATACTAACGTGAATGGAAATAAATAAAAACCCAAATTTGATTAATGTAATTGAGTAAGGATAACGGAAAACGTTTCGGGTTGTCACACGGTATATGAGTGCCATGACAAGGTTACCAAAGTAGGGTGTTAGTGGACAAAGGGCGCCATGACACGACAAGTTGATCTCTACGACGCTATGCCTTAAGCAGCGACCATTGATCGAGGTAAACTAGTCACCGTAATGTAGTAAGCAGATGAAAGCGACGTGGTTACACATCAGAGTAAAGGTTGTTAATCACTTTATTCTTGTCATTTCACACCCCAAGCCCTCTAGGGATGAGCTCTATCGATTTGGAGAAAGAAGAAGAAGAAAGAGGCGATCAAGTGTGTTAATGGTTGTATTGAAGGTGGAATGCTCAAGAGGTAATCATCTTCTCCACTTTTAAGAAAGTTGTCCTTCAATGATGTTTTGATTATTTGAGTTCATAGATTTATATTATTTTAAAAAAGCTTGCTAATAGTGTTAATGAAGGTGTTTAGATGCCTTAAACAAACTTTGTATATAGTCCCCATAAGTGGGATCAATCCACATATAGTTTAGGTTTGAAACCCTAACTAATGATTATGTATAATTGATGTATTAAATGTTAGATTATAATTAATTGGGTATTATGGGGTTCCTAATTCATTAATAAAATCGAATTCAGAGTAGTGAATGAAAATATAGATTTACGATCCATTAAGTGGTCACTTTGACCTTAAAAGGCATTAAGTTCTTCTTAGGCTAACACAAGTATTAAGATACTTGTGTGTATGTATGAATAGGCCTAAGAACAAAGAATATTGATCCAGAATGCATCAATGGCAGAGTATAGGAAAATGAGACAATTAATCTTCACTGACTAAAAAGGTGAGTTATTAATCTCACTCTCTCTATTTAGTTTATGTTTATATATATATATATATATATATATATATATATATATATATATATATATATATATATATATATATATATATATATATATATATATATATATATATATATATATTCATGTTGAATCTTGGGGCACTAAATCAATATCCCCAAGAATGAGATGAAGATTGATTAAGAGTATACGTGTAAGAACGTGTATCAGAGAATATATGTATATTAAAATAATGAATAAGGTTTATGTTAGATACTTGTAGCAGAGCATGTATGTATACTTAGAGTATGTAAGAATACATGAGAAGGGTATTTTGCGAAATACATAAGAAACAGAAGAAAGAGTTAGCAGGCGATTATATGTAGTATAATCAAAAGAGTATATATATATATATATATATATATATATATATATATATATAGATATATATATATATATATATATATATATATATATATATATATATGTGTGTGTGTGTGTAGACATTATTAGTATTGTGTAGAATACCAATATGTTATTAGGAATAGACAGAGATTAAGAACTTAATGAGTTAAGTTCTAAAAGAGAAAGATTAGATGATCTCTTCATGAGATAAAGATATAGATTATCGATAGGATAAGTGTTATGTGATGAGTCATATAACAAATATATAGAGATATAGAGATAGAGGTCATAGATTTTATAGGTTACAAAAACTATCTCGGGGAAAAACTTAACCATAAGTTCACATGCAACCTATTGGATCTGTGTTTTCTTTTTTGATTACCACAAACAATTGAACATCAACAACCCTAGGAATATCCTACTTATTTCCAAACTCACAAAGGGATTTTAGGGTTTACAAAAATTTTGATTATTCTAGTAATTAATCAATAATTCCTTCTCCAACAAGCTTTAGAAAGCAAGCACCAAAAATCGCGTGCCTCTAATGGTTTGTACCCAAACCCTAACAATAGAAGACTTGAGAGAAGAGATGAGGGAGGTTGGAATTTTCGGCTCTAAGCCTCTTAGAGAAGGATGGACGAAAATAATGTACCAATAAGGGGTTTATATAAGTGAGTAAGGGGCTAGGATAAGGCAGGTTTCCTTAGATAACCCTTATCCCATTTTATTGCTCCCTAAGGCTTCCTAAGTTTTCTAAGAAGCCCTAGGAACCTTTAAAATGATCCCCCGTCATGTGGGAAGGTTCTGGATACCTTAAATGCTCAACGTTTTGAAAGGCCCACACTTTCTAAACTTTCGTATTTCTGAAGACATTGTCACTCCAAAACATGCTACATGCATATTCATAAAAACAATATTTTAGATTGATAATTTGATTACATAAGACTGGATACAAACTGACTAAGTTTTTAGTATATTACATAACTACCCAGGATATTGTAATTTTATACATACGTAAACCGAAGTACAAAAGTAATAGTAAAAACTATTCGACATCTTCCGACAGTATATAACCATACTGGTTACTTATCTCCTGTAATTGTTAAATACTGAGAGGGGTAAGCGGTGACCCTTAATGAGTTCAACAATAGATACAATATAACGTTATGCCATATATATACTTCAATATGGCAGAAGCAAAGAGGAACAAGAAACAACAAAGGCATATGTGAATCATGTGACAAACTTTCCATATCAATCAATGATTTGATACAAAGATATACGATCAATAAAGCTTCGGCCCAAATGGCGCAGAAGACATACACTTTCTGATTTAAAATTTCGGTAGATTTCAGGCTTATAGCCTTGTCTAACCATCTGCCAATGCCATAGAATAGAAGTTATTCTCTTACGGAGACATGCTCTATATGGCCAGAGGCTACGTACCAGTACCGCCATGAATCTAAGTCCTTTCATTGATCACATGGTCAAAGGTATAACTTTGCTATCATAAATAGCAGAAATAAGAAAAATAACACGGGAAAATAACCCGGAATAATAACACTGAAAAGCACATAGCACATATAATACATAACATACAACTGTTCCTATATATTAAACTCACCGTGAAATAACCGGGGGTTAAAATAGTAATTTGGGCAGCACTTCGTTACTATAATTGACTTTCTTCTATAAAAACCGGGTGATTTATTGAAAACCGGGCTCTGCGAAGGTTGAGCTTCAAACCGAAAAGATAAATTTATCGGGGTCTTTGGGCACTTCGGGGCGTGTTTCGGGTGTTAAAAATAATACCGGGGCTTCGGGGAAAGTTAAAATAGTAAAAATATGAAATTTGGGGTGAAAATGGCAATTTCTCAAAATTACTCGGCAAGGCTCGCAGCTCTTCTATTTATAGGGGAGGCTTCGGCCGAAGGTGGACACGCGGCAGCAGCGAGGGGCGCTAGATGGCTCGCATGCGAGGCTCCAGGTGGCGGGTGCGAGGCTCGGACACGCGAAGGGAAGGAGGATAGCCTGAGCGCTTCAGACAGAGACACGCGTCGGTGTTATATTAGGCCACGCTTCGGATAGGAAGGCTCGCCACCGAGGCGACACGTGTCAACATATGATTGGCCCGAACCTCGGACTCAAGAAGAACATGACATGCGGGTCGGACATGGGGCAAGCTGCGAGAATCCGGGTGACGTGTCCGAAATCTGACCTTATCCATGCGAGATTTCTCGGTTTTTGTGCCAAAAACTTCCAAAATTCATAACTTTCGTATACGAGCTCCGTTTTTGACGTTCTTTATATGCATGCGTAGGTAAAATTATGGTCTACAACTTTCATTTAGACTTCATCGGCTAATTTGACTTTATTATTAATATTATTATTGTTAACCGACCGGGACAGGAAAATCCGTTAAAAATTCATAACTTCTTCATCCGACGTCCGTTTTCGTCTGTCTTTTTACCGTTGCACTACTATTGATGAGACCTTCGATTCTCGTTTAGATTGTTTCGGCTAAATATCGCTCGATCTTTATTTCGAGTTTTTAGTTGTCTACTGCTAATGTGAAACTTACAAAAATCATAACTTCCTCATACGAAGTCAGATTTGGGCGTTCTTTTTATTAATATTCTCGGTTTAACAAATACTATGACTTTCATTTAGATCACCAAGGTTAAAAAGTAGTTTATCAAAAACTCACTTTTTACGTCATTCGGTGTCGTGCCGGTTTTGTTGCGGATCTTCGATTGGTCATAACTTCTTCATTATAACTCGGATTTCGATGAGGTTTTCGCCTAAATGTTTCTAACGAGATTCTTTAAAACTTTCAATAATAAAATTTTACTTATTTCAAATTTTATATTTTCATTAAATTTCAATATTTGCCTAATGTTCAGAATCTCATAAGACTTCCAAAACATTCTGGATGATTCTAAACATAGTTTTAGTTCATTTCTAGGAAAAAATATCCGTTAGAACTCAATACTCATAATTATATAACATTTCATAATATTATTCACTTTTAAAAATTACATAACACAATAACTGAACTCGTATGTTACACGTTTGAATATTGCACCTTTAGTCCTATACTTTTAATTAATCAAATTAACCCCAAAATTAACTCAAATTAATTTTTGATTAACTATTAATTAAATAAAACTATTTATAATTAATATATTTTTCTCAAAATATATTAATAAATTATTTATTTTGATTTCTAATTAATTTATTAATCATATTATAAATTAATAAATCAGTCTCTCTCTCTCCAGAAAGTCATTCTGTTAATACATCGTTCTACAAGACATCATATGGACGTGAGACATGGATTAGAATCAACCTCGTAGTCCAAGATTCAGTTTCTCTATTCCTGATTTATAACGACTGAATTCAGACCACAAATTCAAAAAATTAATTTAGTACGGGCTCGACCAAGCACTTCAAATGTTGACAACAATAAATCGAGGGGCCCAAAGATATCACTTTTCCCATTACGGAAAAGGAATGAATAAAATTTGACTTATATGCTTGTATCTTTTACTGATCAAATCATGCATGACACTACGATTTATAACATCGTATTACTAATGCGCTTATGTAACATCAATGCATAACCGAATTGTAAATTACAACTCATATATCTCTATTTCAAGAATATAAGATAGTATCGTCATAAAATTACTCGTGATAAAATACATGAAGTAATTCTCTGAGCATGGGTTTATCTAATACTCAAAATCTCCATTTTTTAAGTACTCATGAATATTGTAGCAACCATTGCAATGTCTAATCTCCATAGTTAATCTACAATTCAATTCGTGACAGCCTTAATTCACTACTTACTTCCAAAAGTATGAGCGACTATGGAATTTGGAATAATCAGATCATTCAGGAAGTAAAACATGCAAAGTGAAACACAATAATTAACTAATTAACTATGGTCTCAAACCTATTGAAAATAAATACATATCTATTATTTAATCATCATAATAATTACGACTTTATACATTGTATAATGTTTTGAGTAATCAACTAACCACTTGAATTAAACATCCATTATGCCATGTTATGAACATGCATACTATGCGTCTTTATGGTCCTTCCTTTATGAACATATCAAATGGACATTAATCCAATGATGCTCATTTCACAATTCCAAATTCTTATCACTATCCAAGATGTGATGGAATTCCGACTTAAAATGCCTTAATCTCCTGTGATATCAAGATTCCAAAGTCTAAAAGACTGAGTCTTTGATATTACAGAATATACCATTAGAACTTTGTTACTAGAAACAATTCCATGGCAATGAAGGTTCTAAATCAAGGTACACTCCTTGAATACTTCTCTTACATTAAAGTTTCCAACTCAGTTGTAGGCTTTTCAAATATATCCCATTATGGAAACATGTCGATATTTTCATATAACCACCAATTCTAATCAAGAACTATCTCAATCCAGAATCATGTCACTATGGTCCGTCCAAATTAATATCATACTTCTAACTGTCACCAAGCAACCAGTCTTTTGATATAACCTTACAATGTTCTTGATAGTCGTTTAATAACTTTAGTCATATAAAATTCTAGTTATTTTTTCTCACAATATTGCGAGCATTTGAAAAATTAGAATAAGTGAATATTATAGCATATGTAATCGATCCTATATCTTAAACATATAGGATTCGACTCATTATATCTTATATAAGGATGTAATATTTGTTCAATATTTTGCTATAGTATTTTCATACATTGAATTTCCTATGTTGACCATGTCAACATGATATTCAGATATGTCTATGACTATGTTCTATTAAACTATGCAATCTAAACCTTTAAATTCGAAAAAAAGTATGAGTTCCCTCTCACTTAAGTCTACAATAGCGAAGCAATTTCGAAAATTTACAATTTTCAAATTGAAAACTTTGTTCCCTACTGTAACAGTAGTCAAAATAGGTCAATAACAATCACATGTGATTATACCAATCATGTAATGTGATCTTGTTAAACTAGTAATGTGATAAACTTACTATGTATTTCCTGATAAATTCTAATAAAAATATTAACTTTCATACATATTTTATGATATAAATCAAAGTATATGTCCATACGATTCCAAAAATATAGAGAACGTCGAAATCTGGCTTCGCATGAAGAATTTATGATAAACTCTAACACTATAAAATCTCTATAACAAGAGGAATTTAAAATAGGCTTAGAATTAGCTATTGGAATCTAATAGATAGTTGTAGTACTCGGAATTACCTACGCGTGGATATAAAGAACGTCAAAAACCGAGTTAGTATGCAAAAGTTACGACCTTCTGAAGTTACATCTGTCTTAGAGCATGACACGTGTCAGAAACCCTAATCTGACTGGACTCACGACGTGAGCATAAAAACTCATGAGGTGAGGAGTCAAACTGCCACATTTTGAAGCTAGAAGTCTACGGAACAATAACCCAAAAGCTGATGAGGTGAGCAAGGTTTTCTCACGACGTGAGGACGCTGCATGACACTATTCGAGGCTAGAAAACACGCGTTAAAGCTACAGGATGATTCTTGCCATAGCTTACGGCATGAATCTATCATTCTCATGTCGTGTTGGCCAAAAATCATCCTATAAATAGAGGCTTCGACCTCAGCCATTTCTCACACCTAATCTCTTCTTTCTCTCTCGTTTTTGGAGACCATTTTGCATCCCGATCCCGACGATCTCGAACCGCTGACCGTTTCTAGTTAGATTACATAAAATCACGCTACTAAGGTGAGTTTCACGGCCCCACTTTCTAATATTTTCGAGGGAAAACGCATGCTAAATATTGTATATACGTTACTATTATGTCTATATGATAGTATATTTGTATCAACGTAGACAGTTATGTTAACCAGGATATAGTTGTTCTAAATATAATATTTTGAATATATACAACTATTATCAACTTGTTAGCATGTTCTTGTATTAATGTAGATCTTGAGTTATACTTAGGATTCTATATACATGTTGCGTGCGATATAGTTTCGAAGTTATATTCGGGAGTTCTATATGTTAAAAAGTATGTTGCTATTATTGGTTTTATGTTAAGATAAAACCTGATATGTTATATGCTATTATTGTTGGTTTTATGTCAAGATAAAACTTGATATATTCTATATTATTGTTGGTTTTATGTCAAGATAAAACCTGGTTTTACTTCAAGTTATAGTTGTTATACTGCATAAATGTTATGAAATTAGGAGTAATGTTTAAAAGCATAGTCTGGTAACTTAGGGTTTTAGACACGAAAATGCTTTTGTTATTAGAACTATAGAAGGTCGTCAAAGTTTACATGAGCTATTGTATTCATCAACTAAGATAGGGAATCTTAGTGGAAATCCTCTGACATGTAACCGTTAACCCGTGTGAGCGAGGAAGTTGTATATGGATCTATACGGGTAGACAACCCCACCCGTGGTGGCTAGCTCCAACCCAACGGTATTCGGGTGACGAACTTGCCTAATTTACTACCTTCCGACGTCGATGAAGCGTGCGGAAACTAACGCAAGGTGTGATCCTTGTACTACCGTAAGGTGTGATCCTTGTACTACCGCAAAGTGTGATCCTTGTACTACCGCAAGGTGTGATCCTTATACTACCGCAAGGTGTGATCCTTGTAACTACCACAATGTATGATCCTTGTAACTACCACAAGGTGTGATCCGTGTAATATTAATAAGAAGTATACAACTAAGTCATACAGTCGTAGCTACAGACTCACAGTAGCACAACTTTAGAAGCATTATACTTTGTCAATATACAAGTATGAATGTTAAGTATAAGTTTCTCAAAGACTTATACTCTAAGTATAAGAATCTAGTAGGTATATTACTTGTATATTAAGTAGACCACTATACCTATTCTACTTAATCGTATAAAATTAAAATAGATTTGTACGTAGCAGTTTTACTCGTATAGAATTGAAATAGATTTATACGTAGCGGTTTTACTCGTATAGAATTGAAATAAGATTTATACGTAGCAACCTTAGTTTGTATGGTATTATAAACATTTGTATGAGACTTATAGGTATACTACTTATTTGGTAAGTAAACCATTATACCTAGGATATATATATACTAAATGTTGGAGAGTCAAAACGATACTTTCAAAACTATACTTTTGAATTGAGAAAAAGTACTATTTATACTTAGAGTCAAAACCTGTGAACTCACCAAATTTATGTTGACGTATTTTAAATTGCATGTGTTTTCAGGAAGTCGATAACTATGATACGAGAAATGACGTTACACCGCCCGGTGTTTCCGTCGACGGCCGGAGTGTGACAGATTGGTATCAGAGCTATTAAGTATAGTGAATTAGTACTTTCTTAGGAAAGCACGACTATAGTTTAGGGCTTACTCTGTTAGGTTTAGGTATATCCCTTAGCCTACAAATATAAAGTATTATTAATTATACTAGCAAAGGACTACTTACGAGAGCGGTGACAGGATAGACATGTCGCTTGGGTTGCTGGATATCAGAACGACTATATGCTAAGATGATCCTGCCCTCCGACTGTCCTCACTGGCCGGTACCTTATCAGCTAGCCCTGGAGTAACAAATAATAATTAATAGAGCATGAATATAACAAATATAGAGTCATATATGAAGACTCAGACCCATGATGATAATACACCAAAATACCCGTAATGTTTTTGATCTCAAGGATTTAGATAAGATATTCCAACTAAAGTTCATATGTGCAAAGATCTTATCACAGCTAGGTGTAGGTGTACAACTATATTTTATTATGATTAGATCATATGAACTATTTAAATTGGCAGTAATATTTGATAGACTAAACACTTGGTGATCCAAAATGTATAGGAACTAAACAAAATGCCTAGAAGAAATAGTGTTCGTCTAAACCTTAACCAACGACGAGAACCACAACAACAACAACCGCAACCACCACCACCAGAAACAAACCCTCTAATAAGTTCAGCAGAACTTGAAGAAATCATAGCTCAGAGAATCGATGCAGCTCTAGCTAATGTCACCAGAGGAGGAGTTAGAAATGAATGCAATGTAGGGACCGCCAGAATGTGTACCTACAAGGATTTTATGAATTCCAAACCTAAGAGCTTCCATGGAACGGAAGGGGTTGTTAACTTGACCCGGTGGATTGAAAAGTCAGAATCAGTATTTCAAATAAGCTTCTGTCCGGACGAATGTAATTTACGATTTGCTGTGTGCACCTTCGCTGATGCAGCGTTAACATGGTGGAACAATCATGTTAATACAATGGGAATTCATGGTGCAAACTCCATGAATTGGGAAGAGCTGAAGAGGATGATGGTAGAGGAGTGTTGTCCAAGAGAGGAAATACAATAGCTGGAACAAGAGTTGTGGAACCTAACAATGAAGGGTTCCGAGATAAATTCTTATACCGCTAGATTCAACGAACTTGCGGTAATGTGTCCAGCTCTTGTAACCCCCGAATATTGTTGGATATAGTGTCTAAGTCCATAACTATATTTGGTATGTACTTGACCCGACCCGGCATGGTCCATTTGGGTTGCACGTCACCCGAACAATTTATGGATAATTGTTTGAGAATAGTATAAGTTATGATTTATTAATATATTATAAGTTCTAATATATTAATATAAAATCATATTATTTAATTAGTATTGATCTATAATTAATCTAGAATTAATTTAGAGATCAAAAGTATTACTAATTAAATATGGGCTCTTGTATTTAGATAGTGTGGGCTAATGCTTATTTGGAATGGGCTAGGCTTGCATGGAAAGTCCATGGATACTCCATGGAGCTTTAACCCATGGATCTCATGGAAATGAAAAGACATGGGTATTAGGGTTTACATGGATGTAGCCCTAATCCACCACACTATATAAAGGAGGCTTTGGTTCTTGAAATCACACTAGTTGTGGTGAGTAAAGTAAGAGGGCCGATTTCAAGAAAGGTGATTACTATTCTCTCAAAGTTCCAAGTTTGTGGTGATTTGTGATTTCCATTTGAGGCATCTACACTATTGGTGCTAGGCTCTAAAACTCCAAGCAATCAACTACAACTACAAGGTAAGTAATTCTACTAGCTTTATTTGATTCAAGTTCCCCATGCCATGCTAGATAGGATAAGAACCTTGGAAAAATAATTATTTGCATGTATCTTAGACAAACATAGATCCAAGGTTTCTAGGGTTGCATGTACACCATAGGAGTGTTAGAATGCTCAAAACCCATCAGTGGTATCAGAGTCTGGTTTGTTTATTTGATACTTGATGCAAAAAAAAAAAAAAAAAAAAAAAAAAAAAAAAAAAACTTGAAAATCGAAGTTTTGTTCAAAGCTCGTATCAAAATTTCAAGTTTTGTATATGTTTTTACGATTCTTGAAATTTTTGATATGAACATTCATAAACATATGAGTTTAGAAGATCATAGAAATTATGTGCTAATAATTGATTAGATTAATTCTTGATCTTTATGTGTTTTAATGGAGTCCATAACTAGTTCTTAAGTTATGGATAACCAAAAGTCACATTTATAAATAACCATTAAAAGAACACATAGGTTACAAAAAAAAATGAAGAGTCTTAATTTTTAATAACCATTAACTCATAAGTTATGAGAAATGAAAAGTTTTGAAAGTTTACAAAACTTGCCCTCAAGTTTTGGAACATGTAAAGTCATATTAAAAACTTTAGTTCCAATCCCTAGAATTTTAAAAGTTAAAATTCAACCCTTATACTTTATAATATTATAAGTTTAATAATATTTATATATGTATAAGATCAAGTCATCTTACCGCTAGTATGCCTCATTCACGAAGCCGGTCTATAATGGGGGTATAAGGTTGTTGCCTATAAAATAGAAACTTAATGGGTGTCCACTCTCACCCACCGCTTCCTTGATCGGTGGAGGGTCGTTAGCCGAACGGGTAGGACAATGACTTATAAATTCTCATGAAAAGTATAATGATAATACTAAAGTAACTAAACTTTATTGAATTCCCAATCTTAGTTATTTTAGGAAAATGTGAATAAGGTGCTAATCCATGAAATTACACTTTACACTTTGTTTAAGTCGTTAGTGGAGCGTGTGTGGTTAACCAGCACACTAACTTGAACTTAACAAGGTAGGTAAAGGGTGACTTAATGTTTATCATAGTATCGATGGAGCGTGTGTGGTTAACCGGCACATCGATTAAGGGGTAATACATTAAGGGTACCAAGTAATTTGCATGGTTACTTCACACCTTGTTTTGTGATCCTCGGCATCCCAGTCACAAAACTTGAAGGGCACACTCGAGATTGAAACATGTCATTGAAGAAAGTTCAATGAATCTCAAAGAATCTAGGAGTTTCTAAACCAATTAAAACCTAATTAAATATTTCGTTTTTCATGGTGGAAATTGGTGAATCGTCATTCACCTACCTTCAAATATCTTATAGCTTAGATTACGGCATCCCTCTTCTAAGTTATAAAATATTGTGTTGGGTCCTAGCCTTAATATTACATTTGGGTGTTTTGTTAAGGACTATCTCTATATCTAATCTAATCTATTCCCTCTTCTTTTCAGATGTCTTCCAATAACAATGCTTCTGGCTCAAACCCTACTAGCTCCTTCTCTCTCATGAATCTTTGTGGGAGAGTCATCTTTGATGGGTCCAACTTTACAGATTGGATCAGAAACATCAGGATAGTCACTCGGTATGAGAACAAAGAATATGTTCTCGACAAGGAGCTGAAGGTACCCGAGCCAACTGCTACTCCTGAAGAGCTTGCTGAATATGAGGTACATGAAAGAGATGCTACAGAAGTAGCATGCATCGTGATGGCCACCATGACAGCCGAGCTCCAAAAGTCCTATGAGGACTATTATCCTTTTGAGATGCACCAGGACTTGATGGACCGCTACCATCAAAGTGCTCGTCAAGAGCGATATGAAATAATCTCCTCCATGATAACAACCCGAATGAAGGATGGTGAACCCATCACGGGACACATGCAGAAAATGCAAAGGTATGTGGACCGTTTACTAAAGCTGAATCTAAACTTCCCTGAGGAGTTAGCAATAGACATCATTTTGCACTCCTTGCCATCGTGTTATGATCAATTCTGCATGACATATCACATGAACAAGGAATAAGTCACCCTCAGCAAACTTCAAGGACTCTTGAAGACCGCTGAAATTGGTCTAAAGGGTAAGTCGGTTGTTACTACTCCTACTCCTACTCCAACTGCGGCCAATGTCTTGGCAATCGGGCATGGCAAAGAGAAGAAGAGAAAGAACCCTTCTAAGGGTACCAAGGGTAAGACCCTTGAAGGCTCCTCTTCAAGAAAAACCAAGAAAGGTTTTGTCACTCCTTCTGCTAACCCTAATGAGGCTGAATGCTTCTATTACCATGAAAAGTCGCACTGGAAGCGAAACTGCCCAAAGTACCAGCAAGATTTGAAGGATGGGAAAGTAAAACCCAACCGTGCAGGTATATACACTATATTGTCTAATAACTCACCTCATTCTAAGTCTTGGGTCCTTGATACAGGTTGTGGTATTCACATATGTTGTGATTTGCAGGGACTAAGAAGAAGTGAGAATGTGGAGCAGGGAAAGATAAACTTGATCATGAGAAACAGGAAAGCTTCAACTGTCACCAGGATAGGAGTTTATTCCTTAGTGCTAAATAGTGGGTTTACATTAGATTTGAATAAATGTTATTATTCGCCAGAAATGGCAAGAAATGTTATTTCCTTTCATGCATTGTATAAACAAGGTTTTACCTTTTATTTTGATAATAATAATGGTAGTATTGATGCTTTCTTTAATAATGTTCTTTATTTTAAAGCATTACCTTGTGATGGCGTGTATGAAACTGTATCTGTTGTAGATAATCTAGGAAATAATGTATTGTGTATTGACTCTTCCACTAGCTTAGATAAAGCATCTTTATGGCATTGTCGTCTTGGACATGTAAGCAAGAAACGCATAGGCCAACTCCAAAAGGATGGAGTCTTGGAGTCATTTGACCTAAAGTCAGATGATAGTTGTGAATCTTGTTTGCTTGGTAAAATGACAAAGTCACCTTTTACTGGCACTTGTGCTAGGAGTGAAGGTTTGTTGGACCTCATACACACAGATGTGTGTGGACCCTTCAGAACCGTCACAAGAGATGCTAATCGGTTCTATGTGACTTTTACTGATAATTTTAGTAGATATGGATATGTCTACCTAATCAAGCATAAGTCAGAAACCTTTGAGAAATTCAAAGAGTTTAAGCAAGAAGTGGAGAATCAGTTGGGCAGGAACATTAAGATGCTTCGATCCGATCGTGGTGGTGAGTATCTTAGTACTGAGTTCCTTGACTATCTTAAGGAATGTGGGATTGTCTCACAATTGACACCTCCTAGGACACCACAGTTAAATGGTGTAGCTGAGAGGCGCAATCGGACCTTGTTGGACATGGTTCATTCCATGATGAGTCGAGCTTCGCTACCAATCTCATTTTGGGGGTATGCCTTAGAGACTGCCGCCCATATCCTTAATCTAGTCCCTACAAAGAAAGTTGCCAAAACACCTCACGAGGTGTGGACTGGAAAAGTTCCCAATCTAGACCACATCAAGATTTGGGGTTGCGAGGCTTTCATGAGACGCGAGACTCACGATAACCTCGAACCCCGAAGCGAAAGGTGTATTTTCATCGGCTACCCACAGAAATCCTTTGGTTACATGTTCTACAGACCCAATGATAATATGGTCTTTGTAGCAAGAAGAGGATTCTTTCGAGAGAGAGAATTCATGAGGCAAGGAGACAGTAGGAGGCGAATTGACCTTGAGTAAATTCAAGAGTCAAGTGGTGAAGGAACCTCAAACCCTAGCCCTCAACCTGAGGAGGAAACTCCTGTTGAGCCGACTGAAGAATCTATACCTCTGAGGCGTTCCACCAGAGTTAGGAATGCACCTGAGCATTATTATGGTTTTCATATTACTGCAGAAGGTGAGACACTTATCAGTGATAACACACTGGTAAATCTGGATGAGCCTAACAGGTACACGGAAGCCATGGCAGGCCCTGAGGCTGCTAAATGGAAAGAGGCTATAGATAGCGAGATACAACCCATGTATGGCAATCAAGTTTGGAACTTGGTTGACAATGTACCTGATCGTAAGATAGTTGGGCGCAAATGGATCTTTAAGAAGAAGACCGACATGGATGGTAATGTACACACTTATAAGGCACGACTGGTTGCAAAGGGTTATTCTCAAACTCCGGGAGTTGATTATGATGAGACCTTTTCACCAGTGGCCAAGATTAAGTCTATTAGGGTTCTGTTAGCCATTGCTGCATTTCATGATTATGAAATATGGCAAATGGATGTCAAAACCGCTTTCCTTAATGGAAAGTTGGCTGAAGATGTACATAGTTCAGCCAGAGGGTTTTGTCAGTACAGAGTACCCCAGTAGAGTGTGTAAGCTCGATAAATCCATTTATAGATTAAAATAGGCACCTCGCAGATGGAATCTTTGCTTTGATGAGAAAGTCAAAGAATTTGGCTTTTCAAGGAGTGAAGATGAATCTTGTGTCTATATCACGGCTAGTGGGAGTATAGTCAGCTTTTTGGTACTGTATGTGGATGACATACTACTCATAGGAAATGACATCCCAACCCTGCAGGAAGTAAAGTCCTGGCTTGGGAAGTGTTTCGCTATGAAGGACCTTGGAGATGCTGCCTATATCCTAGGGATAAGGATTTTGAGAAACAGGAGTAAAAGACTAATTGGACTTAGTCAAAGCACCTATGTGGACAAAGTGTTGAAAAGGTTCAACATGCATAACTCCAAGAAAGGAGAGTTACCCATCCAGAGTAACGCCAGATTGAGTAAGACACAAAGCCCTAGTACTGAGGCTGAGATAGCAGAAATGAGTCGAATACCTTATGCTTCAGCTGTAGGATCGATCATGTATGCTATGACGTGTACTCGACCTGATGTAGCCTTTGCTTTGAGCATGGTTAGCAGGTATCAGGGGAACCCTGGCAAGGCACACTGTACTGCGGTAAAGAATATCATCAAGTACCTACGGAGGACTAAGGACTGGGTCCTTACCCTCGGTGGCAGTGAGGACTTGAGCGTTGTAGGGTACAGTGATACTAGCTTTCAGACTGACAGGGATAATTTCCGCTCTCAGTCGGGCTGGGTCTTTACTCTAAACGGAGGGGAAATTACTTGGAAAAGTTCCAAGCAGGAGACAGTGGCTGATTTCACTTGTAAATCAGAGTATATAGCAGCAAGCGAGGCAGCAAAGGAGGCTATATGGCTAAAGACCTTCATCGGAGACCTTGGAGTTATACCAGCTATAAAGGAGCCAATGGAGATTTTCTATGACAGCAATAGTGCGGTTGCCTTAGCCAAGGAACCAAGAGATCATGGGAGATCCAGACACATTGACAGAAAATATCCCTTCATCAGACATCGAATAGAAGAAGGAATCCTCGTGGCAAAGAGGGTATCATCGGATGAGAACCCAACAGATCCCCTCACGAAGGGACTGACTCGAGCTAAGCATCTCCAGCATGCTCGGTGCATAGGGCTGAACGATGATATTAGTTTTAGTAGTTAGATAATCTTGAAATTTGTAAAATGTAATTGACATTTGATGATAAATAAAAGCTGTTATTTATGAGTAAAGTGTTTCTATCACTTGTCAATCGTTTACTATTATTTCTTTTTGCATGTTTTGACTTCCAGAATAATTATGTTATGGTTTATATCATATTATTCAAACTCTCCACAGTCGGTCATATGTTGGAAGTAGATATGAATCAAGACTGTCATGGGTTGGCTTGTAGAGGTCTAAGATGTTAGACAAAGCGGGGCTACAACACTCATGAGTGCTCATAAGTTCTGAGTATTGGATTCAACCCACGCTCACTTGTATTACTTCATGGAATTTATCTCAAGTGATCGTGAGACGGTAATATCATATAAGTCTTCAAACCTAGAGATATGATTTGTTGCCTATGAGTTGGTTATGCATTGATTGCATGAAAACGCATTGGGAACGCCATGTTATAATCCGTGCTTTTGTGTGTAATTTAACAAGTAGTAGAGCAAACATATGAGTCGAATTTTATCTGTTCCTTCTAGGATTAGAAGCGATATCTGGGCCCCTCGATGATTTTGGTTTTGACCTATGTACGGGGCCCGGTCAGAACTAAATTGATGTGTTCAGTTAAGTTCTATGTCAAACAAATCGGAAATCGGGAAACAAATGCTGGACAATAAGCAAGACCATGTTCCATGTATTTGTCCGGCTGATATCTAGAACAGAGGATTATATGATCACTTATCTAAAATGGCGCTTCATAGTTCAACAGAGTTTAAAGAGCTACGATTGCTGATCGGTTCCTGAAGTCATACTTACAATTATAGTTATTAGACTTATCCAAACGGGAGACTGTTGCATATAGTGTCTAAGTCCATAACTATATTTGGTATGTACTTGACCCGACCCGGCATGGTCCATTTGGGTTGCACTTCACCCGAACAATTTATGGATAATCGTTTGAGAATAGTATAAGTTATGATTTATTAATATATTATAAGTTCTAATATATTAATATAAAATCATATTATTTAATTAGTATTGATCTATAATTAATCTAGAATTAATTTAGAGATCAAAAGTATTACTAATTAAATATGGGCTCTTTTATTTATATAGTGTGGGCTAATGCTTATTTGGAATGGGCTAGGCTTGCATGGAAAGTCCATGGATACTCCATGGAGCTTTAACCCATCGATCTCATGGAAATGAAAAGACATGGGTATTAGGGTTTACATGGATGTAGCCCTAATCCACCATACTATATAAAGGAGGCTTTGGTTCTTGAAATCACACTAGTTGTGGTGAGTAAAGTAAGAGGGCCGATTTCAAGAAAGGTGATTACTATTCTCTCAAAGTTCCAAGTTTGTGGTGATTTGTGATTTCCACTTGAGGCATCCACACTATTGGTGCTAGGCTCTAAAACTCCAAGCAATCAACTACAACTACAAGGTAATTCTACTAGCTTTATTTGATTCAAGTTCCCCATGCCATGCTAGATAGGATAAGAACCTTGGAAAAATAATTATTTGCATGTATCTTAGTCAAACATAGATCCAAGGTTTCTAGGGTTGCATGTACACCATAGGAGTGTTAGAATGCTCAAAACACATCAAATATAAGAAGATTGAGCGATATATCTGGGGTCATGCATCACAAATCAATGTAATGGTGATTTCATCGAAGCCTTCAACATATGACAGTACCAAGCGAATAGCTCATCAACTAACCAGCACAGAAATCCAAGTGGGATTTATAGCTGAGTCTCCCTAATTTGGAACGAACAAGCGCAAATTTAATGGGAAGAATCCCAGATAATCATCTGAGGAGAGACAAGATGTGGCAATAATTATACAGCCACAACGACAATACCCATAAAACCAAGGATGTATGCTGGAACATTCCCATGGTGCTCTCAGTGCAACCGTCATCACCTAGGTAACTGTTCATGGTGCAGTCAATGTAACCATCAACACGCAAGTGACTGTTATATTTGTATGAAGTGCATAAAGAGGGGACACACTGCGAGTTACTGCAGGAGGACAACACCTATAACCGAAAATCAAGGAACAAACACTAGAACAGGCTATGACGGAGGAAGAACGTGTTTTGAGTGTGGTGAAATTGGACATATCAAGAAGGAATATCCAAAGTTAAGGAGTCAAGGAAGGTAGGCCGTGGTAGGACGTTGGTAATAGGAAGTAGGGAAGCTATCTAGGACCCTTCGGTGGTATCTGGTACAAAATAAATTTCGGGACGAAATTACTTTAACGGGGGGAGAATGTAACACTAGTCAAAATAGGTCAATAACAATCACATGTGATTATACCAATCATGTAATGTGATCTTGTTAAACTAGTAATGTGATAAACTTACTATGTAGTTCCTGATAAATTCTAATACAAATATGAACTTTCATACATATTTTATGATACAAATCAAAGTATACATCCATACGATTGCAAAAATATAGAGAACGTCGAAATCTGGCTTCGCGTGAAGAAGTTATGATAAACTCTAACACTATAAAAGCTCTATAACAAGATGAATTTAAAATAGGCTTAAAATTAGCTAATAGAATCTAATAGAGAGTTGTAGTACTCAGAATTACCTACACGTTGATATAAAGAATGTCAAAAACGGAGTTCGTATGAAAATGTTATGACCTTCCGAAGTTACAGTTGCCTTAGAGCATGACACGTGTCAGAAACCCTAATCTGACTGGACTCACGATGTGAGCATAAAAACTCAGGCGTGAGGAGTCAAACCGCAACATTTTGAAGCTAGAAGTCTACGGAACGATAACCCAAAAGCTCATGACGTGAGCAAGGTTTTCTCACGATGTGAGGACGCTGCAGGACACTATTCGAGGCTAGAAAACACGCGTTAAAGCTACAGGATGAATCTTGCCATAGCTCACGACGTAAATCTATCATTCTCACGTCGTGAGGGAAAAAAATCATCCTATAAATAGAGGCTTCGACCTCAGCCATTCCTCACACCTAATCTCTTCTTTCTCTCTCGTTTTTGGAGGCCATTTTGCATCCCGAGCCCGACGATCTTGAACCGCTGATCGTTTCTAGTTAGATTACATAAAATCACGCTACTAGGGTGAGTTTCACGGCCCCACTTTCTAATATTTTCGGGGGAAAACGCATGATAAATATTGTATATTAGTATCAACGTAGATAGTTATGTTAACCGGGATATAGTTGTTCTAAATATAATATAATGAATATATACATCTATTATCAACTTTTTAGCATGTTCTTGTATTAATGTAGATCTTGAGATATACATAGGATTCTATATATATGTTGTGTGCGATATAGTTCCGAAGTTATATTCGGGAATTCTATATGTTAAAAAGTATGTTGCTATTATTGGTTTTATGTCAAGATAAAACCTGATATGTTATATGCTATTATTGTTGGTTTTATGTCAAGATAATACTTGATATGTTATATATTATTGTTGGTTTTATGTCATGATAAAACCTGGTTTAACTTCAAGTTATAGCTGTTATACTGCCTAAATGTTATGAAATTAGGAGTAATGTTTAAAATCATAGTCTAGTAACTTAGGATTTTAGACACGAAAAAGTTTTTGTTATTAGAACTATAGAACGCCATCAAAGTTTACATGAGCTATTATATTCATCAACTAAGATTGAGAATCTTAGTGGAAATCCTCTGACCTGTAACCGTTAATCTCGTATGAGCGAGGAAGTTGTATATGGATCTATACGGGTTGAGAACCCCACCCGTGGTTGCTAGATCCAACCCAACGGTATTCGGGTGACGAACTTGCCGAATTTACTACCTTCCGACGTCGATGAAGCGTGCGGAAACTAACGCAAGGTGTGATCCTTGTACTACCGCGAGGTATGATCCTTGTACTACCACAAGGTGTGATCCTTGTAATACCGCAAGGTGTGCTCCTTGTACTACCGCAAGGTGTGATCCTTGTACTACCGCAAGGTGTGATCCTTGTAACTACCACAATGTGTGATCCTTGTAACTACCACAACGTGTGATCCTTGTAATAATAATAAGAGGCATAAAACTAAGTCATACAGTCGCAGCTACAGACTCATGGTAGCACAACTTTAGAAGCATTTACTTTGTCGATATACAAGTATGAATGTTAAGTATAAGTTTCTCAAAGACTTATACTCTAAGTATAAGAATCTAGTAGGTATATTACTTGTATATTAAGTTGACCACTATACATATTCTACTTGTATAGAATTAAAATAGATTTATACGTAGTTGTTTTACTCGTATAGAGTTGAAATATATTTATATGTAGTGGTTTTACTCGTATAGAATTGAAATAAGATTTATACGTAGCAACCTTAGTTTGTATGGGATTACAAACATTTATATGAGACTTATAGGTATACTACTTATTTGGTAAGTAAACCATTATACTAGGATATAGATATACTAAATGTTAGAGAGTCAAAACGATACTTTCAAAACTATACTTTTGAATTGATAAAAATTATTATTTATACTTAGACTCAAAACCTGTGAACTCACCAAATTTATGTTGACGTATTTTAAATTGCATGTGTTTTCAGGAAGTTGATAACTATGATACGAGAAATGACGTTACACCGCCTGGTGTTTCCGTCGACGGCCGGGGTGTGACATATTGGTATCAGAGCTATTAAGTATAGTGAATTAGTACTTTCTTAGGAAAGCATGACTATAGTTTAGGGCTTACTCTGTTAGGTTTAGGTATATCCCTTAGCCTACAAATATAAAGTATTATTATTTATACTAGTAAAGGACTACTTACGAGAGCGGTGACAGAATAGACATGTCGCTTGGGTTGCTGGATTTCAGAACGACTATATGCTAAAATGATCCTGCCCTCCGACTGTCCTCACTGGTCGGTGCCTTATCAGCTAGCCCTGAAGTAACAAACAATAATTAATAGAGCATGAATATAACAAATATAGAGTCATATATTAAGACTCAGACCCACGATAATAATAGACCTAAATACCCGGAATGTTTTTGATCTCAAGGATTTAGATTAGATATTCCAACTAAATTTCATATGTGCAAAGATCTTATCACAACTAAGTGGAGGTGTACAACTATATTTTATTATGATCAGATCATATGAACTATTTAAATTGGGAGTAATATTTGATAGAGTAAACACTTTGTGATCCAAAATGTATAGGAACTAAACAAAATGCCTAGAAGAAGTAGTGCTCGTCTAAACCTTAACCAACGACCAGAACCACAACACCAACAACCACAACCACCACCACGAGAAACAAACCCTTTAATAAGTTCCGCAGAACTTGAAGAAATCATAGCTCAGAGAAGGAGTTAGAAATGAAGGAATGTGTACCTACAAGGATTTTATGAATTCCAAACCTAAGAGCTTCCATGGAACGGAAGGGGTTGTTAACTTGACCCGGTGGATTGAAAAGTCAGAATCAGTATTTCAAATAAGCTTCTGTCCGGACGAATGTAAGGTACGATTTGCTGCGTGCACCTTCGCTGATGGTGCAAACTCCATGAAATGGGAAGAGCTGAAGAGGATTCTGGTAGAGGAGTATTGTCCAAGAGAGGAAATACAAAAGCTGGAACAAGAGCTGTGGAACCTAACAATGAAGGGTTCCGAGATAAATGTGATGAAGTGTAGAATCAAGTATGAATCGAATCAGAGTTAACCAAATGTAGATTGAACACACGATGTAAATATGATCTGGTTTCAGCTCTATTATGCTTTCAACTATTACAGAGAGTATGTAGACAAGTTCATACAAAGACTCTTATCTAACTCGAAGTAATGTTCCTATTTATAGGAAACATGAAAGCACACAAAAAATTACAAGGACTAAAACAGTACGCTTCGTTACATAAATGCCTTGTAAAATAAACTTATGACTTCGACATATTACAACAGGTCTTCGACCCTTACATTCTCACCCTTTGTAATAATGTCGACCATCTTCAGTTCAAAAGAATCTGTATAGCATACAACATCACCCTTCGGATTTCAGAGTACCAAGAAATAATCTTCTTCAACTCTTTCTTGTCCCCTTCATTATTCTTCTTGCAGCTATTCATACGGACAATAAAGTTCGTATATTGGGACGTTGTGTATCTCTCAAGTTTGCATGCTTGGAATAATGCAACTTGTATAAGATCATATAAGTTCATTAATGGAAAATCAGCTATCGAGAAATTACATTCCTGACCATTCGCCCTTGCAACGTAAAAATGAAGGTTCTGCATCATGTCCTCGAAAAGAATATCCTTCTTAATACTGATCACCTTCTTTATCTTCACGAGTGACCATATTTCCTCTGGAAGTTTCCCTAACATAGCATGAAACCTGAGCTTCATGTATGTCTAATCATCATCATTATCAAATTTCTCAGCAATCTTGTACTGAGCCATGATGAACATCATTTCATTTATCGGGAAATCCAGTTGTCTCATATCAGTATTAACTACTGCATAGCTTTGCTTCGGCTTCTTCTCAAAAACATACATATGATTATATGCAACTTGTGCTTCAATTGTTTCGTAGTTGTAATGCTTCGCAGGATCACCCTTGTTCATTCCAGGTGGGTCATTTGCACGAAGACTTAAAATTCTTTGAACTACTCTCAATTTCTCTAACTCAGCTTCAGTTTCAGCTTTCTTTTCCTCTTTCGACTTTTCGACCACAATTGTTTTTCCTTTGTCTTTGATCAAGGAACTATCAACAACTTCCTTGGGCTTCGAACTACTACCACCTTCCCCAATCACAATTCCTTTAGAAATTGGTCTTGAAATTGGCTTCGTAGAAATTGGCATTGTTGTAACAACTGTCGAAGTAACAGGCCCAGTAGTTGAGATAATTGGCTTTGATACTAGAATTGTTGTTTGAAAAATCTTCCCAACGGTTTTCACAGCTTCATGCGAAACCTCACCAACTTTCGCATTACCAACCTTCTTTTCTCCCCCGTGCACCTATGTGACCACAGGTGGGCATCTGTTGGTAGAAGACTCGAAAACTTGGATAACGAAGCCAATTGTTTGTGCAACACAGCCTCGAACTGAGAAAACTTTTGAGACAAGAATTCTGGAGTTATGATCGAAGAGGGAACAAGTGTGGTGGAAAAGTCTTTCAACTCCTTTAACAAAGAAGTAAGCTCCACAAAGCTTCGACTGTTATCCGTAGAAAGTTGAGTTACTTGAGGACTCAGGCTTTCATACAGCTTAACATACTTTGTGACAGCCTCAAAAATAATATCCACTTTTTGATTGAGAGATGCATAGTCTTGCTGAGCACTCGCAATCTCTTTGATCATGTCTTCACGAAGTTCTTGAAGCTTTAAGTTGACATCTTCGCGTACTTGCTTCACATCTTTAATAAATAAGACATGTCTTTCTTTAGCCACTCTTCGTAAATCTTGAACTTCACTCACAAAATTCGAAGATTGAGACTTCAGTCGCAATTCGTTACACTTATCACTTTGATCCACCTTCTCCAAGATTTTAGACTCAGAATCTTGAAGCATTCTAGACACTTTACTAACCATCCTGGCTTCGAATGCTTTAAGCATAACATCCAGTTCCAAACTTGAAAGAGATTGACTTCCCCCCATGTCAGCTTGAGATTGAATAATTGAATTCATCTTCTTATTCAAAATCTTAAACTGCTTCATCGTTATTAACATGTTGTCAGGGAAAGTTTCTTCTTCTTCATCAAATTCCATCTCTTCAAATATTCCTCCAAAACCTCCTTCGTCAACATCAGTATCCTCAGTAGTTTGAAGTGGATCAGTGGTTTGCGATGAGAACAAAGTAGTGATGGGTTGGGTGAGAATGGTTTCAAAGATGGGTGAATTGGTAGTGTTCGATATAGGTACAATAAACGGTGGTAAAGAAACAAAAGTAGCAGAAGATGCAGGAATACCTTGAGTAGAAACAACAAGTTCTTTATTCGAATTTCTTTCACCCATATTGACATTTACATCCGTATCAGATATGTATGTATTGATGTCTGAAGTTCGAACCTCCTCAAGAACTGATTCAGTTAACGAAACTTCGGGTGGTGTGACCTTAGTCTGCTCAGGAATAGATGCTGATTGGAGAAAAGTAGCTTCAGGTGTTTCAGGAACTTTCTCCCTTTCGGATGATTCTGCTTGTAGAACCATCTTCCTTTTCTTTAGCTTCTTCTTTGAAATATGTGACAACCGTCAAAATTCGAGTTAGTTCTAGATTTGAATAAACTTAGTTGCACGTATAGGCATGACACATACTAGACTTAGTAACTAGAAGTTAAGATATAACCTATTAGAAACTTGGAAACAATTAGAAACAATGGATAATGTGCTTGGATTTCACATTGGTATGTGAATTCTACAACTACTTAACTGTAGTGACTATCCACACTCGGGTCATTCCTTGACTTGAACACCATTTCATGAATCATATACACCCATCATGCACTTGACGTAGTAGTAGAAATTAGGTCAAAGTCTCATAGAAACTTAAGTTAAAGTTGAAGACTAGGACTAGTATACTTGATTCCTCAATTTCGTTGGATCTCGGAATCACTACATAGAATGCTAATAAACCGATAAAAAAATAAATTACAAACATTATTTCTAACATGAATAAGAGTATGAAACTCTAAAATAGTTTGAAGTCTCAAAATTTAATTAATTTTGATATCCAAAGACTTACAAACTCTCAAAAACCGTAAATGCCCTAAAAACTCACATTTATAAACTTTAACATTAAAAATTCTATAGAAATAATTATGAAGCTTCTAATATTATCTTATAATAATTAAAATTATGAAAATGCATTTAAGGAAAATAAAAATTTAAGTCATTAACATTACCCTTAATTTATAAGTCAAAAATCAAGGTTTCATGAGCAAAAACTTGGTTAGGGTGTATATTTTATAAAAAGTTTGATATTTTTATAAAAGAATTGAAATTTTTTTATAAAATTAAAAGGGAAGGAGGGCATAATACTCTCAAAACCGTCCACCCTCTTCCCAAGACACCTCCCCTCTTCCCAAAACACATAATCACTTCTTTCTCTCTCACACTCCACTTTCTCTCTCATTTTCTCTCACTTCTCTCTACCTTCACCACTCCATTTTCTCTCTTCCTCTCTCTAGTAACCACGAAAATGTCCAGGAAACAAGTCCAAGAACACTCATGATGCTCAAAATCTTCATCATCTAGTGGTGTTCATTAAGGTAGAACACGGTTTCCTTTCATTTTCCTCCATGTTTTCAAGGTTTTTCTTGCATTTCCTTATTCTTCTACACCTTTATCTTAGAAAATATGTGTGCATGTTCATTCACTTCAGTTTTGATGATGATGGTGGTAGGATTTCACCCAAAAACAACATGCATGTTGTAAATGGTGAAATCCAAGGACCTAAACCTAAGTCAAGATCATGAAAATGCACTTTTCTACAAGTTTTGGTGGAAAATCACCACATGCACTCTTAGTTTTCTTTCAAAAACGATTGTTGAACATTTGAAACTCATGAATGGTCTTCAAACAAACATGCATGTGATGATCTTCAAGCTTAGATGCTAGATCATCAAAGTATGTTGTTAAAAGCTTTCAAATATGTTCATGAAAGATTTATTTCCAAATAAATATCTAAAACTCCTTTTCTGACCAAATCCGATTTTTTCCAGATTTCCATCAACAAGATGAGATGTTCAACAAATTTTTAGAAAATAATTCATTTTTCTTGAATTATTATAATTATTGAATAAAATAGGGCAATAAATCATATAAAATACTTTCTGAGGTCTATAAATCCTAGGTAAATTCTTCAATGACCCCTATTCTAAATAATGACCCTACATTAAATTTCATCGCTTTTTGTTACTGTTTAATATGGTTTTCAATTTTCTTTTTGTTTGGCTTCAAAAAATCATAAAATCACTTTAGTGAATCTTAAAATGATATATAACAATTTTCGCAGTTGCTACCAGAGGTATAAGAATCAGAAAAATATTTTCAGAATTTTTCATAATGCATTCGTATTTTTCCCTGATTTTTGTATTTATAATGGCCTAAAAATAGAAAAATAGTTCTGCTCATCCAAAATTCATGAAAATTTACCAGAACAACTTGTAGTACATTAGGAGACTACATAAAGATTTTCATGATTTTTCTCTTCTATATACTATTTTTCTCCTATTTTCTAAAATTAAATACACTTAAATACACAAAATCAAATTTCATTATATAAAAACCACATTTGGTATTTTTCCCAGATTATTTACTCTGTAAATGAAGTTTACAAAATTTTTGGTAATTTACTTTAACTGTTTAATAATTATTATTCAATTAATGATTATTTAAGAGGATTAAACAAGGAAAAATAGCAACACTAATTGAAAAATATATTTTATATTTTTCATAGCTTCTATATATATAATAACAGTGTTAAAAAATTTTTGGACAATTTTGCAAACGTTTTCTATTTATCTCCATTTTTATTAGAATAAATGCACAAAAATTATAAAATTGGGTTAAACAGTTTATAAATCCATTTTTATATTTTTCCCAACTTAAGAATATTTAATATCAGTAACACAAAAAGTTTGGACCATTTTGGAAACTGTTTTCTAATTATCTCCATTTTTATTAGAATAAATGCACAAAAATCATAAAATTGGGTTAAATAGTTTATAAATCCATTTTTATATTTTTCCCAGCTTAAGTACGTGTAATGTCAGTAATATAAGAAGTTTGGGGAATTTTCTTAACTGATTGCTATTTTTCATGAATTTTTATCTATTTAGAGAATTAAATATAAGAAAATTGGTTATACATATCTATAAACCATGAAAATTTACCTGGAAGTCTTTTAATGTAGTTAGAACCAAAATCTGAAGTTTGGTAATTTTTATTAACTTTTTACTATTTTTCCATGATATTATGAATATTAAAGGAATTAAATGGTGAAAAATAATTAGACAAATCAAAAAGTCAAGAAAATTTATCTAAGGGTCTTTGACTTCAATTAAAACTGAAATGCAAAGTTTGGGAAAGTTTAGAACTAAATTGATTTAGTTTTTGAATATTTAATCCTTGGAATACCTCTTAAAATGTTAAATATTAACATTTCAGTAATGAGAATTTTCCACTTAAATTGTTAGATAACAATTGATTCATTGAAATTTAATTTTCACAAAAATATGTTTAAAATTTATCAATATTAATTTTGACACAATATTGGCATAATTCTATTGTAGTAGTAAGTATACTAGTGTTAGATTTCGATTAGAGACTCACTAGCGAATATCATTATTGTAGGAATCGGTATTGGTACGAGTGGAGCGTAGTTCAAGACACCATTTGCATCATCTCAATGCATTGTGAGTATTCACCACTCCCCTATTTTCGGTTTTTATGTTTTGGGGTGGAAAAGCATGTCCTAATCTATTTATGTTCGTTGTATTTATTTTGACTCGTATGAAACTTGGTTGCTATACTTTGTATGTATGTGTATGTTACTTTAATTCATGAGGCCTTATCGCGTTTAAGTCCCTGGAATCAATTCACACAACTCATTAACTCATTTGAGCCTATGGTTATTATGGATAACGCTATTAGGAGGTAGACAACTCCTCACTCGCACGATTCGCTTGAGTGCATTTTACCATATTTCCCTATGTTAGCGATAGACATAGAAGAGGGCACCCTCGGTCATTAGGCTTGGGTTGTGAACTCATGGTATAATCATTATGCACATACGAACCTTGTATCTTGTTTTAGCAACAAACTTTATTTCCCATGAGAATATGAACTTTGCATCTCATTTGGGCAACATACTTTATCTCTCATCATGACAACGAACTTTGTTTATGCAAACTTATTTACTCGTTTTTGCAATATATTTTTATTTATGGAAACTTTATTTCCCATGATAATATGAACGTTGCATCTCATTTGGGCAACATACTTCATTTCTCATGATGACAACAAACTTTGTTTACGCAAACTTATTTACTCATATTTGCAATATATTTCTATTTATGGAAACTTTATTTCCCATGAGAATATGAACGTTACATCTCATTTGGGCAACATACTTCATTTCTCATGATGACAACAAACTTCGTTTATGCAAAACTTATTTACTCATTTTTGGAATATATTTTCATTTATGGAAACTCTTATAAGAACTTTAAGTTCAATTCATGAAACTAATATTATTTTTAAATCTGTGAGTACTCACCAACTATTTTTATAGTTGACGCTCGTTTTACATGCTTTTTCATGAATCATCGAGTAAGTGGCACTTAGGGACACATCATTGTTAGGAGCATTCGCATGTGTTGTATTTCAATTTACATTGTTATTTCTTTTAAAATTTGTTCAAACCCATTGTAAATTTGTAAAGATTTTTAATACTATGGTTGGTGTTGTCTTCTAACTTTTGCTATGAAACCCTTTATACTGCCATGCCTCGTGTTTCCGCTTTAGCGGGGTGTGACAGAAATGGTATCAGAGCCGAAGGTTATAGAGAATACCGGTTTTCTTTTGAAGAACCACAACTATAGCCAAAAAGTTTCTAAACGTTTTTAAAATATAGAACATACTACCGGTATAACTGATTCGAGTACGCATTATTGGACTTTAATTAAGTATAGCCTGACCAACTATGCTTAATTAAGGAATGTTAATGTGAGGCTGGAAACGGTTATCCTAGAAATATGTTCCAAACAGTTTTCAACTTAAACTTTTGAAAAACAAAATTTTTCGATGTGCGTACCGACATTGCATATTATAGGCATTCATCTAGATACACTTAGAAACTAAGTGCACTTTTATAGCAATGCCTTTATTTAGAAATATTCTTACCCCTTATCAAGTGCTAGGTTAACCACTTAGGTTATATCACTAGTCACTCTAGGAGCAATGCACTTAGTACTGAGAATGAGTATTCCTCGGTAGTTGTTGACTTTAGATGTAAGGTTAGTAGTTAGATATACACAAGTAATAATCTTAAGTCGAAACCTATTCCAATTATTCCTCAATACCTCTTCATCGTCTTCATACTAGAGTTACAACTAGGAAAGCATTCCGATAGCGACACGGATGAAAATTGGAGCATCGCGTAAGGAGGTTTAACCCATACGTGAGACCTTATTACTACGTTACGACTTAGCTCTAGGTTGTTTCCACCTTGAGCTTAAAACTTAACATAGGATGTCCCTTTGACCTCTATAAAAGGTCATAAACTACATTGACACCGTAAAACGTTTTTCAAACAATTTTCATAAATAATTTTTTTTGTCCTTTATCTTGAGGAAAAGACATCAGTACTCGCCTTATACTCACCTTATACTCGCCTTAGTATTTAGGTACGATCATCTACACTAATCTACCTATCCCTTACTTTTAATCTTCCATCGAAAAGTTATTTTGCTTCATTGGTTTTGTTTATCATCGATAAAATATTTTATAACCACTTCATACAACTTAGTAGACCATTCCAAACAATGTAAGCCATATTCTCGCTAAAATCTTTTGACAACTTGCTTTAACTTAACAATTTTCTTCTAAACTCAATTTAACCAATATTGGTTTTAACATTGCTATTTCAGTTTCAATTCAAATCCATTTCAATGGATAAATATGCTTTTAAGGGCATATAAACCATTTTAAACCTTGCTTACCAATTTGACACGTTTTCGAAAAACTTAGAAACATTTTCTTTTATAAAAGTGTTTAAATTCTATTCTATAAAACTTAGACATATGACATTGAAGTTCATATTACGTGTAAAAGCTTCATCGGATCTTTCAAACCACTTTTGTTTTGACTCTTTTGACCACTTTCTTATTTAGGCATTGTACTTTACTTAAATGTGTTTTCTTGAAACCTAACATGATATTTTTTTTACAACTTTCTACTCCAAGCGTGATTACAAGGCATCACTAATGCGTACATTGCAAAACACACCTTATTTGTATATTTTATTACAAATTAGTTAAATAATCTGTAAAACTTCTAAAATATAAAGCATTGCAAAACTTAGTGTTCACTTTTAAATTTCCAGTGACGCACCTTCAACAATGTATAATTACTCTTCTAAATGTATTGAGTCTTTACCTTATATGTTTTAACTATTATTGAACTCCATTCTAAAAAGTCAAATTGTCAGATTTTCAACTACCGTTTGTAGCTCTTCTTCTTTTTCACAAATGGAGTTTAACTTAATAAATCACTCATGATTTTTAGCAAAAACTTTAAAAGTTCCACATGTCTATTTAATCATCAACATACATCAAATATTGAAGTTTGAAAAATATATCGACTTGGCTTTAAATCTACCTATACATATTATTCTTAAAATTTTAACGATAGCAATCATTGTCGCCGGTACCTTCCTTTTCTATCCCCCGCACTTGATTTCTTGCTCTCCTTCTAATTTTAGATATTGCACACCCACGATAATAACATAATACATTGACTAACTTTGTTTCTGTCTATTTTGCTTCTCATGGTATCATGTTCGTACACATACAGACTAGAAGTCTACCCATTCGTTTTGAGCGATTAATACGTGTATAGTCGTGAGACATAATTTTGATTTAGTCAACTTTGATATATTCAATTACGCCTTTTATCATATACATCTTGTTTTTATTTTGAAATCTACTATAAACAAGTGATCCTTATTTACATTTGCTCTTTCGTTCTAAATTCGGAAACTTGATTTAAAATGCAAGTTTCATTATATTTTTCCTTATAATTAATACACAAGATGAAGACCCTTATGCTTATAATTTTTCTATATCCGGAAAATATATGTCAAGAATACATTTCTTATGTTTCATCTTTTCTTTAAAATCATAAAAAGTTTTAAATCTTACGATTATCTATTTTCTAAATGATTGTTTTTGTAGAAACACTAAACTAAGAATGCACTATTTTCAATGATCGGTATTTTTATTCATTTCTTAAAAATAGCATTCTACTTTGCTATTTTCAGTGAGTTCCTAAACTCTCAAACTTGTTTTCATAAATATTATGACTCCTCTTAAACTTGTATTTGTCTTGACTTAGACAATTAGTCAATTTTACAAAAAGCCTAATATCAATATTTCTATAAAAAAAAAATTCCCTTAATGACGACTTAAACATTTAACTTTAATTTATCTTTTTATTATTTTACTACTTCGTTTGATCGCCACACATGTATCTTCATTATCTTGGAATTATTACACATTTTAATAATAGTGAGATTACTTATCATTTCTAAGCACTCAAATTGTTATCTAGACAAGGTGATTTAATTTATCATAAACTTGCATCGCCTCCATTTGCGACAATGACTCTCTAAATATATATATTCTTCGAATATTGTTTTATTATAGTAAGTGTAACCGTGGTAGTAAATATTGCTTCGGAAATCCTCGATCGTTTCGTAACTTATTTTATAGACGACACTTAAATAGCCTTTACATTTGAGATGTACCAAAACTTCGTTGCTTACCCTTAGTGCATATCTTTAGGAACTTACTCTCGATCACTTCTTTTTCATTCGTGCTACACCTTCTTATTTCAGATTATATATATTTTCCATATTTAGTAGCCAACCCGGAAGTGAACAAATTGTTCCTAATCTCTTCTTTATCAGGCGATAAATTTACACTTAGTGCCGATTTAGAATGCGACTTAAGCATCAATGCGGATTTAACGCTCAGTGCAGTTGGTGCTTCAGCAAAACTTATACCGCTCTCTTAATTCAGATAATATCTAACTAGATGATCTTTTTCGAATAGGTCGCTATGGTTGGATCATGATTCCATGACCCAAATTTTCCATAATCTAGACGAAAGAACTCGAATTATGGAAACACTAATTTGACTATAGTTAAGGAATTGGGCTCTTCTTTGAGGAAATAAACCCAAAATAATCAAAGAGCTCTTCAAGTCACCACCTCTCCAGCTATACAATTGTATTCGGCTGAGTTCTAATAGAATACGTCACGAATTGATTTTTCGGGATGAAATTCTTTCAACCGGGGGAGACTGTGACAACCGTCAAAATTCGAGTTAGTTCTAGATTTGAATAAACTTAGTTGCACGTATAGGCACGACACATACTAGACTTAGTAACTAGAAGTTAAGATATAACTTATTAGAAACTTGGAAACAATTAGAAACAATGGATAATGTGCTTGGATTTCACATCGGTATGTGAATTCTACAACTACTTAACTGTAGTGACTATCCACACTCGGGTCATTCCTTGACTTGAACACCATTTCATGAATCATATACACCCATCATGCACTTAACCTAGTAGTAGAAATTAGGTCAAAGTCTCATAGAAACTTAAGTTAAAGTTGAAGACTAGGACTAGTATACTTGATTCCTCAATTTCATTGGATCTCGGAATCACTACATAGAATGCCAATAAACAGATAAAAAAATAAATTACAAACATTATTTCTAACTTGAATAAGAGTATGCAACTCTAAAATAGTTTGAAGTCTCAAAATTTAATTAATTTTGATATCCAAAGACTTACAAACTCTCAAAAACCGTAAATGCCCTAAAAACTCACATTTATAAACTTTAACATTAAAAATTCTATAAAAATAATTATGAAGCTTCTAATATTATCTTATAATAATTAAAATTATGAAAATGCATTTAAGGAAAATAAAAATTTAAGTCATTAACATTTACCCTTAATTTATAAGTCAAAAATCAAGGTTTCATGAGCAAAAACTTGGTTAGGGTGTATATTTTATAAAAAGTTTGATATTTTTATAAAAGAATTGAAATTTTTTTATAAAATTAAAAAGGAAGGAGGGCATAATACTCTCAAAACCGTCCACCCTCTTCCCAAGACACGTCCCCTCTTCCCAAAACACATAATCACTTCTTTCTCTCTCACACTCCACTTTCTCTCTCATTTTCTCTCACTTCTCTCTACCTTCACCACTCCATTTTCTCTCTTCCTCTCTCTAGTAACCACGAAAATTTCCAGGAAACAAGTCCAAGAACACTCATGATGCTCAAAATCTTCATCATCTAGTGGTGTTCATTAAGGTAGAACACGATTTCCTTTCATTTTCCTCCATGTTTTCAAGGTTTTTCTTGCATTTCCTTCTTCTTCTACACCTTTCTCTTAGAAAATATGTGTGCATGTTCATTCACTTCAGTTTTGGTGATGATGGTGGTAGGATTTCACCCAAAAACAACATGCATGTTATAAATGGTGAAATCCAACGACCTAAACCTAAGTCAAGATCATGAGAATGCACTTTTCTACAAGGTTTGGTAGAAAATCACCACATGCACTCTAAGTTTTCTTTCAAAAACGAGTTTTGAACATTTGAAACTCATGAATGGTCTTCAAACAAACATGCATCTGATGATCTTCAAGCTTAGATGCTAGATCATCAAAGTATGTTGTTAAAAGCTTTCAAATATGTTCATGAAGGATTTATTTCCAAATAAATATCTAAAACTCCTTTTCTGACCAAATCCTATTTTTTCCAGATTTCCATCAACAAGATGAGATGTTCAACAAATTTTCAGAAAATAATTCATTTTTCTTGAATTATTATAATTATTGAAATAAAATAGGGCAATAAATCATATAAAATACTTTCTGAGGTCTATAAATCCTAGGTAAATTCTTCGATGACCCCTATTCTAAATAATGACCCTACATTAAATTTCATCGGTTTTTGTTACTGTTTAATATGGTTTTGAATTTTCTTTTTGTTTGGCTCCAAAAAATCATAAAAGCACTTTAGGGAATCTTAAAATGATATATAACAATTTTTGCAATTGCTACCAGAGGTATAAGACTTTGCAAAATATTTTTCGAATTTTGCATAATGCATTCCTATTTTTCCCTGATTTTTGTATTTATAATGGCCTAAAAATAGAACAAATAGTTCTGCTCATCCAAAATTCACGAAAATTTACCAGAACACCTTGTAGTACATTAGGAGGCTACATAAAGATTTTCATGATTTTTCTCTTCTGTATACTATATTTCTCCTATTTTCTAATATTAAATACACTTAAATACACAAAATCGGATTTCAGTATATAAAAACCACATTTGGTATTTTTCCCAGATTATTTACTCTGTAAATGAAGTTTACAAAATTTTTGGTAATTTACTTTAACTGTTTAATAATTATTATTCAATTAACGATTATTTAAGAGGATTAAACAAGGAAAAATAGCAACACTAATTAAAAAATATCTTTTATATTTTTCACAGCTTCTATGTATATAATAACAGTGTTACAAAAATTTTGGACAATTTTGCAAACTGTTTTCTATTTATCTACATTTTTATTAGAATAAATGCACAAAAATCATAAAATTGGGTTAAACAGTTTATAAATCCATTTTTATATTTTTCCCAACTTAAGAATGTTCAATAACAGTAATAGAAAAAGTTTGGATAATTTGGGAAACTGTTTTCTAATTATCACCATTTTTATTAGAATAAATGCACAAAAATCATAAAATTGGGTTAAATAGTTTATAAATCTATTTTTATATTTTTCCCAGCTTAATTATGTGTAATGGCAGTAATATAAGAAGTTTGGGGAATTTTCTTAATTGATTGCTATTTTCATGAATTTTTATCTATTTAGAGATTTAAATATAAGAAAATTGGTTATACATATCTATAAACCCTGAAAATTTACCGGGAAGTCTTTTAATGTAGTTAGAACCAAAATCTAAAGTTTGGTATTTTTTATTAACTTTTTACTATTTTTCCATGATTTTATGATTATTCAAGGATTAAATGGTGAAAAATAATTAGACAAATCAAAAAGTCAAGAAAATTTATCTAAGGGTCTTTGACTTCAATTAAAACTGAAATGCAAAGTTTGGGAAAGTTAAGAAGTAAATTGATTTAGTTTTTGAATATTTAATCCTTGGAATACCTCTTAAAATGTTAAATATTAACATTTCAGTAATGAGAATTTTCCACTTAAATTGTTAAATAACAATTGATTCATTGAAATTTAATTTTCACAAAAATATGTTTGAAATTTATCAATATTAATTTTGACACAATATTGGCATAATTCTATTGTAGTAGTAAGTATACTAGTGTTAGATTTCGATTAGAGACTCACTAGCGAATATCATTATTGTAGGAATCGGTATTGGTACGAGTGGAGCGTAGTTCAAGACACCATTTGCATCATATCAATGCATTGTGAGTATTCACCACTCCCCTATTTTCGGTTTTTATGTTTTGCGGTGGAAAAGCATGTCCTAATCTATTTATGTTCGTTGTATTTATTTTGACTCGTATGAAACTTGGTTGCTATACTTTGTATGTATGTGTATGTTACTTTAATTCATGAGGCCTTATCGCGTTTAAGTCCCTAGAATCAATTCACACAACTCATTAACTCATTTGAGCCTATGGTTATTATGGATAACGCTATTAGGAGGTAAACAACTCCTCACTCGCACGATTCGCTTGAGTGCATTTTACCATATTTCCCTATGTTAGCGATAGACATAGAAGAGGGCACCCTCGGTCATTAGGCTTGGGTTGTGAACTCATGGTATAATCATTATGCACATACGAACCTTGTATCTTGTTTTAGCAACAAACTTTATTTCCCATGAGAATATGAACTTTGCATCTCATTTGGGCAACATACTTTATCTCTCATCATGACAACGAACTTTGTTTATGCAAACTTATTTACTCGTTTTTGCAATATATTTTTATTTATGGAAACTTTATTTCCCATGAGAATATGAACGTTGCATCTCATTTGGGCAACATACTTCATTTCTCATGATGACAACAAACTTTGTTTACGCAAACTTATTTACTCATATTTGCAATATATTTCTATTTATGGAAACTTTATTTCCCATGAGAATATGAACGTTACATCTCATTTGGGCAGCATACTTCATTTCTCATGATGACAACAAACTTCGTTTATGCAAAACTTATTTACTCATTTTTGGAATATATTTTCATTTATGGAAACTCTTATAAGAACTTTGAGTTCAATTCATGAAACTAATATTATTTTTAAATTTGTGAGTACTCACCAACTATTTTTATAGTTGACGCTCGTTTTACATGCTTTTTCAGGAATCATCGAGTAAGTGGCACTTAGGGACACATCATTGTTAGGAGCATTCGCATGTGTTGTATTTCAATTTACATTGTTATTTCTTTTAAAATTTGTTCAAACCCATTGTAAATTTGTAAAGATTTTTAATACTATGGTTGGTGTTGTCCTCTAACTTTTTCTATGAAACCCTTTATACTGCCATGCCTCGTGTTTCCGCTTTAGCGGGGTGTGACAAAATATATGTAGCAACATCTTCAGCTCTTCGTTTCTTTGAAGAAGGAGAAACAGGAGCTGGAACCTCACGAATGAGAATGCCTTGGTGATTTAGATATGGTTTACGAACCATAGAAGAAGACTTAAACGAACCATCTGAAAGCTTTCGTGATCTACGAGACTTTTTCTTAACTCTTCGAAAAATGCCTGATTTTGATGAGATTGTTTCTTTTTCTTGAGTATCAACAACAGGCTCGACCGGTTCAACCACAACAGTTGAAACTTGTGCATGTGGCTTCGTCTGTTTCGGTGGTGATTTCTTTTTCTTTGGCTCCTGTACAGGTTTCTCAGGAGTAATTTTTTCATCCTTCTTTGACTTGCAAGACTTCTTCGAAGGCCCAGCTATTTCTTTTGGCAACAACTTCCCAGAGCCATCATCCAGATTGATTGTTTCTAAGTACTCCATAAGAACCAAATTCGTGGGATCAACACGCTATAACATTGCATCTGGAATTCTTGCAATGTGTGTAAAGATTTCAAGATCATCCATAACCTCCTTCGAAAATTGATACTTGATGAATTCAACAGTCTCCTCATCAGTAGGCACCGCAATTCCCTCTTTGGCATATAAATATCGAAGAATTAAACTCCAATACCTTGCACAAGAAATTCCTTGAACAACATTCGTGTTTTCTACACTCTTCTGAAATTCCTTCCACAGCTGTGTAGAATAATCCACAATGATGTCATAATACAACCCAGCTACCATCGCTTACACCTCCATTCGACCTTTGTCCGAACCTACAATGCGACCAGTCAAGCAGCGTAGAAAGATTCCAAAGAGAA
This sequence comes from Lactuca virosa, assembly GCF_052849685.1. Taxonomy (NCBI): domain Eukaryota; kingdom Viridiplantae; phylum Streptophyta; class Magnoliopsida; order Asterales; family Asteraceae; genus Lactuca; species Lactuca virosa. Next base: position 477,283,482 of record NC_136429.1, on the reverse strand, counting down.
AATTCCAAACAGTTGGAAGTCCAGACTTCTTGAAATCACTGATCTTGGTGAGTGGGGGTTGATAACCCATCTCATTAAACATATGGATGATTTGTGCAGAAGAAAGATCAGTATAGATTGGAGAATTAGGGATATCAAGAATCTGACAAAAAAATTTCTTGGACAATCGGATCTTCTTGTCATTCACCAGTTGAAAAGTGATGATATCTGTGACAACCCGAAATTTTCTTTTGTACGAACTCTACAGTCAAACACTTCAATTAAAAGTCAAATTCATTTCTGCTAATTTTTAGCTCGGTTTAAAGTTCGTTTGGGTATTTTTAAATATTTATTCTTCGAGAGAATAAACGAAAGGAAGTATTTTTTTAGAATAATCGGGGAAAAAATAAAACAAATAACACCTTAAGGAAGTGTTTTCGGCCAAACATGAGGGGTTTGGGCTGAAGACCCTCCTTTGACCGAGAACTCATGCTTAAGGCATGAGTTTACTCCTCCTTCCCTCATTTCTTACTTCCCAACTCAAGAACACCCACTTTTTCTCTCAAGTCTCATAAGAGCTTCTTCCACATCTTCCAAAAATGTAAGTGTTTCTCCTCTTGATTTGTTGATACAACACTTCATCTAGTAGTTATACATGATTTCATCCATGAAATCTTCTCTTTTTCTTAGATCTTCAAGTGTTCTTCAAGAACACCAAGAACACACACTAGTGTGTGTTTGGCCGAAAACACCCTTCTTTACCTCCAAATCCTAAGTATTACTTTCTGCACTTATTATCTAGTCGAAAAATCTTGTTTAAGCCCTTGAAATCGCCACTTTTCCTAGAAAAAAAGGAGTTTTCGGTTAGTGCATCTCCTTAAACTGAAAACCCTAAAAAAAGGTCCCTTTAAGACCTCAAAACTCACTTAAGACTTCGGATAAAGCTTAGAACCCCTTTGCATGTTTGAAAGCCCTTGAAAAATACCACATGCACCAAGGATCCTGAGTTTTCGGTCTTAACCGAAAACCCTAAAAACCGAGAACCTCTTCGGACCGAGAACCTCTCTGGACCGATAACCTCTTCGGACCGAGAACCTCTCCGGACCGAGAACCTCTTCGGACCGAGAACCTCTTCGGACCGAGAACCATTTGGACCGAGAATACCATTAGGACCGAAAGCTCCTAGGAACATACCACTTGGACCGAAAGCTCCATTTGGTGACCATACACTTCTTTTATGCAATCATTTATGATTGTAACACTTCCATATAAGTGTTTCCTAGACTATAAGAATGTTATCTCTCTTGATTAATCATATAAACACTAATTGCATGCATATATGTGTCTTTATATGCTAAATAGGATCCGTGTGTGCTCAAGCCTTCACTTGACACTTATCATCCTTTTTCCGATCTTACATTCGCACCACTCATTTCAGGTGAGTTCATACCCCTAATCAACCTTTGAAATGATTTTAAATGCTTTTATGGGGGGGGGGGGGGGGAATACAAGTTGAAACATTCTAGTTATTGCCTTAATCATATGTGATTGATAACTAGAACAAACAGAAATATTTACTATTACTTTCAAATTGCTATCAAACTTATGAATTTCAAGCACTTCAAAACCCTTTTATCAAACTATTTTAGTTGCTAAGTAAGACTTGAAGGACTTAGGACTGATAGCTCACCTTATTTCCTGTTCCTTGTTTGGTTGTGGACTTAGGGTATCCTGTTATTTGTCCGGATGTCGTTGAAATCTTAGTTATATATCCTATATATAGGTGTTAGATATAAAAGCTTTCACTTCAGTTCAGTACCTTTGTGTAACAAAGGCATGCAAACAACATTACTATTTAACTATAATAGGTATAGTTAAGGGATTACTACTCACTATTACTACTACAACGATACATACAAGAGTCAGTACATTTACAAGTCACTACATAAGTACTACATTGAGAAAGAATACATACTATACACTATACAAGGGAACACACTATACACTATACAAGAGAATATACAATATACTAATAAAGAGAAAACATCACTACACTATGACATACTATACAAACTATTGAATACTATAAATAGAATGTGACATACTACTTCTCGATACGACACTTCATTGTGGTATCACTTTGTAACCAGAGTCTCCTGGAGGGAGAGCGGGAATTGTGTGTATAGATCTATACGGGACAGACACTCCCACATCCTGACTGCTAGCTACAGTCCCAGCCGAAAGGCCAAGGGGTGACAGAATGTTACCTCACTACATATGACCTGGAGGGTCATCAGTTATTCAGCCGTCGATCCGCATGGTTACATACGAGTTCACATTGAAACTTTTAATTAATCAATTAAGAATTAAAGGCAAAACGGACTCCCCGAGGTGTATTTTACATTTAATACTACCTGGAGTCTGCATTTTTATCATTATTAGTCAACAGTGATATTGTTGGGGTAAAACATTATTTTCCCTATTACATTTATTTTGTAATCACCTTACATGAGTGAAGTCTAAAACTATAATTTCATACTGATAGTTTCACTGGGGAAAACTCCTACTGTTACAAAAGAACAAACAGTCGGGTCTTGGTAGAACACTACATTTTACTGGAAAATATAGGATTTTCTAGGGAGTATACTATTTACAAACATTTGAAATCAGTTACTACATTTGCACTATGTTGTTACAAACATTTTCATACAAGCAATGACACTAAATACTTATGAACTCACCGGCTTTATGCTGATAAACTCTTTCAAAATAACTTGTATTCTCAGGTCATCACTAGACAGGTACCGATGAAGCTTTTGAGAAGATGGAGCACATACAAGACTCATCTTTTATTTTGATAATTCATTTTTGGTGTCTTACATATTATACAGAACACACTTGTATTAAAATTATTATGTTAATGCAATGGATGTTGTTGCTTGTATTTAATATTATGCATTGTTATGATACTATACATGACGTCCTCCACCCCAGAACGTTTCCGCCGTTCCGGTTTTGGGGTGTGACAGATTGGTATTAGAGCAGTGTTTATAGTGAATCAAGTATATCAACCCATAAAAGATATACAAACTATAAACACAACGGGATTAAAACACTCTGACCAAGAATATATACTTTTAAATAATAAAATATTTAACTAAGTATATATACATTTATTCATACCAGTGTCAGTATCATACTAGAACAGAACAAAAGTATTACGATTGTTGAACAACACAATTAGGCTTAGAGACATATAGTCAAATCTAGGGGGATATAGCATGATCAACTATATTTTCCGAGGAGTGACTAGCATGTGCCTAAGAATGATTGTGGTGTTGCAACAAGTCTAAAAACTTACCAACACTACTACAACGGCAACATTAGAACATAATACTATAGGAGTATTTTGTGTTACTATAATTACTTATGTGCAAACTAAAAAGGATCCTCATTAGTACGTCTATTAACTATTCTTTTCCCCATTCTCGCGTAGATAACATGGCTGGCTTCCATCTCCCCGGCGATCCGTATTATCCCAACCAAGGCATTGGTGGATGGCTTGATGATGAGCCAGAAGATGATCACCCAATCCATTTGGATGATCACCTCGCAGAAGGCTTTTCGGATGGCTCCGACTCCGAACCAGAGGTCAACAACCTACCCCAAGAAGGGCTAGTCCCAAACCTCAACCCCCGTCCGGCATTTCAAGGTCCCACTCCCTTGTGGGCAACAACCTTGAATCGTTGGAGTGATAAACAGGGTCAACCCTTACCTTACAATGGAGACCAGAATTTTTATAATCTAAGCGAGGGAGTCTCTGCTGACTGTGTCCTACCCATCATGGTCCGTAGGATTGCTTGAAATGTCGAGCAAGGTCATGCAGCCATCGACCGAGTAATGGAAGTTGATGCCAACTCTGGCCTTACTACAGTCCGCATTCGCCAACTCGAAGAGGCTATGGAAAGGACCAGGATAACCAATGAGGCTCTGCAGCAACAGCTAGCTGCATCCCGAGCCGAAGTCATGGAACTCCGAGTGCGTCAGAGGGCGCATGAGCGACATCTTCAGGAAGTTGTACGCCAACTGGCAGACCTGAGGGTTCGCCCGAGGGATACCCGTCGCCGGTAGATGATGTCGACTCATCTTTCTCTTTTGGTTAAGGAATAGCCTTTCTTTTTTGTACTCTATGGAGCACTTGTCTGTAAAACATTCCTAACTTTTAAAAGTACTCTAACTAGACTACTAAGCTGCCAACATTTTCCCTTATGTTTTGATGTAAGACCTACTGTTACGTCATTTATCCCGAACTCATTTTACATCATTAATAACAGTATTATTGGCAGTTATCTAATCTATGGGAAAGTATTTACCTTGTGTTTCCCTACTCTATTGTTATACCTCTATCTGATAGTTAGACTATGGTGATTTATTCTATGAAACACTCTCATCATACTTACATTTGATTCTTACAATTATCGTCATCTTTATGAACTTTCAGTAAAAGATGCCGCCTCGAAAGCGTCCGACCAGAAACAAGCATGCGAATCAAACTCCACCACTACCACCCCTTCCACAGTTCGATGCGGTGATGTTTCAAGCAGCTGTGACCGCATCCATGGCCCAAGTAAACTCTGGTGGTGTTAGTGGAACGGGGACTGGTACCAACTCTAGCCATGGTGAAATCCACCCACGTACACGGGAGTGTACCTATAAAGATTTCATCAGCTGCAAACCAACATACTTCAACGGAACCGGAGGGATCATTGCGCTGTCCTAATGGATCGAGAGAACAGAAGCAATCTTCGAGATGTGCTCATGCCCTATAGGAAGCAAGATAAAGTTCGCTGCTTGCACCTTCACCGAAAGGGCCCTGACATGGTGGAATGGCCATGTCAAATCACTCTCACTGGTAGCAGCTAACGCCATGGGCTGGGATACACTGAAGGACCTAATGACCAGGGAGTACTGCCCGAGGGGCGAAATTCAGAAGCTCGAGGAGGAACTGTGGAACCTCAAAATGAAGGGTTCCGACATAGTGGCTTATACAGCCACGTTCTGCGATCTGGTGACTCTATGTCCCAACATGGTCCCCACCGAAAGCAAGAAAATCGAAAGATACATCTGGGGTCTGGTACCCCCATATCGAGGGAACGTTCTAGCATCACACCTTACGACCTTTGATAGTGACAAGGAATTGGTCCAAAGGCTCATTGATCACGAGGTTCCTTCTACTCCAACAACAACTACAACAACTGCCCCCGCACCAACCAAAACAGCTAACAACAAGAGGAAGCGTTGGGACCGAAAGAAGGGCAAATCAGCTCAACCCTCTTCCAAGAACCAACAGACGGTGGTTGTTCATGCTGCCACTACCCCTGTTTCCCCTGTACCAGCCAAACCATATGCAGGGAGCCTACCTAAGTGCACCAAATCCTCCTTCCATCATAACGGCCCCTGCCGGGAAATGCACTGCGTTAATTGCGACCGGAAGGGCCATACCGCCCGGTTTTGCAGAACACCACCCAAATCCATCACCCAGGTTCCCGGTGCAAGAGTGAGTCAAGCCTGCTACGGGTGCGGCGAGACAGGGCACTTCAAAAGAATCTGTCCGAAAACTGGGAATGTTGGAGGAGCAGGAAGACTACTTGCTATTGGCCACAATGAAGCCGTGGCAGACCCCACAGTAGTCACGGGTACGTTCCTTCTCGATAACTCTTATGCTTGTATCCTATTTTATAGTGGGGTAGAGAGGAGCTTCGTAAACCAAAAATTTAAACACTTACTTAATCGAGCACCTCAAGCACTAAAAGAAACCTTCGTCGTAGAAATGGCTAACGGAAAGACAGAGAGTTCTAACGAGATCTATATAGGTTGTACCCTCACGCTAGATAATCATTCATTCCTAATCGACCTCATACTTGTAGCAATCAAGAGTTTTGACGTCATTATAGGCATGGACTGGCTGAGTCTTTATCGCGCCGACATCCTGTGTTTCGAGAAAGCAGTCCGCCTAAACCTACCAAATAACGAAACCTTGTTGATCTACGGAGACAAACCCAGTAGGAGTCTTCATATCATCTCAAGTATTCAAGCCCAGAAGTACTTGCGTAAGGAATATCGTACATTCCTGGCGCACGTTGTCGATACGAGCCGAAAAACAAAAGACCTGAAAGACCTCCCCGTAGTACACGATTTTCCTGACGTCTTTCCGGAAGAACTCCCAGGTTTACCTCCCCAACGTCAAGTCGAGTTCCGAATCGACTTAATTCCAAGGGCTACCTCAGTAGCCAAATTGCCCTATCGTCTAGCACCTGCTGAGATGCAAGAACTGTCCGGTGAACTTAATGAATTACTCAGCAAGGGCTTCATAAGACCAAGCTTCTCACCCTGGGGAGCACCAGTCTTATTCGTGAAGAAGAAAGACAGATCGTTCCGCATGTGCATCGATTACAGGGAACTCAACAAGCTTACAGTCAAAAATCATTACCCTCTTCCTCGCATAGACGATTTATTTGACCAACTGCAAGGGGCGAGTTACTTTTCCAAGATTGATCTAAGATCCGGGTATCACCAGTTACGAGTGCTGGAGGAGTATATTCCGAAGACAGCCTTCCGAACTCGTTACGGACACTACGAGTTAGTAGTGATGCCATTCGGATTGACCAATGCGCCCGCATTATTCATGGACTTAATGAATAAGGTATGTCGTCCTTAGTTGGATCAGTTCGTCATCGTTTTCATCGATGACATACTTATCTACTCTCGAAGTAAGGAGGAACATAGCGATCATTTACGACAAGTCCTAGGAACCTTACGATCAGAGAAGCTCTATGCGAAGTTCTCTAAGTGCGAATTTTGGATCCGAAGAGTCGAATTCTTAGGACACGTGGTTAGCGAAGAAGGAATCCACGTGGACCCTTCCAAAATTAAAGCCATCGAGAACTGGTCAGCACTGAAGACGCCTACAGAAATTCGTCAATTTCTACGCCTCGCTGGCTACTACCGCAGATTCATACAGAACTTCTCTCGAATTGCGAAACCCCTCACTACATTGAACCAGAAAGGAGTGGCCTTTGACTGGGAAGAGAAACAAGAGAAGGCTTTCCAAACGCTGAAGCGAGCTTTATGCACCGTACCGATACTATCCCTCCCCGAAGGGATAGACGACTTCGTGGTATACTGCGATGCATCCAACCAGGGGCTCGGCTGTGTTCTGATGCAACGAGGTAAGGTCATCGCCTACGCCTCAAGACAGTTGAAGACACACGAGGTCAACTACACCACACACGATGTCGAATTAGGAGCGGTTGTGTTCGCCCTGAAGATCTGGAGACATTACCTGTATGGTACGAAGAGCAAAATCTTTACAGACCATAAAAGCCTACAACACATATTCAAGCAGAAGGAGCTCAATATGAGACAACGACGATGGTTCGAGCTACTCAACGACTACGAATGCGAAATTCGTTATCATCCGGGTAAAGCCAACGTGGTAGCAGACGACCTAAGTCGAAACGAATATTCTGGACGAAGAGTCAAGTCATTAACTATGACTATCCATTCACATCTATCCGCACAAATTAAGGAGGCTCAGTTCGAAGCCTTAAAACCTGAAAATGTGGCGGGAGAATCCCTATGTGGGATGGATAAGAACTTAGAAGTCAAGGGTGACGGAGCCTTATATCTCATGGACCGGATCTGGACACCGAGACACAGTGGTTTCAGGGACTTGGTCATGAAGGAAGCGCACAACACTCGATATTCCGTCCACCCGGGTTCAGATAAGATGTATCTGGATCTTAAAAAGCTATACTGGTGGCCTAACATGAAAGCAGAGATTGCTACCTTCGTGAGTAAATGCCTTACTTGTGCAAAGGTTAAGGTCGAATACCAGAAACCATCAGGTTTACTTCAACAACCAGAGATACCTGAATGGAAGTGGAAGCGGATCACTATGGACTTCATAACCAAGCTACCCAAGACTACGGGTGGGCTTGATACCATTTGGGTCATCATCGACAGATTGACCAAGTCCGCGCACTTTCTACCCATCAAAGAGACCGACAAAATGGAGAAGCTCACAAGAACATACATTAGGGAGATCGTACGACTCCATGGTGTTCCTATATCTATTATCTTCGATAGAGATAGTAGATTCACTTCAAGGTTCTGGCAGTCGCTACAAAACTCCCTAGGAACGAGGCTGGACATGAGTACGGCCTACCATCCACAGACCGACGGACAAAGTGAGAGAACTATCCAAACCTTGGAAGATATGTTGCGAGCCTGTGTGATCGACTTTGGTAAAGCATGGGATACTCACTTACCCCTTGTCGATTTCTCCTACAACAATAGTTATCACACGAGCATAAAGGCTGCTCCATTTGAAGCCCTCTATAGCCGAAAGTGCAGATCCCCTCTGTGCTGGGCTGAAGTGGGTGGCACACAGTTAGCTAAAGGACGAGTTCCTGAAAGCGCTCTCACAAGTCCGGAAATCATTCGGGAAACGACAGAGAAGATCGTTCAGATTCATGAACGATTGAAAGCCTCTAGAGGCCGACAGAAAAGCTACGCAGACAAACGGAAGAAACCTTTGGAATTCCAGGTGGGAGACCGAGTCCTTATGAAAGTCTCACCCTGGAAGGGCTTGATACGCTTCGGAAAGCGTGGAAAGCTAAATCCAAGATACATAGGGCCATTCGAGATTCTCGCTAGAATCGGCCCTGTAGCATACAAAATCAATCTACCCCACGAACTTAGTAACGTACATCCTAACTTCCACGTCTCGAACTTGAAAAAGTGCCTATCCGACGAGACTCTTGTAATTCCACTCGACGAGATCGAGATCAACGAGAGCCTCAATTTCGTGGAAGAACCTGTAGAGATCATGGACCGAGAGGTCAAGCGAACGAAACAAAGCTGCATCCCAATCGTGAAGGTTCGCTGGAATGCCAAGCGAGGACCGGAATTCACTTGGGAGCGCGAGGATCAAATGAAACTTAAATATCCTCATCTTTTTACTTAGTTATTTGTAATAACTTAGTTGCTTGAACTCTAATTTCGGGACGAAATTCCCTCTAACGGGGGGGGGGGGGGTGATGTGATAACCCGAAATTTTCTTTTGTACGAACTCTATAGTCAAACACTTCAATTAAATGTCAATTTCATTTCTGCTAATTTTTAGCTCGGTTTAAAGTCCGTTTGGGTATTTTTAAATCTTTATTCTTCGAGAGAATAAACGAAAGGAAGTATTCTTTTAGAATAATCGGGGAACAAATAAAACAAATAATACCTTAAGGAAGTGTTTTCGGCCAAACATGAGGGGTTTGGGCCGAAGACCCTCCTTTGACCGAGAACTCATGCTTAAGGCATGAGTTTACTCCTCCTTCCCTCATTTCTTACTTCCCAACTCAAGAACACCCACTTTTTCTCTCAAGTATCATAAGAGCTTCTTCCAAATCTTCCAAAAATGTAAGTGTTTCTCCTCTTGATTTGTTGATACAACACTTCATCTAGTAGTTATACATGATTTCATCCATGAAATCTTCTCTTTTTCTTAGATCTTCAAGTGTTCTTCAAGAACACCAAGAACACACACTAGTGTGTGTTTGGCCGAAAACACCCTTCTTTACCTCTAAATCGTAAGTATTACTTTCTGCACTTATTATCTAGTTGAAAATCTTGTTTAAGGCCTTGAAATCACCACTTTTCCAAGAACAAAAGGAGTTTCCGGTTAGTGCATCTCCTTAAACCGAAAACCCTAAAGAAAGGTCCCTTTAAGACCTCAAAACTCACTTAAGGCTTCGGATAAAGCTTAGAACCCCTTTGCATGTTTGAAAGCCCTTGAAAAACACCACATGTTTGAAAGCCCTTGAAAAACACCACATGTACCAATGTAAGTGTCTCTCCGGACCGAGAACCTCTTCGGACCGAGAACCTCTCCGGACCGAGAACCTCTTCGGACCGATAACCATTTGGACCGAGAATACCATTAGGACCGAAAGCTCCTAGGAACATACCACTTGGACCGAAAGCTCCATTTGGTGACCATACACTCCTTTTATGCAATCATTTGTGATTGTAACACTTCCATATAAGTGTTTCCTAGACTATAAGAATGTTATCTCTCTTGATTAATCATATAAACACTAATTGCATGCATATATGTGTCTTTATATGCTAAATAGGATCCGTGTGTGCTCAAGCCTTCACTTGACACTTAGCATCCTTTTTCCGATCTTACTTTCGCACCACACATTTCAGGTGAGTTCATACCCCTAATCAACCTTTGAAATGATTTTAAATGCTTTTATGGGGGGGAATACAAGTTGAAACATTCTAGTTATTGCCTTAATCATATGTGATTGATAACTAGAACAAACAGAAAGATTTACTATTACTTTCAAATTGCTATCAAACTTATGAATTTCAAGCACTTCAAAACCCTTTTATCAAACTATTTTAGTTGCTAAAACTGTTTCAAACTTTCTTAAATTTTCATTATTTTCAAACTCATATCTACACTAATATATTTATATAAGTAAGACTTGAAGGATTTAGGACTTAGGGTATCCTGTTATTTGTACGAATGTCGTTGAAATCTTAGTTATACATCCTATATATAGGTGTTAGATATAAAAGCTTTCACTTCAGTTCAGTACCTTTATGTAACAAAGGCATGCAAACAACCTTACTATTTAACTATAATAGGTATAGTTAAGGGATTACTACTCACTATTACTACTACAACGATACATACAAGAGTCAGTACATTTACAAGTCACTACATAAGTACTACATTGAGAAACAATACATACTATACACTATACAAGGGAACACACTATACACTATACAAGAGAATATACTATATACTAATAAAGAGAAAACATCACTACACTATGACATACTATACAAACTATTGAATACTATAAATAGAATGTGACATACAACTTCTCGATACGACACTTCATTGTGGTATCACTTTGTAACCAGAGTCTCCTGGAGGAAGAGCGGGCATTGTGTGTATAGATCTATACGGGACAGACACTCCCACACCCTGACTACTGGCTACAGTCCATATGGCCAAGAGGTGACAGAATGTTACCTCACTACATATGACACCAGAGGGTCATCAGTTATTCAGCCGTTGATCAGCATGGTTACATACGAGTTCACATTCAAAACTTTAATTAACCAACTAAGAATTAAAGGCAAACAGACTCCCGGAGGTGTATTGTACATTTAATACTACATGGAATCCGCATCGTTATCACTTTAGCCAGCAGTGTCACTGCTGGGGTAAAACATTATTTTCCCCTATTACATTTACTTTGTAATCATCTCGCATAAGTGACGTCTTAAAATATATTTTCGTAATGATAGTTTTATTGGGGAAAACTCTTACATTTACAAAAGAACAAACATACAAATGGTCGGGTCTTGGTAGAAGACTACATTTCAGTAGAAAAGATAGGATTTTCTAGGAAGTTCAAACATTTACAAACAGCTATAAATATTTACACTATGTTGTTACAAACATTTTTGTACAAGAAATGACACTAAATACTTATGAACTCACCAACGTTATGCTGATAAACTCTTTTCAAAATAACTTGTATTCTCAGGTCATCAGTAGACAGGTACCGATGAAGCTTTTGAGAAGATGGAGCACATACAAGACTGATCTTTTATTTTTGATCATTCATTTTGGTGTCTTACAAGCTAAACAGAACACGCTTGTATTAAAATTATTCTATTAATGCAATGGATGTTGTTGCTTGTTTACTATTATGCTTTGTTGTGATACTGTACATGAAGTCCTCCACCCAGAACGTTTCCGCTGTTCTGGTTTTGGGGTGTGACAGAATAGCTCATCAACTAACCAACACAGAAATCCAAGTGGGATTTATAGCTGAGTCTCCCGAATCTGGAACGAACAAGCGCAAATTTAATGGGAAGAATCCCAGATAATCATCTGAGGAGAGACAAGATGTGGCAACTAATTATACAGCCACAACAACAATACCAAAAAACCAAGGAAGTATGCTGGAACATTCCCATGGTTCTCTCAGTGCAACCGTCATCACCTAGGTAACTGTTCATGGTGCAGTCAATGTAACCATCAACACGCAGGTAACTGTTATATTTTCATGAAGTGCAAAAAGAGGGGACACATTGCGAGTAAATGCAGGTGCACAACACCTATAACAGAAAATAAAGGAACAAACACTGGAACAGGCTATGATGGAGGAAGAACGTGTTTTGAGTGTGGTGAAATTGGACATATCAAGAAGGAATGTCCAAAGTTAAGGAGGCAAGGAAGTTAGGTTGTGGTAGGACATTGGTAATAGGAAGCAGGGAAGCTATCCAGGACCCTTCGGTGGTATCTGGTATAAAATAAATTTCGGGACGAAATTACTTTAAACCGGGGAAGAATGTAACACTAGTCAAAATAGGTCAATAACAATCACATGTGATTATACCAATCATGTAATGTGATATTGTTAAACTAGTAATGTGATAAACTTACTATGTAGTTCCTAATAAATTCTAATACAAATATGAACTTTCATACATATTTTATGATATAAATCAAAGTATACGTCCATACGAATCCAAAAATATAGACAACGTCGAAATCTGGCTTCGCGTGAAGAAGTTATGATAAAATCTAACACTATAAAATCTCTATAACAAGAGAATTTAAAATAGGCTTAAAATTAGCTATTGGAATCTAATATAGAGTTGTAGTACTCGGAATTACCTACGCGTGGATATATAGAACGTCAAAAACGGAGTGTGCATGCAAAAGTTACGACCTTCCGAAGTTACAGCTGTCTTAGAGCATGACACGTGTCAGAAACCTTAATCTGACTGGACTCACGATGTGAGCATAACAAATCATGACGTGAGGAGTCAAACCGCCACATTTTGAAGCTAGAAGTCTACAGAACGATAACCGAAAAGCTCACGACGTGAGCAAGGTTTTCTCACGACGTGAGGACGCTGCAGGACACTATTCGAGGCTAGAAAACACGTGTTAAAGCTACAGGATGACTCTTGCCATAGTTCACGATGTGAATCTATCATTCTCACATCGTTAGGGCCAAAAATCATCCTACAAATAGAGGCTTCGACCTCAGCCATTCCTCACACCTAATCTCTTCTTTCTCTCTCGTTTTTGGAGGCCATTTTGCATCTCGAGCCCGACGATCTCGAACCGCTGACCGTTTCTAGTTAGATTACATAAAATCATGATCCTAGGGTGTGACAACCCGAAACTTTTTCCATTATCCTTACTCAATTTCCGTTAATCAAATTCGGGCTTTTATTTAATTCCGTCAAAATTTGATAGTTTGGGAACGACTTTGCGTTTAAATAAATCAATTCAGATTTATTTCCGTTCATGTTAGTATTATTTTTGGACTAACGTAATATTCTAAACTCAGTACATCAAAGGAATCGGTATTAGGATGAATTTGTTGAAGTTCAAGACACGAAGCAAACCGAAAACCTCCTCAAAAAGGAGTTTTCGGTCAAGAACTTAGAGTTTTCAGTCAAGGTGACCGAAAGCCCCACCTTATATATATATATATATATTTCAAGATCATTTGGATCATTCTTTCCCTTTTTACAAGTCTAGAACTCGAAAACTCTCTCAAGTAGCATCAAGTTCTTCACTTTGATCTTCAAATTCTCGAAAAATGTAAGTGTTCTTTCCCCTTGATTTGTTATTAGATCTTCCAAACTAGTAACACCCTTCGAGTTCATCCATTAACTTCATTTTCTGGGTTTAATCTTCAAGAACACCAAGAACACCAAGAACACACACTAGTGTGTGTTCGGCCGAAAACACCCTTCCTTGCTTCCATATCGTAAGTATTACTTTCTGCACTTATTATCTAGTTGAAACTCTTGTTTAAGGCCTTGAAATCGTCATTTTCCAAGAACAAAAAGAGTTTTCGGTATAGTGCATCTTCTTAAACCAAAAACCCTAAAGAAAGGTGCCTTTAAGACCTTAAAACTCACTTAAGGCTTTGGATAAAACTTAGAACCCCTATGCATGTTTGAAAGACCTTGAAAAACACCACATGCACCAAGTATTTTGAATTTTCGGTCTTAACCTCTTCGGACCGAGAACCTCCTCACATCGAAAACCATTTGGACCGAGAACCACTTGGACTGAAAGCTCCATTTGGTAACCATACACTCCTTTTATGCAATCATTTGTGATTGTAACACGTCCATATAAGTGTTTCCTAGACTATAAGGGTCCCGACAAGCATTTGCAAGTCTTTAGGGTGGTTTCCCATCATGTTTAGTCATGAAACACCCTAAATCTAACACACATATGTGTTATCACATGTTAATAGGATCCACTTGCGTATGAAACATCGGTTGACACTCAGCATTCGTAACCGATCATACACCCAGATCCTACGTCAAACTGTGCTCAAGTTACCCCTACGCTTTTTCCGAGTTTTTCATGTTTTCAGGGGGGAATACAAGCAAAAGTACAAAGAAACTTGTGCTCAAGTTATCTCTTTTGCATAGAATGATTATATGTTCAGTATGCTTTTATCTCAGAAAACCGTTTTACCAATCGATTAAGAAATCAACTCGTAGAAACAGTTTTCAAATCTAAAGCAAGAAACTTGTGAATCTTGTCATAAAATGCGATATTTTGTAAAAGGATTCATATAAAACACAAACCGGATTTTCGTTACTATTACTTGTAAATTTGTTATTTTAGGATTGGAGACACGTCCTTCGTAACACTCCATCCCGACTGCTAGCTACAGTCCCAGCCGAAAGGCCAAGGGGTGATAGAATGTTACCTCACTACATATGACCTGGAGGGTCATCAATTATTCAGCCGTCGATCAGCATGGTTACATACGAGTTCACATTCAAACCTTTAATTAATCAATTAAGAATTAAAGGCAAAACGGACTCCCCGAGGTGTATTGTACATTTAATACTACCTGGAGTCTGCATTTTTATCATTATTAGTCAGCAGTGATACTGCTGGGGTAAAACATTATTTTCCGTATTACATTTATTTTGTAATCACCTTACATGAGTGACGTCTAAAACTATAATTTCATACTGATAGTTTCACTGGGGAAAACTCTTACTGTTACAAAAGAACAAACAGTCGTGTCTTGGTAGAAGACTACAGTTTACTGGAAAATATAGGATTTTCTAGGGAGTATACTATTTACAAACATTTCTAATCAGTTACTACATTTACACTACGTTGTTACAAACATTTTCATACAAGCAATGACACTAAATACTTATGAACTCACCAGCTTTATGCTGATAAACTCTTTCAAAATAACTTGTATTCTCAGGTCATCAGTAGACAGATACCGATGAAGCTTTTGAGAAGATGGAGCACATACAAGACTCATCTTTTATTTTGATAATTCATTTTTGGTGTCTTACATACTATACAGAACACACTTGTATTAAAATTATTATGTTAATGCAATGGATGTTGTTGCTTGTCTTTACTATTATGCATTGTTATGATACTGTACATGACGTCCTCCACCCCAGAACGTTTCCGTCGTTCCGGTTTTGGGGTGTGACAATATCCATTGCTTTGCTATACGTAGCAGTGGAACCTGGTTGAGACAGCCATGAATGTGGAACTGCAAAAGAATTGAACATGGCAGTGGAAAGAACAGAACTCTTCAATGCAACTACCAACATCTTCAATTCGTCTGGATAAAGGGAAACATCATCTTCAACTTGATAGTTCGTGCCTTGAATCTTCATTATTGGTTCGGAAGTAACATCTTCAGTGTTTTGTGATTGAACAACGACATCAGCAGAATTGGCCATGATTAGGGTTTTTGGAAGCTTTTGAAGAACAATTAGAAATTTTCAGAGAAAAGTTGCGATTTTTTCGTTTGTAAGCGTAAACTGATAACACCCTTTGATTCCCCTTTTTATCTGTAACCCCAGTGTTTGAATTTGAAGCAGGAGTGGCATTAAATGAGATTCGACGTGGCACCTTGAATCTCACACCATTCTGTCGATAAAGTAGCCATGTGTCAAAAAGTAGCTGTCACATCACCTAGAAACCCAGACTGAATACAGAACGTCTTTTCAAACAGGCTGATCGTTTATCTCAATTGAATTGTAACCGTCACCAATCTTCAGATGGAGGTTAGGCTCTTTTACTTTTGGGATAAAAAGTGAAGTCATGTGCCAGATGTTTGAAATCATCAGCCTGAGTTGGTATTACTCAGAACCTCAAGGATTTTGTGAGTGCAGTGTTCCAAAGGTAAGATAAGAAGCATTTTAACAAAAATTTGGATTTGTGATGTCAAATAAAGTAATATTCGACACAAAAGCAGGTAAACCCCAGGCAAAGGTTACTTCGTTAATTATCAAGAGAGATAATCAACTGCTTGTGTATGTTCTGTGAATTTCAATTGAATACTTATAGAGAAGTATCGAAGGGCTTCTTTTATAAGGCTTCATGGGTAGTTTACAATTTCTTTACATATCAATCGAAACATAAGGTGAGTAATTGTAACCGAAATTACTTGTTTGACCGGTGTAGTCAGTGACAAGTATGCTTTGAATTATTTTGAAAGTAACTTCGAAAGCAAATGAAACTCACACGGAAATCATATTCATGAAAGAATTGATACTGAATCATGTTGGGTAACAAACATCGTGGGCTTCGATAGTTTGATCAAGATCACTCATAAGAAATGAATATGATTTGAAGTTTCGAAAAGTGGTACTGAAACACATGTTTCGTTAAAACTGGAACATAGTTCCCCGTCAATTCCTTTCGAAGATAGAATGTTGGATTTCACTTTCATCACGGCCTCATGATGTCAGATCATTAACACAGAATTTTGATATGTCTAAATCTTGATGGGTTGAATCAAAGATCTCTTGGACATATGTCTTCGTGTGTGCAAGTGTAATAAATTTGGTGATGAAAAAGATTGGTTCACGAAAACACTTGTACCTCTGTTATGATTAAACGAAACAGACAACTCTTAACTCATTTGAGAAGAGTAAGGTAGCTCATTTGACTAATGTGAATATAAGCCTTACTTGGGAAGAAATTTTCGTATGAAAAATTTCATTAAGGCTTTTGTAAACACACATTGGGTCTTTGGAGGCTTGGGTCGACATGCTGCAGCATGCTTCTAGGGACAGTTTAACTAGTACAAAGCTGTTGAAATTGTACCTTCCCAGAGAAACATAAGCATGACCCTTGTATAACCTTTGTGAAATCTGTACATACAAAAGATAAAGAACAAAATAACGAATTTTTTTTGATGTTTTTGATTTTTCTTAAAAGAAACAATTAACAAACAAACGAAAATCTTTTTGAATTTTGTGATTTTTCGAAAATAAAATGACAAAACAGAATTAAAATCTTTTTGTAGTTTTTGGTTTTTCGAAAAAAAAATGACAAAACAGAGATAAATTCTTTTTGTAGTTTTTGATTTTTTGAAAATAAAACTAAGAAACAAAATTAATTTGGAAATCTAACAAAAACAGTTACTCCAAACCAAAATGCTCAATGTAACGAAGTCGAAGCATGTCGAAGCGTTGACTATGAACAGTAACCTCTGAATGGTTAATACTGTCAGCCTCTGAATGAATCATGATGATCTCTGAAACGACATATTTATATAACACTTCGTTGTTATACATTCGAAATCATTCTTGGAACTGAACTTGCTTCGATCATTCCCAATCCTGTCTAAATTCGAACAAATGATTTTTCATCCAAAGCTTTTGTAAAAATATCAGCAAGCTGATCCGTTGTTTTTACAAAATAGACTTCTATATTGCCATCTTCCACATGATCTTTGATAAAGTGATAACGAAGTGCAATATGTTTTGTTTTCGAATGTTGTACTGGATTATGACAAATGCGTATAACACTTTGTGAATCACAATACAATGGAATCTTTTTCACATAAAGAGCATAATCTCTCAACTGACTCTGAATCCAAATAATATGTGAAGTACAAGCAGCAGCTGCAACATATTCAGCTTCAGCAGTAGAAATCGAAACTAACCAATTTTCCATCCAAAAATTGACAACCACCACTTGTGCTTTTTTGATCCAAAGTACATCCTCCTAGATCTGCATCTGAAAATGCCTGAATGAAAAACACTGTTTTCGAAGGATACCACAATCCTAACGAAATTGTTCCCTTGAGATAACGAAAGATATTCTTCACAGCAATTAAATGTGGTTCTCGTGGATTTGCTTGATACCTAGCACAATTACATACAGAAAACATGATATCAGGTCTACTTGCAGTAAGATAAAGCAATGAACCTATTATGCTCCTGTATAAGGTAAGATCAACCGCAGGCGTTTCTAACGAAGGGGATAGCCTTGTTCCAACTGCCATTGGTACTCTTAGCTTCATGCTATTTGTCATTCCAAATTTTTCAAGCAAATTCCTTGTATACTTTTCCTGGTTGATGAAAATGCCTTCTCTACTTCGATAAATGTTTAAGCCAAGAAAATTATTGATTTTTCCCATCATGCTCATTTCGAATTGGCTTTTCATCAAGTTTTCGAATTCACTACACAAAGCAGGGTCAGTAGAGCCAAAAATAATATCGTCAACATAAATTTGAACAAGCATTAGATGATTCCCAACTTTCTTTCGAAATAATGTGGGGTCAACTGATCCTTGTTTAAATTTCGACTGTTTTAAGAAACTGGTAAGAGTTGCATACCATGCTCTTGGTGGTTGTTTTAACCCATAAACTTCTTTATCTAAAATGTATACATGATCAGGATGCATTTCCTTTACGAAACCTGGAGGTTGTTCAATGTAAACAATTTCTTCAAGTTCACCATTGAGAAAAGCATATTTCACATCCATTTGATAGACATCGAAATCCTTATGAGCTGCATAAGCTAAAAATATTCGAACAGCCTCGAGTCTTGCGACAGGGGCAAAGGTTTCTTCATAATCAATCCCTTCTTGTTGCGAATATCCTTTTACAACTAGTCGTGCTTTATTTCGTACAATATTTCCATCTTTGTCGGTTTTGTTTTTGAAAATCCATTTTAACCCGACAATCGAAACATTTTCAGGTTTAGGAATTAATCGCCAAACCTTGTTTCTATTGAATTCAGCCAGTTCAGATTGCATTGCAACAACCCAATCTGAGTGTTCCATTGCAACCTTAACTGTTTTTGGTTCTATTTTTGAGATGAAAACATTGAACATGCAAAATTCTTGATGAGTATTTAATACCTCATTCTTTGCACGAATTTGAGCTCTTGTTAATACTCCATCTTGAGGTTTCCCAATGACTTGATCTTTCGGATGAGTCCTTGTCCATTTCTCTAACGGTGGATATGCCGGATCAAATTCCAAAGGTGCATCTTTGTACATCTCTTCATTATCAGATCCTATAACAGAAACATTATCATTTAGATCATGAAAATCATCATTTTGATTAATATTTGTTGTATCAGTTTCTTCATTTTCCTCCTCATTATGATTATCATTTTGATACTCCCCCTCAAGTAGATGCCCCCCCTCAACAACTTCATCCATTCTCCCATTCTCCCCCTCGAAAGAATGCTCCCCCTTAACCAGAGTATTCGAATCCAAGTGCTCTCCTTCCACTGGATTATTATGCATACTTTCGCCAACTCCTGCAGAATTCGTTGTTGAATGAACATCTACAATAGTTTGAGGAATTTCCAAGTCATCAGTATGCTTCGAAGATTCAGAGTAATGATTATCATTCGCATGAACTTCAGCATCCACAGCCCTGTCAGGAATACCAAAAATTAAATCATAATCAAAGTCAGATGAATTTGATTCTTCAGTTTCATCAGATGATTCATTAATAATTGGTTTTTGTTAAAATTGCTTTTCAAATTGTTTGACAAAATAATCGTCAAAAGTAAGATTGAATGTCTCTTCGACTTTTCTAGTGCGCTTATTTAACACTCTATATGCAACCGAATTGTGCGAATATTCCAAAAATATGCCTTCGTCAGCCTTAGCTTGAAATTTTGAAAGGCTATCTTTAAGATTCATTATAAAACACCTGCAACCAAAACATGAAGAATTTGACATTAGGTTTTCGGTTATTGATAATTTCATACGGAGTGATATTGGATCGACGATGAATGAAAGATCGATTTTGAGTGAAACATGATGTTGAAACTACTTCAGCCCATAGATATTGAGGAAGATTCGCATATGTCAACTTAGTTCTCGCTGAGGTGTATAAGGCGAAGAGAAGTTATGCGAAACATGATGTTGAGTGAAACATGATGTTGAAACTACTTCAGCCTATTTCGTCTTTCAACAACACCATTTTGCTGAGGTGTATAAGGCGAAGAGAAGTTATGCGAAATTTCTTTTTCGGTTAAGTATCAATCCAACACTTTGTTCTTAAACTCATATCCATTATCACTTTTAATCTTTCGAACATTTTTCTTCAGACTCATCTCAATCTTCTTTATAAACTCGATCATTGTTTGAGCAACCTCAGATTTTAACCTGAGAAAATATACCCAAGTAAATTGTGAAAAGTCATCAACAATAACCAAAATGTACCGTTTCTTGTTGAGTGTTTCAACAGTTGATGGTCCACAAAGGTCAATATGAAGAAGTTCCAACGGTTCCATAATTTTCGAATCTATCACAATTGGATGTCCTTTCCTGTGCTGTTTCCCTTGTTCACAAGCTACACATAAGGTATCATTGTCAAATTTGAGTACAGGTAAACCTCGAAAAAGATCATCAACAACCAATTTATTCAAATTTCGAAAGTTTAAATACGATAAACGTTGATGCCATAGGCAACTGATGTTAGAGGAAGCTTTCGAAAGTAAGCACACTGAGGGTTTGCCGATGATTGGTTGGATATCAAGAGTAAACATGTCACCATGTCGTTTGGATTTGAGCAAAACTTCGTTAGTTTCAACATTCAAAATGATGCTGCCTTATTCGTTAAACACCACTTGATAGTCAGTACCCACAACAAGTTGTGAAACACTTATCAAGTTTTGTTGAAGACCTTCGACATAAGCTACACGATTAACAGTGAACTTTCCATTCGTGACTTTGCCATATCCTTTCACCTGGCACTTGTGATTGTTGCCAAACTTCACAACTCCTGCATTTTCCAAACTTCGAAAATATCTCAGATTTTCCTTTCGTCCTGTCATCTGACGTGAGAAACCACTATCGATATACCATTTCTCATCATATTGCTCGTCACATAGTACCTGCGATTAATGAAAGAATTTAGGTACCCAAGGCTGTTTGGGTCCTTGGAAATTAGTTTTGAAAACAGAATGAAACGAAGAACTTTTAACCTAATCACAAACTTTAGTTTTGAAACTATCAATTAAGTCCACATCACTAGGTAAATGAATAGAAACATAAGTTTTTGTTAGTTTGGGATTGTCACTGACACATGCCTTCGTCTTTTTAGATTGTGTTTGATCATGCTTTTCTTTCGAAACCGGTTGCCAAGTTTTTACCGAAACATTTGAATCTTTTGAAGATGAGCTTTCAGTTGACGAAGAATTCACATAATGCTCATAAGCTTCGTGAATTTGTTGTTGAGAATATTTCCTTGATTTATATTTTCGTCCTTTTCCTTCAAGCCAATGATCGATGTTTTTGTCACGAGATAACCCTTTTGTGTACGAAACTTTTAAGGTTTGTTTTCCTGTAGGATTTGGAAAATTCGGTTTTTGTGGGAAGAAATCAACATTTGATTTAGGTCGAAATGCCATTGCGTATCGACTTCCATCATTGTTTCCAACACTTTGATTTTGAGAAAATCGATTTTGAGCTTTTTTTTTTTGACAAAACCTTGTTTGTTGATTAGAAGAAAATCGTTGTGTTGATGGTTGATTTTGAACACTCTTTGAGGTATTTTTGTTATCTTAAGAAAATGATGAGTTTGAAACTTTCGAAGAATTTATTTTTGGATGAAATTCAGATTTAGATTTATTTGTTTGAGCGGGATTTAGCTTTTGATCTGAATGAATTGCTGAATGAGAAGACTTGTTCTCAACAGATTTAGTCTTTGTGTTTTCAGTTGTTTTCAAAGTCAAACCATTTTTTTGTTTTCGAAGCTCCATGGTTTGCCAAAAAATCTTCTTTCGAGCTTGTCTTTTTGAAATTGCATTTTCTTTTGAAAACTTGTCAGTTTGTTCTTTAAATTCTTTGGAATTTAATTTGACAACAGTTTCATTTTCCACAATAACCTCTTTTGTAACTTCTTTCACAATTTTCGATTTTTCAACCCATTTGTGTTGTGGTCTTTGTCTTTGAAAAACATATGAATTCTTTGTTAGATTATTTTCGACAGTGCTTTGATTTGAAAAGAATCCTTCGTTTGTTGTTTTCTTGTTGTCATCTTCGACCATTTTGTTAAATTCTGGTGTAATGTTCTCAACATTTCCAGTAGTTACAAACACTTGATTTGGAAATACAACATAATCAGTACACTTGAAATTTGGATACAAAACTTGATTTGTTTCCAAATAATGGGCTCCTTTTTCAGACAACACTTTATCGAAGTTTTTAGTGTTCCCAAACACTTGATCAACAACAACACGGGGAATTTCCGTTTCTTTCAAATCTTTGTTTGATGAGAGCTTTTTATGCGAATCGTCATCATCATTTTCATCATCACTGCTATCCGTTTGACTGTCTCGGATATCCACAAACTCAGAATCACAAACTTTCGAAGTTGAAGGTTTGTCAGTGTCAATCTTAACCATCAAATCCTTAAGTTTTTATTTTCCTTTAGATTTTGATGCAACATTAATGACAGACAACTGCGAACAATCAACATCCTCAATTTCACTAATTTCGCTAATATTATCCGTGTTATCTTATGGAATTGTCAAAATTGACGAATGTTATCACATAGAAAAGGTAATAATTTCCTATGTTGTTCCTTGCTAATATCACACGAATAATGCAATGCAGTTAATTTCCCATATAGACATTTAGCAGAATTGCAGTAGATATTTCGTTGAGCTAATAAGAGTTTTACATCACTAGACAACGAATCTCGATCACACATAATGTTTGTTATTTGCAATTATGAACATTCTATCTTGACAAATTTCGAATCTAACTTCTTCTGTGTCTCTAACAACTGATTGCTTATTTTCTTAGCTTCGTTGCTACCAGAAACAACCAAATTATCAAAATAAGCAACAGTATCATCAAAAGCAACAATTTCAGAATCATATGCACTTAAAGGAATATTGAAAGATTGAAGAATATTACGTACCTTAGTTGTCATTGGAGACTTATCAGCAGACTTTGACACAAAGCATCGACCCGTTATCTCTTCGTCCGAATCTTCCTCCAGCTTCGTTAAACAAATGTATATTGAACACACGATGTAAATATGATCTGGTTTCAGCTCTATTATGCTTTCAACTGTTACAGAGAGTATGCAGACAAGTTCATACAAAGACTCTTATCTAACTCTAAGTAATGTCCCTATTTATAGGAAATATGAAAGCACACAAAAAATTACAAGGACTAAAACAGTACACTTCGTTACATAAATGCCTTGTAAAATGAACTTATGACTTCGACATATTACAACAGGTCTTCGACCCTTACAAAATGCTTATACCGCTACATTCAACGACCTTGCGGTAATGTGTCCAGCTCTTGTAACCCCCGAATCTAAGAAGATTGAGCGATATATCTAGGGTCTAGCATCACAAATCAAAGGAATGGTGATCACATCGAAGCCTTCAACATATGACAGTACCAAGCGAATATGTGACAACCCGAAATTTCAATCTTGTACAAACCATTCAATCTAATCAAAGTTAGACTTTT
Organism: Lactuca virosa; assembly: GCF_052849685.1. NCBI lineage: Eukaryota > Viridiplantae > Streptophyta > Magnoliopsida > Asterales > Asteraceae > Lactuca > Lactuca virosa. The sequence continues at coordinate 477,259,633 of NC_136429.1, read as the reverse complement.
CCTACTAACTTTTAACGCTACCTAGAGTCTATTTGAGCATTCTGAGTTTAGTACATCAAGGGAATAAGTGAACGAAGGTGCCAATTGAAGTTGTAACCCATCAACAAAGCCATAAACCCTCAAAAGAGGAGTTTACGGCCAAAGGTCATGGGTTTACGGCCGTAAACACATGTTGGCCATAAACTCCCTACTATATATACGACCCTTAGTCATTTTTCAGCCACTCTTCACTTTTCCAATCCTAGAACTCGAATTCTCTCTCAAGGATCTTGAAGTTTTTGCTCCAAATCTTCAAAACGGTAAGTGAATCCTTCCATATTTGGGTTAATACATCTCTTCTCCTTGATTCACCCTTGATTTCATCCATGAAATCTCTTCTTTTGGGTAGATCTTCAAGTGTTCTTCATTTCACCAAGAACACCAAGAACACACATTAGTGTTTTTGGGCTCAAACCCCTCTCTAAAGCTTCTACTACGTAAGTACACTACCCTTAGCTTGTTATATACTAGAATCACTATTGAAACACCAAGAAATCATGTCCAGGAGGGTGTTTACGGCCAAGGCAATCTCCCTTGGCCGTAAACCCTAATATTGGGTGCATATGGACCCTAACTCCTTCCTAAGGCTTGGTCTTTAGTCTAGAACCCTTCCTAGAAACTTGTAGGACCTTAAACACACAAAATGAAACATGATGACATGAGTTTATGGCCGTAAACCCATTGGGTCGTAAACCCATGGGCCGTAAACTCATGGGCCTTACCATTTGGGCCGTAAACTCCAATGTGAGGCCCCACAACCCCTAGATGCAACCCTATGTACTACTAACACTTGAATCAAAGTGTTTTCCATGTCCTAGGGTGTCCTTACTTACTTAATTAGTTGTCTAAACACTAATTAGATACATATATGTGTCATTATATGTTAAATAGGATCCGTGTGTGTGCTTAAGTCTTCACTTGACACCTAGCATCCTATACCACCCGTTCATCCAAACCACTCACTCCATGTGAGTTCATACCCCTTAATCAACCTTTGAAATGATTTTAAATGCTTTTATGGGGGGGAATACAAGTTGAAACATTCTAGCCATTGCTTTAATCACATGTGAATAATGACTAGAACAAACAAAATGATTTTTTATTACTTCCAAATTGCTATCAAACTTATGAATTTCAAGCACTTCAAAACCCTTTATTAAACTGTTTTAGATGCTAAAACTGTTTTCCAACCTTTTTAAACTTACATTTTTGACAAACTCATATCTATACTAATATATTTATATAAGTAAGTTTTGAAGGACTTAGGACTGATAGCTCACCTTATTCATGTTCCTTGTTTGGTTGTGGACTTAGGGTATCCTGTTATTTGTCCGAATGTCGTTGAAATCTTAGTTATATATCGTATATATGTGTTGGATACAAAAGCCTTCACTTCAGTTCAAGTACCTTTGAGTAGTAGAGGCATACAAACAACATTGCTATTTAACTATAATAGGTATAGTTAAGGGATTACTACTCACTATAACTATTACAACGACCCAAACAAGAGTCAGTACATTCACGAGTCAGAACATACTATACATTATACAAGAGAACATACTATACACTATACAAGAGGATATACTATATACTAGTACAGAGAAAACATCACTACACTATGACATACTATACCAACATTTGAATACGATAATCAAAATGTGACATACTACTTCTCGATACGACACTTCATTGTGGTATCACTTTGTAACCAGAGTCTCCTTGAGGGAGAGCGGGCATTGTGTGTATAGATCTATACGGGACAGATACTCCCACACCCCGACTGCTAGCTACAGTCCCACCCGATAAGGCCAAGGGGTGACAAAATGTTACGTCACTACATATGACACCGGAGGGTCATCAGTTATTCAGCCGTCGATCAGCATGGTTACATACGAGTTCACATTCAAACCTTTAATTAACCAACTAAGAATTAAAGGCAAACAGACTCCCCGAGGTGTATTGTACATTTAATACTACCTGGAGTCCGCATCATTATCACTTTAGCCAGCAGTGTCACTGCTGGGGTAAAACATTATTTTCCCTTATTACATTTACTTTGTAATCATCTCGCATAAGTGAGGTCTTAAACTATATTTTCATAATGATAGTTTTATTGGGGAAAACTCTTGCATTTACAAAAGAACAAACATACAAATGGTCGGGTCTTGGTAGAAGACTACATTTCAGTAGAAAATATAGGATTTTCTAGGAAGTTCAAACATTTACAAACAGCTACGAATATTTACACTACGTTGTTACAAACATTTTTGTACAAGCAATGACACTAAATACTTCTGAACTCACCAATATTATGCTGATAAACTCTTTTCAAAATAACTTGTATTCTCATGTCATCAGTAGACAGGTACCGATGAAGCGTTTGAGAAGATGGAGCACACACAAGACTCATCTTTTAGTTTTGATCATTTATTTTGGTTTCTTACAAACTAAACAGAACACGCTTGTATTAAAATTATTCTATTAATGCAATGGATGTTGTTGCTTGTTTACTATTATGCTTTGTTGTGATACTGTACATGAAGTCCTCCACCCCAGAACGTTTCCGCCGTTTCGGTTTTGGGGTGTGACAGATTGGTATCAGAGCATTGTTTATAGTGAATCAAGTATATCAACGCATAAAAGATATACAAACTATAAACGCATCAGGATTAAAACACTCTGACCAAGAATTTATACTTTTAAATAATAAAATATTTAACTAAGTATACATACATCTATTCATACAGAGGTCAGTATCATACTAGGTCAGAACAAAAGTATTACGATTAATGAACAACACAATTAGGCTTAGAGATATATAGTCAAATCTAGGGGGATATAGCCTGATCAACTATACTTTCCGAGGAGTGACTAGCATGTGCCTAAGAATGATTGTGGTGTTGCAACAAGTCTAAAAAGTTACCAACACTACTACAACAGGAACATTAGAACAAAACATAAACCTAAAATACTATAAGAGTATTTTGGTGTTACTATAATTACTTATGTGCAAACTAAAAAGGATCTTCATTAGTACGTCTATTAACTATTATTTTCCCCATTCTCTCGTAGATAACATGGCTGGCTTCCATCTTCCCGGCAATCCGTATTATCCCAACCAAGGCAATGGTGGGTGGCTCGATGAGGAGCCAGAGGAGGACCATCCAATCCCTTTGGATGATCACCTCGCAGAAGGCTTTTCGGATGGCTCTGACTCCAAACTAGAGGTCAACAACCTACCCCAAGAAGGCCAAGTCCTGAATCACAACCCCCGTCCAGCATTTCGAGGTCCCACACCCTTGTGGGCAACAAACTTGAACCGGTGGAGTGATGAGCAGGGTCAGCCTTTACCTTTCAACGGAGACCGAAGCTTTTACAATGTAAGCGAGGGAGGCTCAGCTGACCGAGTCCTGCCCATCATGGTCCGTAGGATTGCTCGGAATGTCGAGCAAGGTCGTGCAGCCATCGACCGAGTGATGGAAGTGGACGCCAACTCTGGCGTTAATACGGTCCGTATTCGCCAACTTGAAGAGGCTATGGAAAGGACTAGGAGGACTAACAAGGCTCTGCAGCAACAACTAGCTGCATCCCGAGCCGAAGTCATGGAACTCCGAGTGTGTCAGAGGCCGCATGAGAGACATCTTCAGGAAGTTGTACGTCAACTGGCAGACCTGAGGGTTCGCCCGAGGGATACCCGTCGCCGGTAGAAGATGTCGACTCATCTTTTCTTTTGGGATAAGTAATAGCCATTCTTTTATGTGCTCTATGGAGCACTTGTCTGTAAAATATTCCTAACTTTTAAAGTACTCTAACTAAACTTCTAAGCTACCAACATTTTCCCTTATGGTTTGATGTAAGACCTACTGTTAGGTCATTTTCCCGGAACTCATTTTACATCATTAATACCAGTAATGTTGGCAGTTATCTAATCTATAGGAAAGTCTATACCTTTGTGTTTTCCGTAATCTATTGTGTTTTCAATTGATTCTTACTATTATCATCATCTCTATAAACTTCCAGTAAAAGATGCCACCCCGCAAGCGTCCGACCCGAGGCACACCTGTGAATCAAACTCCACCACCACCACCCCCTCCGCAGTTCGATGCGGTGATGTTTCAAGCAGCCGTGACCGCAGTTGTAACCACAGCCATGGCTCAGGTGAATTCTGGTGGTGCAAGTGGAGATGGAACGGGCACCAACTCTAGTCATGGTGAAATCCAACCACGTACACGGGAGTGTACCTATAAAGATTTCATCAGCTGCAAACCAACATACTTCAACGGAACCGGAGGGATCATTGCGTTGTCCCAATGGATCGAAAGAACCAAAGCAATCTTTGAGATGTGCTCTTGCCCCGAAGGAAGCAAGATAAAGTTCGTTGCTTGCACTTTCACCGAAGGGGCCTTGACATGGTGGAATGGCTATGTTAAATCACTCTCACTGGTAGCAGCTAAAGCCATGGGCTGGGAGACACTGAAGGATCTAATGGCGAAAGAGTACTGCCCGAGGGGCGAAATTCAGAAACTCGAGGAGGAACTGTGGAACCTTAAGATGAAGGGTTCAGACATAGTGGCTTATACGGCCCGATTCAGCGACCTGGCGACGCTATGACCCAACATGGTCCCCACTGAAAGCAAGAAAGTCGAAAGATACATCTGGGGTCTGGTACCACCGTATCGAGGGAACGTTCTAGCATCGCACCCTGCGACCTTTGATAGTGCCAAAGAATTGGCCCAAAGGCTTATGGATCACGAGGTTCCTTCTACTCCAACAACAACAACTACAACGACTGCCTCCACACCAACCAAAGCAGCCGACAACAAGAGAAAGAGTTGGGACCGAAAGAAGGGCAGATCAGCTCAACCCTCTTCCAAGAACCAACAGACTGTGGCTGTCCATGCTGCCACCACTCCTGTTGCTCCTGTACCAGCCAAACCATATGCAGGGACCCTACCCAAGTGCACCAAGTGCAATTTCCATCATAACGGCCCCTGCCAGGAAATGCACTGCACCAATTGCGACCGGAAGGGCCATACCGCCCGGTTTTGTAGAGCGCCACCAAAACCTAACACCCAGGTCCCGGGTGCAGGAGTAAGTCAGGCCTGTTACGGGTGTGGCGAGATGGGGCACCTCAAAAGAAACCGTCCGAAAGCTGGGAATGCGGGAGGAGCAGGAAGACTACTTGCTATGGGCCATAATGAAGCCATGGCAGACCCCACCGTAGTCATGGGTACGTTCCTTCTCGATAACTCATATGCTTGTATCCTATTTGATAGTGGGCAGAGAGGAGCTTCGTAAACCAAAAATTTAAACACTTACTTAATCCAGCACCGCAAGCACTAAAAGAACCCTTCGTCGTAGAAATGGCCAACGGAAAGACAGAGAGTTCTAACGAGATTTACATAGGTTGCACCCTCACGCTAGATAATCATTCATTTCCAATCGACCTCATACCAGTAGCAATAAAGAGTTTCGATGTCATTGTGGGCATGGACTGTTGAGTCTCCATCATACCGATATTTTGTGCTTCGAGAAGGCAGTCCGCCTAAACCTACCAAATAACGAAACTCTGTTGATCTACGGAGACAAACCCAGTACGAGCCTTCGTATCATCTCAAGTATTCAAGCCCAGAAGTACTTACGTAAGGAGTATCGTGCATTCCTTGCACACGTAGTCGATGCGAACCAGAATACCAAAGACCTAAAAGACCTCCCCGTAGTACGCGATTTTCCTGACATCTTTCCGGAAGAACTCCCAGGGTTACCCCCGCAACGTCAAGTCGAGTTCCGAATCGACTTAGTGCCAGGAGCTACCCCCTAAGCCAAATCGCCCTATCGTCTAGCACCGGCAGAGATGCAAGAACCGTCAGGTCAACTTAACGAACTCCTCAGCAAGGGCTTTATAAGACCAAGCTTCTCACCCTGGGGAGCCCCGGTCTTGTTCGTCAAGAAGAAAGACGGATCGTTCCGTATGTGCATCGACTATAGGGAACTCAACAAGCTTACAATCAAGAATCGTTACCCTCTACCTCGTATAGACGATTTGTTCGACCAGCTGCAAGGGGCGAGCTACTTTTCTAAGATTGATCTAAGATCCAGGTATCACCAGTTACGAGTGCTTGAGGAGGATGTTCCGAAGACAGCCTTCTGAACTCGTTACAGACACTACGAGTTCGTAGTGATGCCATTCGGATTGACCAATGCCCCCGCAGTGTTCATGGACTTGATGAATAGAGTATTCCGTCCTTACTTAGATCAGTTCGTCATTGTCTTCATCGATGATATACTTATCTACTCTCGAAGCAAGGAGGAGCATAGTGATCATCTGCGACAAGTCCTAGGAACCTTACGATCAAAGAAACTCTATGCGAAGTTCTCTAAATGCGAATTTTGGATCCGAATAGTCGAATTCTTAGGACACGTGGTTAGCGAAGAAGGAATCCACGTGGACCCATCCAAAATTAAAGCTATTGAGAACTGGTCAGCACCGAAGACGCCTACAGAAATTTGTCAATTTCTAGGCCTCGCTGGCTACTATCGCAGGTTCATACAGAACTTCTCTCGAATTGCTAAACCCCTTAGGACATTGACCCAGAAAGGCGTGGCCTTTGACTGGGAAGAGAAGCAGGAGAAAGCGTTCCAAACACTAAAACAAGCCTTATGCACCGCACCGATACTGTCCCTCCCCGAAGGGACAGAAGACTTCGTGGTCTATTGCGATGCGTCAAATCAAGGGCTCGAATGTGTTCTGATGCAACGAGGTAAAGTCATCGCCTATGCCTCGAGACAGCTGAAGACACACGAGGTCAACTACACCACTCATGACCTCGAATTAGGAGCAGTTGTGTTTGGTCTGAAGATCTGGAGACACTACCTGTATGGTACGAAAAGCACTATCTTTACAGATCACAAAAGCCTACAACACATATTCAACCAGAAGGAGCTCAATATGAGACAACGACGGTGGGTCGAACTACTCAATGACTACGAATGCGAAATTCGTTATCATCCGGGTAAAGCCGACGTTGTAGCAGACGCCCTAAGTTGGAAAGAATATTCTGGTCGAAGAGTCAAGTCATTAACTATGACTATCCATTCGCATCTATCCGCACAAATTAAGGAGGCTCAGTTCGAAGCCTTGAAACCTGAAAACATAGCGGGAGAATCCCTGCGAGGAATAGATAAGAACTTGGAAGTCAAGGGTGGCGGAGCTTTATACCTCATGGACCGGATCTGGACACCGAGACACGGTGGTTTCAGAGACTTGGTCATGACCAAAGCGCACAACACTTATTATTCCGTCCACCCAGGTTCAGATAAGATGTATCTGGATCTTAAGAAGTTATACTAGTGGACTAACATGAAAGCGGAGATTGCTACCTTCGTAAGTAAATGCCTTACTTGCGCCAAGGTCAAAGTCGAATACCAGAAACCATCAGGTCTACTTCAGCAACCGGAGATACCTGAACGGGTGGACTTGATACCATTTGGGTTATCGTGGACAGATTAACCAAGTCCGCACACTTCCTGCCTATCAAAGAGACTAACAAGATGGAGAAGCTCACAAGAACATACATTTGGGAGATAGTACAACTGCATGGTGTTCCTATATCCATTATCTCTGACAGAGATAGTAGGTTCGCTTCGAGGTTCTGCCAGGCGCTACAAAGCTCCTTAGGAACGTGGCTGGACATGAGTACAGCCTACCATCCACAGACCTACGGACAAAGTGAGAGAACTATCTAAACCTTAGAAGATATGTTTCAAGCCTGTGTGATCGACTTTGGAAAGGCGTGGGATACTCATTTACCCCTCGTCGAATTTTCCTACAATAACAGTTATCACACTAGCATAAAGGCTGCTCCATTTGAAGCCCTCTATAACCGAAAGTGCAGATCCCCTCTGTGCTGGGCTAAGCTGGGTGACAAACAGTTAGCTAAAGGACGAGTTCCTGACAGCACTCTCACATGTCCGGAGATCATTCGGGAAACGACAGAGAAGATCGTTCAGATTCGTGAACGATTGAAAGCCTCTAGAGACCGACAGAAGAGCTACGCAGACAAACGAAGGAAACCTTTGGAATTACAGGTGGGAGACCGAGTCCTTTTGAAAGTCTCACCCTGGAAGGGCTTGATACGCTTCGAAAAGCGTGGAAAGCTAAATCCAAGATACATAGGGCCTTTCGAGATTCTCGCTAGAAGCGGACCTGTAGCATACAAACTCAATCTACCCCACGACCTTAGTAACGTACATCCTACCTTCCACGTATCGAACTTGAAAAAGTGCCTATCCGATGAGACTCTTGTAATCCCACTCGACGAGATCGAGATCAACGAGAGCCTCAACTTCGTGGAATAACCAGTAGAGATCATGGACCGAGAGGTCAAACGAACGAAACAAAGCTGTATCCCGATCGTGAAGGTTCGTTGGAACGCCAAGCGAGGACCGGAATTCACTTGGGAGCCTGAGGATCAGATGAAACTTAAATATCCTCATCTTTTTACTTAGTTATTTGTAATAACTTAGTCGCTTGAACTCAAATTTCGGGACAAAATTCCCTCTAACGGGGGGACGATGTGACAACCCGAAATTTCAATCTTGTACAAACCATTCAATCCAATCAAAGTTAGACATTTCCTACTAACTTTTAGCGCTACCTAGAGTCTATTTGAGCATTCTGAGTTTAGTACATCAAGGGAATAAGTGAACGAAGGTGCCAATTGAAGTTGTAACCCATCAACCAAGCCATAAACCCTCAAAAGAGGAGTTTACGGCCAAGGGTCATGGGTTTACGGCCGTAAACACATGTTGGCCGTAAACTCCCTACTATATATACGACCCTTAGTCATTTTTCAGCCACTCTTCACTTTTCCAAGCCTAGAACTCGATATCTCTCTCAAGGATCTTGAAGTTTTTGCTCCAAATCTTCAAAACGGTAAGTGAGTCCTTCCATACTTGGGTTAATACATCTCCTCTCCTTGATTCACCCTTGATTTCATCCATGAAATCTCTTTTTTTGGGTAGATCTTCAAGTGTTCTTCATTTCACCAAAAACACCAAGAACACACACTAGTGTTTTTGGGCTCTAACCCCTCTCTCAAGCTTCTACTACGTAAGTACACTACCCTTAGCTTGTTATATACTAGAATCACACTTTAAACACCAAGAAATCATGTCCAGGAGGGTGTTTACGGCCAAGGCAATCTCCCTTGGCCGTAAACCCTAATATTGGGTGCATATGGACCCTAACTCCTTCCTAAGGCTTGGTCTTTAGTCTAGAACCCTTCCTGGAAACTTGTAGGACCTTAAACACACAAAATGAAACCTGATGACATGATTTTATGGCCGTAAACCCATTGGGCCGTAAACCCATGGGCCGTAAACTCATGGGCCTTACCATTTGGGCCGTAAACTCCAATGTGAGGCCCCACAACCCCTAGATGCAACCCTACGTACTTCTAACACTTGAATGAAAGTGTTTTCCATGTCCTAGGGTGTCCTTACTTACTTTATTAGTTGTCTAAACACTAATTAGATACATATATGTGTCATCCTATACCACCCGTTCATCCAAACCACTCACTGCAGGTGATTTCATACCCCTTAATCAACCTTTGAAATGATCTTAAATGCTTTTATGGGGGGGGGGAATACAAGTTGAAACATTGTAGCCATTGTTTTAATCACATGTGATTAATGACTAGAACAAACAGAAAGATTTTCTATTACTTTCAAATTGCTATCAAACTTATGGATTTCAAGCACTTCAAAAACTTTTATTAAACAGTTTTAGATGCTAAAACTGTTTTCTAAACTTTTTAAACTTACATTATTGACAAACTCATATCTATACTAATATATTAATATAAGTAAGTTTTGAAGGACCGAGGACTGATAGCTCACCTTATTCCTGTTCCTTGTTTGGTTGTGGACTTAGGGTATCCTGTTATTTGTCCGAATGTCGTTGAAATCTTAGTTATATATCGTATATATGTGTTGGATACAAAAGACTTCACTTCAATTCAAGTACCTTTGAGTAGCAGAGGCATACAAACAACATTATTATTTAACTATAATAGGTATAGTTAAGGGATTACTACTCACTATAACTATTACAACGACCCAAACAAGAGTCAGTACATTCACGAGTCAGAACATACTATACATTATACAAGAGAACATACTATACACTATACAAGAGGATATACTATATACTAGTACAGAGAAAACATCACTACACTATGACATACTATACCAACATTTGAATACGATAATCAGAATGTGACATGCTACTTCTCGATACGACACTTCATTGTGGTATCACTTTGTAACCAGAGTCTCCTGGAGGAAGAGTGGGCATTGTGTGTATAGATCTATACGGGACAGACACTCCCACACCCCGACTGCTGGCTACAGTCCATAAGGCCAAGAGGTGACAGGATGTTACCTCACTACATATGACACCAGAGGGTCATCAGTTATTCAGCCGTCGATCAGTATGGTTACATACGAGTTCACATTCAAAACTTTAATTAACCAACTAAGAATTAAAGGCAAACAGACTCCCCGAGGTGTATTGTACATTTAATACTACATGGAGTCCGCATCGTTATCACTTTAGCCAACAGTGTCACTGTTGGGGTAAAATATTATTTTCCCCTATTACATTTACTTTGTAATCATCTCGCATAAGTGAGGTCTTAAACTATATTTTCATAATGATAGTTTTATTGGGGAAAACTCTTGCATTTACAAAAGAACAAACATACAAATGGTCGGGTCTTGGTAGAAGACTACATTTCAGTAGAAAAGATAGGATTTTCTAGGAAGTTCAAACATTTACAAACAGCTATAAATATTTACACTATGTTGTTACAAACATTTTTGTACAAGAAATGACACTAAATACTTATGAACTCACCAGCGTTATGCTGATAAACTCTTTTCAAAATAACTTGTATTCTCAGGTCATCAGTAGACAGCTACCGATGAAGCTTTTGAGAAGATGGAGCGTTATGCTGATCTTTTATTTTTGATCATTCATTTTGGTGTCTTACAAGCTAAACAGAACACGCTTGTATTAAAATTATTCTATTAATGCAATGGATGTTGTTGCTTGTTTACTATTATGCTTTGTTGTGATACTATACATGAAGTCCTCCACCCAGAACGTTTCCGCCGTTCCGGTTTTGGGGTGTGATAGAATAGCTCATCAACTAACCAACACAGAAATCCAAGTGGGATTTATAGCTGTGTCTCCCGAATCTGGAACGAACAAGCGCAAATTTAATGGGAAGAATCCCAGATAATCATCTGAGGAGAGACAAGATGTGGCAACTAATTATACAGCCACAACAACAATACCAAAAAACCAAGGAAGTATGTTGGAACATTCCCATGGTTCTCTCAGTGCAACCGTCATCACCTAGGTAACTGTTCATGGTGCAGTCAATGTAACCATCAACACGCATGTGACTGTTATATTTTCATGAAGTGCAAAAAGAGGGGACACATTGCGAGTAACTGCAGGTGCACAACACCTATAACAGAAAATGAAGGAACAAACACTGGAACAGGCTATGATGGAGGAAGAACGTGTTTTGAGTGTGGTGAAATTGGACATATCAAGAAGGAATGTCCAAAGTTAAGGAGGCAAGGAAGTTAGGCTGTGGTAGGACATTGGTAATAGGAAGCAGGGAAGCTATCCAGGACCCTTCGGTGGTATCTGGTATAAAATAAATTTCGGGACGAAATTACTTTAAACCGGGGAAGAATGTAACACTAGTCAAAATAGGTCAATAACAATCACATGTGATTATACCAATCATGTAATGTGATCTTGTTAAACTAGTAATGTGATAAACCTACTATGTAGTTCCTGATAAATTCTAATACAAATATGAACTTTCATACATATTTTATGATACAAATCAAAGTATACGTCCATACGATTCCAAAAATATAGACAACGTCGAAATCTGGCTTCGCGTGAAGAAGTTATGATAAAATCTAACACTATAAAATCTCTATAACAAGAGAATTTAAAATAGGCTTAAAATTAGCTATTGGAATCTAATATAGAGTTGTAGTACTCGGAATTACCTATGCGTGGATATAAAGAACGTCAAAAACGGAGTGTGCCTGCAAAAGTTACGACCTTCCGAAGTTACAGCTGTCTTAGAGCATGACACGTGTCAGAAACCTTAATCTGACTGGACTCACGATGTGAGCATAACAAATCATGACGTGAGGAGTCAAAGCGCCACATTTTGAAGCTAGAAGTCTACAGAACGATAACCCAAAAGCTCACGACGTGAGCAAGGTTTTCTCACGACGTGAGGACGCTGCAGGACACTATTCGAGGCTAGAAAACACGTGTTAAAGCTACAGGATGACTCTTGCCATAGTTCACGATGTGAATCTATCATTCTCACGTCGTTAGGGCCAAAAATCATCCTACAAATAGAGGCTTCGACCTCAGCCATTCCTCACACCTAATCTCTTCTTTCTCTCTCGTTTTTGGAGGCAATTTTGCATCTCGAGCCCGACGATCTCGAACCGCTGACTGTTTCTAGTTAGATTACATAAAATCATGATCCTAGGGTGTGACAACCCAAAACTTTTTCCATTATCCTTACTCAATTTCCGTTAATCAAATTCGGGCTTTTATTTAATTCCGTCAAAATTTGATAGTTTGGGAACGACTTTGCGTTTAAATAAATCAATTCAGATTTATTTCCGTTCACGTTAGTATTATTTTTGGACTAACGAAATATTCTAAACTCAGTACATCAAAGGAATTGGTATTAGGATGAATTTGTTGAAGTTCTAGACACTAAGCAAACCGAAAACCTCCTCAAAAAGGAGTTTTCGGTCAAGACCTTAGAGTTTTCGGTCAAGGAGACCGAAAGCCCCACCTTATATATATATATATATATATATATATATATATATATATATATATATATATATATATATATATATATTTCAAGATCATTTGGATCATTCTTTCCCTTTTTACAAGTCTAGAACTCGAAAACTCTCTCAAGTAGCATCAAGTTCTTCACTTTGATCTTCAAATTCTCGAAAAATGTAAGTGTTCTTTCCCCTTGATTTGTTATTAGATCTTCCTAACTAGTAACACCCTTCGAGTTCATCCCTTAACTTCATTTTCTGGGTTTAATCTTCAAGAACACCAAGAACACCAAGAACACACACTAGTGTGTGTTTGGCCGAAATCACCCTTCCTTGCTTCCATATCGTAAGTATTACTTTCTGCACTTATTATCTAGTTGAAACTCTTGTTTAAGGCCTTGAAATCGTCATTTTCCAAGAACAAAAAGAGTTTTCGGTATAGTGCATCTTCTTAAACCAAAAACCCTAAAGAAAGGTGCCTTTAAGACCTGAAAACTCACTTAAGGCTTTGGATAAAACTTAGAACCCCTATGCATGTTTGAAAGACCTTGAAAAACACCACATGCACCAAGTATTTTGAATTTTCGGTCTTAACCTCTTCGGACCGAGAACCTCCTCGGACCGAAAACCATTTGGACCGAGAACCACTTGGACTGAAAGCTCCATTTGGTAACCATACACTCCTTTTATGCAATCATTTGTGATTGTAACACGTCCATATAAGTGTTTCCTAGACTATAAGGGTCCCAACAAGCATTTGCAAGTCTTTAGGGTGGTTTCCCGTCATGTTTAGTCATGAAACACCCTAAATCTAACACATATATGTGTTATCACATGTTAATAGGATCCACTTGCGTACGAAACATCGGTTGACACTAAGCATTCGTAACCGATCATACACCCAGATCCTACGTCAAACTGTGCTCAAGTTACCCCTACGCTTTTTCGAGTTTTTCATGTTTTCAGGGGGGAATACAAGCAAAAGTACAAAGAAACTTGTGCTCAAGTTATCTCTTTTTGCATAGAATGATTATATGTTCAGTATGCTTTTATCTTAGAAAACCGTTTTACCAATCGATTAAGAAATCAACTCGTAGAAACAGTTTTCAAATCTAAAGCAAGAAACTTGTGAATCTTTTCATAAAATGCGATATTTTGTAAAAGGATTCATATAAAACACAAACCGGATTTTCGATACTATTACTTGTAAATTTGTTGTTTTAGGATTAGAGACACATCCTTGGTAACACTCCATCGGATGCGTGAGTGTAAGACTAGCCCTTATAACCAGAATCGCTTGTAGGGAGAGCGTGACTATTGTGTATAGATCTATAAGGGACTGACTATCCCGCACCTCGGAGTGTATACTATCGCGCACCTCGCTGCTAGCTACAGTGGGACCGCCAGGTCTACGGGTGACAAAGTCATAAAAGATACTGGCCCCTTTTTGTGCCATATCCAGTTTAATGTATGGTTATAAAACTCGCAACCTAGATAACAGAGATTTACTTTTGTAATAGTGAAACAAGTGAACTAACCTCAAAGTAATAACCGATTTGATTACTAGAGGGTATTAGTAATACCCTTAGGATCTAGTTCACTACCTACTTATTTATTAGTTTTATTTATGTAATAAGGCTAATACATCTCACAGAGAGTAAACAGGGTTTTTCAAAGAAACTACATCTATCGATACAAGTATGGTAGATACTTGTACACCTCACTTCAAAATCGATAACCGACTATCAACATTTAAGGAAAATATAGGATTTTCCTGGGATAACTTAACCTTTCATAATCAGGCTGTTTAACATATAACAAATGGATAATCAAACCTCTTTCATAAGAAAATATAGGACTTTCTTGGGAAACACTTTTCAAAGGACCAAAGAAACATTTCTTTCACCAGAATTAAACGCTTATGAACTCACCAGCTTTATGCTGATATTTTAAAACTGCTTGTATTCTCAGGGCATCAATAGACAGGTACTCTTGCCAACTTTTGGAGAAGACGGAACATTCTGAAGTCACGTCTTTTACTTTTGTTATACTGTTATATATAAACCATGTATTAAACAATGTAAACCTTTTTCATGTATGTATTCAATGTCTGGTTGTGTTTACTATGCTTACTATGATACAACTGTTGTGATACTACACATGACGTCCTCCGCCCCGTAACGTTTCCGCCATCGGTTTCGGGGTGTGACATAGGGTGAGTTTCACGGTCCCACTTTCTAATATTTTTGGGGGAAAACGCATGCTAAATATTATATATATGATAGTATATTAGTATCAACGTAGATAATTATGTTAACCGGGATATAGTTGTTCTAAATATAATATTTTGAATATATACAAATATTATCAACATCTTAGCCTGTTCTTGTATTAATGTAGATCTGGAGTTATACATAGGATTCTATATATATGTTGTGTGCGATATAGTTCTGAAGTTATATTCGGGAGTTCTATATGTTAAAAAGTATGTTGCTATTATTGGTTTTATGTCAAGATAAAACCTGATATGTTATATGCTATTATTGTTGGTTTTATGTCAAGATAAAACTTGATATGTTATATACTATTGTTGGTTTTATGTCAAGATAAATCCTGGTTTTACTTCAAGTTATAGCTATTATGCTGCCTAAATGTTATGAAATTAGGAGTAATGTTTAAAAGCATAGTGTAGTAACTTAGGGTTTTAGACACGAAAATGTTTCTGTTATTAGAACTACAAAACGCCATCAAAGTTTACATGAGCTATTGTATTTATCAACTAATATTGGGAATCTTAGTGGAAATCCTCTGACCTGTAACCGTTTATCCCGTGTGAGCGAGGAAGTTGTATATGGATCTATACGGGTTGACAACCCCACCCATGGTTACTAGCTCCAACCCAACGGTATTCGGATGACGAACTTGCCTAATTTACTACCTTCCGAAGTCGATGAAGTGTGCGGAAACTAACGTAATGTGTGATCCTTGTACTACCGCAAGGTGTGATCCTTGTACTACCGCAAGGTGTGATCCTTGTAACTACCACAATGTGTGATCCTTGTAACTACCACAAGGTGTGATCCTTGTAATAATAATAAGAGTTATAAAACTAAATCATACACTCGCAGCTACAGACTCACGGTAGCACAACTTTAGAAGCATTATACTTTGTCGATATACAAGTATGAATGTTAAGTATAATTTGTCAAAGACTTATACTCTAAGTATAAGAATATAGTAGATATATTAGTTGTATATTAAGTGGACGACTATACCTATTCTACTTACTCGTATAGAATTAAAATAGATTTATACGTAGGGGTTTTACTCGTATAGAATTGAAATAGATTTATACGTAGCGGTTTTACTTGTATATAATTGAAATAAGATTTATATGTAGCAACCTTAGTTTGTATGGGATAACAAACATTTGTATGAGACTTATAGGTATACTACTTATTTGGTAAGTAAACCATTATACCTAGGATATATATATACTAAATGTTGGAGAGTCAAAACGATACTTTCAAAACTATACTTTTGAATTGAGAAAAAGTACTATTTCTACTTAGAGTCAAAACCTGTGAACTCACCAACTTTATGTTGAGGTATTTTAAATTGCATGTGTTTTTAGGAAGTTGATAACTATGATACGAGAAATGACGTTACACCGCCCGATGTTTCCACCGACGGCCGGGGTGTGACAGATTGGTATCAGAGCTATTAACTATAGTGAATTAGTACTTTCTTAGGAAAGCACGACTATAGTTTAGGGCTTCCTCTGTTAGGTTTAGGTATATGCCTTAGCCTACAAATATAAAGTATTATTAATTATACTAGTAAAGGACTACTTACGGGAGCGATGATAGGATAGACATGTCGCTTGGGTTGCTGGATTTCAGAACGGCTATATGATAAAATGATCCTGCCCTCCGACTGTCCTCACTAGCCGGTGCCTTATCAGCTAGCCCTGAAGTAACGAACAATAATTAATAGAGCATGAATATAACAAATATAGAGTCATATATGAAGACTCAGACCCACGATGATAATACACCTAAATACCCGTAATGTTTTTTATCTCAAGGATTTAGATCAGATATTCTAGTTAAAGTTCATATGTGCAAAGATCTTATCACAACTAGGTGTAGGTGTACAACTACATTTTATTATGATCGGATCATATGAACTATTTAAATTGGGAGTAATATTTGATAGACTAAACACTTGGTGATCCAAAATGTATAGGAACTAAACAAAATGCCTAGAAGAAGTAGTGCTCGTCTAAACCTCAACCAACGACCAGAACCACAACAACAACAACCGCAACCACCACCAGAAACAAAACCTCTAATAAGTTCAGCAGAACTTGAAGAAATCAAAGCTCATAGAATCAATGCAGCTCTAGCTAATCTCACAAGAGGAGGAGTTAGAAATGAAGGCAATCTAGGGACCGCCATAATGTCTACTGTGACAACCGTCAAAATTCGAGTCGGTTCTAGATTTGACTAAAATTAGTTGCACGTATAGGCACGACACATACTAGACTTAGTAACTAGAAGCTAATTTATAACCTACTAGAAACTTGGAAACAAGTAGAATCGAATGATAGTGTACTTAGATTTCACATGGTTATGTGAATTCTACAACTACTTAACTTTAATGACTATCCACATTCGGGTCATTCCTTGACTTGAACACCATTTCATGAATCATATACACCCATCTTGCACTTGACCTAGTAGTAGAAATTAGGTCATAATCTCATAGAAACTTGAGTCAAAGTTGAAAACTAGGACTAGTATACTTGATTTCCTCAATTTCGCTTGAATCTCGAAACCACTACATAGAATGCCAATAAGCCGATAAAATAAGTTACAAACATTATTATAACTATAAAAGATTTATAATACCATAAGATAAATTTAAGTCTCAAAGATTCTATTGATTTTGATATCCAAAGATTTATAAACTCTCAAAAACCCTAAATGCCCTAAAAACCTAAATTTATGAAATTTAACCTTAAAATTTCTATAAACATAGTTATGAACCTCATAATATGATCTTATAATAACTAAAATTATAAAAATACATTCAAGGAAAATAAAATTTAACTCATTAACATTTACCCTTAATTTATAAATCAAAAATCAAGGTTTTATGAATAAAAACTTGATTTTAGTGCACATTTTATATAAAAATTGAGATATTTTATAAAAGAACTTAAATTTTATAAAAGAAAATGAATGAGAAAGGGGTATTATACAAAAAAATTCGGATCCCTCTCTCCCCATATCTCTCTCTCACACTCTCATTCTCCAACATACACGCATCTCTCTTCTTTCTCTCTATAGAAAACTCTCTCTACCTTCTCTCTAATTTTTTTCTCCAAACACCACAACCACAGCCTCTTAACCACGAAATTATGGAGATTCATAAGGGGTTTTCAAGCCACAAATAAATTTAAGGTAAAGAACATACATCTCTTGAAGATCCACAACAATGATTTAAGCCATGCATGTGCATTTTACTTCAAAAACCGACTTTTACTTCTTCATCTTCTTCAAACTTGTTTTCGTTATGTTAAAATGGTTTTTAGAAAATCATAGATGTGTTCTAACACCATGCATGTATGATAAACAAGGTTGCGTGTTCATGATCTTAGTGCAAAAATCAATTTTAAGGACTAAAACATCAAACTCAAGTTAAGAGTTTTTGAGAAACAAAATTTTGTTCATAAATGCATGTATACATTTTGATAAGTTTTAATCTTTTGATCTCTGGAAACATGACTAAAATATGAGTTTATCATGATATATTTAAAATATTTCAAAAGATTTACTCAAGGAAATGATGAAAATTCACTTTTCTAACCAATCATCATGCATGCAATGTGCCAGATTTCTTTACCTGATTTTAAACTGCCATATCTCACTCATTTCTTAACCAAAATTCGTGATTATTTTTCTGAAATATAATATTTTGAGCTAGCTTTCAAACCCATCTGACCTCACTGGAAAATTCCAATATTTCGATTTTTACCAATTTTTACAAAACTGTTGCTCAAACAGCACTTTCCTTATGAATATTTGTTTTGTGTTGCATGTTCAAAGGACTTATTCATCACTAAAAATCATTCAAAAATTATTTTGAACTCTTAATATCATGTATTAATAGGTACAAAAAGATCTTGATTCAAAAGTCTTTGTAACATGTTGCAAAAATTCTCAAAGTAACATCAATAATCTTTACATTAATCACAAGAACCAAGTTTTCTACATAATTTATTGAGCCTTTAGGCATGGTTTTCAACATCAAAAATAAGAAAACAATTTTTCATTGTTATTAAATTGTATGAAGTTGCATTCTGAAAATTTTCAGCTTAATATATATTTTCTTTATTTTTATATGAAAATAATAAGAAAATAGAGTGTTAAATCATATAAAATACTTACACTAGTAAATAAATTCTGGAAAAATTCTTGGATGGTTCTTTAAGTTAATAAACGTCTCCCTTGAAGTTTCAATGACTTTTGTTACTATTTAATATGGTTTTGAATTTTCTTTTTGTTTAGCTCTAATAAATCATAAAACCACATTAGGGAATATAAAAAGAGTGTCTAATAATTTTCGCAGTTTCTACCCTCTGTGGAAGACTTAGGAAAATATTTTGGGAATTTTTCAAAATGTATATCTATTTTTCATGATTTGCTTTGTGTTTATAATGGACTAAAAACAGGAAATATAGTTTTGCTAATCCAAAACTGATGAAAATTTACCAGAACGCCTTATAATATGTTAGCATGCTACATAAAAATTTTGATAATTTTTCTCTTCTGTATGCTATTTTTCATCTATTTTCCCAATATTAAATACACTTAAATCCATTTTTATTAGAATAAATGCACAAAAATCATAAAATTGGGTTAAACAGTTTAGAAATTCATTTTTATATTTTTCCCAGCTTAATAATGTTTAATAACAGTAATAGAAAAAGTTTGGGTAATTTTGGAAACTGTTTTCTATTTCTTTCAATTTTTATTAGAATAAATGCTCAAAAATCATAAAATTGGGTTAAATAGTTTGGAAATCCATTTTTCTATTTTTCCCAGCTTAGGTATGTCTAATGGCAGTATTATAAAAAGTTTGGGAATTTTTATCATCTGGATCTTATTTTTCACGAATTTATATTGTTATGAAGGCTTAAAAATTGGGAAAAATAGTTAATCACATCAAAAAATCAAGGAAAAATTTCTAGAAGACTTCTACTGTGTTTAGAATGAAAATGCACAGTTTGAGAATTTTTGGAAATTGTTTGATAATATTTTGGCTTTTTAAGAGCTTAAAACACATTTAAATGTGTTGAAATACCCTCAATTAGTATTACAAAAATCTGGAAATTAATATCCAAAATTGTCTTAATCACATGAGCTATAAAATTTCACCATTTCAGAAAAATGTTTGTAACTTATAAATATTAAATTTTGACACAATATTGGCATAATTCTATTGTAGTAGTAAGTATACTAGTGTTAGATTTCGATTAGAGACTCACTAGCGAATACCATTATTGTAGGAATCGGTAGTGGTACACGTGGAACGTAGTTCAAGGCATCATTTGCATCATCTCAATGCATTGTGAGTATTCACCACTCCCCTATTTTCAGTTTTTATGTTTTGGGGTGGAAAAGCATGTCTTAATCTATTTATGTTCATTGTATTTATTTTGACTCATATGAAACTTGGTTGCTATACTTTGTATGTATGTGTATGTTTCTTTAATTCATGAGGCCTTATCGCGTTTAAGTCCCTGTAATCAATTCACACAACTCATTAACTCATTTGAGCCTATGGTTATTATGGATAGCGCTATTAGGAGGTAGATAACTCCTCACTCGCACGATTCGCTTGAGTGCATTTTACCATATTTCCCTATGTTAGCGATAGACATAGAAGAGGGCACCCTCGGTCATTAGGCTTGGGTTGTGAACTCATGGTATAATCATTATGCACATACGAACCTTGTATCTCGTTTTACCAACAAACTATATTTCCCATGAGAATATGAACGTTGCATCTCATTTGGGCAACATACTTTATCTCTAATGATGACAACGAACTTTGTTTATGTAAACTTATTTACTCATTTGCAATATATTTCTATTTATGAAAACTTTATTTCCCATGAGAATATGAACGTTGCATCTCATTTGGGCAACATACTTGATCTCTCATGATGACAACGAACTTTGTTTATGTAAACTTATTTACTCATTTGAAATATATTTCTATTTATGGAAACTTTATTTCCCATGAGAATATGAACGTTGCATCTCATTTGGGCAACATACTTTATCTCTCATGATGACAATGAACTTTGTTTATATAAACTTATTTACTCATTTTAACAATATACCTTATTTATGGAAACTTCTATTAAAACTTTGATTACGATTCATGAAACCAATATTATTTTTAACCTGTGAGTATAGTTGACGCTCGTTTTACATGCTTTTTCAGGAATCATCGAGTAAGTGGCACTTAGGGATACATTACTTTTAGGAGCATTCGCAT
The DNA here is from genome assembly GCF_052849685.1 of Lactuca virosa. NCBI lineage: Eukaryota > Viridiplantae > Streptophyta > Magnoliopsida > Asterales > Asteraceae > Lactuca > Lactuca virosa. The sequence continues at coordinate 477,238,105 of NC_136429.1, read as the reverse complement.
GTGTTGTATTTCAGTTTACATTATAATTTCTTTTAAAAATTTGTTCAAAGCCATTGTAAATTTGTAATGATTTTTAAACTATGGTTGGTGTTTTCTTTTAACTTTTGCTATGAAACCCTTTATACTGCCACACCTCGTGTTTCCGCTTTAGCGGGGTGTGACAGAAATGGTATCAGAGCCGAAGGTTATAGAGAATACCGGTTTTCCTTTGGAGAACCACAACTATAGCCAAAAAAAATTTCTAAACGTTTTTAAAATATAGAACATACTACTGGTATAACTAATTTGAGTACGCATTATTGGACTTTAATTAAGTATAGCCTGGCCAACTATGCTTAATTAAGGAAGGTTAATGTGAGGCTGGAAACGGTTATACTAGAATTATGTTCCAAACAATTTTCAACTTAAACTTTTTAAAAACAAAATTTTTCGGTGTGCGTACGGGCATTGCATATTATAGGCATTCATCTAGATACACTTAGAAACTAAGTGCACTTTTATAACAATGCCTTTATTTAGAAATATTCTTACCCCTAATCAAGTGCTAGGTTAACCACTTAGGTTATATCACTAGTCACTCTAGGAGCAATGCACTTAGTACTGAGAATGAGTATTCCTCGGTAGCTGTTGACTTTAGATGTAAGGTTAGTAGTTAGATATACACAAGTAATAATCTTAAGTCGAAACCTATTCTAATTATTCCTCAATACCTCTTCATCGTCTTCGTACTAGAGTTACAACTAGGAAAGCGTTCCGATACCGACACGGATGAAAATTGGAGCATCGCGTAAGGAGGTTTAACCCATACGTGAGACCTTATTACTGCGTTACGACTTAGCTCTAGGTTGTTTTCACCTTGAGCTTAAAACTTAACATAGGATGTCCCTTTGACCTCTATAAAAGGTCATAAACTACATTGACACCGTAAAACGTTTTTCAAACAATTTTCATAAATAATTTTTTTCTTATCCTTTATCTTGAGGAAAAGACATCAGTACTCGCCTTATACTTGCCTTATACTCGCCTTAGTATTTAGGTACGATCATCTACACTAATCTACCTATTCCTTACTTCTTAATCTTCCATCGAAAAGTTATTTGGTTTCATCGGTTTTTTTTATCATCGATAAAATATTTTATAACCACTTCATACAACTTACTAGACCTTTCCTAACAATGTAAGCCATATTCTCGCTAAAAATCTTTTGACAACTTGCTTTAACTTAACACTTTTCTTCAAAACTCAATTTAAGCAATATTGGTTTTAATCCTGCTATTTCAATTTCATTTCAAATCCATTTCAATGGATAGATGTGCTTTTAAGGGCATATAAACCATTTTAAACCTTGCTTACCAATTTGACACGTTTTCGAAAAACTTAGAAACATTTTCTTTTATAAAAGTGTTTAAATTCTATTCTATAAAACTTAGACATATGACATTGAAGTTCATATTACGTGTAAAAGCTTCATCGGATCTTTCAAACCACTTTTGTTTTGACTCTTTTGACCACTTTCTTATTTAGGCATTGTACCTTACTTAAATGTGTTTTCTTGAATCCCAACATGATATTTTCACAACTTTCTACTTCACACATGTTTCTAAGATATCTCTAATTCCTAAATTTCCAACACACGTCATTTGTTTATTTTATTTCAAATTAGTTTTATAATTCGTGTTTATAAAACTTACAGCATTGCAAAACTTACTGTTCACTTTTAAACTTCCAGCGACGTACTTTTGACAATGCACAATTATTCATCTAAATATGTTAAGTCTTTACCTTATCCGTTTTAACCATTGTTGGACCGCAGTCAAAAAGGTCAAAACTGTCAGATTTTCAATTACAAGTTTTAGTGTTTCTTCTTTTTCACAAATGGAGTTTAACTTAATAGATAACTTATGAATTTTTAGCAATCATTAGCAAACACTTTAGAACTCCCACATGTCTATTTAATCATCAATATACATCCAATATTGAAGTTTGAAATATATCTCAACCTGGTTTTAAATCTACCTATATGTATTGTTCTTATAATTTTAACAATAACAATCATTGTCGCCGCTAACTTCCTTTTTCTTTCCCCCGCACTTGATTTCTTGCTCTCTTTATGATTTTAGATCTCGCACACCCATAATAGTAACATAATACATTGTCTAACTTTGTTTCTGTCTATTTTGCTTCTCCTTGTATCATGTTTGTACACATACATATTAGAAGTCTATCCTTTCGTTTTGAGCGATTAATACATGTATAGTCGTGAGGAATAATTTTTATTTAGTCTACTTTGATATATTTAATTACGCCTTTTATCATATACATCTTGTTTTTATTTTGAAATCTCTATAAACAAGTGATCCTTATTTACATTTTCTCTTTCGTTCTAAATTCAGAAACTTGATATAAAATGCAATTTTCATTGTATTTTTCCTTATAATTAATACACAAGATGAATACTCTTATGCTTATAATTTTTCTATATCCGGAAAATATATGTGAGTGATATATTTCCTTATGTTTCTTCTTTTCTTTAAATACATCAAAAGTTTTGAATTTTACGATTATCTATTCTCTAAATGATTGTATTTGTAGAAACACTAAACTATGAATGCACTATTTTCAAAGATTGACATTTTTACACATTTCTTAAAATAGTATTTTACTTTGCAATTTTCAGTGAGTTCCTAAACTCTCAAACTTGTTTTCATAAGTATTCTGACTCCTCGTAAACTTGAATTTGTCCTGACTTTGACAATTGGACAATTTCTCAAAAGTTTAATACAAATATTTCTATACAAATTCCTTTAATGACGACTTAAACCTTTAACCTTAATTAATCTTTATATTATTTCACTACTTTGTTGGATCGCCACACATGTATCTTCATTATCTTGGAATTATTACACATTTTGATAATAGTGAGATTAATTATCATTTCTAAACACACATTTTGATAACAGTGAGATTTTTATCACTTCTAAGCACTTAAAATGCTATCTACACAATGTGATTTAATTTATCATAAACTTTCACCGCCTTCATTAGAAACAATGACTCTCTAATTATATATACTCTTCGAATATAGTTCTATTATTGTAAGAGTAACCGTAGTAGTAATTATACCCTCGGAGATCCTCAATCATTTCGTAACTTATTTTGTAGACGACACTTAAATAGCCTTTACATTCGAGAGGTACCAAAACTTCATTGCCTACCCTTAGTACGTATCTTTAGGAACCTACCCTTGATCATTTATTTTCATTCGTGCTACCCCTTCTTATTTCGGAACATGTATTTTCCAAATTTAGTAGCCAACCCGGAAGTGAACAAATTGTTCTTAATCCCTTCTTTATTAGATGACGAATTTACACTTAGTGTTGATTTAGAATGCGACTTAGGAATCAATGCGGATCAAACACTCAATGTAGTTGGTGCTTCAGCCAACCTTATAGCGCTCTCTTAATTCAGATAATATCTAACTAGATGATCTTTTTCGACTAGGTCGCCATGGTTGGATCATGATTCCATGAACCAAATTTTCCATAATCTAGATGAAAGAACTCGAATTAAGGAAACACTAATTTGACTATAGCTAAAGAATTGGGTTCTTCCTTTGAGGAAATAAACCCAAAATAATCAAAGAACACTTCAAGTCACCACCTCTCCAGCTATACAATTGTATTCGGCTGAGTTCTAATAGAATACGTCACGAATTGAATTTCGGGGCGAAATTCTTTCAACCGGGGGAGACTGTGACAACCGTCAAAATTCGAGTCGGTTCTAGATTTGACTAAACTTAGTTGCACGTATAGGCACGACACATACTAGACTTAGTAACTAGAAGCTAAGTTATAACCTACTAGAAACTTGGAAACAAGTAGAATCGAATGATAGTGTACTTAGATTCCACACGGTTATGTGAATTCTACAACTACTTAACTTTATTGACTATCCACATTCGGGTCATTCCTTCACTTGAACACCATTTCATGAATCATATACACCCATCTTGCACTTGACCTAGTAGTAGAAATTAGGTCATAATCTCATAGAAACTTGAGTCAAAGTTGAAAACTAGGACTAGTATACTTGATTTCCTCAATTTCGCTTGAATCTCGAAACCACTACATAGAATGCCAATAAGCCGATAAAATAAGTTACAAACATTATTATAACTATAAAAGATTTATAATACCATAAGATAAATTTAAGTCTCAAAGATTCTATTGATTTTGATATCCAAAGATTTATAAACTCTCAAAAACCCTAAATGCCCTAAAAACCTAAATTTATGAAATTTAACCTTAAAATTTCTATAAACATAGTTATGAACCTCATAATATGATCTTATAATAACTAAAATTATAAAAATACATTCAAGGAAAATAAAATTTAACTCATTAACATTTACCCTTAATTTATAAATCAAAAATCAAGGTTTTATGAATAAAAACTTGATTTTAGTGCACATTTTATATAAAAATTGAGATATTTTATAAAAGAACTTAAATTTTATAAAAGAAAATGAATGAGAAAGGGGTATTATACAAAAAATTCGGATCCCTCTCTCCCCATATCTCTCTCTCACACTCTCATTCTCCAACATACACGCATCTCTCTTCTTTCTCTCTATAGAAAACTCTCTCTACCTTCTCTCTAATTTTTTTCTCCAAACACCACAACCACAGCCTCTTAACCACGAAATTATGGAGATTCATAAGGGGTTTTCAAGCCACAAATAAATTTAAGGTAAAGAACATACATCTCTTGAAGATCCACAACAATGATTTAAGCCATGCATGTGCATTTTACTTCAAAAACCGACTTCTACTTCTTCATCTTCTTCAAACTTGTTTTCGTTATGTTAAAATGGTTTTTAGAAAATCATAGATGTGTTCTAACACCATGCATGTATGATAAACAAGGTTGCGTGTTCATGATCTTAGTGCAAAAATCAATTTTAAGGACTAAAACATCAAACTCAAGTTAAGAGTTTTTGAGAAACAAAATTTTGTTCATAAATGCATGTATACATTTTGATAAGTTTTAATCTTTTGATCTCTGGAAACATGACTAAAATATGAGTTTATCATGATATATTTAAAATATTTCAAAAGATTTACTCAAGGAAATGATGAAAATTCACTTTTCTAACCAATCATCATGCATGCAATCTGCCAGATTTCTTTACCTGATTTTAAACTGCCATATCTCACTCATTTCTTAACCAAAATTCGTGATTATTTTTCTGAAATATAATATTTTGAGTTAGCTTTCAAACCCATCTGACCTCACTGGAAAATTCCAATATTTCGATTTTTACCAATTTTTACAAAATTGTTGCTCAAACAACACTTTCCTTATGAATATTTGTTTTGTGTTGCATGTTCAAAGGACTTATTCATGACTAAAAATCATTCAAAAATTATTTTGAACTCTTAATATCATGTATTAATAGGTACAAAAAGATATTGATTCAAAAATCTTTGTAACATGTTGCAAAAATTCTCAAAGTAACATTAATAATCTTTAAATTAATCACAAGAACCAAGTTTTCTCCATAATTTATTGAGCCTTTAGGCATGGTTTTCAACATCAAAAATAAGAAAACAATTTTTGATTGTTATTAAACTGTATGAAGATGCATTCTGGAAATTTTCAGCTCAATATATATTTTCTTTATTTTTATATGAAAATAATAAGAAAATAGAGTGTTAAATCATATAAAATACTTACACTAGTAAATAAATTCTGGAAAAATTCTTGGATGATTCTTTAAGTTAATCAACGTCTCCCATGAAGTTTCAATGACTTTTGTTACTATTTAATATGGTTTTGAATTTTCTTTTTGTTTAGCTCTAATAAATCATAAAACAACATTAGGGAATATAAAAAGAGTGTCTAATAATTTTCGCAGTTTCTACCCTATGTGGAAGACTTAGGAAAATATTTTGCGAATTTTTCAAAATGTATATCTATTTTTCATGATTTGCTTTGTGTTTATAATGGACTAAAAACAGGAAAACTAGTTTACTCATCCAAAATTGATGAAAATTTACCAGAACGCCTTATAATATGTTAGAATGCTACATAAAATTTTTGATAATTTTTCTCTTCTGTATGCTATTTTTCATCTATTTTCCCAAGATTAAATACACTTAAATCCATTTTTATTAGAATAAATGCACAAAAATCATAAAATTGGGTTAAACAGTTTAGAAATTCATTTTTATATTTTTCCCAGCTTAATAATGTTTAATAACATTAATAAAAAAAGTTTGGGTAATTTTGGAAACTGTTTTCTATTTATTTCAATTTTTATTAGAATAAATGCTCAAAAATCATAAAATTGGGTTAAATAGTTTGGAAATCCATTTTTATATTTTTCCCAGCTTAGGTATGTCTAATGGCAGTATTATAAAAAGTTTGGGAATTTTTATCATCTGGATCTTATTTTTCACGAATTCATATTGTTATGAAGGCTTAAAAATTGGGAAAAATAGTTAATCACATCAAAAATTCAAGGGAAAATTTCTGGAAGACCTCTACTGTGTTTAGAATGAAAATGCAAAGTTTGAGAATTTTTGGAAATTGTTTGATAATATTTTGGCTTTTTAAGAGCTTAAAACACATTTAAATGTGTTGAAATACCCTCAATTAATATTACAAAAATCTGGAAATTAATATCCAAAATTGTCTTAATCACATGAGCTATAAAATTCACCATTTCAGAAAAATGTTTGTAACTTATAAATATTAAATTTTGACACAATATTGGCATAATTCTATTGTAGTAGTAAGTATATTAGTGTTAGATTTCGATTAGAGACTCACTAGCGAATACCATTATTGTAGGAATCGGTAGTGGTACACGTGGAACGTAGTTCAAGGCATCATTTGCATCATCTCAATGCATTGTGAGTATTCAGCACTCCCCTATTTTCAGTTTTTATGTTTTGGGGTGGAAAAGCATGTCCTAATCTATTTATGTTCGTTGTATTTATTTTGACTCATATGAAACTTGGTTGCTATACTTTGTATGTATGTGTATGTTTCTTTAATTCATGAGGCCTTATCGCGTTTAAGTCCCTGGAATCAATTCACACAACTCATTAACTCATTTGAGCCTATGGTTATTATGGATAACGCTATTAGGAGGTAGACAACTCCTCACTCGCACGATTCGCTTGAGTGCATTTTACCATATTTCCCTATGTTAGCGATAGACATAGAAGAGGGCACCCTCGGTCATTAGGCTTGGGTTGTGAACTCATGGTATAATCATTATGCACATACGAACCTTGTATCTCGTTTTAGCAACAAACTTTATTTCCCATGAGAATATGAACGTTGCATCTCATTTGGGCAACATACTTTATCTCTCATGATGACAACGAACTTTGTTTATGTAAACTTATTTACTCATTTGAAATATATTTCTATTTATGGAAACTTTATTTCCCATGAGAATATGAACGTTGCATCTCATTTGGGCAACATACTTTATCTCTCATGATGACAATGAACTTTGTTTATATAAACTTATTTACTCATTTTAACAATATACCTTATTTATGGAAACTTCTATTAAAACTTTGATTACGATTCATGAAACCAATATTATTTTTAACCTGTGAGTATAGTTGACGCTCGTTTTACATGCTTTTTCAGGAATCATCGAGTAAGTGGCACTTAGGGATACATCACTTTTAGGAGCATTCGCATGTGTTGTATTTCAGTTTACATTGTAATTTCTTTTAAAAATTTGTTCAAACCCATTGTAAATTTGTAATGATTTTTAAACTATGGTTGGTGTTGTCTTTTAACTTTTGCTATGAAACCCTTTATACTGTCACACCTCGTGTTTCCGCTTTAGCGGGGTGTGACAGAAATGGTATCAGAGCCGAAGGTTATAGAGAATACCGGTTTTCCTTTGGAGAACCACAACTATAGCCAAAAAAAAATTTCTAAACGTTTTTAAAATATAGAACATACTACTGGTATAACTAATTCGAGTACGCATTATTGGACTTTAATTAAGTATAGTCTGGCCAACTATGCTTAATTAAGGAAGGTTAATGTGAGGCTGGAAACGGTTATACTAGAATTATGTTCCAAACAATTTTCAACTTAAACTTTTGAAAAACAAAATTTTTCGGTGTGCATACGGGCATTGCATATTATAGGCATTTATCTAGATACACTTAGAAAATAAGTGCACTTTTATAACAATGCCTTTATTTAGAAATATTCTTACCCCTTATCAAGTGCTAGGTTAACCACTTAGGTTATATCACTAGTCAGTCTAGGAGCAATGCACTTAGTACTGAGAATGAGTATTCATCGGTAGCTGTTGACTTTGGATGTAAGGTTAGTAGTTAGATATACACAAGTAATAATCTTAAGTCGAAACCTATTCTAATTATTCCTCAATACCTCTTCATCGTCTTCGTACTAGAGTTACAACTAGGAAAGCGTTCCGATACCGACAGGGATGAAAATTGGAGCATCGCGTAAGGAGGTTTAACTCATACGTGAGACCTTATTACTACGTTACGACTTAGCTCTAGGTTGTTTCCACCTTGAGTTTAAAACTTAACATAGGATGTCCCTTTGACCTCTATAAAAGGTCATAAACTACATTGACACCGTAAAACGTTTTTCAAACAATTTTCATAAATAATTTTTTTCTTGTCCTTTATCTTGAGGAAAAGACATCAGTACTCGCCTTATACTTGCCTTATACTCGCCTTAGTATTTAGGTACGATCATCTACACTAATCTACCTATTCCTTACTTCTTAATCTTCCATCGAAAAGTTATTTCGTTTCATCGGTTTTATTTATCATCGATAAAATATTTTATAACCACTTCATACAACTTACTAGACCTTTCCTAACAATGTAAGCCATATTCTCGCTAAAAATCTTTTGACAACTTGCTTTAACTTAACACTTTTCTTCAAAACTCAATTTAATCAATATTGGTTTTAATCCTGCTATTTCAATTTCATTTCAAATCCATTTCAATGGATAGATGTGCTTTTAAGGGCATATAAACCATTTTAAACCTTGCTTACCAATTTGACACGTTTTCGAAAAACTTAGAAACATTTTCTTTTATAAAAGTGTTTAAATTCTATTCTATAAAACTTAGACATATGACATTGAAGTTCATATTACGTGTAAAAGCTTCATCGGATCTTTCAAACCACTTTTATTTTGACTCTTTTGACCACTTCCTTATTTAGGCATTGTACCTTACTTAAATGTGTTTTCTTGAATCCCAACATGATATTTTCACAACTTTCTACTTCACACATGTTTCTAAGATATATCTCTAATTCCTAAATTTCCAACACACATCATTTGTTTATTTTATTTCAAATTAGTTTTATAATCCGTGTTTATAAAACTTACATCATTGCAAAACTTAGTGTTCACTTTTAAACTTCCAGCGATGTACTTTTGACAATGCACAATTATTCATCTAAATATGTTAAGTCTTTCCCTTATCCGTTTTAACCATTGTTGGACCCCAGTCAAAAAGGTCAAAACTGTCAGATTTTCAATTACAAGTTTTAGTGTTTCTTCTTTTTCACAAATGGAGTTTAACTTAATAGATAACTTATGAATTTTTAGCAATCATTAGCAAACACTTTAGAACTCCCACATGTCTATTTAATCATCAATATACATCCAATATTGAAGTTTGAAATATATCTCAACCTGGTTTTAAATCTAACTATATGTATTGTTCTTATAATTTAAACAATAACAATCATTGCCGCCGCTAACTTCCTTTTTCTTTCCCCCGCACTTGATTTCTTGCTCTCTTTATGATTTTAGATCTCGCACACCCATAATAGTAACATAATACATTGTCTAACTTTGTTTCTGTCTATTTTGCTTCTCCTGGTATCATGTTTGTACACATACATATTAGAAGTCTATCCTTTCGTTTTGAGCGATTAATACATGTATAGTCGTGAGGAATAATTTTTATTTAGTCTACTTTGATATATTCAATTACGCCTTTTATCATATACATCTTGTTTTTATTTTGAAATCTCTATAAACAAGTGATCCTTATTTACATTTGCTCTTTCCTTCTAAATTCAGAAACTTGATATAAAATGCAATTTTCATTGTATTTTTCCTTATAATTAATACACAAGATGAATACTCTTATGCTTATAATTTTTCTATATCCGGAAAATATATGTGAAGGATATATTTCCTTATGTTTCTTCTTTTCTTTAAATACATCAAAAGTTTTGAATTTTACGATTATCTATTCTCTAAATGATTGTTTTTGTAGAAACACTAAACTATGAATGCACTATTTTCAAAGATTGACATTTTTACACATTTCTTAAAATAGTATTTTACTTTGCAATTTTCATTGAGTTCCTAAACTCTCAAACTTGTTTTCATAAGTATTCTGACTCCTCGTAAACTTGAATTTGTCCTGACTTTGACAATTGGACAATTTCTCAAAAGTTTAATACAAATATTTCTATACAAATTCCTTTAATGACGACTTAAACCTTTAACCTTAATTAATCTTTATATTATTTCACTACTTTGTTGGATCGTCACACATGTATCTTCATTATCTTGGAATTATTACACATTTTGATAATAGTGAGATTAATTATCATTTCTAAACACACATTTTGATAACAGTGAGATTTTTATCACTTCTAAGCACTTAAAATGCTATCTACACAATGTGATTTAATTTATCATAAACTTTCACCGCCTTCATTAGAAACAATGACTCTCTAATTATATATACTTTTTGAATATAGTTCTATTATTGTAAGAGTAACCGTAGTAGTAATTATACCCTCGAAGATCCTCAATCATTTCGTAACTTATTTTGTAGACGACACTTAAAGAGCCTTTACATTCGAGAGGTACCAAAACTTCATTGCCTACCCTTAGTACGTATCTTTAGGAACTTACCCTTGATCATTTATTTTCATTCGTGATACCCCTTCTTATTTCGGAATATGTATTTTCCAAATTTAGTAGCCAACCCGGAAGTGAACAAATTGTTCTTAATCCCTTCTTTATTAGATGACGAATTTACACTTAGTGTTGATTTAGAATGCGACTTAGGAATCAATGCGGAGCAAACACTCAATGTAGTTGGTGCTTCAGCCAACCTTATAGCCCTCTCTTAATTCAGATAATATCTAACTAGATGATCTTTTTCGACTAGGTCGCCATGGTTGGATCATGATTCCATGAACCAAATTTTCCATAATCTAGACGAAAGAACTCGAATTAAGGAAACACTAATTTGACTATAGCTAAAGAATTGGGTTCTTCCTTTGAGGAAATAAACCCAAAATAATCAAAGAACACTTCAAGTCACCACCTCTCCAGCTATACAATTGTATTCGGCTGAGTTCTAATAGAATACGTCACGAATTGAATTTCGGGGCGAAATTCTTTCAACCGGGGGAGACTGTGACAACCGTCAAAATTCGAGTCGGTTCTAGATTTGAATAAACTTAGTTGCACGTATAGGCACGACACATACTAGACTTAGTAACTAGAAGCTAAGTTATAACCTACTAGAAACTTGGAAACAAGTAGAATCGAATGATAGTGTACTTAGATTTCACATGGTTATGTGAATTCTACAACTACTTAACTTTAATGACTATCCACATTCGGGTCATTCCTTGACTTGAACACCATTTCATGAATCATATACACCCATCTCCCCATATCTCTCTCTCGCACTCTCATTCTCCAACATACACGCATCTCTCTTCTTTCTCTCTCTAGAAAACTCTCTCTACCTTCTCTCTAATTTTTTTCTCCAAACACCACAACCACAGCCTCTTAACCACGAAATTATGGAGATTCATAAGGGGTTTTCAAGCCACAAATAAATTTAAGGTAAAGAACATACATCTCTTGAAGATCCACAACAATGATTTAAGCCATGCATGTGCATTTTACTTCAAAAACCGACTTCTACTTCTTCATCTTCTTCAAACTTGTTTTCTTTTTGTTAAAATGGTTTTTCGAAAATCATGGATGTGTTCTAACACCATGCATGTATGATAAACAAGGTTGCATGTTCATGATCTTAGTGCAAAAATCGATTTTAAGGACTAAAACATCAAACTCAAGTTAAGAGTTTTTGAGAAACAAAATTTTGTTCATAAATGCATGTATACATTTTGATAAGTTTTAATCTTTTGATCTCTGGAAACATGACTAAAATATGAGTTTATCATGATATATTTAAAATATTTCAAAAGATTTACTCAAGGAAATGATGAAAATTCACTTTTCTAACCAATCATCATTCATGCAATCTGCCAGATTTCTTTACCTGATTTTAAACTGCCATATCTCACTCATTTCTTAACCAAAATTCGTGATTATTTTTCTGAAATATAATATTTTGAGTTAGCTTTCAAACCCATCTGACCTCACTGGAAAATTCCAATATTTCGATTTTTACCAATTTTTACAAAACTGTTGCTCAAACAGTACTTTCCTTATGAATATTTGTTTTGTGTTGCATGTTCAAAGGACTTATTCATGACTAAAAATCATTCAAAAATTATTTTGAACTCTTAATATCATGTGTTAATAGGTACAAAAAGATCTTGATTCAAAAGTCTTTGTAACATGTTGCAAAAATTCTCAAAGTAACATCAATAATCTTTACATTAATCACAAGAACCAAGTTTTCTCCATAAGTTATTGAGCCTTTAGGCATGGTTTTCAACATCAAAAATAAGAAAACAATTTTTCATTGTTATTAAATTGTATGAAGATGCATTCTGGAAATTTTCAGCTCAATATATATTTTCTTTATTTTTATATGAAAATAATAAAAATAGAGTGTTAAATCATATAAAATACTTACACTAGTAAATAAATTCTGGAAAATTTTTTGAATGATTCTTTAAATTAATAAACGTCTCCCATGAAGTTTCAATGACTTTTGTTACTATTTAATATGGTTTTGAATTTTCTTTTTGTTTAGCTCTAATAAATCATAAAACCACATTAGGGAATATAAAAAGAGTGTCTAATAATTTTCGCAGTTTCTACCCTATGTGGAAGACTTAGGAAAATATTTTGGGAATTTTTCAAAATGTATATCTATTTTTCATGATTTGCTTTGTGTTTATAATGGACTAAAAACAGGAAAAATAGTTTTACTCATCCAAAATTGATGAAAATTTACCAGAATGCCTTATAATATATTAGAATGCTACATAAAAATTTTGATAATTTTTCTCTTCTGTATGCTATTTTTCATCTATTTTCCCAAGATTAAATACACTTAAATCCATTTTTATTAGAATAAATGCACAAAAATCATAAAATTGGGTTAAACAGTTTAGAAATTCATTTTTAAATTTTTCCCAGCTTAATAGTGTTTAATAACAGTAATAGAAAAAGTTTGGGTAATTTTGGAAACTGTTTTCTATTTATTTCAATTTTTATTAGAATAAATGCTCAAAAATCATAAAATTGGGTTAAATAGTTTGGAAATCCATTTTTCTATTTTTCCCAGCTTAGGTATGTCTAATGGCAGTATTATAAAAAGTTTGGGAATTTTTATCATCTGGATCTTATTTTTCACGAATTTATATTGTTATGAAGGCTTAAAAATTGGGAAAAATAGTTAATCACATCAAAAATTCAAGGGAAAATTTCTGGAAGACCTCTACTGTGTTTAGAATGAAAATGCAAAGTTTGAGAATTTTTGGAAAATGTTTGATAATATTTTGGCTTTTTAAGAGCTTAAAACACATTTAAATGTGTTGAAATACCCTCAATTAATATTACAAAAATCTGGAAATTAATATCCAAAATTGTCTTAATCACATGAGCTATAAAATTTCACCATTTCAGAAAAATGTTTGTAACTTATCAATATTAAATTTTGACACAATATTGGCATAATTCTATTGTAGTAGTAAGTATACTAGTGTTAGATTTCGATTAGAGACTCACTAGCGAATACCATTATTGTAGGAATCGGTAGTGGTACACGTGGAACATAGTTCAAGGCATCATTTGCATCATCTCAATGCATTGTGAGTCACGACTCCCCTATTTTCAGTTTTTATGTTTTGGGGTGGAAAAGCATGTCCTAATCTATTTATGTTCGTTGTATTTATTTTGACTCATATGAAACTTGGTTGCTATACTTTGTATGTATGTGTATGTTTCTTTAATTCATGAGGCCTTATCGCGTTTAAGTCCCTGGAATCAATTCACACAACTCATTAACTCATTTGAGCCTATAGTTATTATGGATAGCGCTATTAGGAGGTAGACAACACCTCACTCGCACGATTCGCTTGAGTGCATTTTACCATATTTCCCTATGTTAGCGATAGACATAGAAGAGGGCACCCTCGGTCATTAGGCTTGGGTTGTGAACTCATGGTATAATCATTATACACATACGAACCTTGTATCTCGTTTTAGCAACAAACTTTATTTCCCATGAGAATATGAACGTTGCATCTCATTTGGGCAACATACTTTATCTCTCATGATGACAACGAACTTTGTTTATGTAAACTTATTTACTCATTTGCAATATATTTCTATTTATGAAAACTTTTATTTCCCATGAGAATATGAACGTTGCATCTTATTTGGGCAACATACTTTATCTCTCATGATGACAACGAACTTTGTTTATGTAAACTTATTTACTCATTTGAAATATATTTCTATTTATGGAAACTTTATTTCCCATGAGAATATGAACGTTGCATCTCATTTGGGCAACATACTTTATCTCTCATGATGACAATGAACTTTGTTTATACAAACTTATTTACTCATTTTAACAATATACCTTATTTATCGAAACTTCTATTAAAACTTTGATTACGATTCATGAAACCAATATTATTTTTAACCTGTGAGTACTCACCAACTATTTTTATAGTTGACGCTCGTTTTACATGCTTTTTCAGGAATCATCGAGTAAGTGGCACTTAGGGATACATCACTTTTAGGAGCATTCTCATGTGTTGTATTTCAGTTTACATTGTAATTTCTTTTAAAAATTTGTTCAAACCCATTGTAAATTTGTAATGATTTTTAAACTATGGTTGGTGTTGTCTTTTAACTTTTGCTATGAAACCCTTTATACTGCCACGCCTCATGTTTCCGCTTTAGCGGGGTGTGACATCTACCTACAAGGATTTTATGAATTGCAAACCTAAGAGCTTCCATGGAACGGAAGGGGTTGTTAACTTGACCCGGTGGATTGAAAAGTCAGAATCAATATTTCAAATAAGTTTCTGTCTGGACGAATGTAAGGTACGATTTGCTGCGTGCCCCTTCGCTGATGCAGCGTTAACATGGTGGAACAATCATGTTAATACAATGGGAATTTATGGTGCAAACTCCATGAAATGGGAAGAGCTGAAGAGGATGCTGGTAGAGAGTATCTTCCAAGAGAGGAAATACAAAAGCTGGAACAAGAGCTGTGGAACCTAACAATGAAGGGTTCCGAGATAAATGCTTATACCGTTAGATTCAACGACCTTGCGGTAATGTGTCCAGCTCTTGTAACCCCAGAATATCAGAAGATTGAGCGATATATCTGGGGTCTAGCATCACAAATCAAAGGAATGGTGATCGAATGGAAGCCTTTAAAATATGACAGTACCAAGCGAATAGTTCATCAACTAACCAGCACATAAATCCATGTGGGATTTATAGCTGAGTCTCCCGAATATGGAACGAACAAGCGCAAATTTAATGGGAAGAATCCTAAACAATCATCTGAGGATAGACAAGATGTGCCAACTAATTATACAGCCACAACAACAATACCCATAAAACCAAGGAAGAATGCTGGAACATTCCCATGGTGCTCTCAGTGCAACCGTCATCACCTAGGTAACTGTTCATGGTGCAGTCAATGTAACCATCAACACACAGGTGACTGTTATATTTGCATGAAGTGCAAAAAGATGGGACACACTGCGAGTTACTGCAGGAGCACAACACCTATAATAGAAAATCAAGGAACAAACATGGGAATAGGCTATGATGGAGGAAGAACGTGTTTTGAGTGTAGTGAAATTGGACATATGAAGAAGGAATGTCCAAAGTTAAGGAGTCAAGGAAGTTAGGTCGTGGTAGGACACTGGTAATAGGAAGTAGGGAAGCTATCCAGGACCCTTCCATGGTATCTGGTACAAAATAAATTTCGGGACGAAATTACTTTAACGGGGGGAAAATGTAACACTAGTCAAAATAGGTCAATAACAATCACATTTGATTATACCAATCATGTAATGTGATCTTGTTAAACTAGTAATGTGATAAACTTACTATGTAGTTCCTGATAAATTCTAATACAAATATGAACTTTCATAGATATTTTATGATACAAATCAAAGTATACATCCATACGATTCCAAAAATATATAGAACGTCGTAATCTGGCTTCGCGTGAAGAAGTTATGATAAACTCTAACACTATAAAATCTCTATATCAAGAGGAATTTAAAATAGGCTTAAAATTAGCTATTGGAAGCTAATAGAGAGTTGTAGTACTCGGAATTACCTACGTGTGGATATAAAGAACGTCAAAAACGGAGTTCGTATGCAACAATTACGACCTTCCGAAGTTACAGCTGTCTTAGAGCATGACACGTGTCAGAAACCCTAATCTGACTGGACTCACGATGTGAGCATAAAAACTCACAACGTGAGGAGTCAAACCACCACATTTTGAAGTTAGAAGTCTATGGAACGATAACCCAAAATCTCACGACGTGAGCAAGGTTTTCTCACGACGTGAGGACGCTGCAGGACACTATTCGAGGCTAGAAAACACGTGTTAAAGCTACAGGATGACTCTTGCGATAGCTCACGATGTGAATCTATCATTCTCACATCGTGAGGGCCAAAAATCATACTATAAATAGAGGCTTAGACCTCAGCCATTGCTCACACCTAATCTCTTCTTTCTCTCTCGTTTTCGGAGGCCATTTTGCATCCCGAGCCCGACGATCTCGAACCGCTGACCGTTTCTAGTAAGATTACATAAAATCACGCTGCTAGGGTGAGTTTCACGGCCCCACTTTATAATATTTTCGGGGGAAAACGCATGCTAAATATTGTATATACGTTACTATTATGTCTATATGATAGTATATAAGTATCAACGTAGATAGTTATGTTAACCGGGATATAGTTGTTCTAAATATAATATTTTGAATGTAGATCTTGAGTTATACTTAGGATTCTATATGTATGTTGTGTGCGATATAGTTCGAAAGTTATATTCGGGAGTTCTATATGTTAAAAAGTATGTTGCTATTATTGGTTTTATGTCAAGATAAAACCTGATATGTTATATGCTATTATTGTTGGTTTTATGTCAACATAAAACTTGATATGTTATATAATATGGTTAGTTTTATGTCAAGATAAAACCTGATTTTACTTCAAGTTATAGTTGTTATACTGCCTAAATGTTATGAAATTAGGAGTAATGTTTAAAAGCATAGTGTAGTAACTTAGGGTTTTAGACACGAAAATGCTTTTGTTATTAGAACTATAGAAGGCCGTCAAAGTTTACATGAGCTATTGTATTCATCAACTAAGATTGGGAATCTTAGTGGAAATCCTCTGACCTGTAACCATTAATCCCGTCTGAGCGAGGAAGTTGTATATGGATCTATACGGGTTGACAACCCCACCCGTTGTTGCTAGCTCTAACCCAATGGTATTTGGGTGACGAACTTGCCTAATTTACTACCTTTCGACGTCGATGAAGCATGCAGAAACTAACGCAAGGTGTGATCCTTGTACTACTGCAAGGTATGATTCTTGTACTACCGCAAGGTGTCATACTTGTACTACCGCAAGGTGTGATCCTTGTACTACCGCAAGGTGTGATCCTTGTAACTACCACAATGTGTGATCCTTGTAACTACCACAAGGTGTGATCCTTGTAATAATAATAAGAGGTATAAAATTAAGTCATACAGTCGCAGCTACAGACTCACGGTAGCACAACTTTAGAAGCATTATACATTGTCGATATACAAGTATGAATGTTAAGTATAAGTTTCTGTCACAACTAGCATTTTAGCTAGGAAATTCTATTCTCATGAAAACATTCATCTAGTGTAATGACTTGTACTCTAAATGAATACCGTGCTCTATGCTCACTCAATACATCTCTTATAGTCAATTATCTATTGAAAACCCTAGAAATTTCGGTTCAAGTTTATTATGAACTAGGATTCTCTTATTGGACCTAATGGACCAATAAACCTTCAACTTGACTATCTTGGGCCTAGGAACCCTAATTCGGCACTAAATGGACCACATTCATTAAACTTAACATGTGGGCCTAAAATGGTTCATCTTATTCCTAATGGGTCAAATTGGGCCATAAATGATTTAATTAACCCTAATGGGTCATAAACCTATTCCTTTTTTTACCATATTGGGCCGTGAACTTTCATAAAGGCCCAATGGGCCAAAAATATGGTTAGACTTCTTAAAATTCGAACAAGCCCAAGGTTGAGCCCAAATCATTTCATTCTTATTTCCTTGCCCCAAATATCGGCCCAATAGAGATAATTATGCATATTAGACAAAAAAAAGAGAAATGAAGGGATTTTGTGCACATGACACCTCATGTTTGCATGGTGGATATCCATGCAAACATCACCTCAATTCTCTCTCCTTCCCTCTTCTTCTACCCATGGCCGATACTCCCACCACCCACCTCCATTTTCTCATTTCAAACACCTTCAAACTCTCTCTAAGAAATCCTCCCTCTCCTCCATATTTTCGCAAGTTTGTGGGTGTCTTCAAGAGGGTTTTTCATCAAGATTATCATCCTAGGTAAGATCTTACAAACCCAAGTTGAATTACCACATCTTTACACTTAAATCACTCCTCTTACACCCATATTTTGTGGATCATGTTTGTTAGAACCATCTAAGTTCAAAAAACCTCTTCAAGAGGCTTGCTAAATTCTAGATCTTCTTCAATCTTGCCACACCCCAAAACCGGAACGGCGGAATCGTTCGTGGGTGGAGGACGTCATGCTCAGTATCACAAAAATGCATAGTAGTAAACAAGCAACAACATCATCCATTGCATTAATAGTATAATTTCATACAAGTGTGTTCTGTAAAGTTTAATAGACACCAAAAAGTAAATCAAAATAAAAGACGAGTCTTGAACGAGCTCCATCTTCTCAAAACCTGGCACCGGTACCTGTCTACTGGTGACCTGAGAATACAAGTTATTTTGAAAGAGTTTATCAGCTTTAAAGCTGGTGAGTTCATAAGTACTTTAGTTTCGTTGTTTGTATGAAAGTGTTTGTATGCGCTTGATGTATAAGTTTGTAAATGTTTGTAAATGTTTGTAACTCCTAGAAAATCCTATATTTTCTACTAAACGTAGCCTTCTACCAAGGCATCAAATGAAATGTATGTTTGTTTCTTGTAAAAGTGTGTATTTTCCCAAATCTGACTATCATTAACCAAAAATATAGCTTTTACATTACTGTTCATTGTGTGAAGGTCACAAAGTGAATGCAATGGGGAAATAATAAAGTACTGTAGTGTTGTATTAAGTAACTACTGCTGTACTAACTACCTTAAACCAATTGTTATTAAAAGTACCATGTGATATGCCTGTACCATACTACCGACTAAACACACGACGATGAAAGACGTCGGAAGAAATGATATTGGCACCCGTAGACTTGCAAGTCCCACTGTAGCGAGCAGCAAGGTGTAGGATAGTCAATCCAGTATAGATCTATATACAAACTCAACGCTCTCCACTTAAGGAGATTCTGGAGACAAAACAAGCCATGACAGGTGATGCCATGCCCCGGTACGTGGCTCACATAACTGTTGTAATGTTCTTGTATATGTATTGTATGTACTAGCTGTATTGTTTGTTCTCTCTGTCTAGTATGTATGTATGTTCTCTCTGTTTCTCATAATAGTATGTTCTCTCTGTATGTTATCTTTTGTTTCTCGTTATAGTATTCTCTATCTGTATGTTATGTTTGTTTCTTGTTGTAGTATTCTCTATCTGTATGTTATGTTTGTTTCTCATCATAGTATTCTCTATCTGTATGTTATGTTTGTTTCTCATCATAGTATTCTCTATTTGTATGCTATGTTTGTTTCTCATCATAGTATGTATTGACTCATGTATGAACTGACTCATTGAATGTTTCACTGTTCTAGTAATAGTATTGTAACTTCCTAAACTCTACCTATTATAGTTTACTAGTAATGTTGTCTGTATGTATCAACATGTTTGCATACCTTTGCTACCCAAAGGTATTGAAATGAAAGAAGTAACTTTTATATCTATATACATATACATAATATATAACTAGGATTGAAACGACCTTCGGACAAATAACCGATACCCCAAGTCCACAACCAAACAAGGAACAGGAAGAAAGGCGAGCTATCAATCCTAAGTCCTTTCAATCCTACTTATATAACTATATCTTTATAGATACACATTTGACAAGGTATAAGTTTAAAAGAGTTTAATGAAAGTATTGAACATGTAAAAGAGTTTGGAAAACAGTTTGAAGGAGTTTGGTTGATAACACAATTTGAAAAGTAAGAAATCCACTTGTTTGGTAGTTATTAATCACATGTGATTGATATAATAACTATAATAGCTCAACTTGTATTCCCCCCCCCCCCCCATAAAAGCATTTAAAATCATTTAAAAAGTTGATTAAGGGGTATGAACTCACCTGTAGTGAGTGGTTTGGATGAACGGATGGTATATGTGTTGGGTTTTGGTATAATACAACATCCTATGGTGCACATACAACCCTAAATACCTTGGATCTATGTTTTCACTAATTATACATGCAAATGGTTTCCAAGGTATTGAACCTATAGCTAGCATGCAATTGTCATACAAACTACATAAAATACTAGATATTGTAACATACCTTTTTGTGTGGCTGGAAGTCTTGATGTATTTGGCCTTAAGAACTTAGCCCCAATAGTGTGGAAGCCTCAAATGAAGTCACAACACATCAAGGACAAAGGTAGGACTTGAGAGAGAATCTCCATGCACTCTAAAACCTTCATGAACTCCAAGAACATGCACACACTCTAGTGTGTGACTAGGGGTCACGGTTTTAGGTCATAACATATGTATTTATATGTGTTGAATTCTAAGAGTCATGGGTATAACCCAAACCCATATCCATGGATCTTATGATCCATGGTTCATGTAGCCCAACTCTTTATGTATCCATACATAAACTTGGTCCAACATGGATCATAAGCCCAACACATATAAATATAACTAATTACCATAATTAGTCCCCATAGTTTTAATTAGTCTCTTTTGATCACTAAATTAATTCCAAATTAATTCTTGATCAGTACTAATTAAAACATATGATCTCATATTAATATATTAGAACTTATAATATATTAATAAATCATATATAACCTCTTCTCTCAAAAGTCCATCCTAACAAATTGTCCTGATGATATGCAACCCAAATGGACCATGCTACTCTCAGGTCGAATACATACCAATAATAATTATAGGCTTAGACACCTAATCCAACAGTTTACCACTTGGATAAGTCTAAAACTATTATTGCGTATGACTCCAAGACCCGACTAGCAATCGTAGCTCTTAAAGCCGCTGTCGAACTCTGAACAAATCAATGACACGTCCATTAGATAAGGGATCATATATTCCTCCATTCTAGATATCATATGGACTGAGACATGGATTATAATCATTCTCTCTATCCATTTGTTGTTTCCCGATTTCCGATTTATGACGACTGACTAATTGAACAAATCAAATCAGTCCAGGCCCGGCCGAGCACTTACATTTTTAATCACCAAATCATTGAGGGGCCCACAGATATCGCTTTTATCCCTTTAAGGGTAAAAGGAATGGATAAACTTCGACTCATATGCTTGTTCTACTACTTGTTGAATCATACACAAAGGTACGTTTTATAACATCGAGTTACCAAATGCGTTTACGTGCAATCAATGTATGACCAACTCATAGGCAACAAGTCATATCTCTAGGTTTGAAGAATATAAGATATTATCGTCTCATGATCACTCGTGATAAAATCCATGAAGTGATTCAAATGAGTGTGGGTTGAATCCAATACTCGAATCCCTATTCCAGGAGTACTCATGAATGTTGTAGTAACTCTTACTATGTCCACTACCTTGGACATCTACAAACCCGATTCATGACAGTCTTGCCTAAATACCTACTTCCAACGTATTATCGACTGTGGATGGTTTGAATAACTTAGTCATTCGGGAAGAATAACCTAGCTATTTTGGAAGTCAAAACATGCAAAGTGAAACACAAGAATAATACTAATCACTCTATGGTCCCAAGCACCTTTGAGAGTAAATAAAACACCTTTTATTTAAACACCATATTGATTACTCATTATTCATTGTATAATGTTTCAAATAATCAACTTTATACTTGAATTAAAACAATAGTTGTCCCATGCTCCAAGCATGTAAACTATCTTTTCTAAACACTAGTCATGCCATACACCAAGTATGCACACTATGTTTATCTATGATCTTTACTTTGTGAAATAGATCAATTGAACATGATTCCAATGATGCTCATTTCACAATCCCAAATCTTTATCGCAAATGTAAGAATTCCAAATTCCTACCATTTAACGAAATCTGTTAGATTCTAAACTTATATGCATTGATCCTCTCGTAATGACTATGCACAAAGTCACAAAGACTTGTCAACAGACATTATAGAGTATTCCAATGGAGATCAATTCCATGGAAATGAAGTCTCACATTCAAAGTACATTCCTTTGAACATCCTTCTTGCATTAAGTTTTCTAATCTTACACAGATTTGAAGAACAACTTCCACCTATGGAAACCTTTCCAGATTCCCATTTTGACTATCACTTCTGAACAAGAGTTACCTCTTTTCAGAATATGTTAATATGGTCCTACCAGAATTAACAATATACTTCCAATTGTCCGTGAGCAACCAATCTTTGGTAAACCTTAGATTGTCCTCGACAATTGCTTAATCATTTTAGTCATATCCAATTCTAGACTTTTCCCTTCTTAATGCCCTGAGCATTTGGAAAATTTAGAAAGGATGAATATAATAGCACATGAAATTGATCCTATATCCGAGGCATATGAGACACGATTCATGACGTCTCACAGGAAGACGTGATCATAGACAGTCTTTTGCTACAAGATTTTTTTATTTGTCATGTTTTCAAAATTTTACTATGAAGAGGGATGCCGTAATCGTAATCGAATTTTGAAAACGCAATATATATAGAATTTCCTTATGTTTGGCCATTCCAACATAAAATTCGTATATATATCCTTGACTAAAGATGATTAAAATCTCAATCTAAGCTTTTAGAATTGAAGTGAAGTATAATTTCCTCTCCCTTAATTATAGCAAAACAACTTTTCCCAATTGAAACCTTTTGTTTTCTATAATTAACACTTAATATATAATGATCATGCTCCCACTTACATGATAATTATTAGCATAACACTTATGCTCCCACTAGCTTTGACATGTATCCAGAAATCAGTTGGACTTCTAGAAATCAATACTTTATTGACTTTCTTACCAAAGTTCAGACTTCTGATACAAAATGCTTCGATAAATCTTTATCAAAATCATACACCTTTCCTTAGATAACTCATATGAGTGTCTAAACAATTTTTAGAACTCTGAAAAGGGATGTCGTAATCATAGTCTTAATTGTTTAGACCATTGCCATTTCTCACAGGTCCATGTTAGTGTGCCGGTTAACCACACACGCTCCACTAACGACTTTGAGAATGCAAATAACACATTTGCTATCTACTTAAAATCTACTTAGTGAAAGCGTTTCCTCACCATCATTTTCATGAATCGGAGAGAAACCTTATGACACTTAGATTTTATGGTGAATGAGTTCCTATCCATGTGAATTTGTAAAAAACCATAATCACAAGACAAGGTTAGTGACAAATCCAAACTCATATGGATTGAACTTGTGCAATCTTAATTTCTTGACACTAGGCAGCACAAGGGCCTGCCATTGCTTCCAAGTTGTTATGCACCCAATGTAAAACCAACTTTAACTGGAATGGCACAGAAATAGGAATATGTCAACACGATAGGTTATAAACCTCAAGTCGTGTGCTAGTGATAAACTACATGTTTTATTCTTGATTAGATCTTGAAACTCTTTCAGGATCTTTTAGACTCCCACTGTCCTCTTGACATATAAGACTCTCTTGCCAAGAACCATTCCTTGACAAACAAGTATTCAAGGGATAGTGCGGATCCTTATCAAGACAAACACTTCACACAATTGGCCTTAGTTGGTCTTTGTTTTATCCAAAACATCACAACTTACCAATTTCAAATGTACAAGAGTAGAGACACATTTTACTCTTACACTTGACAAGTGTTACAAACCTTCCTTAAGATATGTCACTCGAGTTACAATCTTGGATTATGACTCTAATAATTGTTTTGGAACGAAGTATGATTCATCTTTATGATTTTAACCATTTGAACAATCCACGATTTCTCTTCTTAGCCAAACAAATGCACTAAGATGTCCTTAGAGAATCAATTGTGATATGGTTTCATAATCACTAAGATAATCATAAAACAAGATACTCAAGTACTCTCCCATCTTTTCAGATTGGAGAAACCTTTATCTTCTTGCCTTAGTTGATTCTTCTTATTCGTTCTGCCATATATTGAAACTTTTGCAATGTTTCAGAATTATACTTAAACTTGTAAGTATAACCATATTTACTAAACCTTAGTAAATCATGACAAATAGTCTTATCGATCTTTGTGGTGGGCTTGACCAGTGCACAAGAATGTGTAATCGATCCCTTAGTCCTTCACTTGACTCACATATACATGTAAACAAGGAATTAGTCTTAATTTTCCAAAGATGAAAATTCTCATTCTTCATACAACTTTCATGATTCCAAGTTTCTACCCAACTGAAAACTTGGGTGATGAGAATCTTTCCTTATT
This sequence comes from Lactuca virosa, assembly GCF_052849685.1. Lineage (NCBI taxonomy): Eukaryota > Viridiplantae > Streptophyta > Magnoliopsida > Asterales > Asteraceae > Lactuca > Lactuca virosa. The sequence goes on along the minus strand of NC_136429.1, from coordinate 477,213,009 downwards.
TGGTAAATTATGATACTACCACAGTCGAAAGAATCAAATCCATTTTCCAATATTGCTATCAATGGAAACATATAAACAACAATTTCTCACAAATGCCACTATAAGGATATTTTAAAATAAAATAAAACCTTTTCTTTTATTTTATAACTTTGCGGAAAACCTTATCCTTACAATGCAAATGCATGTGAAAAACTATGTTTTTATGTATTCCTAAGCAATCTATCACAACTCTTTAAGTAACAGCTCAAAATTCTTCCTTTAAGATTCCTCTTCACTTTGATTCTTAAAACATCAAAATGTGATCTAGTCACATCATGTAATAAGAATCTCCAAATAGGAACTTAATAGAGTTAGATAGTGGACTTTACCTGAAGTAGAGTAAAAACTTTTGAATTTACCATCCTTACAGACTATCAGGTAAATTTGGCCAGCTTCGCAACCAATGCCCCTTCCTTTGGCAATAGAAACCTATGGACTCTTTGGGAATGGTACACGGGACTATCTCAGATTTAGCCTTTCTCTTTACCATTTGGTCAACCGAGTTGACAATGGTCGATCCCTTTCCATTGGGAAGAGAAAGTTTTTCTGGATTTCCAATGTTACCATTATCAATGTCCTTGGAAGTTTGGGAAGTTGATCTTCCAATCAAATTTGCTTTACCAGTGCTCCAAATCATTGCTGATTCAGCAGCATCAAGCAAATGGGTAAGATCATTAAGGGTCATGTCATGGTCTGTCATATAGTAGCTCTAAAGGAACTCACTATGTGACTTAGAAAGTGATTGAAGATCCAACTTTCTCAAGACTTTGACACCCAACTCTTCCGGCTTGTCAGTATGTCATTTCATCTCCAAGATGTGAGCACACATAGACTTTGCTCGTCAATAGGACCTGAGTGACCTTGAACTTGTGGGTTAGGGAGAATAATTGGAGGGGGTGGAGGAAGTGAAATTCCAAGAGATTTGGGAAGATCATAGATGTCTAAACTAGACATCTACAATGGGAGATATTCAAGTTAGTTGATTTTTAAGTCCTTAATATAACACACAGTATGAAATATTAAGCCTAGGACCCAACACAATATTTTACAACTTGGAAGAGGGATGCCGTAATCCAAGCTATAAAATATTTGAAGGTAGGCAAATGACGATTCACCAATTTCCACCATGAAAAACGAAATAATTTATTAGGTTTTAATTGGATTTGAAACTCCTAGATCTTTTGAGATTCATTGAACTTTTCAATGGCATGTTTCAATCTCGATTGTCACCTCTCAAATTTTGTGACTGGGATACCGAGGATCACAAAACAAGGTGTGAATAACCATGCAAATTCACTTGGTACCCTTAATATTATCACCTAATCAATGTGTCGGTTAACCAAACACGCTCCATCGATCTATGATAAACATTAAGTCACCCTTTGCCATCCTTACTAGTCCAAGTTAGTGTGCCGGTTAACCACACACGCTCCACCAACGACTTGGTAAGGTACAAAGTGTGAATTTCATGGGTTAGCACCAAATTCACATTTTCCTAAGTAACTAAGATTGGGAATTTATAAGTGTTTAGTTACTTAGTATTTATCATTAATACTTTTAATGAAGGGAGAATTATAGTCCTTGTCCTACCCATTCGGCTAACGACCCTCCACCAGTCAAGGAAGCGGTGGGTGAGAGTGGACACCCATTAAACTGCCATTTTATAGGCAGTAACCTTATACCCCCCTTATAGACCGACTTCGTGAATGAGGCCTACTAACGGTAAGACTGACTTTATTCTTATACATATATATAACTATTAACTATTAATATTATAATAGTATAAGGGTTGATTTTTAACTTTTAAAATTCTAAGGTTCAATTTGGAATTAAAGTTTACATGGGGGGTAACTTTACAAATTCCAAAACTTGAGGGCAAGTTTTGAAAATATTCAAAACCATTTTATTCCATAACTTATGTGTTTAAAGTAGTTTTAATTAAAACTCTTCAAGTTCCATAACTTGAGGACAAGTTATGGAAGACTTTAAACTATTAAAGAATGTAACTCTTCTTCTTTTGTAACTTATGGAACTAATTAAGGTTACACATTTTTATTATTTAATGAAGTGACTCTTGAACCTCCACAACTTGAGGACAAGTTATGGAGTCATAAAACCATTTAATGAGGACAAGACTCTTCATTTTGTAACCTTTGCCAACTTTATGAGTTTTAAGAAACTTAAATGTGACCTTTCATGTAACTTGAGGACAAGTTACACAAACACATTTTAGAATCAACTCTTAGATTAAAATGGATTAAAGACACATAATCAATTAATTTTGTTCTATTAATCTAAGCAACTCATATGAACAAAGATAATTCACATCAAACTTTTTCATGTAACTAGCATAACTTTTAAACTAACACAAAACATGAATCTATTGACAATTATCTTTGAAATTGGATTAGCATGAACATTACCACATCAAAAACAAGTTTATAAGGTCAAAAACAGCTTACGGTAATGTTCCTAGTCCAATTCCAGCCAAAATAGTCGAATATATGCTGTCTGGGGGTCCAACCCGTCGAGTGTATGAACCAACTCGGCGAGTTGGATGCATTTAGCCTTGGACTCGTCGAGTCCCTTCATGGACTCGGCGAGTCTGCTGTTCAGACAGCAACCAAATTCGATTTTTCAGCCATTTTTGCAAGTATAACAAGAAAACAAGCCTAGGCTCTGATACCACTGTTGGGTTTTGGTATAATACAACATCCTATGGTGCACATACAACCCTAAATACCTTGGATCTATGTTTTCACTAATTATACATGCAAATGGTTTCCAAGGTATTGAACCTATAGCTAGCATGCAATTGTCATACAAACTACATAAAATACTAGATATTGTAACATACCTTTTTGTGTGGCTGGAAGTCTTGATGTATTTGGCCTTAAGAACTTAGCCCCAATAGTGTGGAAGCCTCAAATGAAGTCACAACACATCAAGGAAAAAGGTAGGACTTGAGAGAGAATGTCCATGCACTCTAAAACCTTCATGAACTCCAAGAACATGCACACACTCTAGGGTGTGACTAGGGGTCACAGTTTTAGGTCATAACATATGTATTTATATGTGTTTAATTCTAAGAGTCATGGGTATAAACCAAACCCATATCCATGGATCTTATGATCCATGGTTCATGTATCCCAACTCTTTATGTATCCATACATAAACTTGGTCCAACATGGATCATAAGCCCAACACATATAAATATAACTAATTACCATAATTAGTCCCCATAGTTTTAACTAGTCTCTTTTGATCACTAAATTAATTCCAAATTAATTCTTGATCAATACTAATTAAAACATATGATCTCATATTAATATATTAGAACTTATAATATATTAATAAATTATATATAGCCTCTTCTCTCAAAAGTCCATCCTAACAAATTGTCCTGATGATATGCAACCCAAACGGACCATGCTACTCTCGGGTCGAATACATACCAATAATAATTATGGGCTTAGACACCTAATCCAACAATATGATGCTAAGTGTCAAGTCAAGACTTGAGCACACACAAGGATCCTATTTAACATATAATAACACATATATGTATCCAATTAGTCATTTAACAACTAATTAACCAAGTTAAGACACCCTAGGACATGGAAAACACTTTGATTCAAGTGCTAGAAGTACTTAGGGTTGCACCTAAGGGTTGTAAGGCTACTTAAGGGAGTTTTCGCTCCAAGTGGTTTTCGGTCCATATGGTTTTCGGTCAAAAGGGGTTTTCGGTCCAAGTGGTATTCGGTCCATATGATTCTCGGTTTTTAGGGTTTTCGATCCCTGAGTTTAAGACCGAAAACTCATGATTTTTGGTGCATAAGGTGATTTTCAAGGGCCTTCAACAATCAATGAAGTGTTGTAGACTCAATACTAAGCATTAGGAAAGGCTTAAAGTCATTTTGCACCTTCATAAGGGTTTTCGGTCTAAGGAGATGCACTAGACCGAAAACACCTTTGTTCTTGGATAAATGGATGTTTTCAAGGCCCTAACTCAAGTATCCTTACTAGATAACAAGTATAGGAGATAGATACTTACAATATGGAAGCAAAGAAGGGTGTTTTCGGCCCAAAACACCAGTGTGTGTTCTTGGTGAAATGAAGAACACTTGAAGATCTAAGAAAATGGAATGATTTCACGGATGAAATCATGTAAGATCACTCAAAAATGGAAGAGATCAACTAAACAAGGAAGGAAACACTTACAATCTTGAAGATCTTGACAAAAATTAGGATGATACTTGAGAGAGAATTGTTCTTGACTTGGAAATGGGAAAAAAACTAAAAATGACTAAGTGTCATTTATATACTCTTTAGGGTTTTCGGCCCTAACACTATTTTGGGCCGAAAACTCCAAACTCTTGGAGTTTTGTGACTTAAATGTTGCACAACTAATCCCAAAGTATACTTCCTCAAATTTGTTCTCTCAAGAAAATAAATATTATAAATACCCAACCGGACTTTAAACCGAGCTAAAAATTAGCAGAAAAGAATATGAATTTTAATTGAAGTGCTACACGGTAGAGTTTGAACAAATGAAAATTTCGGGTTGTCACATCATCCCCCCGTTAGAGGGAATTTTGTCCCGAAATTTGAGTTTAAGCAAATAAGTAGTTACAAATAACTAAGTAAAAAGATGAGGATATTTCAGCTTAAACTGATCCTCGTGCTCCCAAGTGAATTCCGGTCCTCGCTTGGCGTTCCAGCGAACCTTCACTATCGGGATACGGCTTTGCTTGGTTCGTTTGACCTCTCGTTCCATGATCTCTACTGGTTCTTCCACGAAGTTGAGGCTCTCGTTGATTTCGATCTCGTCGAGTGGGATTACAAGAGTCTCATCGGACAGACACTTTTTCAAGTTCGAGACGTGGAAAGTAGAATGTACGTTACTGAGTTCACGAGGTAAGTTAAGTTTGTAAGCTACAAGGCCGATTCTAGCGAGAATCTCGAAAGGCCCTATGTATCTTGGATTTATCTTTCCAAGCTTTCCGAAGCGTATCAAGCCTTTCCAGGGTGAGACCTTCAATAAAACACGGTCGCCCACCTGGAATTCCAACGGTTTCCTTCGTTTATCTGCGTAGCTTTTCTGTCGGTCTCTAGAGGCCTTCAATCGTTCATGAATCTGAACTATCTTCTCTGTCGTTTCCCGAATGATCTTCGGACCTGTGAGGGTGCTGTCAGGAACTCGTCCTTTAGCTAACTGGGTATCACCCACCTCAGCCCAGCACAGAGGGGATCTGCACTTTCGGCCATAGAGGGCTTCGAATGGAGCAGCCTTTATGCTTGCGTGATAACTATTATTGTATGACAATTCGACAAGGGGTAAATGAGTATCCCATGCCTTTTCAAAGTCAATCACGCAGGCTCGCAACATATCTTCCAAGGTTTGGATAGTCCTTTCACTTTGTTCGTCGGTCTGTGGATGATATGATGGGTTTTCAACATTCTAACACTCCTATGGTGTACATGCAACCCTAGAAACCTTGGATCTATGTTTGACTAAGATACATGCAAATAATTATTTTTCCAAGGTTCTTATCCTAACTAGCATGGCATGGGGCACTTGCATCAAATAAAACTAGTAGAATTACTTACCTTGTTGTAGTAGTTGATTGCTTGGAGTTTGAGAGCCTAGCACCAATAATGTGGATGCCTCAAATGGAAGTCACAAATCACCACAAACTTGGAAACTTGAGAGAATAGTCACAAACTTCTTGAAATCGGCCCTCTTAATTTACACACATCAACTAGTGCAATTTCAAGAACCAAAGCCTCCTTTATATAGTGTGGTGGATTAGGGTTACATCCATGTAAACCCTAATACCCATGTCTTTTCGTTTCCATGAGATCTATGGGTTAAAGCTCCATGGAGTATCCATGGACTTTCCATGCAAGCCTAGCCCATTCCAAATAAGCATTAGCCCACACTATATAAATACAAGAGCCCATATTTAATTAGTCATACTTTTGATCTCTAAATTAATTCTAAATTAATTATAGAGCAATACTAATTAAATAATATGATTTTATATTAATATATTAGGACTTATAATATATTAATAAATCATAACTTATACTATTCTCAAACGATTATCCATAAATTGTTTTGGTGAAGTGCAACCCAAATGGACCATGCCGGGTCGGGTCAAGTACATACCAAATATAGTTATGGACTTAGACACTATATCCAACAGTCTCCCACTTGGATAAGTCTAATAACTATAGTTGCAAGTATGACTTCAGGAACCGATCAGCAATCGTAGCTCTTTAAACTCTGTTGAACTATGAAGCGCCATTTTAGATAAGTGATCATACAATCCTCTGTTCTAGATATCAGCCGGACAAATACATGGAACATGGTCTTGCTTATTGTCCAACATTTGTTTCCCGATTTCCGATTTGTTTGACATAGAACTTAACTGAACACATCAATTTAGTTCTGACGGGGCCCGGTACATAGGTCAAAACAAAATCATCGAGGGGCCCAGATATCGCTTCTAATCCTAGAAGGAACAGATAAACTTCGACTCATATGTTTGCTCTACTACTTGTTGAATTACACACAAAAGCACGGCTTATAACATGGAGTTACCAATGCGTTTTCGTGCAATCAATGCATAACCAACTCATAGGCAACAAATCATATCTCTAGGTTTGAAGACTTATATGATATTACCGTCTCACGATCACTCGAGATAAGTTCCATCAAGTGGTACAAGTGAGCGTGGGTTGAATCCAATACTCATAACTTATGAGCACTCATGAGTGTTGTAGCCCCGCTTTGTCTAACATCTTAGACCTCTACAAGCCAACCCATGACAGTCTTGATTCATATCTACTTCCAACATATGACCGACTGTGGAGAGTTTGAATAATATGATATAAACCATAATATAATTATTCTGAAAGTCAAAACATGCAAAAAGAAATAATAGTAAACGATTGACAAGTGATAGAAACACTTTACTCATAAATAACAGCTTTTATTTATCATCAAATGTCAATTCCATTTTACAAATTTCAAGATTATCTAACTACTAAAACTAATATCATCCTTCAGCCCTATGCACCGAGCATGCTGGAGATGCTTAGCCCGAGTCAGTCCCTTCGTGAGGGGATCTGCTGGGTTCTCATTCGATGATACCCTCTTTGCCACGAGGATTCCTTCTTCTATTCGATGTCTGATGAAGGGATATTTTCTGTCAATGTGTCTGGATCTCCCATGATCTCTTGGTTCCTTGGCTAAGGCAACCGCACTATTGCTGTCATAGAAAATCTCCATTGGCTCCTTTATAGCTGGTACAACTCCAAGGTCTCCGATGAAGTTCTTTAGCCATATAGCCTCCTTTGCTGCCTTGCTTGCTGCTATATACTCTGATTTACAAGTGGAATCAGCCACTGTCTCCTGCTTGGAACTTTTCCAAGTAATTGCCCGACTGAGAGCAGAAATTATCCCTGTCAGTCTGAAAGCTAGCATCACTGTACCCTACAACCCTCAAGTCCTCACTGCCACCGAGGGCAAGGACCCAGTCCTTAGTCCTCCGTAGGTACTTGAGGATATTCTTTACCGCAGTCCGGTGTGCCTTGCCAGGGTTCCCGCGATACCTGCTAACCATGCTCAAAGCAAAGGCTACATCAGGTCGAGTACACGTCATAGCATACATGATCTATCCTACAGCTGAAGCATAAGGTATTCGACTCATTTCTGCTATCTCAGCCTCAGTACTAGGGCTTTGTGTCTTACTCAATCTGGCGTTACTCTGGATGGGTAACTCTCCTTTCTTGGAGTTATGCATGTTGAACCTTTTCAACACTTTGTCCACATAGGTGCTTTGACTAAGTCCAATTAGTCTTTTACTCCTGTTTCTCAAAATCCTTATCCCTAGGCTATAGGCAGCTTCTCCAAGGTCCTTCATAGCGAAACACTTCCCAAGCCAGGACTTTACTTCCTGTAGGGTTGGGATGTCATTTCCTATGAGTAGTATGTCATCCACATACAGTACCAAAAAGCTGACTATACTCCCACTAGCCTTGATATAGACACAAGATTCATCTTCACTCCTTGAAAAGCCAAATTCTTTGACTTTGTCATCAAAGCAAAGATTCCATCTGCGAGGTGCCTGTTTTAATCCATAAATGGATTTCTCGAGCTTACACACTCTTTTGGGGTACTCTGTACTGACAAAACCCTCTGGCTGAACCATGTAAACATCTTCAGCCAAGTTTCCATTAAGGAAAGCGGTTTTGACATCCATTTGCCATATTTCATAATCATGAAATGCAGCAATGGCTAACAGAACCCTAATAGACTTAATCTTGGCCACTGGTGAAAAGGTATCATCATAATCAACTCCCGGAGTTTGAGAATAACCCTTTGCAACCAGTCGTGCCTTATAAGTGTGTACATTACTATCCATGTCGGTCTTCTTCTTGAAGATCCATTTGCACCCAACTATCTTACGATCAGGTACATTGTCAACCAAGTTCCAAACTTTATTGTCATACATGGACTGTATCTCGCTATCCGTAGCCTCTTTCCATTTAGCAGCCTCAGGGCCTGCCATGGCTTCCGTGTAGCTGTTAGGCTCATCCAGATTTACCAGTGTGTTATCACTGATAAGTGTCTCACCTTCTGCAGTAATATGAAAACCATAATAATGCTCAGGTGCATTCCTAACTCTGGTGGAACGCCTCAGAGGTATAGATTCTTCAGTCGGCTCAACAGGAGTTTCCTCCTCAGGTTGAGGGCTAGGGTTTGAGGTTCCTTCACCACTTGACTCTTGAATTTCCTCAAGGTCAATTTGCCTCCCACTGTCTCCTTGGCTCATGAATTCTCTCTCTCGAAAGAATCCTCTTCTTGCTACAAAGACCACATTATCACTGGGTCTGTAGAAGATGTATCCAAAGGATTTCTGTGGGTAGCCGATGAAGATACACCTTTCGCTTCGGGGTTCGAGCTTATCGTGAGTCTCGCGTCTCACGAAAGCCTCGTAACGCCAAATATTGATGTGGTCTAGATTGGGAACTTTTCCAGTCCACACCTCGTGAGGTGTTTTGGCAACCTTCTTTGTAGGGACTAGATTAAGGATATGGGCGGCAGTCTCTAAGGCATACCCCCAAAATGAGATTGGTAGCGAAGCTCGACTCATCATGGAACGAACCATGTCCAACAAGGTCTGATTACGCCTTTCAGCTACACCATTCAACTGTGGTGTCCTAGGAGGTGTCAATTGTGAGACAATCCGACATTCCTTAAGATAGTCAAGGAACTCAGTACTAAGATACTCACCAATACGATCGGATCGAAGCATCTTAATGTTCCTGCCCAACTGATTCTCCACTTCTTGCTTAAACTCTTTGAATTTCTCAAAGATTTCTGACTTATGCTTGATTAGGTAGACATATCCATATCCACTAAAATCATCAGTAAAAGTCACACATAACCGATTAGCATCTCTTGTGGCGGTTCTGAAGGGTCCACACACATCCGTGTGTATGAGGTCGAACAAACCTTCACCCTTAGCACACGTGCCAGTAAAAGGTGACTTTGTCATTTTACCAAGCAAACAAGATTCACAACTATCATCTGACTTTAGGTCAAATGACTCCAAGACTCCATCCTTTTGGAGTTGGCCTATGCGTTTCTTGCTTACATGTCCAAGACGACAATTCCATAAGGAGGCTTTATCTAAGCTAGTGGAAGAGTTAATACACAATAAATTATTTCCTAGATTATCTACAACAGATACAGTTTCATACACGCCATCACAAGGTAATGCTTTAAAATAAAGAACATTATTAAAGAAAGCATCAATACTACCTTTATTATTATCAAAATAAAAGGTAAAACCTTGTTTATACAATGCATGAAAGGAAATAACATTTCTTGCCATTTCTGGCGAATAATAACATTTATTCAAATCTAATGTAAACCCACTATTTAGCACTAAGGAATAAACTCCTATCTTGGTGACAGGTGAAGCTTTCCTGTTTCCCATGATCAAGTTTATCTTTCCCTGCTCCACATTCTCACTTCTTTTTAGTCCCTGCAAATCACAACATATGTGAATACCACAACCTGTATCAAGGACCCAAGACTTAGAATGAGGTGAGTTATTAGACAATATAGTGTATATACCTGCATGGTTGGGTTTTACTTTCCCATCCTTCAAATCTTGCTGGTACTTTGGGCAGTTTCTCTTCCAGTGCGACTTTTCATGGCAATAGAAGCATTCAGCCTCATTAGGGTTAGCAGAAGGAGTGACAAAGCCTTTCTTGGTTTTGCTTGAAGAGGAGCCTTCAAGGGTCTTACCCTTGGTACCCTTAGAAGGGTTCTTTCTCTTCTTCCCTTTGCCATGCCCGATTGCCAAGACATTGGCCGCAGTTGGAGTAGGAGTAGGAGTAGTAACAACCGACTTACCCTTTAGACCACTTTCTACGGTCTTCAAGAGTCCTTCAAGTTTGCCGAGGGTGACTTCTTCCTTGTTCATGTGATATGTCATGCGGAATTGTTCATAACACCATGGCAAGGAGTGCAAAATGATGTCTATTGCTAACTCCTCAGGGAAGTTCATATTCAGCTTCAGTAAACGGTCCACATACCTTTGCATTTTCTGCATGTGGCCCGTGATGGGTTCACCATCCTTCATTCGGGTTGTTATCATGGAGGAGATTATTTCATATCGCTCTTGACGAGCACTTTGATGGTAGCGGTCCATCAAGTCCTGGTGCATCTCAAAAGGATAATAGTCCTCATTGGACTTTTGGAGCTCGGATGTCATGGTGGCCATCATGATGCATGCCACTTTTGTAGCATCTCTTTCATGTACCTCATATTCAGCAAGCTCTTCAGGAGTAGCAGTTGGCTCGGGTACCTTCAGCTCCTTGTCGAGAACATATTATTTGTTCTCATACCGAGTGACCATCCTGATGTTTCTGATCCAATCTGTAAAGTTGGACCCATCAAAGATGACTCTCCCACAAAGATTCATGAGAGAGAAGGAGCTAGTAGGGTTTGAGCCAGAAGCATTGTTATTGGAAGACATCTAAAAAGAAGAGGGAATAGATTAGATTAGATATAGAGATAGTCCTTAACAAAACACCCAAATGTAATATAAGCTATAAGATATTTGAATGTAGGTGAATGACGATTCACCAATTTCCACCATGAAAAATGAAATATTTAATTAGGTTTGAATTGGTTTAGAAACTCCTAGATTCTTTGAGATTCATTGAACTTTCTTCAATGGCATGTTTCAATCTCGAGTGTGCCCTTCAAGTTTTGTGACTGGGATGCCGAGGATCACAAAACAAGGTGTGAAGTAACCATGCAAATTACTTGGTACCCTTAATGTATTACCCCTCAATCGATGTGCCGGTTAACCACACACGCTCCATCGATACTATGATAAACATTAAGTCACCCTTTACCTACCTTGTTAAGTTCAAGTTAGTGTGCCGGTTAACCACACACACTCCACTAACGACTTAAACAAAGTGTAAAGTGTAATTTCATGGATTAGCACCTTATTCACATTTTCCTAAAATAACTAAGATTGGGAATTCAATAAAGTTTAGTTACTTTAGTATTATCATTATACTTTTAATGAGAATTTATTAGTCCTTGTCCTACCCGTTCGGCTAACGACCCTCCACCGATCAAGGAAGCGGTGGGTGAGAGTGGACACCCATTAAGTTGCCATTTTATAGGCAACAACCTTATACCCCCCTTATAGACCGTCTTCGTGAATGAGGCGTACTAGCGGTAAGACGACTTGATCTTATACATATATAAATATTATTAAACTTATAATATTATAAAGTATAAGGGTTGAATTTTAACTTTTAAAATTCTAGGGGTTGGAACTAAAGTTTTTAATATGACTTTACATGTTCCAAAACTTGAGGGCAAGTTTTGTAAACTTTCAAAACTTTTCATTTCTCATAACTTATGAGTTAATGGTTATTAAAAATGAAGACTCTTCATTTTTTGTAACCTATGTGTTCTTTTAATGGTTATTTATAAATGTGACTTTTGGTTATCCATAACTTAAGAACTAGTTATGGACTCCATTAAAACACATAAAGATCAAGAATTAATCTAATCAATTATTAGCACATAATTTCTATGATCTTCTAAACACATATGTTTATGAATGTTCATATCAAAAATTTCAAGAATCGTAAGTACATATACAAAACTTGAAATTTTGATACGAGCTTTTGAACAAAACTTCGTTTTTCAAGTTTTTTTTTTTTTGCATCAAGTATCAAATAAACAAACCAGTCTCTGATACCACTGATGAGTTTTCAGCATTCTAACACTCCTATGGTGTACATGCAACCCTAGAAACCTTGGATCTATGTTTGACTGTCACACCCCTAAACCTGAACGGCGGAGACGTTCGGGGGCGGAGGACGTCATGTTCAGTATCATAACAAATGAATAGTAAAGAAAGTACACACGACCATCATATACATAATTGAAAAGTTTACATGCTTGTAGTATTACATGTTTGCAAAAGTCAATTACAATATGATATCCAAAAGATTAAACTAACGCCTGAGCGTAAGTCTTCAAAAGCAGTTACTAACCTGGTTTAGCGATTTCCTGAGAATACAAGTTATTTCAAAGAAAAAGTGTCAACATTTAAGTTGGTGATTTCATAAGTAGTGTTTTGATAAAATGTATGCCATTCGAAAGTTCGTGTATGTTTTCCAGAAAAACCGATATTTTCAAATGAAAAGAGTTATGATTCATTGTGTTGAAAATGAATGTATTACATCCATAAAATCGCATATTTTCCCTAATAGATGAGATATGATTCGTTGTGTTGAAAATGAATGTATTAGATCCAGAAAATCCCATATTTTCCCTAATAGATGAGATGAAGTCTTAAATGACCAAGACTGTAACCTGTAAGCAAATATGCCATGCTTAGAAATGAAGATGTATAGTTTTATTATTAAGTAAAACTAATTGTGGAAGTGTTTATCCTAAATTCTGAACATGCTGATAATACCCTATAATATAGTTATTACCCCCCGAGCATGATTGAGTTATGTATTACTATGTGCATGAGTCATTGTTTCCGCTTGTTGTGAGTTCCTCATAACCATACTAGACGCAGTACCTAATGTTGACATTTGTCACCCCGGGGACTGTAGCTAACAGTCAGGGTGCGGAGTCATCAACCCCGTATAGATCTATACACACTTGTCACGCTCTCCCTCCAAGAGACTCTGGTTATAGGTGGGGACTTTCGTTTGGTACAAACAAAGCCATATGACATCACATGATTGCTAACAACTAGTTCACGAGTAATATGATGAAAAATCGTTTGTATGAAATGATTTCCTTTTCTACCGTGTTACAAAGGCGTAATGATGAGTTGAGTTTTCTTGTAAAAGCATCATGTTCTAGTTGAAAATGGTTACCCTTGATATGATGTAGTATGCAAACGTATAAATAAAACATATTATATCCCAAGAGGGTAAAGTTGTGTTGTGAGGTGTTTTGCATGATAACAACTTCATATGATAGTTAAAATAACAATACGAAAAGTATAGTAAAAGATTGGTGTTTCACACGATTTTAACCGTTTGTTTACTTGTATTCCCCCCCTTAAAAGTGTTTCAAAAGCATTTTAAAAGCATTTAAAGTGTGGTTGTAGGGGTATGAACTCACTTGATAAGTGGAGAATCGGGCAACGCTTTGTTTCTAAGAAGGATCGTTCTTGACGTAGCCGCGAGTTTCTGGTGAAGAAACGAGCTTCACGCGGGCAGCACTTCGACTGGAAAGAAGTTAGTTTCTCGGGAGATTCGGAGCGTCGGGACTCACGTCGTGTGTGAGGGGTGTTACCAGGGCTTCGGGATAGTCTCGGGATGCTTAACGCAGAGTAAAAGTGTCCAGAAGAAGAGAAATGAGCAGTCTAAACCCAAGACCTTCGATTTCTATTGATAGGGTCATTTTTGGGGCCTCACGTCGTGAACCAAGCTTACTCACGTCGTGAGTTCAGTCGTCATCAGGTGCGTCATCGCAACTTGCGTCTGTCAGGCTTCAGAAGGTGTCAGAAGTCAGTTCACGTCGTGAACACTGTTTTCACGTCGTGAACACTAACAGTTTTGGGTTTCGTGCCCGAACTTCAGAAATTCATAACTTTCGCGTACGAACTCCGTTTTCGACGTTCTTTATATCCACGCGTAGGCGAGATTATGCTCTACAACTCTCGTTTAGACTCCGTTGGCTAATTTTGATTTTATTTTTAATATATTATTAATGTATTATTTTTAGTAGGCCGGGACAGGGAAACTCTGTTAGAAATCCATAACTTCTTCGTCCGGTGTCCGTTTTCGTCAGACTTTTTACCGTTGTAATACCATTGATGATATCTTCGATTCTCGTTTAGGTCATGTTGGCAAAAAGTCACTCGATCTCGATTTCGAGTTTTTAGCTGTCTACTACTTTGTCCGAAACTTCGAAAAAACATAACTTCCTCATATGAAGTCAGATTTGGGCGTTCTTTTTATGTATGTTCATGGTTTTGGGATATATACGACTGTCATTTAGACACCTAAGGTTGAAAAGTATTTTATTGAAATTTCTCGTTTTATGCTTAATAGTGTTTTACCGGTATTATCGCGTATCTTCGATCAATCATAACTTCTTCGTTATAACTCGGATTTTAGTGTTCTTTATATTTTTGGAAACCTAGTTACGATATCTACCACTTAGTATACTCAATTATGGTTACTGAACAAATTTATTTTTGACCTAATTTTGCTAGTGTTACATTATCCCCCGTTAGAGAGAATTTCGTCCCGAAATTCACATTTTGACTGGGACTTCATTCGTTGAGGAAAGATGTGTGTATTTCTATTCCATTTGATCTTCTTGTTCTCTAGTGAATCCAGATCCTAGCGTGGGTGTTCCTGCGGACCTTTATTCTTCGTCTATTGTTTCGACCGGTAGAGGTCGTGTGGATTTGGGTTTATTTGTCTATGTTCATCTAGATGTTCGTATTGATTACTCGTAATACAGGTCGGCATTGTCTTGAACTTCATAGTTGAATTCATACCTGGTCCGTCTATCATCGCTTTGTGTATACCATTCGCATATACACTTTGTAGTGATAGGTTAACCGTAATCATTCCTAGCCTCCGGGTTTTAACTTGACTCGTCGTACGTGTGCTATTCCTAAATAGTCTGTCGGTAATACTTCGGGAAGGTCACAAAGGATATAGTACTCCTCATATGAGTGCTACGGGATTTTGAAACTAGAAACGATTTGGGAGTTGTGTCGGGTTTGTCGTTATAAATCGATAGAGTTTCGTTAGCCAACGGTGAAAGTGAAGGGTCTTTTCATAGCACATGCAATTGGCATGGTGAAGACGAAGCCAATCCATTTCTAGTAGCTATTTGGGAACTTCTTATCGTAATAATTGTGAAGTTGATCAGGATAAGTGTTCGTTAGTGGGATAGTGCATTCTACATATGTGTTTTCAGTGCTTTTAGTCTATCTTTGTTATTACTACTATGAAGGTTTTGCTTAATGATTGGGGTGTTTGTTTGAGTAGATTTTTAAATTTGTGACTCACGGAACTCCTCTCCGCTCTTATTATCAAATGGAATGCATGTAAATGAGTTATCGAGGAGAAATGTACCCGGAATAACCGTGGGGTCTGCAATAGCTTCCTCTTGGCCCATTGCGAATACTCGGCCTCCTCCACCAGCATTCCTGTTGTTTGCCTTCGGGCAATCCCTTCGGAAGTGCCCCGCTTCTCCGCACTCATAACAAGTACGGTCTACTCCCATATTTACGGCTGGAGCGGCTGGTTGGGTTGGTTCCCTGCAGTAGCGGACGGTGTATCCCTTACTATTGCACCTAGTGCAATGCATTTCACGGCAGGGTCCATGATGATGAAAGTTGCATCGGTTGCACTTAGGCTGGTTGCGGTTGTACGGCCTTGTGGGTGTGGGGGTGGTAGGGACAGTAACAGCGGGAGCTGTCACTAACTGTTGCCTCTTGGGGTTCTCCTGCATGGTTTCCCCCTTTCTCTTATTCCAGGGTTTCCTTCGGCCCTCTATATCCTTCGGTGGCTCTGAGACAGTGGTAATAGTACCCTGTTTAACGCCGTGATCAATCAATCGTTGAGCCAAGCGCTTCGCGCTGTTGAATGTTATTGGGTTGGAGGCCAAGACATGTCCTTGAATCTGGGGTGACAACCCCCAGATGTATGTTTCCACTTTCTTCGGCTCCGGGTTGACCATTCCCGGGCAAAGGGCTGACAAATCACTGAACCTGGCCGTGTAGGCGGCTAGGTCAGAACCAACCATTTTCAGCTTCCATAGCTCCTGCTCCAGTTTTTGAATTTCGCCCCTCAGGCAGTATTCTTCCAACAGTACGACCTTCAAGTCCTCCCAACTCATGGCGTTGGCGACTGGAAGAGACACAGATTTCACATGGCCCTTCCACCACGTGAGGGCTCGGTCTGTGAAGGTACAAGCAGCAAAGTTGACCTTGCTTGTTTCTTGGTATGAACAGATTTCAAAGACCGTGTCGGTCTTTTCAAACCATTGCATAAGAGCAATGACTCCTCCAGTGCCGTTGAACATTTTTGGCTTGGCGTTTGAGAATTATTTGTAGGTGCATTCCCTAACATGACCATGACCAGTGCCATGGTTCTGATGGTTGGTACTACTCCCGCTCCCTCCAGCTCCATTAGAGTTTATTTGGGATAGCGCAGCTGCTATTGCTGCGGTGATGGCAGCTTGAACCGTAGCGGGATCGTAAGTTGGAGGTGGTGGTGGCGGTGTTGGTGTCGTATTTCGGCGTGCTGACCTACGAGGAGGCATCTAGCTGCCGAAGAAATAACAATGAAGACAATAAGTCTTTGATTGATTGAGAGTCGTGTGTTAATGAGTTATCCATTTTCAACATTTCATGAATTAGGTTCGACCTAAACAAGGTTCTCGATTTTGATTCATAATAAGAGTTTATAGATAAACTTATGAATTCGAGTGGTATGCAAAGAATTAACACACAAAAGAAGTACTTCCTTATATATTAAACATATGTTTGGTTACATTCCGAAGTCAGGAAAATTTTGACCTTTCTAAAGGTCTCCGCTTACAAAACTTACAGAAAAGTAAGACTTTTAGCCGAGATCCTATTCTATAACAAATTTTTAGGAGTCGAGCAAGTACTACCTGGAGTACATACTAAGGTTATTCCACAAACCAACAGAAAGAGCGAGTAAAGTATCCTCTACTGGTGGCGGGAACTGTTCTGCTGAGCCTTTTGGCCTGCTAACTGACGTTCCATATCGAGCAAACGCATTTCATAACTTGCCTGGCGTGCTCTAAGTTCCCAGACTTCAGTTTGAGTTTCAGTTAGCTCTCTCTGCCAAGCTTCATTTTGATTTACTATCCTACCATGAGCTAATCCTAACTGTCGGATGCGAACTGTATTGACTCCAATGTTCGCATCATTCTCCTCATTTTGATGGATGGTTGTCCGTCCTCGTTCATCAATGTAAGCAATTCGGCGAACCAATATAGGAAGGACTCTGTCTGCTGCGCCTCCCTCGCTCATATTATAGAAGCTTCGGTCTCCATTGTATGGAAGGGGTTGACCCTGTTCGCGACTCCACCTATTCAGGCTGGTTGCCCATAGAGGTGTCGAGCCATGAAATTCTGGTCGAGGATTAGGATTTTGAATTTGAGCCGCTAAGGGTAGGTTATTGTCCTCGGGATCTGGGTCTGAGTCTTCTTGCATTTCTTCTTCTGGATCATTCTCTATCCCTTCTCCACTGTCTTGGATCGGGTAGTAGGGGTCTCCTGGTAGGAGGAATCCGGCCATTATGTCTGTAAGAGAATAGGGGTATAAGAATTGTTTAGAATTAAGGCACATAAGGTTGATTATTAAAGTTAAACTATTGTATGCGTAAAATACTCCTATAGTATTGTAAATGTTATGTTTGATTCTAAGGTTTATAAGTTTGGTAAGTTTTAGACATGTTGTCCACTGTAGCTATCCCCTGTCATATGTTGGTCGGCTCTCGGACAAATATAGTTGATCAGGCTATATTCATCCCAGTCCGGATTACATATTCCAAGGCATACCTATATTGCACAACTCATCTATAATACTTCTATATTGTTTTCATTATGATACTGACCCTGTTATATGATGTATGCATGTATACTTTATAAAAATTTCATTTTAAAAGTATAACTCTCAGTCATAGTGTTTTTGCCCGGTTGTGTTTATAGTTGTATATAAAAAATAAATGGTTTTTATATACTTAGTTCACTATAAACAATGCTCTGATACCAATCTGTCACACCCCCAAACCTGAACGGCGGAAACGTTCGGGGGCGGAGGACGTCATGTTCAGTATCATAAAATATGAATAGTAAAGAAAGTACACACGACCATCATATGCATCATTGAAAAGTTTACATGATTTTAGTATTACATGTTTGCAAAAGTCAATTACAATATGATATCCAAAAGATTAAACTAACGCCTGAGCGTAAGTCTTCAAAAGAAGTTGCTAACCTGGTTTAGCGATTTCCTGAGAATACAAGTTATTTCAAAGAAAAAGTGTCAACATTTAAGTTGGTGAGTTCATAAGTAGTGTTTTGATAAAATGTATGCCATTCGAAAGTTCGTGTATGTTTTCCAGAAAAACCGATATTTTCAAATGAAAAGAGTTATGATTCATTTGTGTTGAAAATGAATGTATTAGATCCACAAAATCCCATATTTTCCCTAATAGATGAGATGCAGTCTTAAATGACCAAGACTGTAACCTGTAAGCAAATATGCCATGTTTAGAAATGAAGATGTATAGTTTTATTATTAAGTAAAACTAGTTGTGGAAGTGTTTATCCTGAATTCTGAAAATGCTGATAATACCCTATAATATAGTTATTCCCCCCCGAGCATGATTGAGTTATGTATTACTACGTGCATGAGTCATTGTCTCCGCTTGTTGTGAGTTCCTCATAACCCTACTAGACGCAGTACCTAATGTTGACATTTGTCACCCCGGGGACTGTAGCTAACAGTCAGGGTGTGGAGTCGTCAGCCCCGTATAGATCTATACACACTTGTCACGCTCTCCCTCCAAGAGACTCTGGTTATAGGTGGGGACTTTCGTTTGGTACAAACAAAGCCATATGACATCACATGATTGCTAACAACAAGTTCACGAGTAATATGATGAAAAATCGTTTGTATGAAATGATTTCCTTTTCTACCGTGTTACAAAGGCGTAATGATGAGTTGAGTTTTCTTGTAAAAGCATCATGTTCTAGTTGAAAATGGTTACCCTTGAAATGATGTAGTATGCAAACGTATAAATAAAACATATTATATCCCAAGAGGGTAAAGTTGTGTTGTGAGGTGTTTTGCATGATAACAACTTCATATGATAGTTAAAATAACAGTACGAAAAGTATAGTAAAAGATTGGTGTTTCACACGATTTTAACCGTGTGTTTACTTGTATTCCCCCCCCCCCCCCTTAAAAGTGTTTCAAAAGCATTTTAAAAGCATTTAAAGTGTGGTTGTAAGGGTATGAACTCACTTGATAAGTGGAGAATCGGGCAGCGCTTCGTTTCTAAGAAGGATCGTTCTTGACGTAGCCGCGAGTTTCTGGTGAAGAAACGAGCTTCACGCGGGCAGCACTTCGACTGGAAAGAATTTAGTTTCTCGGGAGATTCGGAACGTCGGGACTCACGTCGTGTGTGAGGGGTGTCGCCAGGGCTTCGGGGTAGTCTCAGGATGCTTAACGCAGAGTAAAAGTGTCCAGAAGAAGAGAAATGAGCAGTCTAAACCCAAGACCTTCGGTTTCTATTTATAGGGTCATTTTTGGGGTCTCACGTCGTGAACCAAGCTTATTCACGTCGTGAGTTCAGTCGTCATCAGGTGCGTCATCGCAACTTGCGTCTGTCAGGCTTCAGAAGGTGTCAGAAGTCAGTTCACGTCGTGAACACTGTTTTCACGTCGTGAACACTGACAGTTTTGGGGTTTCGTGCCCGAACTTCAGAAATTCATAACTTTCGTATACGAACTCCGTTTTTGACGTTCTTTATATCCACGCGTAGGTAAGATTATTCTATACAACTCTCGTTTAGACTACGTATGCTAATTTTGACTTTATTTTTAATATATTATTAATTTATTATTTTTAGTAGGCCGGGACAGGAAAACTCTGTTAGAAATCCATAACTTCTTCGTCCGGTGTCCGTTTTCGTCAGACGTTTTACCATTGTAATGCCATTGATGAGATCTTCGATTCTCGTTTAGGTCATGTTGGCAAAAAGTCGCTCGATCTCGATTTCGAGTTTTTAGCTGTCTACTGCTATGTCCGAAACTTCAAAAAATCATAACTTCCTCATATGAAGTCAGATTCGGGCGTTCTTTTTATGTATGTTCACGGTTTTGGGATATCTACGACTTTCATTTAGACACCTAAGGTTGAAAAGTATTTTATTGAAATTTCTCGTTTTATGCTTAACAGTGTCTTACCGGTATTGTCGCGTATCTTCGATCAGTCATAACTTCTTCGTTATAACTCGGATTTTAGTGTTCTTTATATTTTTGGAAACTTGGTTACGATATCTACCACTTAGTATACTCAATTATGGTCACTGAACAAATTTATTTTTGACCTAATTTTGCTGGTGTTACATTGACTAAGATACATGCAAATAATTATTTTTCCAAGGTTCTTATCCTAACTAGCATGGTATGGGGTACTTGAATCAAATAAAACTAGTAGAATTACATACCTTGTAGCAGTAGTTGATTGCTTGGAGTTTGAGAGCCTAGCACCAATAATGTGGATGCCTCAAATGGAAGTCACAAATCACCACAAACTTGGAAACTTGAGAGAATAGTCACAAACTTCTTGAAATCGGCCCTCTTAGTTTACACACATCAACTAGTGCAATTTCAAGAACCAAAGCCTCCTTTATATAGTGTGGTGGATTAGGGTTACATCCATGTAAACCCTAATACCCATGTCTTTTCATTTCCATGAGATCCATGGGTTAAAGCTCCATGGAGTATCCATGGACTTTCCATGCAAGCCTAGCCCATTCCAAATAAGCATTAGCCCACACTATATAAATACAAGAGCCCATATTTAATTAGTCATACTTTTGATCTCTAAATTAATTATAGATCAATACTAATTAAATAATATGATTTTATATTAATATATTAGGACTTATAATATATTAAAAATCATAACTTATACTATTATCCATAAATTGTTCGGGTGAAGTGCAACCCAAATGGACCATGCCGGGTCGGGTCACGTACATACCAAATATAGTTATAGACTTAGACACTATATCCAACATGATAGGTTGTACTCATGTCCAGCCTAGTTCCTAGGGAACTTTGTAGCGACTGCCAGAACCTCGAAGTGAATCTACTATCTCTATCCGAGATAATGGATATGGGAACACCGTGCAGTCGTACAATCACCCGTATGTAGGTTCTTGTAAGCTTCTCCATCTTGTCTGTTTCTTTGATAGGCAGGAAGTGTGCGGATTTGGTCAATCTGTCGACGATGACCCATATGGTATCAAGTCCACCCGTTGTCTTGGGCAGCTTGGTTATGAAGTCCATAGTGATCCGCTGCCACTTCCATTCTGGTATCTTCGGCTGTTGTAGAAGACCTG
The DNA here is from genome assembly GCF_052849685.1 of Lactuca virosa. Taxonomy (NCBI): domain Eukaryota; kingdom Viridiplantae; phylum Streptophyta; class Magnoliopsida; order Asterales; family Asteraceae; genus Lactuca; species Lactuca virosa. Next base: position 477,191,253 of record NC_136429.1, on the reverse strand, counting down.
AGGGTTTCTGGTATTCGACCTTGACCTTGGCGCAAGTAAGGCATTTACTTACGAAGGTAGCAATCTCTGCTTTCATGTTAGGCCACCAGTATAGCTTTTTAAGATCCATATACATCTTATCTAATCCTGGGTGGACGGAATAACGAGTGTTATGCGCCTCGGTCATGACCAAGTCTCTGAAACCACCGTGTTTCGGTGTCCAGATCCGATCCATGAGATACAAGGCTCCGCCACCCTTGACTTCCAAATTCTTATCCATCCCTTTTAGGGATTCACCCGCCACATTTTCAGGTTTCAAAGCGTCGAGCTGAGCCTCGTTAATTTGTGTGGACAAGTGTGAATGGATAGTTAGAGTCAAAGATTTGACTCTCCGACCAGAGTATTCTTTCCGACTTAGGGCGTCAGCTACTACGTTGGCCTTGCCTGGATGATAACGAATTTCGCATTCATATTCACTGAGTAGCTCGACCCACCGTCGTTGTCTCATGTTCAGCTCCTTCTGGTCGAATATATGTTGTAGGCTTTTGTGGTCTGTAAAGATAGTGCTTTTTGTACCATATAGGTAGTGTCTCCAGATCTTCAGAGCAAACACAACTGCACCTAGCTCAAGATCGTGAGTGGTGTAGTTCACCTCGTGTGTCTTCAACTGTCTCGAGGCATAGGCGATGACCTTACCTCGTTGCATCAGAACACAACCGAGCCCTTGATTTGACGCATCGCAATAGACAACGAAGTCTTCTATCCCTTCGGGGAGGGATAGTATTGGTGCGGTGCACAAGGCTCGCTTGAGCGTTTGGAACACTCTCTCCTGCTTCTCTTCCCAGTCAAAGGCCACGCCCTTCTGGGTCAGTGTTGTAAGAGGTTTAGGCGTCTTTGGTGCTGACCAGCTCTCAATGGCTTTGATTTTGGAAGGGTCCACATGTATTCCCTCTTCGCTAACCACGTGCCCTAAGAATTCGACTCTTCGCATCCAAAATTCGCATTTCGAGAACTTCGCATAGAGCTTCTCCGAACGCAACGTTTCTAAGACTAGTCGCAGATGTTGACTATGCTCCTCCTTACTACGAGAGTAGATAAGTATGTCATCGATGAAGACGATGATGAACTGATCCAAGTAAGGACGACACACCCTATTCATTAAATCCATGAATACCGTGGGCGCGTTGGTTAATCCGAACGGCAGCACTACGAATTCGTAGTGCCCATAACGAGTTCGGAAGGTTGTCTTCGGAACATCCTCCCCTAGTACTCGTCGTTGGTGATATCCAGATCTTAGATCGATTTTCAAAAAGAAGTTCGCCCCTTGAAGTTGGTCAAATAAATCGTCTATACGAGGCAAAGGGTAACGATTCTTGACGGTCAGTTTGTTGAGATCCCTGTAGTCGATGCACATACGAAACGATCCGTCTTTCTTCTTGACGAACAAGACTAGAGCTCCCCAGGGTGAGAAGCTTGGTCTTATAAAGTTCTTGCTGAGCAGTTCGTTAAGTTGACCGGACAGTTCTTGCATCTCTGCAGGTGCTAGACGATAGGGCGATTTGGCTACGGGGGTAGCCCCTGGAACTAAGTCGATTCTGAACTCGACTTGACGTTGCGGAGGTAATCCTTGGAGTTCTTCTGGAATGATGTCGGGAAAATCACGTACTACTGGAATGTTCTTAATGTCTTTCGTTTCTTGGCTCACATCGACAACATGAGCAAGGAATGCGCGACATTCCTTTCGCAAGAATTTTTGGGCTTGGATGCTTGAGATGATACGAAGGTTAGTGCCGGGTTTGTCGCTGTAGATTTCTAGAGTTTCGCTAGACGGCAGATTAAGGCGAACGGCCTTTTCATAACACATGATGTCGGCACGATGAAGACTCAACCAATCCATGTCGATAATGACATCGAAACTTTTAACTGAGACCGGCATGAGGTCGATCGAAAATGAATGACTATCTAGAGTTAGGGTACACCCTATGTATATGCAGCTAGTACTCTCTGTCTTTCCATTAGCCATTTCTACAGTGAACGGTTCTTTAAGTGCTCGTGATTTTTGCTTAAGTAAATGAGCAAATTTTTGGTTCACGAAACTCCTCTCCGCTCCACTATCAAACAGTATGCATGCATAAGAGTTATCGAGGAGAAACGTACCAGTGACCACTGTGGGGTCGGCAACCGCCTCCTCGTGGCCTATGGCCAGAACTCTTCCTACTCCGCCGGCGATACCTGCCTTAGGGCAGTTCCTCTTGTAGTGGCCCACCTCGCCACAACCGTAGCAAGCTTGGCCCACTCCCGCGCCAGGGACTTGGTTGATTGGCCTAGCCGGAGCTTTGCAGAAACGGGAAGTGTGCCCCTTCCTATTGCAGTTTGAACACTGCATTTCCCGGCAGGCTCTGATGTGGTGGAAGTTGTATTTGTTGCACTTAGGTAAACTTCCAGCGTACTGTTTACCGGAGCAGCAGCGGCAGGTGCTATCGCAGCATGAACTGCCACGACCTGCTGCTTTTTGTCAGCTTTCTTCTTCTTCTTGTCATCCCAGAATTTCCACTTGGAATCAGCGGTTTTGGAGGGTTTCGAGATGGCTAGGGTTATTGTTGTTGACGACGGGGTAGGGACCCCATGGTCAATAAGCCGATGTGCCAACCGTTTGGCACTATCGAATGTAGTGGGGTTTGAAGCCAAAACATTCCCTTGAAATGGAGGCACCAGCCCCCATATGTACCTCTCTATCTTCTTTCCCTCTGTGTGAACTATGTTGGGACAGAGGGCCACCAGTTCGCAGAACCTGGCGGTATATGTCACGATGTCGGAGCCCTTCATGGTCAGGCTCCAAAGTTCTTGCTCCCGCTTCTGGATTTCGCCCCTCGGGCAGTATTCTTCGATCATCAGCTCTCTCAGAGCTTCCCAGCCCATGGCATTTGCCACTATAAGAGATAGTGACTTGACATGGCTATTCCACCATGTCAGGGCTTTTGCCTCGAAGGTGCACGCAATAAATTTGACTTTGCTTCCTTCTGGGCATGAGCGGATCTCGAAGATCGACTCTGTCTTTTCAAACCATTGCGAGAGGGCAATGATTCCGCCAGTCCCTTTAAAGGACAGTGGCTTATAGTTGGTGAAGTCCTTGTAGGAGCACTCTCTCAAGCGCAAAGGGATTTCAGCATGAGTAGATTGAACAGGGGTTCCTCCTCCAGTGGAACCGGAAGAATGATATTGAGCCATGGCTGTTGCCACAGCCGCAGCTACTGCAACATTTAGAGCTGCCGTATCGATTTGAGGAGTAGGTGGTGTTGCAGTTACTGGAGGATTGCGTCTTGTTGATCGGTGCGGAGGCATCTTTTAACTAAAAGTTTACAAAGATGACGATACTGGTAAGAATAGAGAAATTGATGAGAGTGACTCATGGACTAACTCTCCATAGCCCAACAACACAATTGAATAGTATGATTGAATGTAGATCTAGTACTAACAGATGATAGTAGTTGGATAATAATTTCCATGAGATTAGATATCTGTCAATAATACTGGAATTACAGATGTAACGAGTTCTGGAAAAATCACCTAGAAGTAACTCTTACATCAACCAAGATGGGAAAATTTTGACAGAACTATGACCAAATCAAGACCTAACAGGTCTAAGTTTTAACGAAGATAGGAAATTAGACTATAGTTTTACATAACTAAGTTATATCCAAAAGAGAAGGTTAAGTAGGCTCTATCTACGACGAGAACCACTCGAATGAGTCCTTGATTCAGACAGACGGCGCTCTATGTCTCGCATGCGCCTTTCATACATTGACTGCCTAGCCCGAAGTTCCCTAACTTCAGCTTGGGATGCAACTAGCTGTTGCTGTGGAATCCCATTTGTTATCCTAGCCCTTTCCATAGCTAACTCGAGTTGGCGAATGCGTACCGTGTTAACGCCAGAGTTGGCGTCAATCTCCAGGACTCGGTCGATAGTTGCTCGACCTTGCTCGGTGTTCCGAGAAATCCTACGGACCATGATGGGCAGGACTTGGTCAGCTGAACCTCCCTCGTTTAGGTTCTAAAAGCTTCTGTCCCCATTGTAGGGAATGGGTTGACCCTGTTCCTGACTCCATCTGTTCAAGTTTGTGGCCCATAGAGGTTTGAGTCCTTGAAATGCTAGACGAGGGTTAGGATTTGGGTTTTGAGCTACTGGGGGTAAGTTTTTGACTTCTGGCTCTGAGTCAGAACCAACAGAAAAGCCATCAGCTTGGTGATCATCCAAAGGGATTGGGTGATCATCTTCTGGTTCTTCTCCCAGCCATCCTGCATTGCCGTTGTTGGGATAGTACGGGTCTCCGGGGGTATGGAATGTAGCCATGATATCTACGCGAGAAAAGGGGTATAAGAAATAACTAAATAGACGAACTAATTAGATAATTATATGATGATCTTTATCAGTTACTTCAATACTTGTTTAGTGCATACCAGTTATATGTACTCAAAACAGGATAGACCTTCGAATAAGCGACCCTAACTCTAAGCCCACAACCAAACAAGGAACAGGAAGTAAAGCAAAGATCACAGATTCTAAGTCTATGATATTCTAGTTACATATAACCTTAGCGTATCCACTCAGCAATTATTGACATACTAATAAAGACCTTTAGTTCTCAGAAAAGTAGTTATAGTAACACAAAATACTCCTATAGTATTTTAAGTTTATGTTCTGTTCTAATGTTTTCATTGTAGTTTTGTTGGTAAGTTTTTAGACTTGTTGTAACCTTACAACCACTCTTAGGCACATGCTATTCACTTCTTGGATAATATAGTTGATCAGGCTATATCTTCCCAGACTTGACTATATGTCTCTAAGTCTAATTGTGCTGTCTAATAATCGTAATACTTTTGTTCTGTCCTAGTGACACTGATTTTAGTATGAATGCAGGTAGGTATACTTGGTTAAAAAATTTATTATCTAAAAGTATAACCTCTTGGTCAAAGTATTTTAATCCCGTTGTGTTTATAGTTTGTATATATTTTATGGGTTGATATACTCGATTCACTATAAACAATGCTCTGATACCAATCTGTCACACCCCAAAACCGGAACGGCGGAATCGTTCGGGGGTGGAGGACGTCATGTTCAGTATCACAACAACGCATAGTAGTAAACAAGCAACAACATCATCCATTGCATTAATAGTATAATTTCATACAAGTGTGTTCTGTAAAGTTTAATAGACACCAAAAAGTAAATCAAAATAAAAGATGAGTCTTGAACGAGCTCCATCTTCTCAAAACCTGGCACCGGTACCTGTCTACTGGTGACCTGAGAATACAAGTTATTTTGAAAGAGTTTATCAGCTTTAAAGCTGGTGAGTTCATAAGTACGTTAGTGTCATTGTTTGTATGAAAGTGTTTGTATGCACTTGATGTATAAGTTTGTAAATGTTTGTAAATGTTTGTAACTCCTAGAAATCCTATATTTTCTACTAAACGTAGCCTTCTAACAAGGCATCAAATGAAATGTATGTTTGTTTCTTGTAAAAGTGTGAATTTTTCCAAATCTGACTATCATTAACCAAAAATATAGCTTTTACATTACTGTTCATTGTGTGAAGGTCACAAAGTGAATGCAATAAGGAAATAATAAAGTACTGTAGTGATGTATTAAGTAACTACTGCTGTACTAACTACCTTAAACCAATTTTTATTTAAAGTACCATGTGATATGCCTGTACCATATTACCGTCTAAAAACACAACGATGAAAGACGTCGGAAGAAATGACATTTGGCACCCGTAGACTTGCAAGTCCCACTATAGCGAGCAGCAAGGTGTAGGATAGTCAATCTAGTATAGATCTATACACAAACTCAATGCTCTCCACTTAAGGAGATTCTGGATAAAAAACAAGCCATGACAGGTGATGCCATGCCCCGTTACGTGGCTCACATAACTGTTGTAATGTTCTTGTATATGTATTGTATGTCCTAGCTGTATTGTATGTTCTCTCTATCTAGTATGTATGTATGTTCTCTCTGTTTCTCATAATAGTATCTTCTCTCTGTATGTTATCGTTTGTTTCTCGTTATAGTATTCTCTATCTGTATGTTATGTTTGTTTCTCGTTATAGTATTCTCTATCTGTATGTTATGTTTGTTTCTCATCATAGTATTCTCTATCTGTATGTTATGTTTGTTTCTCATCATAGTATGTATTGACTCATGTATGAAATGACTCATTGAATGTTTCACTGTTCAAGTAATAGTATTGTAACTTCCTAAACTATACCTATTATAGTTTACTAGTAATGTTGTGTGTATGTATGAACATGTTTGTATACCTTTGCTACCGAAAGGTATTGAAATGAAAGAAGTAACTTTTATATCTATATACATATACATAATATATAACTAGGATTCAAACGACCTTCGGATAAATAACCGGTACCCCAAGTCCACAACCAAACAAGGAACAGGAAGAAAGGCGAGCTATCAGTCCTAAGTCCTTTCAATCCTACTTATATAACTATATCTTTATAGATACACATTTGACAAGGTATAAGTTTAAAAGAGTTTAATGAAAGTATTTAACATGTAAAAGAGTTTGTAAAACAGTTTGAAGCAGTTTGATTGACAACACAGTTTGAAAAGTAAGAAATCCACTTGTTTGGTAGTTATTAATCACATGTGATTGATATAATAACTATAATAGCTCAACTTGTATTCCCCCCCCCCCATAAAAGCATTTAAAATCATTTAAAAGGTTGATTAAGGGGTATGAACTCACCTATAGTGAGTGGTTTGGATGAACGGATGGTATAGGATGCTAAGTGTCAAGTGAAGACTTGAGCACACACACGGATCCTATTTAACATATAATAACACATATATGTATCCAATTGGTCATTTAACAACTAATTAACCAAGTTAAGACACCCTAGGACATGGAAAACACTTTGATTCAAGTGCTAGAAGTACTTAGGGTTGCACCTAAGGGTTGTAAGGCCACTTAAGGGAGTTTTCGCTCCAAGTTGTTTTCAGTCCATATGGTTTTCGGTCAAAAGGGGTTTTCGGTCCAAGTGGTATTCGGTCCATATGATTTTCGGTTTTTAGGGTTTTCGGTCCCTGAGTTTAAGACCGAAAACTCATGATTTTTGGTGCATAAGGTGATTTTCAAGGGCCTTCAACAATCAATGAAGTGTTGTAGACTCAATACTAAGCATTAGGAAAGGCTTAAAGTCATTTTGCACCTTCATAAGGGTTTTTGGTCTAAGGAGATGCACTAGACCGAAAACACCTTTGTTCTTGGATAAATGGATGTTATCAAGGCCCTAACTCAAGTATCCTTACTAGATAACAAGTATAGGAGATAGATACTTACAATATGGAAGGAAAGAAGGGTGTTTTCGGCCCAAAACACTAGTGTGTGTTCTTGGTGAAATGAAGAACACTTGAAGATCTAAGAAAATGGAATGATTTCACGGATGAAATCATGTAAGATCACTCGAAAATGGAAGAGATCAACTAAACAAAGAAGGAAACACTTACAATCTTGAAGATCTTGACAAAAATTCGGATGATACTTGAGAGATAATTGTTCTTGACTTGGAAATGGGAAAAAAAGCTAAAAATGACTAAGTGTCACTTATATACTCTTTAGGGTTTTCGGCCCTAACACTATTTTGGGCCGAAAACTCCTAACGCTTGGAGTTTTGTGACTTAAATGTTGCACAATTAATCCCAAAGTATACTTCCTCAAATTTGTTCTCTCAAGAAAATAAATATTAAAAATACCCAACCGGACTTTAAACCGAGCTAAAAATTAGCAGAAAAGAATTTGACTTTTAATTGAAGTGTTAGACGGTAGAGTTTGTTCAAATGGAAATTTCGGGTTGTCACAAATCTCTTCATCAAACCAAATCCAAACCCCAAAGTGAGTTCATACCCCCCTATTTTCAGTTTTTACTAAGTTTTGGGGGAGAATACAAGTTGTTTTATGTAGATCTATGTGTATATGCATGACTATGTGTGTTTTTCATGATTTATTTGGTGATTATGTGTTGTTTACTTCATAAATCTAAAAATATGTTAAAAATATGAAGTTTATCACTTAGATGTTCATAAAAACTATGAGAAAAGTATATGTTGTCATGTAAACTTGCATATCTGAGATTTATACACTCAAAATAGCAAAAACAAGTGTTGTGTTCAAAAATCTATAACCTAAACTCAAAAATCAGCTTTTAACAGAAAAGTTTTGGTCTAGTTACGAACTGTTTTGACCAACTTGATGGTAATATTTTTCAAAACTGTTTTACATGCAAAACGTTCAGGTTTATACCTCTAAAATGACTACTCTCACGTGCTCATACGATTTTCTACAATTTTTGGCGATTTTTACAAAACTACCTATCATTTCAGGAAGGATTTCGGACCAGTCTATGAAGATGAACATTTTCGCACTGCTTTGAGATCATTAAAAATTATAATAAAAATTATGAAGAAAGTAGACTCATTTTCTAAACTCTCGGAGTTTACGGATCCAAATTTTGACTTACAATTATTTTTCTATAATTTTTCTAAAAATAGAGACGTAAATGCCAAAAATCAGAAAATTGTTTTAACTTACTAAAAGTGTTTATGCATTTGTTAGATGCAAGTTTATATGAATTATACATACTTTTAAATCATCTAGACATGTTAACTTAAGTGAATTTAATATATATATATATATATATATATATATATATATATATATATATATATATATGTATATATATATATGATTACAAAAGTGGTATTTTTAAGTCATTATTGACAAATAATTGAACTAATACTAGTAATAAAATAACAAACAGACTAATTTTGCCATTCGTATGATATAGGGCCTTAGTGGCCCATTAATATGCTTGATAGATCATGAATACTATTTATATGTTTATTGGGCCTCATTGACTCGTTAAGATGCGCGACGGACCTTGGATACTAATTTCGTGCTATTTGGGCCTGTAAATACCTTACATGTGAAATGGGCCTTAGTTATCATTTTACATATATTTTGGGCCCATGTTATATAACCTTATTCCTTTCGGGCCTGAAAATGACTTACGTGTTTAGTGAGCCTCGGTAGTTCGCTTACATGGTTCATTGGGCCCGTAGTGAGTTTTATATGTTTCTCTCTGCATAAAGTTCGATTAAGGATCTAGTGAGACGTGTCGGTTGACACCTATTGAGTGTACGATCGTAGCCTGTAGTTATAACCAGAGTCTCTTGGAGGGAGAGCGGGGTTTTATGTACAGATCTATACGGGGATGACACCCCACATCGGAGCTGTTCGCTACAGTTAGACTACATCAGTCTAGGGTGACGACAACCTTATTCTATTTTCCGTCGGCGTTCACAAACGCCAAGACAGGCAAAATTTTCATTATTTAGTATGGTTATGACGGCTCACTTAGAGGAATTAACGTTATGAAGTTTGCGGAAGACCATTCTCTTTTCTTTTGGATTACTCGGAAACTTACTCACACTGGTACTCAACCTCGAGGTTGGTATGGCAACTTTCTCTTTTCTTCTTTTACAGGCAACATAGGGTTGTCTGGGGGCATTCTATTTACATTCTCTTCATTCACTTTTGGCATTCTATTAATCAGTAACACACATGCATTGATACAAGATCGGACACAAACATACTAAACTATTTTAAGAAAATACAGGATTTTCTTGTGATTACAAAATTATACAAATCATTTTCTCAAACATGCTTATGAACTCACCAACATTTTTATGCTGACCTTTTAAAATTAACTTGTATTCTCAGGAAACCGTTGAAGCTGGTTGGGCTGAACGAACTAATGGATGTTTTGTTATATTTTGTTTCATCAGACTTAAATTATTTTGACATGTAATATTCAAACACGATACTCGATGTAAACAATGAATGTTGTTATATTTCATGTGTGGTGATGATAATGTTATGTTTCAATTATATACTTTGTGATGATACTCCAATGATGAAGTCACGCGCAAGCCCTCGGACGTTTCCGCCGTCTGGCACGGGGGTGTGACAGTTTCTCAAAGACTTATACTCTAAGTATAATAATCTAGTAGGTATATTACTTGTATATTAAATAGACCACTATACCTATTCTACTTACTCGTATAGAATTAAAATAGATTTATACGTAGTGGTTTTACTCGTATAGAATTGAAATAGATTTATACGTAGCGGTTTACTCGTATAGAATTGAAATAAGATTTATACGTAGCAACCTTAGTTTGTATGGGATTACAAACATTTGTATGAGACTTATAGTTATACTACTTATTTGGTAAGTAAACCATTATACCTAGGATATATATATACTAAATGTTGGAGAGTCAAAACGATACTTTCAAAACTATACTTTTGAATTGAGAAAAAGCACTATTTCTACTTAGAGTCAAAACCTCTGAACTCACCAACTTTATGTTGGCGTATTTTAAATTGCATGTGTTTTCAGGAAGTTGATAACTATGATACGAGAAATGACGTTACACCACCCGGTGTTTCCGCCGACGGCCGAGATGTGACACCTACGAACTGTATTGTCAACATGGAATACTAGCATTACAAGTATGCTCCCAGTAGCTCAGACATGTATCCAAAAATCATCTGGACATCTAGAAATCAATACTCTTGAATTTCTTACTAAAGTATATATTTCTGTTATACGATGCTTAAATGTCTCCAACTAGTATTCTTAAGCTTATGTACCTTAGTTGGATATAATATGTGTGTGTGTGTTTAAACCCTTCAAGACTGATAAATATATCTCTCGAAAGAGCAAACAATTCCTTTCCATTCCTCACAATTCGAAATATGAAGAGGGATGTCGTAAACATATTATGAATTTGAGAATGCAATTAACATAACCGGTATCCATATTGATCTTTATCAGATCTTTAAAATCTACTAGCGAAAGTATTTCCTCGTAATCATTCTCATGAATTAGAGCAAATATTAGCCACATAGATTTCAATGATGCATATGTTCCCATCCATGTGAATCTATCACTTCTAACCTACGATCAGAAGACAATGTTTAGGACAAACCCAAAATCAAATTTAGCTTTCCTTCATGGACGAAACTTCGCTATTCTAAATTTCTTCCCCTCTGGTGGCACAAGGGCCTAGCAGTACTTCCATGTTGTTAGGAAGTCACCCATATTGATCAATGCACTTTCAATGACCAAGACACTTTGATTTTGTAGTTTAATAAAAACATAGAACTCTTAACCATTACCAACTCAACTAGAAGTGTATAGAAATAAGAATGTATCAACCAAACACGATAGGTAATCAACCTCAGATCGCATTCTAGTGATAATTAAAAGGTTTATTGTTGGTTGACTCTTGAACCTTTCAAGATCAATATGACTCCCACTGACTTCTTCACATATGAGTTTTCTCTTAAAGAACATTCCTTTGACAACCTAAAACAAATATTGAAAAGTTCATGTGGATTCCCAACAAGAAAACACTTTATAGAATAGGTCTCAGTTTATCTTTTGTTTCTCGATTAACGATAACATCACAACTTCAATTATATCTGTATTCTACATATTTCAAGATGTTTTGAACCTTCTTATTCAGAAATGAGTTTCAAGATACGATTTGTAGTTACTCGAGTATGACTCTAAAACCTGATTGGAAGAAAGTATGACTAATCTATGATCGAACCATTTCCAACAATGTTAGATTCCTCTTCTTAGTCATACAATTGCACTAAGATGTTCTTGGAGGAGTCAATTGTGATATAATTTCACAATTACTAAGATGATCATAAAGCATGATACTAAAGCATTCTCCTTTCTTTTCAGATTGGATAATCGTTTATCTTTCTGCCTAGTAGATTCTTCTATTTGTTCTGCTACTCTTTGAATCTTTTCAAAATATTAGAATTATGCTTAATCTCATAAACACAACCATATTTAATAAAGCATCAGTAAATCATGACGAATAGAGTTATCGTCCTTTGTGATGGATCTGAATAGCCCATATCAACATGTACTATATCCATCAGTCCTTCACATGCCTCACATAAACATGTGATCAATGAATTAGTCACAATTTTCCAATGTCCAAGATTCTCATGCATCACATAATCTGAATTGCATTACTCCAAGTTTATGTCCGGTTTGAAACTTGGTGATGAGAATTCTTTTCACTTGGTTAATCATGACAATAACACAAACAATATCAGAAGAATCAAATCCACAACTAATATTCTAATATTAGAAATGTAACCAACACTTTCATAAATACCATTTCAAGGAAATATAAATAAAGCAACCATATAAACTAAAATTTCACTTTATTAAAAATAAACGAAATTTGGAATTTGTCCTTACAACGCATAAAATGAAAACCATGTTTCTAGACATCTCCGAAGAGTAATAGCAATCTATTAATTTATCCCAACTCCTTAGTAGTAGCTCCAAATTATAATTATAGACATCTCCAAAGTCTATTTCTCATGATAAGATTTAGCTCACCTTACCCAAGATTCCTTGTTTCTGATAACTCCTTTAATTCCATCAAAATGTGATCAGCACATCATGTATTAAGAGTCTAAAAATATGAATTTATAAAACAATCGATTCAGATAATGGATGTACCTGAAGTAGAGTCACACGACTTGACTTTACTATCTCTAATATCTGTTAGGTACTTCGTTTCCAATGACTCTTTGGGGGTTAACAAATGTAATGATCCCAGAACTAGTTTTTCCTTTTACCATAGTATCAAACGATTTGATCTTGGATGACCCCTTTCCATTGGGAATAGAAATATTTTCTTGATCACCATTGTCACCATCGTTAATGTCAATGGAAACTTAGGAATTTGACCCAATAAGCATCTCTGCTTTAGATGTGCTCTCAAGCTTTTCTGCTTCAGCAACTATCAACATTTGGGTCAGATCAATTAGTGTCACGCCCCCAAACCAGAACGGCGGAAACATTCGGGGGCGGAGGACGTCATGTTCAGTATCACAACACATGCATCATAGTAAAAAAACTAACAAACAACCATTGTATTAAAATGAAAGTGTTTACAAAGTATGGAATTCACAAAAGTTAGACTCCAAAAGTAAATAACAAAACAAGACACGAAGCTAGTATGCTCCATCTTCTGATTCCCAGGGCGCGTACCTGTCTACTAGTTTCCTGAGAATACAAGTTATTTTGAAAGAGTTGATCAGCATTTAAGCTGGTAAGTTCATAAGTATTTTAGTGGTGTAAAGTAAGTTGAAAGTTCCTTTAGGAAAATTTCTCCTGTTCCTCCAGAAGATCCTATATCTTCTGATATGATGAAAGATAAGTAAAAATGACTCTACAATCCTTTCTATGAGTACTAAATGGATACAAGTTATATGGAATCCAGATCAAACAAACAATCGATTGTGTGAATCTGCCCTAAGCCCACAACCAAACAAGGAACATGGAATTAGGCGGAAGTCACACATCCCATTGTTTGTTAGACCTTCATTGTATATAACCCTGGTGTATCCATTTGGTACTTACGGAGTTAATTGTAATAGTTCCTTTATATTTGATGAAAACATTATTTAAGAAAAACGTTTATTTCCTTTAGTAAAAATGGTAACCATAATAGTTCCTTCTATAATCACTTAGTTTATACTAGCTATGTATAATCTAATATCGAACGGATAGTTAGTTGTGTGAATCTGCCCTAAGCCCACAACCAAACAAGGAACAGGAAGTAAGGCGGAAAGTACACATCCAACTGCCTATCAGATATTAATTATATATAACCCTGATGTATAAACTAAGGTATTATAGAATTAACCACCAAAGGTCCTTTTAGTTATACTGGTTTAATAAAATGGATTAAACCCTTTACTGATAAGTTTCTAGTTTAGCCTACTAGATGTTCTATCTGAAAAGTATGTTTTTGTACTAGAAAACGGTTTATTGAATTTGTATATTATGACCTGACCCATACCTGGTACTCCTTATGATTTCTGGGTGCATACAAAATATATATTTAGCTAAGATCGAATAGATAGTAGACTGGGAGCATCTGCTAAAAGCCCACAACCAAACAAGGAATAGGAAATGAAGCGGAAGGAACACATCCTAGTATCTGTCGGACCCGATTAATATATATCCCTAATGTATCTACCGAGGAATCATAAAGTTAGCATTATAGGCCCCCTTCTAACTGAATGTACTATGACTCGACTGTTTTGTTTTTCCTTTGTAATAATCAAAGTATTCAATAATGTTGTAAAAAGTGACTACTGAAGCACTAACTACCTTAAAACCAGTTTGTTAATTAAGGTTAAAATGTGATGTGGTTATAACCATACTGTTATGACACGTGTTTAACACGATGACCTAATCGCGCCGAAATTGATGTGATATTTGTCACCCGTAGACTTGCAAGTCCCATTGTAGCTAGTAGCAAGGTGTGGGGTGTCAATCCCATATAGATCTATACACAAAATCATGCTCTCCCTCCAGGAGACTCTGGTTACAAAACGCGACCTAACAAGTATATTGCTAAGTCGTGAAGTAGTGGTTTCACATTATTGTTATAGTATTCTTGTATTTGTATAGTATGTTCCTCCTTTTTTCTCTTTATAGTATGTTCCTCCCTCTTTCTCTTAATAGTATGTTCCTCCCTATTTCTCGTTATAGTATGTTTGAACTCCTAAACTATACCTATTATAGTTTACTAGTATGTTTACTTGAACTGTTTCTGATTTGTAGAAAAGACTCGATTATCTACTGAGTTATGATTGCACTTTAAAAATAGAGTTTTATAAACGACAAAGCAACATAACTTGAAAAGAGTTTTTGAAATGATTTGATTTCTTATAAGAGCATAAGAAATCCTTTAATGTGATGGTTATCACAAATAACATTTACACAATTATCATTGTGTTCAACTTGTATTCCCCCCCTTAAAAGCATTTAAAACATTTAAAAGATTGATTGTAAGGAAATGAACTCACCTTATGTGGGTGATTCAATTGAAGTTTTGCGTAAGGATGAGAAGTTCCACGAATGAATTCCCGAGAGACAAACGAGTCCTAAATGACATATAATGGCATATATAGGCATGTAATTAGTGTTTAAAATAACTAACATGCAAGGAAACAACCTTAGGGACCAGGAAACACTTGAAATGAAGTGTTAAAATCACATGTGATTGATCAAAGGAAGTTTACGGCCCAAGGGAAGTGTGTTCACGGCCTAGATGAGTTCACGGCCATGGTTGTTCACGGCCTAAGATGTTCACGGCCATTGATGATCCTGAGAAGCGTTTACGGCCAAGGGAGATTGCACGGCCGTAAACTCTCCAAAATGATGCAAATTTGGATCTTGGTTCAAGCTTAAAGGGTGTTTGTTTGATGTGGCTTTGAGTGTTTCTAGTGGTTAACAAGATTATGGAAGAAATACTCACCTTTGGAAGGCTTTAAGGAGTTCACGGCCACCAAGAACAAGTGTGTTGTGGCAATCCGAAATTTTTATTTTATACACTTATTCAAATCAATGAAAATTAGACTTGTTTTGCTATCCTTTAGCACTGTTTAGAGTCTATTTGAGTGTTCTAAACCTAGTACCATCAAGGTAGGAGCCTAGAAAGGGGATAACTTGATGCATATCAAGCAAAATCGGGCCAAACACTCCAACATATGGAGTGTGCGGCCACACACTTGTATGTACGGCCACACACAAGAGTGTGCAGCCACACACCCATCCCAACCGCACACTCCCACCTATATATAGAACACTTAGTCATTTTGAACACTTTTTCCACTTCTTCAAAGCTAGAACTCGAAATCCTCTCAAGTATCATCCAAATCTTCATCTTGATCTTCATAAAAGGTAGTAATCCTTCCTTTTATTTGTTGATACACGACCCTAACCAGCAAAACCCTTTGGTTTGATCCATGAAAACATCCATTTTTAGTCAAGAACACCAAGAACACCAAGAACACCAAGAACACCAAGAACACACACTACTTTTAGGGCTTCTAACTACACTTTTAAGCCTCTAAATCGGGTATACACTTGCAGTAGCTTGTTATAAGCTAAAGAACCTTGAATTTACACATGAAAAATGCCATTTTATATAATCTTCAAGTGTGTACGGCCGCACACACCATGTGTACGGCCGCACACACCAAGTATAGCCGCACACACTCTTTTTGGGTCCAAAAATGGCAATGAACTCCATATAAGGCAAAAGCATGAAGTAAGAAACCTTCCTAGATGAGTCCTAAAGCCTTAAAATACGTTTTGGCACATTCCATAGGGAGTGTGCGGCCGCACACACACCCTGGCCGCACACCCTGGTCACACACACACAAATAGTGTGTAATTTGACCATACACTCCCTTCTATAGCCATATATGGTTGTAACACTTCAAAATAAGTGTTTACTAGTCCCTAAGGTGGTTCAAATTAAATAATTAGTTGTTATAAGCACTAATTGTATTTATATATATATATATATATATATATATATATATATATATATATATATCATTATATGTTAAATAGGATCTGCATGTGTGTTCAAGTCTTCACTTGACACTTAGCATCCTATACCATCCGTTCATCCAAATCACTCACCACAAGTGAGTTCATACCCCTTAATTAACCTTTTAAATGTTTTTAAATGCTTTTATGGGGGGATACAAGTTGAACAATTTTAGTTATTATATCAATCACATGCGATTAATAACTACCAAACAAGTGGATTTCTTACTTTTCAAACTGGGTTATCAAACTGTTTTACTTCAAACTGTTTACAAACTCTTGTACATATCAAATACTTTTATTAAACTCTTTTAAACTTATTTTCTGTTAAATGTGTACCTATATAGATATAGTTATATAAGTAGGATTGAAAGGACTTAGGACTGATAGCTCACCTTACTTCATGTTCCTTGTTTGGTTGTGGACTTAGGGTATTCAGGTTATTTGTCCGAAGGTCATTTGAATCCTAGTTATATATTATATATATGTATATAGGTATAAAGGTTCCTTCTTTCATTCAGTTCAATACCTCTGGGTAGCAAGGGTATACACACATGTTCATACATTCAAACAAAATTACTAGTAAGCTATAATAGGTATAGTTTAGGGAGATACTAATACTATTACTAGAACAATGAAACATACAAAGAGTCAGTTCATACATGAGTCAATACTATACAGAGAGAACATAACATACAGTTAGAGAATACTATGATGAGAAACAAACAATACCATACAGAGAGAACATACATACATGCTAGACAGGGAGAGAACACACAATACAGCTAGCACATACATATACTAGAACATTACTACAGTTATGTGAGCCACGTAACGGGGCATGGCATTACCTATCATGACCGTTTTTATGGGTTTTTGAGCATTATAACACTCCTATGGTGTACATGCAACCCTAGAAACCTTGGATCTATGTTTGACTAAGATACATGCAAATAATTATTTTTCCAAGGTTTTTATCCTAACTAGCATGGCATGGGGTACTTGAATAAAATAAAACTAGTAGAATTACTTACCTTGTAGTAGTAGTTGATTGCTTGGAGTTTGAGAGCCTAGCACCAATAATGTGGATGCCTTAAATGGAAGTCACAAATCACCACAAACTTGGAAACTTGAGAGAATAGTCACAACCTTTCTTGAAATCGGCCCTCTTAGTTGGCTCACATCAACTAGTCTTATTTCAAGAACCAAAGCCTCCTTTATATAGTGTGGTGGATTAGGGTTACATCCATGTAAACCCTAATACCCATGTCTTTTCATTTCCATGAGATCCATGGGTTAAAGCTCCATGGAGTATCCATGGACTTTCCATGCAAGCCTAGCCCATTCCAAATAAGCATTAGCCCACACTATATAAATACAAGAGCCCATATTTAATTAGTCATACTTTTGATCTCTAAATTAATTCTAAATTAATTACAGATCAACACTAATTAAATAATATGATTTTATATTAATATATTAGAACTTATAATATATTAATAAATCATAACTTATACTATTCTCAAAAGATTATCCGTAAATTGTTCGGGTGAAGTGCAACCCAAATGGACCATGCCGGGTCGGGTCAAGTCCATACCAAATATAGTTATGGACTTAGACACTATCTCCAACAGTCTCCCACTTGGATAAGTCTAATAAGTATAGTTGCAAGTATGACTTCAGGAACCGATCAGCAATCGTAGCTCTTAGAACTCTGTTGAACTATGAAGCACCATTTTAAATAAGTGATCATATAATCCTCTGTTCTAGATATCAGCCGGACAAATAAATGGAACATGGTCTTGCTTATTGTCTAGCATTTGTTTCCTGATTTCCGATTTGTTTGACATAGAACTTAACTGAACACATCAATTTAGTTCTGACCGGGCCCGGTACATAGGTCAAAACCAAATCATCGAGGGGCCCAGATATCGCTTCTAATTCTAGAAGGAACAGATAAACTTCAACTCATATGTTTGCTCTACTACTTGTTGAATTACACACAAAAGCACGGTTTATAACATCGAGTTACCAATGCGTTTTCGTGCAATCAATGCATAACCAACTCATAGGCAACAAATCATATCTCTAGGTTTGAAGACTTATATGATATTACCGTCTCACGATCACTCAAGATAAATTGCATGAAGTGATACAAGTGAGCGTGGGTTGAATCCAATAATCAGAAGTTATGAGCACTCATGAGTGTTGTAGCCCCGCTTTGTCTAACATCTTAGACCTCTACAAGCCAACCCATGACAGTCTTGATTCATATCTACTTCCAACATATGACCGACTGTGGAGAGTTTGAATAATATGATATAAACCATAACATAATTATTCTGGAAGTCAAAACTTGCAAAAAGAAATAATAGTAAACGATTGACAAGAGATAGCAACACTTTACTCATAAATAACAGCTTTTATTTATCATCAAATGTCAATTACATTTTACAAATTTCAAGATTATCTAACTACTAAAACTAATATCATCCTTCAGCCCTATGCTCCGAGCATGCTGGAGATGCTTAGCCCGATTCAGTCCCTTCGTGAGGGGATCAGCTGGGTTCTCATCTGATGATACCCTCTTTGCCACGAGGATACCTTCTTCTATTCGATGTTTGATGAAGTGATATTTTCTGTCAATGTGTCTGGATCTCCCATGATCTCTTGGTTGCTTGGCTAAGGCAACCGCACTATTGCTGTCACAGAAAATCTCCATTGGCTCCTTTATAGCTGGTATAACTCCAAGGTCACCGATGAAGTTCTTTAGCCATATAGCCTCCTTTGCTCCCTCGCTTGCTGCTATATACTCTGATTCACAAGTGGAATCAGCCACTGTCTCCTGCTTGGAACTTTTCCAAGTAATTGCCCCTCCGTTTAGAGTAAAGACCCAGCCCGACTGAGAGCGGAAATTATCCCTGTCAGTCTGAAAGCTAGCATCACTGTACCCTACAACTCTCAAATCCTCACTGCCACCGAGGGTAAGGACCCAGTCCTTAGTCCTCCGTAGGTACTTGAGGATATTCTTTACCGTAGTCCAGTGTGCCTTGCCAGGGTTCCCCTGATACCTGATAACCATGCTTAAAGCAAAGGCTACATCAGGTCGAGTACACGTCATAGCATACATGATCGATCCTACAGCTGAAGTATAAGGTATTCGACTCATTTCTGCTATCTCAGCCTCAGTACTAGGGTTTTGTGTCTTACTCAATCTGGCATTACTCTGGATGGGTAACTCTCCTTTCTTGGAGTTATGCATGTTGAACCTTTTCCACACTTTTTCCACATAGGTGCTTTGACTAAGTCCAATTAGTCTTTTACTCCTGTTTCTCAAAATCCTTATCCGTAGGATATAGGCAGCTTCTCCTAGGTCCTTCATAGAGAAACACTTCCCAAGCCAGGACTTAACTTCCTGTAGAGTTGGGATTTCATTTCCTATGAGTAGTATGTCATCCACATACAATACCAAAAAGCTAACTATACTCCCACTAGCCTTGACATATACACAAGATTCATCTTCACTCCTAGAAAAGCCAAATTCTTTGACTTTCTCATCAAAGCAAAGATTCCATCTGCGAGGTGCTTGCTTTAACCCATAAATGGATTTCTCAAGCTTACACACTCTATTAGGGTACTATGTATTGACAAAACCCTCTGGCTGACTCATGTAAACATCCTCAGCCAACTTTCCATTAAGGAAAGCGGTTTTGACATCCATTTGTCATATTTCGTAGTCATGAAATGCAGGTATGGCTAACAGAACCCTAATAGACTTAATCTTGGCCACTGGTGAAAAGGTCTCATAATAATCAACTCCCGGAGTTTGAGAATAACCCTTTGCAACTAGTCGTGCCTTATAAGTGTGTACATTACCATCCATGTCGGTCTTCTTCTTGAAGATCCATTTGCAATCAACTATCTTACGATCAGGTACATTGTCAACCAAGTTCCAAACTTGATTGTCATACATGGACTGTATCTCGCTATCCATAGCCTCTTTCCATTTAGCAGCCTCAGGGCCTGCCATGGCTTCCATGTAGCTGTTAGGCTCATCCAGATTTACCAGTTTGTTATCACTGATAAGTGTCTCACCTTCTGTAGTAATATGAAAACCATAATAATGCTCAGGTGCATTCCTAACTCTGGTGGAACGCCTCAGAGGTATAGATTCTTCAGTCGGATCAACAGGAGTTTCCTCCTCAGGTTGAGGGCTAGGGTTTGAGGTTCCTTCACCACTTGACTCTTGAATTTCCTCAAGGTCAATTTGCCTCCCACTGTCTCCTTGGCTCATGAATTCTCTCTCTCGAAAAAATCCTCTTCTTGCTACAAAGACCACATTATCACTGGGTCTGTAGAAGATGTAACCAAAGGATTTATGTGGGTAGCCGATGAAAATACACCTTTCGCTTCGGGGTTCGAGCTTATCGTGAGCCTCGCGTCTCACGAAAGCCTCGCAACCCTAAATCTAGATGTGGTATAGATTGGGAACTTTTCCAGTCCACAACTCGTGAGGTGTTTTGGCAACCTTCTTTGTAGGAACTAGATTAAGGATATGGGCGGCAGTCTCTAAGGCATACTCCCAAAATGAGATTGGTAGCGAAGCTCGACTGATCATGGAACGAACCATGTCCAACAAGGTCCGATTGCGCCTCTCAGCTACATCATTCAACCGTGGTGTCCTAGGAGGTGTCAATTGTGAGACAATCCCACATTCCTTAAGATGGTCAAGGAACTCAGTACTAAGATACTCATCACCACGATCGGATCGAAGCATCTTAATGTTCCTGCCCAACTGATTCTCCACTTCTTGCTTAAACTCTTTGAATTTCTCAAAGGTTTATGACTTATGCTTGATTAGGTAGACATATCCATATCTACTAAAATCATCAGTAAAAGTCACATAGAACCGATTAGCATCTCTTGTGGCGGTTCTGAAGGGTCCACACACATCCGTGTGTATGAGGTCCAACAAACCTTCACCCCTAGCACAAGTGCCAGTAAAAGGTGACTTTGTCATTTTACCAAGAAAACAAGATTCACAACTATCATCTGACTTTAGGTCAAATGACTCCAAGACTCCATCCTTTTGGAGTTGGCCTATGCGTTTCTTGCTTACATGTCCAAGACGACAATGCCATGAGGATGCTTTATCTAAGCTAGTGGAAGAGTTAATACACAATACATTATTTCCTAGATTATCTACAACAGATACAGTTTCATACACGCCATCACAAGGTAATTCTTTAAAATAAAGAACATTATTAAAGAAAGCATCAATACTACCATTATTATTATCAAAATAAAAGGTAAACCCTTGTTTATACAATGCATGAAAGGAAATAACATTTCTTGCCATTTCTGGTGAATAATAACATTTATTCAAATCTAATGTAAACCCACTATTGAGCACTAAGGAATAAACTCCTATCTTGGTGACAGGTGAAGCTTTCCTGTTTCCCATGATCAAGTTTATCTTTCCCTGCTCCACATTCTCACTTCTTTTTAGTCCCTGCAAATCACAACATATGTGAATACCACAACCTGTATCAAGGACCCAAGACTTAGAATGAGGTGAGTTATTAGACAATATAGTGTATATACCTGCATGGTTGGGTTTTACTTTCCCATCCTTCAAATCTAGCTGGTACTTTGGGCAGTTTCGCTTCCAGTGCGACTTTTCATGGCAATAGAAGCATTCAGCCTCATTAGGGTTAGCAGAAGGAGTGACAAAACCTTTCTTGGTTTTGCTTGAAGAGGAGCCTTCAAGGGTCTTACCCTTGGTACCCCTAGAAGGGTTCTTTCTCTTCTTCCCTTTGCCATGCCCGATTGCCAAGACATTGGCCGCAGTTGGAGTAGGAGTAGCAGTAGTAACAACCGACTTACCCTTTAGACCACTTTCGGCGGTCTTCAAGAGTCCTTGAAGTTTGCTGAGGGTGACTTCTTCCTTGTTCATGTGATATGTCATGCGGAATTGATCATAACACGATGGCAAGGAGTGCAAAATGATGTCTATTGCTAACTCCTCAGGGAAGTTCACATTCAGCTTCAGTAAACGGTCCACATACCTTTGCATTTTTTGCATGTGGCCCGTGATGGGTTCACCATCCTTCATTCGGGTTGTTATCATGGAGGAGATTATTTCATATCGCTCTTGACGAGCACTTTGATGGTAGCGGTCCATCAAGTCCTGGTGCATCTCAAAAGGATAATAGTCCTCATAGGACTTTTGGAGCTCGGCTGTCATGGTGGCCATCATGATGCATGCCACTTTTGTAGCATCTCTTTCATGTACTTCATATTCAGCAAGCTCTTCAGGAGTAGCAGTTGGCTCGGGTACCTTCAGCTCCTTGTCGAGAACATATTCTTTGTTCTCATACCGAGTGACCATCCTGATGTTTCTGATCCAATCTGTAAAGTTGGACCCATCAAAGCTGACTCTCCCACAAAGATTCATGAGAGAGAAGGAGCTACTAGGGTTTGAGCCAGAAGCATTGTTATTGGAAGACATCTGAAAAGAAGAGGGAATAGATTAGATTAGATATAGAGATAGTCCTTAACAAAACACCCAAATGTAATATTAAGGCTAGGACCCAACACAATATTTTATAACTTAGAAGAGGGATGCCGTAATCTAAGCTATAAGATATTTGAAGGTAGGTGAATGACGATTCACCAATTTCCACCATGAAAAACAAAATATTTAATTAGGTTTGAATTGGTTTAGAAACTCCTAGATTCTTTGAGATTCATTGAACTTTCTTCAATGGCATGTTTCAATCTCGAGTGTGCCCTTCAAGTTTTGTGACTGGGATGCCGAGGATCACAAAACAAGGTGTGAAGTAACCATGCAAATTACTTGGTACCCTTAATGTATTACCCCTCAATCGATGTGCCGGTTAACCACACACGCTCCATCGATACTATTATAAACATTAAGTCACCCTTTACCTACCTTGTTAATTTTAAGTTAGTGTGCCGGTTAACCACACACGCTCAACTAACGACATAAACAAAGTGTAAAGTGTAATTTCATTGATTAGCACCTTATTCACATTTTCCTAAAATAACTAAGATTGGGAATTCAATAAAGTTTAGTTACTTTAGTATTATCATTATACTTTTAATGAGAATTTATAAGTCCTTGTCCTACCCGTTCGGCTAACGACCCCCCACAGATCAAGGAAGCGGTGGGTGAGAGTGGACACCCAGTAAGTTGCCATTTTATAGGCAACAACCTTATACCCCCCTTATAGACCAGCTTCGTGAATGAGGCGTACTAGCGGTAAGACGACTTGATCTTATACATATATAAATATTATTAAACTTATAATATTATAAAGTATAAGGGTTGAATTTTAACTTTTAAAATTCTAGGGGTTGGAACTAAAGTTTTTAATATGACTTTACATGTTCCAAAACTTGAGGGCAAGTTTTGTAAACTTTCAAGACTTTTCATTTCTCATAACTTATGAGTTAATGGTTATTAAAAATGAAGACTCTTCATTTTTTGTAACCTATGTGTTCTTTTAATGGTTATTTATAAATGTGACTTTTGGTTATCCATAACTTAAGAACTAGTTATGGACTCCATTAAAACACATAAAGATCAAGAATTAATCTAATCAATTATTAGCACATAATTTCTATGATCTTCTAAACTCATATGTTTATGAATGTTCATATCAAAAAATTTCAAGAATCGTAAGTACATATATAAAACTTGAAATTTTGATACGAGCTTTTGAACAAAACTTCGATTTTCAAGTTTTTTTTTTTTTTTTTGCATCAAGTATCAAATAAACAAACCAGGCTCTGATACCACTGATGGGTTTTTGAGCATTCTAACACTCCTATGGTGTACATGCAACCCTAGAAACCTTGGATCAATGTTTGACTAAGATACATGCAAATAATTATTTTTCCAAGGTTCTTATCCTAACTAGCATGGCATGGGGTACTTGAATCAAATAAAACTAGTAGAATTACTTACCTTGTAGTAGTAGTTGATTGCTTGGAGTTTGAGAGCCTTGCACCAATAATGTGGATGCCTTAAATGGAAGTCACAAATCACCACAAACTTGGAAACTTGAGAGAATAGTCACAACCTTTCTTGAAATCGACCCTCTTAGTTTTCTCACATCAACTAGTCTTATTTCAAGAACCAAGCCTCCTTTATATAGTGTGGTGGATTAGGGTTACATCCATGTAAACCCTAATACCCATGTCTTTTCATTTCCATGAGATCCATGGGTTAAAGCTCCATGGAGTATCCATGGACTTTCCATGCAAGCCTAGCCCATTCCAAATAAGCATTACCCCACACTATATAAATACAAGAGCCCATATTTAATTAGTCATGCTTTTGATCTCTAAATTAATTCTAAATTAATTATAGATCAACACTAATTAAATAATATGATTTTATATTAATATATTAGAACTTATAATATATTAATAAATCATAACTTATACTATTCTGAAAAGATTATCTGTAAATTGTTCGGGTGAAGTGCAACCCAAATGGACCATGCCGGGTCGGGTCAAGTACATACCAAATATAGTTATGGACTTAGACACTATGTCCAACACGTTTTTGTATCCAGAATCTCCTTAAGTGGGGAGCGTATGAGTTTGTTTATAGATCTATACTGGATTGACTATCCTACACCTTGCTGCTCGCTACAGTGGGACTTGCAAGTCTACGGGTGCCAAACGTCATTTCTTCCGACGTCTTACATCGTCGCGTTCTATAGTCGGTAGCAGGATACAGGCTGTAACAACCCGTTATTTCAGGTCATTATAACGACTAAGAGTCGAGTCTTGTAACCTCTTTGTAAAGTAATAAGAATATCATCCAAAATGAAATGATCAAAAAGCTCTATTTGAGTACACTATGTGGTAGATATCGTGATAAGGTTTCCAAAAATATAAAGAACATTAAAATCCGAGTGATAACGAAAGAGTTATGACCAATCAAAGATTCGTAACACTACCGGTAAAGCACTTTTAAGCATAAAACGAGAAATTCAAATAAAATACTTTTTAGCCTTAGGTATCTAAACGAAAGTCGTAGATATCATTAAACCGTAGAGATACATAAACAGAACGCCCAAATCTGACTTCGTATGAGGAAGTTATGATTTTTCGAAGTTTCTGACCTAGCAGTAGACAGCTAAAAACTCGAAATAGAGATCGAGTCTTGTAACCTCTTTCTAAAGTAATAAGAATATCATCGAAAATGAAATGATCAAAAAGCTCTGTTTGGGTACACTATGTGGTAGATATCGTGATAAGGTTTCCAAAAATATAAAGAACATTAAAATCCGAGTTATAACGAAAGAGTTATGCCCAATCAAAGATTCGTAACACTACCGGTAAAGCGCTGTTAAGCATAAAACGATAAATTCAAATAAAATACTTTTTAGCCTTAGGTATCTAAACGAAAGTCGTAGATATCATTAAACCGTATACATACATAAAAAGAACGCCCAAATCTGACTTCGGTTGAGGAAGTTATGATTTTTCGAAGTTTCTGACCTAGCAGTAGACAGCTAAAAACTCGAACTAGAGATCGAGCGGTCTTTAGCCGACACAACCTAAACGAAAGTTGAAGACCCCGACAATAGGAGTACAACAGTAAAAAGTTTGACGAAAATGGACACCAGATGAAGGAGCTATGGAATTCAAACGGACTTTTCCAGGTCCGGCCTGTTAAAAATAATATAATAAAAATAAATTCAAAGTTAGCCGACGGAGTCTAAACGAGAGTTGTCGAGCCTTTTCACACCTACGCGTGCATATAAAGAACGTCGAAATCAGAGCTCGTACGCGAAAGTTATGGATTTTATAAGTTCGGGACACAAAACCCGAGGCTGACTCAGCCTCACGACGTGAGGAACCATGCTCACGACGTGAGCTCGTGACTGATGGGTTCCAGAGTGTCAGCCACATCAAATCGTCGAAGAGGATCATGCTGACTAAGCCTCACGACGTGAGAATCCAAAACTCACGACGTGAGTTCCCAAATCAGCCCCTATAAATAGTAGCTTAAGGGTGCCGGGTTTGGTGCTCATCTCTTTCCATCTAAGTGTCGTTACTCTACGTGATAACCCTGAGAAGCCTTCCCGAAACCCTGGTTTTTCATACTCGAGTCTCGAAGGAAGTTCTACACTGCCGAGATCACCGGGAATCCCGAGATTTCAACTCTCTCTTGTCAAAGTTCTGCTCGATTCTTCTCTCGACTACTTCAAAGCAACCACTTCAATCAAGTGAGTTCATACCCCCTTTTATACACTTTCAAATACTTTATAACGTACTTTTAATACATTTCGGGGGAGAATACAAGTAAACACTCGGTTGATCCCGAGTGAAAACGTAAAAACTCTTGTTATACTTTGCATGTATTAGACTTATCTATACAACGAAACTGTTCAACATGCAAGACTATTGCTCAAACTTAACCTTGTGGTATGAAACAAAACTATAACTACTATTAGCCTCGTTTATACAAAATGCATTATGTCAAGACCAACCTTTCTTGCTAAACTCTTTATGCATTCAAATAACTTATGATTTATGCTTTGTCAAACATTGTGAAAGAGGATAAACATTGCATACAAAACTATTATTTTTAATACAGACTTAGTTGAGAATCCGTGAGACGATTACGTCTTCAAATGCTACCTTTGTGTTACAAAGGTACTACCTAAAGTCCTGTCTATTATAACCAGAGTCTCCCGTTTGGAGAGCATGTCAAATGTGTATAGATCTATACGGGAAGTCATGATCTCGCGCCCTGACTATTAGCTACAGTCCTTTGGGCGAAAGTTTGTCATAAACGTTACGACGCCTGAAGACCGTCGCCACAGGCATATTATGTTTAGTATGGTTATAAAACTCATCGGATAGACAATTATTATGGTATTCTGCTTTTATGAATGGATAGCTATTAAAACTATTCTTCATCTAACAAGTGCGATCTTCTTATAGCTTTATTATATAAAACTATGTCTCAACCTTTCAAGTATGTCAGTTGCTTGCGATTTTCGGTCTTGGACATTAGAGACTGCCTTTTACTTTAGGAAAATAAGGGATTTTCCTGTATCCAAAACAATCAACTAATAGGAAAATAAGGGATTTTCCTGGTGCAACTATTTACAATTCTCAACGCAAACTTTCATATGCATTTCATACTTTAATAGGAAAATAAGGGATTTTCTTGGAAAACGCATGAACTTTGGAATGGCATACATTTTCTCAAAACCGCTTATGAACTCACCAACTTAATTGTTGACACTTTTTCTTTGAAATAACTTGTATTCTCAGGGAACCGCTAAGCAGGTTTGGAAATCAACTTTTGAGGATTAACACTCTGACGTTAATTACTTCTTTTGAAAGATGTTTACGTACTTATCTTTTGAACATGTAACAAATACAATTATGTAAACATTTTGAAACCTTTATATGTATGGTGGTGTGTACTTTCCTTACTACGAACTGTTATGATACTGAATATGACGTCCTCCGCCCCCGAACGTTTCCGCCGTTCTGGTTTGGGGGTGTGACAGATTGGTATCAGAGCTTTGTTTATAGTGAATTAAGTATATCAAAACCATTTTTGGTATACAACTATAAACACAACTAGGCAAAAACACTCTGAGTAAGAGTCATACTTTTAAAAATTTAATTTATTTAATTTTTGTAAAGTAGGCATGCATCCATTTCATATTAATAACAGTGTCAAAAGTAGATCAATATAGAAGTATTATAAATAAATTGTGAAGTGCAGGTGTGCCTTGGGACATATAATCGGAACTGGGATGAATATAGCCTGATCAACTATATTTGTCCAAGAGCCGACTAACGTATGCCAAGGAGTGTCTGCAGTGGACAAAAAATTTAAAACTTACCAAGAGCATATCATTAAGAATACTATGGGAGTATTTGGGTATCTTCGACCGTCAAACTTAAGGGTAAATTTTACATGCTTTAGCTTATAGTCAATTCTTAACCCTATTCTCGTATAGACTCAATGGCTGGATTCCATCTACCCGGAGACCCCTACTACCCCAACCAAGGTAATGGGGGGATGGATTGAAGACGACCCCGAGGAAGAACCCATGGAAGACGAGGAAGAAGAAGGCTCGGATAGCTCAGCCTCAGAGCCTGAGGTAATCAATCCGCCAGCCGTCCGACCTCCATCCGTTCGACCTCCTTTCAGAATGGGATTTCAAGGACCAACTCCCGTCTGGAGAAGCCACATCCACCATTGGAGTCAGCAGCAAGGACTGTGTCCTCCTTACGGTATGTGTCGGGACTTTTACGATGTCAGCGGAGGAAGTTCAGCTGATCGAGCACTCCTAGTTATGGTAGGCAAACTTGCCAATCAGGCTTATCAATGGAGGATAACGCAGCTGATATCCGACGCCTTGACATGCTACAAAGGAATGCTCAACTTCACACCCACTCTCTCCAAGAGCAAATGACTGCAGCTCTCTCCAAAATGAGGGAATTGAGGGAGCAACAAGCTGCCTTTGACAGGCGTCTCATGGGAGCCAAGCAATCGGATGCGGAATCGAGCTCCAAGCGCAATCCGCGCCGTGAGTAGTACTCGCCTAACCCCCCCCAAAAATTTTGATATAGAATAGGACCATCGGCTAAAAGTCTTACTTTCTTTAACCTTCTGTAATCGGAGATCTTTAGAAAGGTCAATTTTGTCCTAACTTCGGATGTAATGCAACCATATGTTTAATATATATTGGGCATATCTCTTTCGTGTGTTAATTCTGTGCATTTCATTCGAGTTCATGAGTTTATCTATTGCTATTTAAACTCCATTTGTGAATCAAACTCAAAGCCCTGTGTAGATCAAACCAAATTCTTAAACTATTAAACATAGTTAACTCATTATCATTCAACCCTCAACCACCAAAACTTATAATCTTTCATTTTATTTCTTGGCAGCGCGATGCCTCCTCGTCTAAACCTAAGACCCAGGCCGGGCACGGTACCACCACCACCTCCACCACCAACTTATGATCCGGCCTTGGTCCAGGCTGCTATCACAGCAGCAGTAACCGCCGCCCTCTCGCAAATAAACTCCAACGGAAATGGAGGGACAGGAAGCAGTACAAATCATTCCAACCATGGCACTGGTCATGGTCAAGTAAGGGAATGTACTTACAAGGAGTTCTCCAACGCAAAGCCAAAAACTTTTAATGGCACAGGGGGAGTCATTGCACTGATGCAATGGTTCGAAAAGACCGAAACGGTAGTTGAGATCTGCTCTTGTCAAGAAGCGAGCAAAGTCAAGTTCGCCGCTTCCACCCTCACTGATCGAGCCCTCACCTGGTGGAAAAGCCATGTGAAGTCCGTGACTCTCACCGTCGCCAACGCCATAAGTTGGGAGGACTTGAAAGTCCTACTACAAGAAGAATACTGCCCAAGGGGCGAGATACAAAAGCTAGAGCAGGAGCTCTGGAATCTGAAGATGACTGGGTCTGACCTAGTAGCCTACACGGCCAGGTTCAACGACCTTGCTGCCTTGTGCCCTGCCATGGTCAACCCAGAACCGAAAAAGGTTGAGAGGTACATTTGGGGGTTGTCACCCCAGATTCAAGGTCACGTCTTAGCCTCCAACCCTATCACTTTCAACAGCGCTAAGCGCCTGGCTCAGCCACTCATCGACTACGGGGTCAAACAGGGTACTGTTGCAGCTACTGCCAACCCATCAAAGGAGGTACAAGGCCAGGGAAGGCCTTGGAACAAAAGAAGGGGACAAAACCTACATGGGAACCCCAAGAAACAACAAATGGTAGCGGCTCATGCAGTTATTGTTCCTACCACCACTGCACCCCCAAGTTCATACAATGGGAGATTTCCGAAGTGCAACCAATGCAACTTCCACCACCACAGTCCTTGCAGTGACTTCCAATGCACCAGGTGCAATAAGAAGGGGCATACGGTCCGCTTATGCAAGGAGCCAGCCCAACAAGCCGCCCCCACTGCTAATGTCGGAGTAAGCCACACCTGCTTTGAGTGCGGAGCCACAAGACACTACCGCACGGACTGCCCAAAGGCAAACAACATGAATACCGGCGGAAGGGGCCGAGTGTTCGCAATGGGACAGGATGAATCCGTTGCAGACCCCACTGTTGTTACATGTACGTTTCTTCTCGATAACTCGTATGCATGCATATTGTTTGATAGTGGAGCGGAGAGAAGTTTTGTGAGTCATAAATTTAAAGGCCTGCTGAAACAAACGCCCCAATCATTAAGTGAACAATTTTTAGTAGAAATGGCCAACGGTAAAACTGACGGCACTAAGGAGATATACTTAAACTGTACCCTAACTCTAAACGATAACCTCTTTCCAATCAGCCTCATGCCAGTCTCGATTAAGAGTTTCGATGTCATCATAGGCATGGACTGGTTGAGTTCTCATCGTGCGGACATTTTATGTTACGATAAGGCTGTTCGCCTTAATCTGCCAACCGGCGAAACCCTCATTATCTATGGCGACAAACCCAGTACCACTCTTCGTATTATCTCGTGTATCTAAGCTCAGAAGTGCCTACGCAAGGAATGCCATGCGTTTTTAGCACATATCGTGGATGTGAAACGCGAAGTCCAGGACATCAAGAGCATGCCTGACGTATGCGAGTTTCCCGATGTTTTTCCCGAAGATCTTCCAGGAATACCCCCCGCGAGACAAGTCGAATTCAGAATCGACCTGATTCCCGAAGCTATCCCAGTAGCCAAAGCGCCCTATCGATTAGCCCCAGCGGAGATGCAGGAGCTATCCAGCCAACTGAACGAGCTACTCAGCAAAGGATTCATCAGGCCGAGCTTCTCGCCTTGGGGAGCACCAGTGTTGTTTGTGAAAAAGAAGGATGGATCATTTAGGATGTGCATCGACTACCGAGAGCTCAACAAACTTACCATCAAGAACCGATATCCCTTACCACGAATCGACGACTTATTCGACCAACTCCAAGGAGCCAACTACTTCTCCAAGATCGATCTGAGATCGGGATATCACCAGCTGCGAGTCCTGGAGAGTGATATTCCCAAGACGGCCTTCCGAACAAGATACGGGCATTACGAGTTTGTAGTGATGTCGTTCGGACTAACCAATGCCCCTGACGTGTTCATGGACTTAATGAATCGGGTATGTCGTCCATTCTTGGATAAATTTGTGATAGTATTCATAGATGACATACTCATTTATTCAAAGAGTAAAGAAGAGCATGGCCAACATCTGAGACAAGTCTTAGAGACATTACGAGCTGAGAGACTTTATGCAAAGTTCTCAAAATACGAGTTTTGGATTAGGAAGGTAGACTTCCTAGGTCACGTGGTTAGCGAAGAAGGAATCCACGTGGACCCATCAAAAATCAAGGCTATCTAAAATTGGTCTGCACCGACTACACGAACGGAGATTCGCCAATTTCTAGGCCTTGCTGGTTACTATCGAAGGTTCATTCAGAACTTCTCCAGCATCGCAAAGCCTCTTACCTCCCTAACTCAGAAAGGTGTGCCCTACAACTGGGGAGAAAAGCAAGATGCTGCATTTCAAACTCTGAAACAGGCCTTATGCAGTGCACCCATTCTTTCTCTTCCAGAGGGGATCGAAGATTTTGTGGTGTATTGCGATGCTTCGAATCAAGGGTTGGGCTGTGTGCTAATGCAGCGAGGAAAGGTTATTACGTATGCCTCACGACAACTGAAAACACATGAAGTCAACTACACCACTCATGACTTAGAACTTGGAGCTGTGGTCTTCGCTCTGAAAATCTGGAGGCACTACCTATACGGTACCAAGTGCACCATCTTCACAGACCACAAGAACCTTCAACACATATTCGACCAGAAGGTGTTAAGCATGAGACAACGACGTTGGGTCGAATTGCTCAACGACTACGAATGGGAGATTCGTTACCATCCGGGAAAGGCGAATGTAGTGGCTGATGCCCTTAGTTGTAAGGAGTACTCTGGTCGAAGAGTGAAGTCATTAACCATGTCGATCCATTTGCATCTGTCAACACAAATCAAGGAAGCTCAAATAGAAGCCTTGAAACCCGAAAACGAGACAGGTGAAACCCTTAGAGGGATGGACAAGAATCTAGAGATCAAGAGTGACGGAGTGCGCTACCTCATGAACCGAATCTGGACACTAAAGTTTATTGGGTTCGGAGAGATAGTTATGAACGAAGCACACAAGACTCCATACTCCGTACACCCAGGTTCAGATAAGATGTATCTGGATCTCAAACAACTCTACTGGTGGCCAAACATGAAAGCAGAAATTGCTACCTATGTGGGCAAGTGCTTGACTTGCGCCAAGATCAAAGTAGAACATCAGAAACCCTCAGGTCTACTCCATCAGCCCGAAATACCTGAGTGGAAGTGGGAGCAGATTTCCATGGACTTCATAACCAAACTACCCAAGACGTAGGGTGGTCACGATACCATTTGGGTGATCGTCGACGGGTTAACCAAATCTGCCCACTTCTTGCCTATCAAGGAGACCGATAAGATGGAGAAACTAACAAGAACCTACATCCGAGAGATCGTGCGACTTCATGGAGTACCAATATCTATCATCTCGGACCGAGACAGTAGATTCACTTCAAGGTTCTGGCAGACGCTGCAGAAAGATTTGGGAACTAGGCTTGACATGAGTACAGCCTATCACCGACAAACTGATGGGCAGAGTGAGAGAACGATCCAAACCCTAGAAGACATGTTGCGAGCGTGTGTAATCGACTTTGGTAAAGCGTGGGATGTTCACTTACCTTTAGTCGAGTTCTCTTATAACAACAGTTATCATACTAGTATCAAGACTGCTCCATTTGAAGCCCTTTACGGCCGTAAGTGCAGATCACCTCTGTGCTGGGCGAAAGTAGGCGACACGCAGTTGGCAAAAGGTCTACTCCCTGATAGCACTCTCACTGGTCCGGAGATCATTAGAGAAACAACTGAAAAGATCGTTCAAATTCGAGAACGTCTGAAAGCCTCGAGGGATAGGCAAAAGAGCTATGCCGACAAAAGACGAAAACCCTTGGAATTTCAGGTTGGTGACCGCGTTCTACTGAAGGTCTCACCCTGGAAGGGCATGATACGCTTTGGGAAGCGTGGAAAACTAAATCCAAGGTACATCGGACCCTTCGAAAATACTTCAAGGATTGGTCCAGTGGGTTATAGACTTCAACTTACGATCGAGCTTAACAAAGTACATCCAGTGTTTCACATATCTAACCTGAAAAAGTGTTTGTCCGACGAAACTCTGGTGATTCCACTTGACGAAATCGAACTTAACGAAAATCTTAACTTTGTGGAAGAACGCATCGAGGTCATGGATAGGGTAATCAAACAAACTAAACAGAGTTGCATACCAATAGTGAAGGTCCGTTGGAATGCTAAGCGGGGACCTGAATTCACATGGGAGCGAGAAGATCAGATGCAACAGAAGTATCCGCATCTCCTCCCTAGTCCCTAAAACTTTTATTCTGTAATTAATTTCGGGACGAAATTCCCTCTAACGGGGGATGATGTAACAACCTGTTATTTCAAGTCATTATAATGACTAAGAGTCGAGTCTTGTAACCTCTTTGTAAAGTAATAAGAATATCATCGAAAATGAAATGATCAAAAAGCTCTGTTTGGGTACACTATGTGGTACATATCGTGATAAGGTTTCCAAAAATATAAAGAACATTAAAATCCGAGTTATAACGAAGGAGTTATGACCAATCAAAGATTCGTAACACTACCGGTAAAGCGTTGTTAAGCATAAAACGAGAAATTCAAATAAAATACTTTTTAGCCTTAGGTATCTAAACGAAAGTTGTAGATATCATTAAACCGTCGACGTACATAAAAAGAACGCCCAAATCTGACTTCGTATGAGGAAGTTATGATTTTTCGAAGTTTCTGACCTAGCAGTAGACAGCTAAAAACTCGAAATAGAGATCGAGCGGTCTTTAGCCGACACAACCTAAACAAAAGTTGAAGACCCCGACAATAGGAGTACAACAGTAAAAAGTCTGACGAAAATGGACACCAGATGAAGGAGCTATGGAATTCAAACGGACTTTTCCAGGTCCGGCCTGTTAAAAATAATATAATAAAAATAATATCAAAATTAGCCGACAGAGTCTAAACGAGAATTGTAGAGCCTTTTCACACCTACGCGTGCATATAAAGAACGTCGAAATCAGAGCTCGTACACGAAAGTTACGGATTTTACAAGTTCGGGACACAAAACCCGAGGCTGACTCAGCCTCACGACGTGAGGAACCATGCTCACGACGTGAACTCGTGACTGATGGGTTCCAGAGTGTCAGCCACGTCAAATCGTCGAAGAGGATCATGCTGACTAAGCTTCACGACGTGAGAATCCAAAACTCACGACGTGAGTTCCCAAATCAGCCCCTATAAATAGAAGCTTAAGGGTGCCGGGTTTGGTGCTCATCTCTTTCCATCTAAGTGTCGTTACTCAACGTGATAACCCCGAGAAGCCTTCTCGAAGCCCTGGTTTTTCATACTCGAGTCTCGAAGGAAGTTCTACAGTGCCGAGATCCCCGGGAATCCCGAGATTTCAACTCTCTCTTGTCAAAGTTCTACTCGATTCTTCTCTCGACTACTTCAAAGCAACCACTTCAATCAAGTGAGTTCATACCCCCTTTTATACACTTTCAAATACTTTATAATGTACTTTTAATATATTTCGGGGGAGAATACAAGTAAACACTCGGTTGATCCCGAGTGAAAACGTAAAAACTCTTGTTATACTTTGCATGTATTAGACTTATCTATACAACGAAACTGTTAAACATGCAAGACTATTGCTCAAACTTAACCTTGTGGTATGAAACAAAACTATAACTAGTATTAGCCTCGTTTATACAAAATGCATTATGTCAAGACCAACCTTTCTTGCTAAACTCTTTATGCATTCAAAGAACTTATGATTTATGCTTTGTCAAACATTGTGAAAGAGGATAAACATTGCATACAAAACTATTATTTTTAATACAGACTTAGTTGAGAATCCGTGAGACGATTACGTCTTCAAATGCTACCTTTGTGTTACAAAGGTACTACCTAAAGTCCTGTCTATTATAACCAGAGTCTCCCATTTGGAGAGCGTGTCAAATGTGTATAGATCTATACGGGAAGTCATGACCCCGCGCCATGACTATTAGCTACAGTCCTTTGGGTGACAATTTGTCATAAACGTTACGACGCCTGAAGACCATCGCCACAGGCATATTATGTTTAGTATGGTTATAAAACTCACAGGATAGACAATTATTATGGTATTCTGCTTTTATGAATGGATAGCTATTAAAACTATTCTTCATCTAACAAGTGCGATCTTCTTATAGCTTTATTATATAAAACTATGTCTCAACCTTTCAAGTATGTCAGTTGCTTACGATTTTCGGTCTTGGACATTAGAGACTGCCTTTTACTTTAGGAAAATAAGGGATTTTCCTGTATCCAAAACAATCAACTAATAGGAAAATAAGGGATTTTCTTGGTGCAACTATTTACAATTCTCAACGCGAACTTTCATATGCATTTCATACTTTAATAAGAAAATAAGGGATGTTCTTGGAAAACGCATGAACTTTGGAATGGCATACATTTTCTCAAAACCGCTTATGAACTCACCAACTTAATTGTTGACACTTTTTCTTTGAAATAACTTGTATTCTCAGGGAACCGCTAAGCAGGTTTGGAAATCAACTTTTGAGCATTAACGCTCTGACGTTAATTACTTCTTTTGAAAGATGTTTATGTACTTATCTTTTGAACATGTAACAAATACAATTATGTAAACATTTTGAAAGCTTTATATGTATGGTGGTGTGTACTTTCCTTACTATGAACTGTTATGATACTGAATATGACGTCCTCCGCCCCCGAACAATTCCGCCGTTCTGGTTTGGGGGTGTGACACAGGACGATCACATGGTACTTTAAATAATAATTGGTTTAAGGTAGTTAGTATAGCAGTAGTTACTTAATACAACACTACAGTACTATTTCATTTTCCCATTGCATTCAATTTGTGATATTCACACCATAAACAGTAATTTAAAAACTATATTTTCGGTTCATGATAGTCAGATTTGGGAAAATACATACTCTTAGAAGAGACATACACACAGACACTAGATGCCTTGGTAGAAGGCTACTTTTTGTAGGAAACATAGGGTTTTCTAGGGGAGTTCAAACAATTACAAACTTTTACAAACATTTTCAAACTTATACATTACAGACTTACAAACACTTTCATACAAATACAGACACTAATACACTTATGAACTCACCAGCTTTAAAGCTGATAAACTCTTTCAAAATAACTTGTATTCTCAGGTCACCAGTAGACAGGTACCGGTGCCAGGTTCTGAGAAGATGGAGCTCGTTCAAGACTCATCTTTTATTTTGATGTATATTTTTGGTGTCTATATAACTTGACAGAACACACTTGTATTAAATTATATTATTAATGCAATGGATGATGTTGTTGCTTGTTTACTACTTTGCATTGTTGTGATACTGTACATGACGTCCTCCACCCCCGAACGATTCCGCCGTTCCGGTTTTGGGGTGTGACAGATTGGTATCAGAGCATTGTTTATAGTGAATCGAGTGTATCAACCCATAAAAGATATACGAACTATAAAAACAGCGGGATTAAAATACTCTGATAAAGAGTTTATACTTTTAAATAATAAAATATTTAACTAAGTATACATACCTGCATTCATACTAAAATCAGTGTCACTAGGACAGAACAAAAGTATTACGATTGTTGGGCAGCACAAGTAGACTTAGAGACATATGGTCAACCCTGGGAAGATATAGCCTGATCAACTATATTATCCGAGGAGTGACTAGCATGTGCCTAAGTGTATTTGTGAGGTTGCAACAAGTCTAAAAACTTACCAACACTACAACAAAGAGAACAGTAGAACAGAACATAAACTTAAAATACTATAGGAGTATTTTGTGTTACTATAATTACTTATCTGAGAACTAAAGGTCTTTATTAGTATATCAATAGTTGCTGAGTGGATATGCTAAAGTTATATGTATCTAGGATATCATAGACTTAGAATCTGTGATCTTTGCTTTACTTCCTGTTCCTTGTTTGGTTGTGGGCTTAGAGTTAGGGTCACCTATTCGAAGGTCTATCCTGTCTCGGTTGCATATGACGGGTATGCACTACGCAAATGTTGAAGTAATTGATAAAGATCATCTTATAATTATCTAATTAGTTCGTCTATTTAGTTATTTCTTATATCCCTTTTCTCACGTAGATCATGGCTGGATTTCATATCCCCGGAGACCCGTACTATCCCAACCACGGCAATGCTGGATGTCACACCCCAAAACCGGAACGGCGGAAACGTTCGGGGGTGGAGGACGTCATGTTCAGCATCACAACAATGCAAAGTAGTAAACAAGCAACAACATCATCCATTGCATTAATAATATAATTTCATACAAGTGTGTTCTGTCAAGTTATATAGACATCAAAAATATACATCAAAAACAAAAGATCAGTCTTGAACGAGCTCCATCTTCTCAGAACCTGGCACCGGTACCGGTCTACTGGTGACCTAAGAATACAAGTTATTTTGAAAGAGTTTATCAGCTTTAAAGCTGGTGAGATCATAAGTATGTTAGTCTATGTGTTTGTATGAAAGCATTTATAAGATGTTTGTAATGAATAAGTTTTGTAAAAGTTTGTATTTGTTTGAACTCTCCTAGAAAACCCTATGTTTCCTACTAAAAGTAGCCTTCTACCAAGGCATCTAGTGTCTGTGTGTGTGTCTCTTGTAAGAGTGTGTATTTTCCCAAACCTGATTATCATTAACCAAAAATATAGTTCTTACATTATTGTTTATTGTGTGAATATCACAAAGTAAATGTAAAGGGAAAATAAAATAGTACTATAGTGGTGTATTAAGTAACTACTGCTGTACTAACTACTTTAAACTAATTGTAATTTAAAGTACCATGTGATCGGCCTGTATCCTGCTAACGACTCTAGTAAAACGACGATGTAATACGACGTAAGAAATGACGTTTGGCACCCGTAGACTTGCAAGTCCCACTGTAGCGAGCAGCAAGGTGTAGGATAGTCAATCCAGTATAGATCTATACACAAACTCATACGCTCCCCAATTAAGGAGATTCTGGATACAAAACGGGTCATGGCAAGCAGTGCCATGTCCCCCCGTTAAGTGGCTCACATAACTCTAAGTAATGTATATGTATATGTATATGTATATGTATGTGCTAGCTGTGTTGTGTGTTCTTTCTCTGTCTAGCCTGTATGTTTTGTTTCTCATCACTGTGTATTTTGTTTGTTTCTCATCACTATGTATTATGTTTGTTTCTCATCACTATGTATTATGTTTGTTTCTCATCACTATGTATTATGTTTGTTTCTCATCACTATGTATTATGTTTGTTTCTCATTACTATGTATTATGTTGGTTTCTCATCACTATGTATTATGTTTGTTTCTCATTACTATGTATTATGTTTGTTTCTCATCACTATGTATTACTCATGAATGAACTGACTCATTGAATGTTTCATTGTTCTAGTAATAGTATCTTCCTAAACTATACCTATTATAGTTTACTAGTAATGTTGTTTGTGTATATGAACATGTTTGTATACCTTTGCTACCCAAAGGCATTGAACTGAATGAAAGAAGTAACCTTTTATATCTATACACATATACATGATATATAACTCGGATTCCAACGACCTTCAGACAAATAACCCGAATACCCTAAGTCCACAACCAAACAAGGAACAGGAAGTAAGGTGAGCTATCAGTCCTAAGTCCTTTCAATCCTACTTATATAACTATATCTATATAGATACACATAATATAAGTTAAAAGAGTTTAAGTAAAAGTATTTAACATGTAAAAGAGTTTGATAAAAGCATTTGGTAGGTAAAAGAGTTTGTAAGACAGTTTGAAGTAAAACAGTTTGATAACATAGTTTGAAAAGTAAGAAATCCACTTGTTTGGTAGTTATTAATCACATGTGATTGATATAATAACTATAATTGTTCAACTTGTATTCCCCCCCATAAAAGAATTTAAAAACATTTAAAAGGTTAATTAAGGGGTATGAACTCACCTGTAGTGAGTGGTTTGGATGAACTGATGATATCGGATTTCTAGGTGTCAAGTGAAGACTTGTACACACATAATGATCCTAGTTAACATATAATAACACATATATGTATCCAATTAGTCTTGAAACAACTAATTCACAAAGTTAAGACATCCTAGGACATGTTAAACACCTTCTATAAGTGTTATAAGTGCTAAGGATTGCATCTAAGTGTTGTAGGACATTGCTATTGAGTTTAGGGTTCAAGGGTAAACTCCCCTTCAGTTTACGGTTTTGTGACCATCACTCAATGAGTTTACGGTTGTAAACCCATCAGTTCACGGGCGTAAACTCATGGTCGCTTGACCATTTTGTGTTTTGAAGCTTTTCAAGTCATAAGGAAGCATCCTACTTCAAGTATAAGCCTTAGGAAGTGTTTGTGGCATCATTTCACTCCTAAATGGAGTTTACGGCCCATGGACCACTTCTCCATGTGTTTACGGCTGTAAACCCCTATGGTTTATGGTCTTTTGATGTGTTCAAGTACAAAGCTCATCAAGGAAGGGATCTAGGCTAGTTTACAAGGCTTAGAAGGGACTAGGGCACACTTTGGCACCCTTTTTAGGGTTTACGGTCCAAGGTGTTCTTGGACCGTAAACACCTTTGATCTTGGGTTTCCTAGGTGTTTTCTTGATGTTTAGAAGTGTAACTAGGCTTACAATACACTAGGGTAGGAGTACTTACTAGATAGAAGCTTGAAAAGGTGCTAAAAGTCCAAGAACACTAGTGTGTGTTCTTGGTGAAACTTGAAGATCCACACTTTTGGAATGATTTCACGGATGGAATCATGTTAGATCACTAGATTAAGTAATATATCAACTTATTAGGGCTAGAAACACTTACAAGTTGAAGATCAAGAAGGAAAATTCGGATGGTACTTGAGAGGATTTGAGTTTTGCTCTTGAAAAGTGAAAAAGTGATTAAAATGGCTAAGTGCCATATATATACTCTTGGGGTTTATGGCCGTAAACACCAATTTTAGGCCATAAACTCCAAAATCTTGGAGTTTTGGGGCTTTATTGTTGTACAATAAACCCTAGGGCATCCTCTCTCCTAATATCTCCCGAAGTACTAATCTTAAAACACTCAAACTTATTCTAAAAAGTTTGAAAGTTTGCAGAAACTGTTTTGGCTTCTATTGAAGTGAATGGTTGTACATAATAGAAATTTCGGGTTGTCACATCATCCCCCCATTAGAAGGAATTTCGTCCCGAAATTAGAATTTAGGTAAAGGAGTAGGCATGAATAATCGAGACAAGAAGTGGGGATACTTCCTAATCGATTTATTCTCGCGCTCCCAAGTGAATTCAGGTCCTCGGTTGGCATTCCAGCGAACCTGCACTAATGGGAAGCGGCTCTGAATTGTTCGTCTGACCTCTCGGTCCATGGTCATTACGGTTCTTCCACGAAGGTGAGGCTCTCGTTGATCTCGATCTCGTCGAGCGGGATTACAAGAGTCCTGACGGAAAGGTACTTTTTCAAGTTCGAGACGTGGAGGGTAAAATGTACGTTACTGAGTTCGTGAGTAGGTTGAATTTGTGAGTTACAGGGCCGATTCTGGCAAGAATCTCGGAGGTCCTAACTATCTTGGATTTTAGCCTTCCATGCTTTCCGAAGCGTATCAAGCCTTCCGAGAGTGAGACTTCCAAAAGAATTTGGTCTCTCACCTGGAGTTCCAAAGGTTTCTTCCTCTTGATTTTCTTCCCAGTCAAGGGCTGCTCCCTTCTGGGTCAAAGTCGTAAGAGGTTCCGTAATTTGCGAGGAGTTCTAAATGAACTACGACAGTAGGTCAGCGAGACCTAGAATTTGGCGAATTCCCGTCGGCGTCTTCGGTGCTGACAAATTCTCAACGGTTTTGATTAATTGAAAGGGTCAACAAGCATTCCCACCTCACTAATGGTGTGTCTTAGGAATTTGACTCTTCAATTTCCAAAACTCGTATTTAGAGAACTTCGCGTAAAGCTTCTCTGATCGTATTGTTTCCATGGTTTGTTGTAGATGCTCTTTATGATTTCTTTCTTACTTCGAGAGTAAATAAGTAAGTCATTTACAAGGACAATGACGAACTGATCCAAGTAAGAATGGTGTACCCTATTCATTAAGTTCATGAATACTACGGGTGTATTGGTCCTATCCGAGGGGTATCACTAAGGACTTGTAGCGTCCGCATCGAGTTCGGAAGATTGTCCTCTAGACATCCTTCTCTAATACTCGCAACTGGTGATATTCGGATCTCAGGTCCATGTTTGAAAGGTACATCGTTCCTTGCGGTTGGTCAACCAACTCATCTATGCGAGGCAGAGATAATGATTTCTAATGGAAATCTTGGTGAGGTCTCTGATAGTCGATGTACTTACGATACAATCCGTCTACCTTCTTGAAGAATAAGATCGGAGCTCTCCATGGTGAGGAGCTTGGTCTTCCAATTCTATTGCTGAGTAGTCGTTATGTTGTCCGGACGGTTCTTGTATCTCCGAGGGTGTTAGACTGTAGGGCGATCTGGTTACAGGAGTCGTGTTGGGTTCTAGGTTTGTTCGCATAACGGCACGATCACTCATAGTCTTGAGTAGTCTTCGTCCTGAAGTTTATATTAGAAGTCATACATGGTTCATCAATCACAGTCTCGTGTATATGAGTTGTATATAATTAAGATTGAAAAGGTAGTCGAATAAATGATTCTCCTTTAAGCTCACATCCACACAAGGAAAAGAAGTTAAAGCGGAATCATCAAGTCTAAACCTGTAGAACCTTGATTATATACTACCCTTGCGTATACATTCTTCAGGGATAGATCAACCGTAAGGGTCTTTGTATTGAACTTGACGTTCTGTACGAGTGGTATTCCGGGGAGGTTTTCTGACGTTTCTTCGGAAAGTTACGAAACATGAGGCACTCTATGCATGAGTACTTCGGAGTTCTGGAATGACGGCTTCGCTAGAAAGGCGATTTCGAGAAAGAGATGTGCTCACGAAACTGGTATTGTGTGGATCGAATTGACTCAAGTCGTATGATAATATCAGAATCACTCGGAAATAAAGGCACTAGATTTGATGATAACGACGTTACAGACAAAACACGAAAGTGCAACTTTTAACAAAGTTATAGTACTTTAGATTAACTACTAGACTACTGCTGTGAACAAGGTATACTACAAAAGACAAGTATACGCAACACGAGGATCCCTTTTACTGACGGGATCTCGCAAAAGATACGACTCGAGTTGCACTAGTTTTAAACAGTTTGAAGCATACACAATACTGCCGATTGGAAGCGTTCCTACACTATAGTAGGGTCCTTAGCTGTCTTCCGTTGTTCTGGGGTCAAATTCCTCCTGTTCCCCCATCACCCCTCTCTGTTGGGCAGTCCCTTTTGAAATGTCCCATTATGCCACATAGATGGCATATCCGAGAAATTTCGACATTGGTGGTTGAAGTAAGGTGTTGGATCCTTGTCATGCAGAAGCGGGTAGCGTGTCCATCTTTGTTGCAGTTATTGCAGTGCAACAGACGACAACTACGTAGATTATGGAAGCTGCACTTATTGCACTTCGGTAGGTTTCCAACATACTGTCTGGCCGGGTTAGGAATAACCAGGATACTAGTAGGGATGGAAGTAGGAGTTACAGACGTCGTGGCTGCGAAGGCTGCCACAGGTTGTTGTCTCTTGTTCGTGCCTTGGGGTGAATTGCCTTTAAATCTATCCCGAAATTTTCGTTTATTACTCT
Source organism: Lactuca virosa (assembly GCF_052849685.1). NCBI lineage: Eukaryota > Viridiplantae > Streptophyta > Magnoliopsida > Asterales > Asteraceae > Lactuca > Lactuca virosa. Next base: position 477,147,795 of record NC_136429.1, on the reverse strand, counting down.
TGGGTTTGAGATTCGGAGTGTCGTGGTAGTTTCATACTCGCTGATGTATTTGGTTGTTACTTTGATTGGAATTATTGATACCCATTCCGCTAACATTTGCATTGTTAGCGTTTAGGTGTGTCATGACAGCTGTCACGGCAGCTGTGACTGCAGCTTGAAAGGTGGCTGCATCAATCTGAAGGGTTGGTGTTTGGCTGATGGGTTGTTTTCTTTTCTTTGGCGACATGATTCTATTACATGAAAAGAAAATGAGTTCGTGAGCGATTATGGTTGAACCTAGATGTATTTCGATCGCTCATGAAAAGAGTAGAAGTATGTTCTCGAGGGTTTGACCTACACCCCTATGATGTAGTCATAGTACAGGGTAGGAGTAAGTTCATAGAATGGGTAGAAGACGTTTGTCGTTTAAACCGGGGTTCCATTGGTTGGTGGATAACATGATCCAACATTCGAAAGAGAAATGGGAATGATCCCCGAGTTAAATTACCCTAGTCCAATAACTTGACTAGAGTGGGTTTCAGATAGACTGCAACGATAGTATGATGAAAGTATTTGAACAAAGCGTGACACGGAAATTAGCCGACTGCCAAAATCATTGATATTTAAGATGTAATACGCTTGGGAAAAATGACCTTGGAGTAGGTCTTACATCTTATACGAGGTATCAAAAGTTTTGACGGCATATTGGCCTAACTAGAAGGTACTTACAGTACAAAGTTAGCTACTTAGAAAGGTAGTACTTAGAGTATAGCTAAGAAGACTAATCTTTCAACTAGGGAGAGAAAGGTAGAATGTCTCTTACTGGGGACGGTTATCCCTTGGGTGAACCCTTAGTTCAGCCAGTTGGCGCTCCATATCAATTAGGTGCCTTTCGTACACCCTTTGGCGTACTCGGAGCTCTATGACTTCAGCTCGAGTTTCGGCTAGCTCTTGCTGTAGGGTCTCATGGTCTACTCTGGATCTGTCACGAGCATCTTCCATATGAATGGTGCGGAGGGTATGCATTCTTGCATTGGTGACAACTTCCGTCATAAAAGCTTCGGTCTCCATTGAATGACATAGGCTGATCCTGTCCTTGGCTCCATGTTTCCAAGCTTTCCACCCACGGAGGCGTCGGGCCTTGAAAAGTCGGACGAGGGTTAGGATTTGGAACAAGTGCCATCGGGGGTAGGTTCTCAACTTCTGGCACGGAGTCAGAACCATATGCAAAGCCTTCAGCCTGGTGACCATCCATAGGTGTTGGGTGATCATTTTCTCGCTCTGCTTCAAACCCTCCATCATTACCTTCGTTAGGGAGGTACAAGTTGACGTGGGGATAGAATCCAGCCATGTTATCTACGCGAGAAAAGGGATAAAGAAATAACTAAATAGAAGAAGTAATTAGATAATTATAAGATGATCTTTATCAGTTACTTCAACACTTGTTTAGTGCATACCAGTTATATGTAACCAAGACATGATAGAACTTCAAATAGTGACCCTAACTCTAAGCCCACAACCAAACAAGGAACAGGAAGTAAAGTGAAGATCACAGATTCTAAGTCTATGACATCCTAGCACATATAACCTTAGTGTATCCACTAAACAACTATTGACATACTAATAAAGACTTTTAGTTCTCAGATAATCAATTATAGTAACACAAAATTCTCCTATAGTATTTTAAGTTTATGTTCTGTTTTATTGTTCTCATTTAGTAGTGTTGGTAAGTTTTTAGACTTGTTGCAACCTCACAACCATACTTAGGCACATGCTAATCACTCCTCGGATAATGTAGTTGATCAGGCTACATCTTCCTAGGGTTGACCATATGTCTCTAAGTCTACTTGTGCTATCCAACAATCGTAATACTTTTGTTCTGTCCTAGTGACACTGATTTTAATATCAATGCAGGTATGTATACTTGGTTAAATATTTTATTATTTAAAAGTATAAACTCTTTATCAGAGTATTTTAATCCCGCTGTGTTTATAGTTCGTATATCTTTTATGGGTTGATACACTCTATTCACTATAAACAATGCTCTGATACCAATCTGTCACACCCCAAAACCGGAACGGCGGAAACGTTCGGGGGTGGAGGACGTCATGTTCAGTATCACAACAATGCAAAGTAGTAAAAAAGCAACAACATCATCAATTGCATTAATAATATAATTTCATACAAGTGTGTTCTGTCAAGTTATATAGACATCAAAAATATACATCAAAAACAAAAGAAGAGTCTTGAACGAGCTCCATCTTCTCAGAACCTGGCACCGGTACCTGTCTACTGGTGACCTGAGAATACAAGTTTTTTTGAAAGAGTTTATCAGCTTTAAAGCTGGTGAGATCATAAGTATATTAGTGTCTGTGTTTGTATGAAAGCATTTGTAAGATGTTTGTAATGTATAAGTTTTGTAAAAGTTTGTATTTGTTTGAACTCTCCTAGAAAACCCTATGTTTCCTACTAAAAGTAATCTACCAAGGCATCTAGTGTCTGTGTGTGTGTCTCTTGTAAGAGTGTGTATTTTCCCAAATCTGACTATCATTAACCAAAAATATAGTTTTACATTATTGTTTATTGTGTGAATATCACAAAGTAAATGTAAAGGGAAAATAAAATAGTACTGTAGTGTTGTATTAAGTAACTACTGCTGTACTAACTACTTTAAACTAATTGTTATTTAAAGTACCATGTGATCGGCCTGTATCCTGCTACCGACTCTAGTAAAACGACGATGTAAGACGCCGTAACAAATGACGTTTGGCACCCGTAGACTTGCAAGTCCCACTGTAGCGAGCAGCAAGTTGTAGGATAGTCAATCCAGTATAGATCTATACACAAACTCATACGCTCCCCAATTAAGGAGATTCTGGATACAAAACGGGTCATGACAGGTAGTGCCATGTCCCCGCGTTAAGTGGCTCACATAACTGTAAGTAATGTATATGTATATGTATATGTATATGCTAGCTGTGTTGTGTGTTCTTTCTCTGTCTAGCCTGTATGCTTTGTTTCTCATCACTGTGTATTATGTTTGTTTCTCATCACTATGTATTATGTTTGTTTCTCATCACTATGTATTATGTTTGTTTCTCATCACATTGTATTATGTTTGTTTCTCATCACTATGTATTATGTTTGTTTCTCATTACTATGTATTATGTTTGTTTCTCATCACTATGTATTATGTTTGTTTCTCATTGCTATGTATTATGTTTGTTTCTCATCACTATGTATTACTCATGAATGAACTGACTCATTGAATGTTTCATTGTTCTAGTAATAGTATCTTCCTAAACTATACCTATTATAGTTTACTAGTAATGTTGTTTGTGTATATGAATATGTTTGTATACCTTTGCTACCCAAAGGCATTGAACTGAATGAAAGAAGTAACCTTTTATATCTATACACATATACATGATATATAACTAGGATTTAAACGACCTTCGGACAAATAACCCGAATACCCCAAGTCCACAACCAAACAAGGAACAGGAAGTAAGGTGAGCTATCAGTCCTAAGTCCTTTCAATCCTACTTATATAACTATATCTATATAGATACACAGAATATAAGTTAAAAGAGTTTAAGTAAAAGTATTTAACATGTAAAAGAGTTTGATAAAAGCATTTGGTAGGTAAAAGAGTTTGTAAGACAATTTGAAGTAAAACAGTTTGATAACAGAGTTTGAAAAGTAAGAAATCCACTTGTTTGGTAGTTATTAATCACATGTGATTGATATAATCACTATAATTGTTCAACTTGTATTCCCCCCCCCCCCCCATAAAAGCATTTAAAAACATTTAAAAGGTTAATTAGGGGGTATGAACTCACCTGTAGTGAGTGGTTTGGATGAACTGATGATATCGGATTTCTAGGTGTCATGTGAAGACTTGTACACACACAATGATCCTAGTTAACATATAATAACACATATATGTATCCAATTAGTCTTGAAACAACTAATTAACAAAGTTAAGACATCCTAGGACATGTTAAACACCTTCTATAAGTGTTATAAGTGCTAAGGATTGCATCTAAGTGTTGTAGGACATTGCTATTGAGTTTAGGGTTCAAGGGTAAACTCCCCTTGAGTTTACGGTTTTGTGACCATCACTCAATGAGTTTACGGTCGTAAACCCATGAGTTTACGGCCGTAGCTCATGGTCCCTTGACGATTTTGTGTTTTGAAGCTTTTCAAGTCATAAGGAAGCATCCTACTTCAAGTATAAGCCTTAGGAAGTGTTTGTGGCATCATTTCACTCCTAAATGGAGTTTACGGCCCATGGACCACTGCTCCATGTGTTTACGGCCGTAAACCCCTATGGTTTATGGTCTTTTGATTTTTTCAAGTACTAAGCTCATCAAGGAAGGGATCTAGGCTAGTTTCCAAGGCTTAGAAGGGACTAGGGCACACTTTGGCACCCTTTTTAGGGTTTACGGTCCAAGGTGTTCTTGGACCGTAAACACCTTTGATCTTGGGTTTCTTAGGTGTTTTCTTGATGTTTAGAAGTGTAACTAGGCTTACAATACACTAGGGTAGGAGTACTTACTAGATAGAAGCTTGAAAAGGTGCTAAAAGTCCAAGAACACTAGTGTGTGTTCTTGGTGTTCTTGGTGAAACTTGAAGATCTACACTTTTGGAATGATTTTGTTACACCCCAAAACGGGAACGGCGGAATCGTTCGGGGGTGGAGGACGTCATGTACAGTATCACAACAATGCAAAGTAGTAAACAAGAAACAACATCATCCATTGCATTAATAATATAATTTCATACAAGTGTGTTCTGTCAAGTTATATAGACACCAAAAATAATATACATCAAAATAAAGATGAGTCTTGAACGAGCTCCATCTTCTCAAAAACCTGGCTCCGGTACCTGTCTACTGGCGACCTGAGAATACAAGTTATTTTGAAAGAGTTTATCAACTTTAAAGCTGGTGAGATCATAAGTATATTAGTGTCTGTAGTTGTATGAAAGTGTTTGTAAGTCTGTAATTGTATATGTTTGTAAAAGTTTGTATTTGTTTGAACTCTCCTAGAAAACCCTATGTTTCCTACTAAAAGTAGCCTTCTACCAAGGCATCTAGTGTATGTGTGTGTATCTCTTGTAAGAGTATGTATTTTCCCAAATCTGACTATCATTATCCAAAAATATAGTTTCTACATTATTGTTTATTGTGTGAATATCACAAAGTAAATGTAATGGGAAAATGATATAGTACTGTAGTGTTGTATTAAGTAACTACTGCTGTACTAACTACTTTAAACCAATTGTTATTTAAAGTACCATGTGATCGGCCTGTATCCTGCTACCGACTCAATAGAAAAACGACAATGTAAGATGTCGTAAGAAATGACATTTGGCACCCGTAGACTTGCAAGTCCCACTGTAGCGAGCAACAAGGTATAGGATAGTTAATCCAGTATAGATATATACACAAACTCATACGCTCCCCAATTAAGGAGATTCTGGATACAAAAACAGTCATGCAAGGTAGTGCCATGCCCCGTTTAGTGGCTCACATAAATGTAATAATGTATATGTAATGAATGTGCTAGCTGTATTGTATGTTCTCCCTCTGTCTAGCCTATATGTTCTCTCTGTATGGTATTGTTTGTTATCTCTTTCTCTGTATGGTATTGTTTGTTATCTCTTTCTCTGTATGGTATTGTTTGTTATCTACTCTGTATGGTATTGTTTCATGTATGAACTGACTCTTTGTATGTTTCATTGTTCTAGTAATAGTTTTAGTATCTTCCTAAACTACTCCTATAGTAGCTTACTAGTAATGTATGAACATGTTTGTATACCCTTGCTATCCAAGGGTATGGAACTGAATGAAAGACGTAACCCTTTACATCTATATACATATACATAATATATAACTAGGATTCAAACGACCTTCGGACAACTAACCTTGATACCCTAAGTCCACAACCAAACAAGGAACAGGAAGTAAGGTAGACTAGCAGTCCTAAGTCCTTTCAATCCTACTTATATAACTATATTTACATAGATACACATAATATAAGTTAAAAGAGTTTAATAAAAGTATCTGATATGAAAAAGAGTTTGTATGGCAGTTTGAAGTAAAACAGTTTGGTAACACAGTTTGGTAGTTATTAATCACATGTGATTGATATAATAACTATAATTGTTCAACTTGTATCCCCCCCATAAAAGCATTTAAAAACATTTAAAAGGTTAATTAAGGGGTATGAACTCACCTGTAGTGAGTGGTTTGGATGAACTGATGATATAGGATTGCTAGGTGTCAAGTGAAGACTTGTACACACACAATGATCCTAGTTAACATATAATAAAACATATATGTATCCAATTAGTCTTTAAACAACTAATTCACAAAGTTAAGACATCCTAGGACATGTAAAACACTTTATATAAGTGTTATAAGTGCTAAGGATTGCATCTAAGTGTTGTAGGACATTGTTATTGAGTTTAGGGTTCAAGGGAACCCCTTACATGAGTTTACGGTTTTATGACCATAACTCATTGAGTTTACGGTCGTAAACCCATGAGTTTACGTCCGTAAACAATGCTTCTTTGACCATTTGATGTTTTGAAGCTCTACAAGTCCTTAGAAGCGTATCCACTTGAAGTATAAGCCTATGGAAGTGTTTAGGGCACCATTTCACTCCCTTAGGGAGTTTATGGTCCCGAGACCATTTCCCCTTGGGTTTACGGCTGTAAACCGATATGATTTATGGTCTTTTGATGTTTTCAAGTGCTAAGCTCATCAAGGAAAGGATCTATGCAAGTTTCCAAGGCTTAGGAGGGACTAGGGCACACTTTGGCACCCTATTTAGGGTTTACGGTCCAAGAACATCTTGGATCGTAAACACCTTGATCTTGGTGTTTCTTGAGTGTTTTGTTGATGTTTAGAAGTATAACAAGCTCTATGATACTCTAGGATAGAAGTACTTACAAGTTAGAAGCTTGAAAAGGTGCTAAAAGTCCAAGAACACTAGTGTGTGTTCTTGGTGAAACTTGAAGATCTAACCTTTTGGAAAGATTTCACGGATGGAAGTGTGTTAAAACACTAGATTAAGTAATATCTCAACTTAAAAGGGCTAGAAACACTTACAAGTTGAAGATCTTGAAGAAAAACTCGAAGATACTTGAGAGAGAATTGAGTTTGGATCTGGAGTTTGTGAAAAATGGTAAATAATGAGTAAGTGTCATATATATACCCCCAATATAGGGTTTACCGCCGTAAACACCTTTGTTTAGGCTGTAAATTCCAAAATCTTGGAGTTTTGGAATAATATTGTTGCACAATATACCCTAGGGCATCCTCTCTCCTGATATCTCCCGAAGTGCTAATCCTAAAATTCTCAAACTTATTCCAAAAAGCTTGAAATTTAGCGGAAACTGTTCTGACTTCTATTGAATTGAAATGTTGTACAGAATAGAAATTTCGGGTTGTCACATCATCCCCCCCCATCAGAAGGAATTTCGTCCCGAAATTAGAGTTTAAGCAAATAAGTAGTTACAAATAACTAAGTAAAAAGACGAGGATATTTCAGGTTCATCTGATCCTCTCGCTCCCAAGTGAATTCAGGTCCTCACTTAGCGTTCCAGCCAACCTTCACTATCGGGATACGGCTTTGTTTCGTTTGCTTGACCTCCCGGTCCATGATCTCTATAGGTTCTTCCACAAAGTTGAGGCTCTCGTTGATCTCGATCTCGTCGAGTGGGATTACAAGAGTCTCGTCGGACAGACACTTTTTCAAGTTCGAGACGTGGAAGGTAGAATGTATGTTACTGAGTTCGCTCGGTAAGTTACGTTTGTAAGCTACATGGCCGATTCTTGCGAGAATCTCGAAAGGCCCAATGTACCTTGGATTTAGCTTTCCATGCTTTCCGAAGCGTATCAAGCCCTTCCAGGGTGAGACCTTTAATAGAACACGGTCGCCCACCTGGAATTCCAACGGTTTCCTTCGTTTATCATCGTAGCTTTTATGTTGGTCTCTAGAGGCTTTCAATCGTTCACCAATTTGAACGATCTTCTCTGTCGTTTCCCGAATGATCTTCGGACCTGTGAGAGTGCTTTCAGGAACTTGTCCTTTAGCTAACTGGGTATCCCCCACCTCAGCCCAGCACAGAGAGGATCTTCACTTTCGGCCATAGAGGGCCTCGAATGGAGCAGCCTTTATGCTCGTGTGATAACTGTTGTTTTAGGAAAATTCTACAAGGGGTAAATGAGTATCCCATGCTTTCCTAAAGTCGATCACACAGGATCGTAGCATATCTTCCAAGGTTTGAATAGTCCTCTCTTTCTCCGTCTGTCTGAGGATGGTAGGTTGTACTCATGTCCAGCCTAGTTCCTAGGGAACTTTGTAGCGACTGCCAGAATCTCGAAGTGAACCTACTATATCTGTCCGAGATAATGGATATGGGAACACCGTGCAGTCGTACAATCTCCCTAATGTAAGTTCTTGTAAGCTTCTCCATCTTGTCTGTTTCTTTGATAGGCAGGAAGTGTGCGGACTTGGTCAATCTGTCGACGATGACCCATATGGTATCAAGTCCACCCGTTGTCTTGGGCAACTTGGTTATGAAATCCATAGTGATCCGCTCCCACTTCCACCCCGGTATCTCAGGCTGTTGTAGAAGACCTGAGGGTTTCTGGTATTCGACCTTTACCTTGGCGCAAGTAAGGCATTTACTCACGAAGGTAGCAATCTCTGCTTTCATGTTAGGCCACCAGTATAGCTTTTTAAGATCGAGATACATCTTATCTGAACCTGGGTGGATGGAATAACGAGTGTTGTGCGCCTCGTTCATGACCAGGTCTCTGAAACCAACAAGTTTCGGGGTCCAGATCCGATCCATGAGATAATAAGCTCCGCCACCCTTAACCTCCAAGTTCTTATCCATCCCTCTCAGGGATTCACCTGTCACATTTTCAGGTTTCAAAGCGTCGAGCTGAGCCTCCTTAATTTGTGTGGACAGGTGTGAATGGATAGTCATAGTCAATGATTTGACTCTACGACCAGAATATTCTTTCCGACTTAGGGCGTCAGCTACTATGTTGGCTTTACCCGGATGATAACGAATTTCACATTCGTAGTCACTGAGTAGCTCGACCCACCGTCATTATCTCATGTTGAGCTCCTTCTGGTCGAATATATGTTGTAGGCTTTTGTGGTCTGTAAAGATAGTGCTTTTTGTTTCGTACGGGTAGTGTCTCCAGATCTTCAGAGCAAACACAACTGCTCCTAACTCAAGATCGTGGGTGGTGTAGTTGACCTCATGTGTCTTCAGATGTCTCGAGGCATAGGCGATGACCTTACCTCGCTGCATCAGTACACATCCGAGCCCTTGATTCGACGCATCGCAATAGACAACGAAGTCTTCTATCCCTTTGGGGAGGGATAGTATTGGTGCGGTGCACAAGGCTCGTTGGAGCGTTTGGAACGCTCTCTCCTGCTTCTCTTCCCAGTCAAAGGATACGCCCTTCTGGGTCAGAGTTGTAAGAGGCTTCGTAATGCGGGAGAAGTTCTGAATGAACCTGCGATAGTAGCCAACGAGGCCTAGAAATTGGCGAATTTCTGTAGGCTTTAATTTTGGAAGGGTCCATGTGTATTCCCTCTTCGCTAACCACGTGCCCTAAGAATTCGACTCGTCGGATCCAAAATTCGCATTTCGAGAACTTCGCATAGAGCTTCTCCGAACGTAGTGTTTCTAAGACTTGTCGCAGATGTTGACTATGTTCCTCCTTACTAAGAGAGTAGATAAGTATGTCATCGATGAAGACGATGAAGAACTGATCCAAGTAAGGACGACACACCCTATTCATTAAGTCCATGATTAGAGCGGGTGCGTTTGTTAATCCGAACGGCATCAATACGAATTCGTAGTGCCCATAACGAGTTCGGAAGGCTGTCTTCGGAACATCCTCCCCTAGCATTCGTAGTTGGTGATATCCGGACCTTAAGTCGATTTTTGAAAAGAAATTCGCCCCTTGAAGTTGATCAAATAAATAATCGATCCTAGGTAAAGGAAAATGATTTTTGACGGTCATTTTGTTGAGCTCCCTGTAGTCGATGCACATACGAAACGATCCGTCTTTCTTCTTGACGAACAAGACTGGAGCTCCCCAGGGTGAGAAGCTTGGTCTTATAAAGCCCTTGCTGAGCAGTTCGTTAATATGACAGGACAGTTCTTGCATCTCTGCAGGTGCTAGACGATAGGGCGATTTTGCTACGGGGGTAGCCCCTGGAACTAAGTCGATTCTGAACTCGACTTGACGTTGCGGGGGTAATCCTGGAAGTTCTTCTGGAAAGATGTCGGGAAAGTCGCGTACTACTGGAATGTTTTCAGTGTCTTTCGTTTCTCGGCTCACATCGACCACATGAGCAAGGAATGCGCGACATTCCTTTCGCAAGAACTTCTGAGCCTGAATGCTCGAGATGATACAAAGGTTTGTGCCGGGTTTTTCGCCATATACTACTAGGGTTTCGCCAGACGACAGATTAAGGCGTACAGCCTTTTCGTAACACATGATGTCGGCACGATGAAGACTCAACCAATCCATGCCGACGATGACGTCGAAACTTTTAATTGAGACCGGCATGAGATCGATTGAAAAAGAATGGCTATCTAGTGTTAGGGTACACCCTATGAATATACTGCTAGTGCTCTCTGTCTTTCCATTAGCCATTTCTACAGTGAACGGTTCTTTAAGTGCTCGTGATTTTTGCTTAAGTAAATGAGCAAATTTTTGATTCACGAAGCTCTTCTCCGCTCCACTATCAAATAGAATGCATGCATAAGAGTTATCGAGGAGAAACGTACCAGTGACCACCATGGGGTCGGCAACCGCTTCCTCGTGGCCTATGGCCAGCACTCTTGCCACTCCATCGGCAAACCCTGCCTTCGGGCAGTTCCTTTTGAAGTGGCCTACCTCGCCACATCCGTAGCAAGTCTGGCCCACTCCTGTGCCGGGGACTTGGGTGATTAGCCTCACCGGAGCTTTGCAGAAACGGGCAGTGTGCCCCTTCCTGTTGCAGTTTGAGCACTGCATTTCCCGGCTGGCTCCTGTGTGGTGGAAGTTGCATTTGTTGCACTTAGGCAAACTTCCAGAGTACTGCTTGACTGGAGCAGCAGCGGCAGGTGCTATCGCAGCATGAACTGCCATGACCTGCTGCTTTTTGGCAGTCTTCGTCTTCTTCTTGTCATCCAAGAATTTCCGCTTGGACTCAGCGGTTCTGGCGGGTTCTGAGATGGCCAGGGTGGTTGTTGCGGCCGGGGTACGAACGCCATGGTCTATGAGCCGTTGTGCCAATCATTTGGCACTATCAAATGTAGTGGGGTGTGATGTCAAAACATTTCCCTGGTATAGTGGCATCAGCCCCCATATATATCTCTCGATTTTCTTTCCCTCAGTATGAACCATTTTGGGACAGAGGGCCACCAGTTCACAGAATCTGGCGGTGTAGGCGACTACGTTGGAGCCCTTCATGGTTAGGCTCCACAGTTCTTCCTCCACCTTCTGGATCTCGACCCTCGGACAGTACTCCTCAATCATGAGGTCTTTCAAGTTTCCCAGCCCATAGCATTAGCCACTATAAGAGATAGTGACTTAACGTGGCTATTCCACCATGTTAGGGCTTTTACTTCAAAGGTTCAAGCAGCATACTTGACCTTGCTCTCCTCTGGACATCAGCAAACTTAACGTGGCTATTCCACCATGTTAGGGCTTATACATTACAGACTTACAAACACTTTCATACAAATATAGACACTAATATACTTAAGAACTCACCAGCTTTAAAGCTGATAAACTCTTTCAAAATAACTTGTATTCTCAGGTCACCAGTAGACAGGTACCGGTGCCAGGTTTTGAGAAGATGGAGCTCGTTCAAGACTCATCTTTTATTTTGATGTATATTTTTGGTGTCTATATAACTTGACAGAACACACTTGTATTAAATTATATTATCAATGCAATGGATGATGTTGTTGCTTGTTTACTACTTTGCATTGTTGTAATACTGTACATGACGTCCTCCACCCCCGAACGATTCCGTCGTTCCGGTTTTGGGGTGTGACATGTGTGTTATTGGTGTTCTTGGTGTAAGATGATGATCTTGAAGATCTAGACCAAAAGTGATGAATTCACGGATGAAATCAAAGGGTTTCATAAGATCAAGAAGGATATCAAGAAACAACGGGAGAATAACGTACACTTTTGAAGATCAAGGAGGATATCCTTGGTGATACTTGAGAGAGAATGGAAGTTCTTGACTTGAAAATGGTGAGAAATGATGAAAAATGAAGGGATATCATCCTTATGGAAGGAGTTCATGGCTAGGAGGCTGTTTACATCCCTGAATAGAGTTTACGACCATAAACCCATGTGGTTGGCTTTATGGTTCGGGTGCAGCCTTCTGATCTCGAGCTAACACTTCCTAACACTCAATCCTTAAGTGTACTAGGCTTAGAACTCATTAGAATGACCCTTAACTGGGCTAGAAGGAAATGAAATTAACTCTGACTTTTGGGTGATTGGTTGGGCTTACAAGATAAAGAATTTCGGGTTGTCATATCATCCCCCCGTTAGATGGAATTTCGTCCCGAAATTAGCTTTCTTAGCAGTACTCCTGGGGTTGTGCTCCTCTGAATGGCAGAATACCTACTCGTAGACCTGGGCAACTTTGCCCCAATGGTCATGATAGGATTCATACCTGGTCTATCTATTATCACCACGTGTATACAAGTCGTATAGAATTAAGATTAGGAAGACAGTCGGAGGTGCGACTCTGCCCCAGGTCCACAAGCACACAAGGAATAGGAGATAGGGCGGAAACACACATACTAAATCCACCTAATCATAATTATATACCACCCTCGCGTATTCACTTAATAGTGATAGGTGGGATGTATTCGTCCTTAGCCTCTGTGCTTGAACTTGATCTGCTGGACGAGTGGTAGTTCGGAAGGTCCGCTGAGTATACGGTGGCAAGGTTTCGGAAGGCAAGGTAATCCTCGCATGAGTACTTCAGGATTTAGAATACGAGGTAGACGATTCTGAGGTTTGGGTCGGGCTGTTGTTACGAACGATGAAGGTTTCGTGAATTTGACGGTCGAGGCGATGGAACTTCGAAACGAAGTGTTCTAAAGTCTCAATTGGAGTACAAAAAGTGATATTTATTGTATCAAGGTTTTCAAAAATATAAGAAACACTCAAATCCGAGTTATAACGAAGAAGTTATGACCAATCAAAGATTCGTGACAAAACCGGTAAAACGCTGTTAAGCGTGAAAAGTGAAACTTCAATAAAATACTTTTTAGCCTTAGGTATCTAAACGAAAGTCATAGAATATGATAAACCGTGAGCATACATAGAAAGAACGCCCAAATCTGACTTCGTATGAGGAAGTTATGATTTTTCTAAGTTTCGGAACAGTAGTAGACAGCTAAAAACTCGAAATAAAGATCAAGCGTTTTTTAGCCGACGCAACCTAAACGGAAATTGAAGGTCTCGACAATAGTAGTGCAACGGTGAAAAGACAGACGAAAACGGACGCCAGTTGAAGAAGTTATGGATTTTTAACGGAATTATCCTGTCCCGGCCTATTAAATAAAATATAATTAAAAATAAATGAAAATTAGCCGACGGAGTCAAAATGAAAATTGTAGGGTATATTCTCACCTATGCGTGGATATCAAGAACGTCAAAAACGGAGCTCGTATGCGAAAGTTACGCATTTTTGAAGTCTTTCGCACACACATCGAGGCTTATCCGAAGGGAACGCCCTGCGTTATGAGGGAACATGCCGCGTTCGTGCTCGCAGACTACCATCCCATTCGAGGTTCGTAAGCAATGACGTAATCTAGCTTCGGAACGCGCTGCGTTCAGGGGAACGCCCTGCGTACCCAGCAGGAACGCCCCGCGTTCGCTCCAAGACCAGCCCCTATTTAAAGGGTGTGAGGGTTACGGATTTTGATTGCTTATTTACCATACTCTCTCCCAAACCTCATATTTCTACCCTCCCGAAACGATCCCGACTTCCCGGTTTCATACCTAAGTCCCGACAAAGGTCCGAAGCTCCGAGAATTCCGAAAAATTCACCAATTTCCGGTCGAGGTGCCGCCCGAGAAAATCTTCTTTTCTTCGAATCACACACTTTCCCGGTGAGTTCATACCCCTACATTTTTACGTTTTCTTTAGTTTTCAGGGGGGGATACAAGTTCAAAATACCAAAACTATCTAATACATGTTTAAGAGTTTTCCTACACCTTGTAACATGCTGAGCAAGGTGTGTATACGGTTTACACTTATCATTTCAAATGTCGATTTACGGAAATACAATGACTGGCATAAAAAGATTTCATCCAAACACACACAATACTTTTTGATAAACTATAACAGGTATAGTTTGAGCACTTCGTTCGACAAAGAAACAGTAACTCAATCGAGTTACAAAACTAATATTTCCGTGCACACTACGTGATCTTGTATTAATTAAATTCGCGAGACATTCTCCTTTGGGGTACTCCTAAGTACCATAGAAAAGTCTTGTAGTTATAATCAGAATCTCCGGGAGGGAGAACGTGATAGTTGTGTATAGATCTATATTGGGTCTGACAAACCCGCACCTACGTAGCTTGCAAGAGCTAGACCGGCAGGTCTGGGGTGACAAGTGTCATAACTTTCCGACGCCTGAAGAACGTCGCATTCAAGGACATCTAGTCTTTAGTATGATTATAACATCTCGCATGGAATATTAACAAAACATACAGTTCACGGAAATTCTAAGGCTTTATACAAAGGAGTTTTATTTAAATATAAAACACAAACCTAAGTATGACGATTTACTTACACATACTAAGCCTTGTTTCAATTTAGTCTACAACAAATCTTTTAGAAAATATTGGATTTTCTGGAAACAAACTTGTAACAAACGTTAAGGAAACAACATTCATTTTTCATAAAATACTCATGAACTCACCAGCTTTATGCTGATACTCTTTCAAAACAACTTGTATTCTTAGGTAATTAGTAATACAGGTAACTACAAGATTTCTGAAGTCAAGACGCTAAGGCGTGGATTCTTTTGCTACATTTTATCATCATATGTAATTTATTTGGAAAACATGTACTATTTTGAAACAATGTAACCTTTTAAATAATATCTATGATGGTTGTGTTTTACTTTCTTCACTATGGTAATGATACTGAGCATGACGTCATCCGCCCCCGAACGTTTCCGCCGTTCTGGTTTGGGGGTGTGACAGATTGGTATCAGAGCTTTGTTTATAGTGAACTAAGTATATCGAACCACGTAAGATATACAAACTATAAATAAAACGGGATAAAAGTTCTCTGACGTAGCTTTTCAAAAATACTTTAAAAATAAGAATTAATATTTTTATAAAAGTATTCGCACAATCGCACATTCAGTATCATAATGGCAATAACATAAAAGTATCAAGACAAGTTGGACACCATGGTCCAGCTTCGGGGTATGTAGTCAGATCTTGGATGAATATAGCCTGATCAACTATATTCAACCAAGATAGGACCAATGTATGCCGAAGAAGGATCATGGTGAGCAACAAGTCTGCAAGTTACCAAAAATTCCAAGAATCAAACTTAAAAATACTATAGGAGTATTTTAACACAAAAAGTCGTAATCACAACTTTGACAACTAACTTCTTGTTCCCAAAGTTTCTTGCGACATTCCTCCTTATCCGCATTCTCGTACAGGTACGATGGCAGGATTCCAATTACCAGGTGATCCCTACTTTCCCAACCAAGGAAATGTCGGTTGGATTGTGGAAGACCCAGAGGAAGAACCCGAAGAAGAGCCCATGGAGGACGAGGAACCCATGGAAGAAGAATAATCCGTAGACGATGAAGAGTAAGAAGATTCAGATGGAACCGACTCCGAACCCGAAGTTTACAATCCGCACCCTGCCCCTAATGCTCCGCGACACTTCCAGGGCCCGACGCCCCGATGGGCCGAAACAATACATCGATGGAGCCGAGAACAAGGTCAACGACCTCCCTATGGCATGCAACGAGGCTTCTACGATCTCAGCAGAGGAGGGTCAGCCGACCGAGCTCTCCCTGTCATAGTTCACCGTGTCACACGCCACGAAGAGCAAACAAGAGTTAACACCCAACATCTCATAGAAGTTGGTGCTACCAGCCAAGTCAACTCCGTTCGCATTCGCCGGTTAGACGACGACCACGATCGGACTCGAGACCGCACTGACATTCTTCGACGGGAAATGGATGCAACCTGAACCGAAGTGCAAGAACTCCAAGAGCACCGAGCCACCCTAGAGGGACGTCTAGCTGAAACAGAGCGCCAAGCGGCGGAATCCAGAGCCGAGATGAGGAACTTCGTATCTACACTTCGTGATCCTCAGAACTTCAACCACTACAAGTAGTGCTTGCACTATTCGCCCCAGTTTAATTTAGTTTTGCGGATAAATATTACTTTCTAGTATTTTAGGTTTAATCTCGCGCTTTAAGTGTTTACACTTCCGGGATCAGTTAGGCGGCCAAAATTTTCCGTACATTGATGTAGCATAGGCCCCTAGTAGGGTCAAATTTTCCTAAGTATTGTATACTAAGTTATATCAATGATATTGGCACGCTATTTACTTTATTAACACTACTCCAATTTCATAACATGAGCTATTTTCAGATAAAAATTTATTGGTGACAACCTATGATCGCCCGAGGTTTAAATCAAAGTTGTATGTAATTAGGGCCATGTCGACCTAGTAATGGTGGTTCCGCCTTGGATCCTGTTCCTTGTTTGGTTGTGGTCCCAGGGCAGACCCATCAGATTCGAAAGTTTATTTAATCTTAATTACATGTAAATATTATACATCAAGTGATTGTTGGTTGGACCCGGTATGGATACTATCACAGAGATTGCATAAAAATCAATACTACCGAAATTCATAAAGTCTATATTTAATTGTTTATAGACTTCTCGTATGAATAAATTATTACAACATTCTTACATGTCGGAATCATGATGCATACAAAGAACTAATAATGTTTAGTTTAGCACTCGACTTGTATCAAAGACTTATTGTCTTTCCATTCTTGATTATGGCAGAAAATGCCACCTCGTAGAAATCCTAGGCGCGGCGACGCAACTGAGACTGCACCACCCCGACCACCACCTCCTCAGTTTGACCCAGCCATGTTCCAGCCTGTGGTGGCAGCCGCAGTGGCAGTCGTGATAGCCCAAATCAACCCCAATAATTCAGGAGGTGCAGGCAGTGGTGCCTCGAATACTAATGACGGGGACGGCCAGGGACGTTCGAGAGAGTGTACCTACAAAGACTATACTAACGCCAAGCCCAAAACCTTCAACGGAAGCGGAGGTGTCATAGCATTGCTACAATGGTTCGAGAAAACCGAGACCATTTTCGAAATATGCGCATGCCCTGAAGCAAGCAAGGTCAAATTTGCTTCATGCACGTTCTCCGAAAGGGCCCTCACCTGGTGGAAGGGTCACGTCAAGGCACTAACACTCCCGGTGGCTAATGCGATAACTGTTGGGTTATGAGCATTCTAACACTCCTAAGTGTACATGCAACCCTAAATACCTTGGATCTATGTTTTCTCTATTATATATACAATTATGAACATCCAAGGTATTATCCTAATCTAGCATACAAAATAATAAATATAACAAGATAGAATACATACCTCTTTGATGTAGAATGTCTTCATGAAGCTTGAGTGCCTAGTGCCCCAAGTGTGACACCTCAAATGGTTCACGCAACACCAAATACACTTGGAATAACTTGAGAGAAACTTGAACACTCCTTGAAATCGTCTAGCCCTCACACTCACACATTAGTGCATGATTTCTTGAGCCATGGGATTCTTTTATATGGTGGCTATTAGGGTTACACCATGTAACTCATAACTTTACCCATTCCTTATGCTCCATGGATTTTAACCTCCATGGAGTATCCATGGGTCACCCTATGGACTTAGTCCAACATAAGGAATCTTGGATCACAAGCCCACATATATAAGAATGAATGATTTACACAATCAACCCATATATTTAATTAGTCTCCTTTTGATCACTTAATTAATTCCAAATTAATACTTGATCAATACTAATTAAATAACCTTATTAATATATTAGAACTTATAATATATTAACCAACCTTAAGTGTTATTTCTCTCATTATAGTCTATCCAAATGCATGATGCCATGCAACCCAAATGGACCATGCCGGGTCGGGTCAAGTCTTACCAATTATAGTTATGGACTTAGACATTAATCCAACAATAACATGGGAAGATCTGAAAACCATGTTATTGAAGGAGTACTGCCCCAGGGGTGAGATACAGAAGCTGGAAGAAGAATTTTGGGGTCTTAAAATGACAGGCTCTGACATCCTGTCGTACACCTCAAGGTTCAGCGATCTAGCCATGTTGTGTCCCGGGATGGTTCCTACTGAAAGCAAGAAGGTGGAAAGATACGTATGGGGACTATCTCAACAACTCCAAGGACATGTATTTGCCTCAAAGCCAACTACCTTCGATAGTGCCAAGGAACTGGCACAACAACTCATCGACCATAACGCCACTCATGGCACTGTAACGACCACCTCCGAGCAAGAAAAAGGGGGAAACAACAAGAGAAAGTTCTGGGATAAGAAGAAGGTCCAACCTGCCCAAGACTCAGCCAAGAAGCAGCAAGTGGTTGCTGTGCACGCTGCCACGACCCCTACCAACCCTACTCCGATAAGGCAATACGCCGGGAATCTACCCAAGTGCAACAAATGCAACTACCACCACAACGGTGCATGCCGTGAAATGCATTGCACCAACTGTAACAAGAAGGGGCACACCGCCCGATTCAGTACAGCTCCAGCCCAATCAAACGCACAAGCTGCCAACGTCGGAGCACGCCGAACCTGCTATGGATGTGGAGAAGCAGGACACCTCAAACGTAACTGCCCGAAGTCAAGAAACCCCAACCCCGGCGAAATGGGCAGAGTTCTGGCGATAGGTCTGTTGGGTTTTAGTATACTACAACATCCTATGGTGCACATACAACCCTAAATACCGTGGATCTATGTTTTCTCTATTATACATGCAAATGGTTTCCAAGGCATTAAACCTATAACTAGCATGCATTTTACATAAACCATATAATATACTAGTTAGGGAAACATACCTTTTATGTGGCTTGAAGTCTTGATGTATTTGGCCTTAAGAGCTTAGCACCAATAGTATGAAATGCCTCAAATGGAATCACAACACACCTAGGACAAAGGTGGCTCTTGAGAGAGAATTCCATGCACCAAAACACCTCCATATTTCTCTAAGAAAAGAAGTGGTGATTTTGGCTATGGAGTAACCTATTTATATGTAGGATTCCAAGGGTCATGGGTATAACCCATAATCCATACCCATGGGTTTTATGATCCATGGTTCATGTGGCCCAACTCTTTATGTATCCATACATAAACAAGGTCCAACATGGATCATAAGCCCAACACATATAAATATAACTAATTATCATAATTAGTCCCCATAGATTTAATTAGTCTCTTTTGATCACTAAATTAATTCCAAATTAATTCTCGATCGATACTAATTAAAACATATGATTTCATATTAATATATTATAACTTATAATATATTAATAAACCATAAATAACCTTCTCTCAAAAGTCCATCCTAACAAATTGTCGTGATGATATGCAACCCAAATGGACCATGCTACTCTCGGGTCAAGTACATACCAATAATAGTTATGGGCTTAGACATCTAATCCAACAGTCTCCCACTTGGATAACTCTAAAACTATTATTGCAAGTACGACTTCATAACCCGACTAGCAATCGTAGCTCTTAAAGCCGATGTCGAACTCTGAACAAATCAATGACGCGTCCATCAGATAAGGGATCATATATTCCTCCATTCTAGATATCATATGGACTGAGACATTGATTATAATCATTCTCTCTGTCCATTTGTTGTTTCCCGATTTTCGATTTATGATGACTGACTGATTGAACAAATCAAATCAGTCCTGGCTTGGCCAAGCACTCACATGTGTCATCGCTAAGTCATCGAGGGGCCCACAGATATCGCTTTCATCCCGAAGGTAAAAGGAATGGATAAACTTCGACTCATATGGCTTGTTCTACTACTTGTTGAATCATACACAAAGGCACGTTTTATAACATCGAGTTACCAAATGCGTTTTCATGCAATCAATGTATAACCAACTCATAGTAACAACTCATATATCTAGGTTTGAAGAATATAAGATATTATCGTCTCATGATCACTCGTGATAAAATCCATGAAGTGATTCAAATGAGCGCGGGTTGAATCCAATACTCAGAACTTATGAGCACTCATGAGTGTTGTAGCACCACTTTGTCCACCAACTTGGACCTCTACAAACCAACCCATGACAGTCTTGACTCATATCTACTTCCAACATATGACCGACTGTGGATGGTTTGAATAACTTAATCATTCAGGAAGAGCGACTTAGTTATTCTGGAAGTCAAAACATGCAAAGTGAAACACAAGAATAAATGAATCAAATATGGTATCAAACCCTATGAATATAAATAAACACTTTTATTTATCACCATACTGATTACTCATTATTCATTGTTTCGGTTTTATCAACTTTATACTTGAATTAAAAACACTAGTTGTCCCATGCTCCAAGCATGGACACTATGTTTTTCTTAAACAATAGCTTTGCCATACACCAAGTATGCACTCTATGTTTGTCTATGATCCTTACTTTGATAAACCAATTGAACATATTTTCAATGATTCTAATTTCACACTCCCAAATCCTTATCGAAAAATGTGAGAATTTCAAATTCCTATCATTTATCGAAATCTGTTTAGATTTTAAACTTATATGCACTGACCCTCCTGTAATGAATATGTACAAAGTCACAAAGACTTGTCAACAGTCATTATAAGGTATTCCAATGGAGATCAACTCCATGGAAACTAAGTCTCATATTCAAAGTACATTGCTTTGGACATGCTTCTTGCATTAAGTTTTCTAATCTTACACAGATAACTTCCACCTATGGAGACAACTCCATATTCTCATTTTGACTATCACTTCTGAATAAGAGATGCCTCTTTTCAGAATATGTCAATATGGTCCTTCCAAAATTAGCACTATACTTCCAACTGTCCCTGAGCAACCAATCTTTGGTAAACCTCAGATTGTCCTCGACAATTGCTTAATCATTTTAGTCATATCCAATTCTAGACATTTTCCCTTCTTAATGCCTCTTGGCATTTGGAAAAATTTAGAAATGACAAATATTATAGCACATGAAATCGATCCTGTACCCAAAGCAAATGGTACACGATTCATGATGTCTCACATAAAGACATGATTCTAGACCAGTCTTTTGCTACAATATTTTTATTTGCCATGTTTTCAAAATTTGACTATGAAGAGGGATGCCGTCATCATAATCGAATTTTGAGAACGCAATATATAGAATTTCCTTAAGTTGAACCAATCCAACATGAAATTCATATATATATTCTTGACTAAAGATGATTAAGGTCTCACTCTAAGCCTTTAGAACTGAAATGAAGTATATCCTCTCCCTTAATTATAGCAAAACAACTTTTTCAATCCCTGCAGCCTCACGAATTGAAACTTTTGTTTTCTATAATTAACATTGCTAACTTGCAACACTAACAATAATTATCATGCTCCCACTAACATGATGATTATTAGTATAACACTTATGCTCCCACTAGCTTTGACATGTACTCAGAAATCAGCTGGACTTCTAGAAATCAATACTTTATTGACTTTCTTACCAAAGTTCAGATTTCTGATACAAGATGTTTTGATAAAACTTTATCAAAATCATACACCTTTCCTCAGATAGCATGCATGTGTGTCTAAACAATTTCAGAACTATGAAAAGGGATGCCGTAATCATAGTCTCAATTGTTTAGACCTTTTGCCATCTGCTTCAAATCTACTTGGTGGAAGTGTTTCCTCACCATCATTTTCATGAATCGGAGAGAAACCTTATGACCCTTAGATTTTATGGTGTATGTGTTCTTATCCATGTGAATCGTCAAAACCATAGTCACAAGACAAGGATAATGACAAATCCAAACTCATATGAACTGAACTTATGCAATCTTAACTTCTTGCCACCTGGCAGTACAGGGCCTGCCATTGCTTCCAAGTTGTTATGCAACCAATTGAGAACTTTCAGAACTCCTATGCAAAGCCAACTTTAACTGGAATGGGCACAGAATATGTCAACACGATAGGTTATAAACCTCAAGTCGTGTGCTAGTGAAGAACCTCAGGTTTTATTCTTGATTAGTTCTTGAAATTCTTTTTAGGATCTTTAAGACTCCCACTATCCTCTTGACATATAAGACTATCTTGCCAAATATTCAAGAGATAGTGCGGATTCTTTATCAAGACAAACACTTCACACAATTGGCCTTAGTTGGTCTTTGTTTTATCCAAAACATCACAACTTTCCAATTTCAAATGTACAAGAGTAGGACACTTTTACTCTTACATTTGACAAGTGTTTTAAACCTTTCTTTAAGATATGTCACTCAAGTTACAATCTTGGAGTATGACTCTAAGAATTGTTTTGGAACGAAGTATGACTCATCTTCCTGATCTAACCATTTCAACAAATCATGACTCCTCTTCTTAGTCATAAGAATGCACTAAGATGACCTTTAGAGGACTCATTGTGATATGATTTCTAAATCATTAAGATGATCACAAACATGATACTAAAGTACTCTCCCATCTTTTAAGATTTGAGAAACTTTTATCTTTCTGCCTAATTTGATTCTTCCCATTCGTTCTGCCATACATTGTGACTTTTCCAATGTTTCAGAATTATACTTAAACTTGTAAGTATAACCATATTTACTAAACTTTAGTAAATCAAATAGTCTTAACGAGCTTTGTGGTGGACATGACCAGTGCACAAGAATGTGTACTCGATCCCTTTAGTCCTTCACTTGACTCACACATCCATGTGAACATGTAATTAGTCTTGATTTTCCAATGCTTGAAAGTTCTCATTCATCATACTATTCAACTTGCATGATTCCAAGTTTCGGTCCAATTGAAACTTGGGTGATGAGGAACTTTCCTGATTTGGTAAATTTAGACACTACCATAAATGACAGAATCAAATCCATTTTCCAATATTGCTGTCAGTGGAATCATATAAGCAACAATTTTCCACAAATGCCACTGTAAGGATACTTCAAATAAATAAAATTAAACAATTTTCTTTTATTTTAAAACTTTGCGGAAAAACTTATCCTTACAATCCACATGGAAAATTGTTGTTATCTATTCCTTAGCAATATATCCTAACTTCTTAAGCAACTGCTCAAAATTCTGATGCGATCGAAATCCACCTTCGTGATCAGAATCAGCATATACTTCCTTTAAGATTTCTCTCTATTCTTTGATTCTTAAAACATCAACATGTGACCCAGTCACATCATGTAATGAGGATCTCAGAATAGAACTTAACAGAGTTAGATAATGGGCTCTACCTGATGTAGAGTCAAACTTATTGACTTTAACATCCTTAGGTAAATTTGGCAGCTTTGCAATCAACGCCCCTTCCTTTGGCAAAATAAACATATGGACCCTTTGGTAATGGGACTATCTCAGACTTAGCCTTTCTCTTTACCATTTGGTCAACCGGGTTGACTATGGCCAATCCCTTTCCAATGTCACTATTGTCACTGTCCATAATTTTTTTTTGGAAGTTGATCTTCTAATCAAATTTGTTTTACTATCGTTCCAAATCATTGCTGATTCAGCAGCACCAAGCAAATAGATATGATCATTAAGGTTCATGTAATAGTCTGTTTCATAGTAGTCCCAAAGGAACTCACTATGTGACTTAGAAAGTGATTGAACATCCAACTTTCTCAAGACTTTGACACCCAACTCTCCCGGCTTGTCAATATGTGACTTCATCTCTAAGATGTGATCACATATAGACCTTGCTTGCCATTAGGGCTTGAGTGACCTTGAACTTGTGGGTTAGGGAGAATAATTGGAGGAGGTGGAGGAAGAGAAGTATGACTTCCATGAGCCAAACTCGGGAAGTCATATTCATTAGGAAAGCTTGGTTTGGAAAGATCATTGTTGTCTAAACCAGACATCAACAATGGGAGAAATTCACGTAAAGTTGATTTAAGTCCTTAATATAACACCCAATATGATATATTAAGGCTAGGACCCAACAAACTATTTTATAACTTGGAAGAGGGATGCCATAATCCAAGCTATAAAATATTTGAAGGTAGGTGAATGACGATTCACCAATTTCCACCAAGATAAACGAAATGTATTATTAGGTTTTAATTGGTTTTGAAACTCCTAGATTCTTTTGAGATTCATTGAACTTTTCAATGGCATGTTTCAATCTCGAGTGTGCCCTTCAGGTTTTGTGACTGGGATGCCGAGGATCACAAAACAAGGTGTGAAGTAACCATGCAAATATACTTGGTACCCTTAATATTTACCCCTCAATCGATGTGCCGGTTAACCACACACGCTCGAACGATACTATGATAAACATTAAGTTACCCTTTGTCTACCTTGTTAAGTCCAGGTTAGTGTGTCGGTTAACCACACACGCTCCACTAACAGCTTAAACAAAGTGCAAAGTGTAATTTCATGGATTAGCACCTTATTCACATTTTCCTAAGTAACTAAGATTAGGAATTTATAAGTGTTTAGTTACTTAGTATTTATCATTATACTTATAATGAAGGGAGAAATATAGTCCTTGTCCTACCTGTTCGGCTAACGACCCTCCACCGGTCAAGGAAGCGGTGAGTGAGAGTGGACACCCATTAAACTGCCATTTTATAGGCAGTAACCTTATACCCCCTTTATAGACCGGCTTCGTGAATGAGGCCTACTGATGGTAAGACGACTTTATCTTATACATATCTATATAATTAAAATTATAATAATAGTATAAGGGTTGAATTTTAAACTTTTAAAATTCTAAGGTCTAGTTTAGAATTAAAGTATACATGGGGGGTAACTTTACAAATTCCAAAACTTGAGGACAAGTTTTGAAACCTTTCAAAACTCTTGGATTTTTCATAACTTATGAGTTTAATTAAGGTTTAATGAAAAAAAAATTCAAGTTCCATAACTTGAGGACAAGTTATGGAAGACATTAAATCATTTAATGATGACATTATAAATAGTGACTCTTCTATTTTCATAACCTATGAGACTTAATGACACTTTAAAAAGAAAAACTCTTGTAGTAAAGTGACTCAAATTTTATAAATAATTTGTTTTTCATAAAATCAAGTAATTATCATAAAATTTGACAAACTTCATGTTTTTTTTCTTTTTTTTTTCCTTCAACTTGAAAAAAAAATACATTTGCGTCAAATATAATAGAAAACAACCCATGGCTCTGATACCACTGTTGGGTTTTAGTATACTACAACATCCTATGGTGCACATACAACCTTAAATACCTTGGATCTATGTTTTCTGTATTATACATGCAAATGGTTTCTAAGGCATTAAACCTATAACTAGCATGCATTTGACATAAACCATATAATATACTAGTTAGGGAAACATACCTTTTATGTGGCTTGAAGTCTTGATGTATTTGGCCTTAAGAGCTTAGCACCAATAGTATGAAATGCCTCAAATTGAATCGCAACACACCTAGGACAAAGGTGGCTCTTGAGAGAGAATTCCATGCACTAAAACACCTCCATATTTCTCTAAGAAAAGAAGTGGTGATTTTGGCTATGGAGTAACCTATTTATATGTAGGATTCCAAGGGTCCTGGGTATAACCCATAATCCATACCCATGGGTTTTATGATCCATGGTTCATGTGGCCCAACTCTTTATGTATCCATACATAAACTTGGTCCAACATGGATCATAAGCCCAACACATATAAATATAACTAATTATCATAATTAGTCCCCATAGATTTAATTAGTCTCTTTTGATCACTAAATTAATTCCAAATTAATTCTTGATCGATACTAATTAAAACATATGATTTCATATTAATATATTATAATTTATAATATATTAATAAACCATAAATAACCTTCTCTCAAAAGTCCATCCTAACAAATTGTCCTGATGATATGCAACCCAAATGGACCATGCTACTCTCGGGTCAAGTACATACCAATAATAGTTATGGGCTTAGACATCTAATCCAACAAGGTCATGAGGAAGCCATCTCAGATCCAACTGTGGTTACCGGTACGTTCCTCCTCAACAATACCTATACATGCATTCTTTTCGATAGTGGCGCGGAGAAAAGATTTGTGAGCCACCAATTTAAACGCTTGCTTAATTAAACACCACAAACACTAAAAGACACATTCACCGTAGAAATGGCTAACGGAAAAACAGAGAACACTAACGACATTTACATCGGGTGTACCCTCACCTTAAACAATCATTCCTACCAAATACACCTTATGTCGGTCACCATAAAAAGTTTTGATGTTATCATTGGCATGGATTGGTTATGCCCTCATCATGCTGAAATCCTATGTCACAAAAACGCCGTTCGCCTTAATCTGCCAATTGGCGAAACTCTCGTTGTCTATGGCGACAAACCTAGCTCAAAATTTCAGATCATCTCCTGTCTCAAGGCTCGAAAGTATCTCCGCAAGGAGTGCCACACCTTCCTAGCCCACGTCGTAGATAAGGGTCAAGAAATGAAAGACATCAAGGACATTCCGGAGGTCTGCAATTTCCCCGATGTATTCCCGGAAGACCTTCCAGGAGTGCCCCCTCCTTGACAAGTCAAATTCCGAATCGACTTAATTCCCAGAGCTACCCCCGTAGCCAAATCGCCATACCGTCTAGCCCCAGCAGAAATGTAGGAACTGTCCAGTCAACTGAACGAACTACTAAGCAAGGGCTTCATTAGACCAAGCTTCTCGCCTTGGGGAGCACCGGTTTTGTTCGTCAAGAAGAAGGATTGATCGTTCCGCATGTGCATTGACTACAGCGAATTAAACAAACTCACCATCAAAAACCAATATCCTTTGCCTTGAATCGATGACGTCTTCGACCAACTACAAGGAGCGAGTTTCTTCTCGAAGATTGACCTTAGATCTGGGTACCATCAACTTTGAGTTCAACAGGAGGATATTCCCAATGCATCCGCAACATTTATGGATCTGATGAACCGAGTGTGTCGACCTTACTTAGACAAGTTCGTGATTGTTTTCATCGATGATATACTAGTCTACTCCCGAAGTAAGGAAGAACACAGCCAGCATTTACGTCAAGTCCTAGAGACACTGAGGACGGAGAGACTGTAGACAAAGTTCTCAAAGTGTGAGTTCTGGATTCGAGAGGTGAATTTCCTCGGACATGTAGTCAGCAAGGAAGGAATCCATGTGGACCCTTCAAAGATCAAGGCGATTGAAAGTTGGTCAGCACCAAGAACACCCACGGAGATCCGACAATTTTTAGGGCTCGCCGGTTACTATCGGAGGTTTATTCAAAACTTCTCCAAAATCGCAAAACCACTCACCACTATCACACCCCAAAACTGAGAACGGTGGAATACGTTCTGGGGTGGAGGACGTCACGTACAGTATCATAACAATGCATAATAGTAAAGACAAGCAACAACATCCATTGCATTAATATAATAATTGTAATACAAGCGTGTTCTGTACAGTTTGTTAGACACCAAAAGTATAATCAAAATGAAGAGGAGTCTTGTATGTGCTCCATCTTCTCAAAAGCTGCATCTGTACCTGTCTACTGATGACCTGAGAATACAAGTTATTTTGAAAGCGAGTATCAGCATAAAGCTGGTGAGTTCATGAGTATTTAGTGTCTTTGCTTGTATAAAAATGATTACAACCATGTAGTATAATAATTGATCTTAATGTTGGAAAATAGTATGCTCCCTAGGAAAACCCTATGTTTTCCAGTAAAAGTGGTCTTCTACCAAGACCCGGTTGTATGTATGTTTGATCCTTTGAAAATGTAAAAGTTTTCCCAGAGAAACTATTAGTAGGAAAATATAGTTTTAGATTTCATTCATGTAAAGTAATTGGGAAAATAGTGTTTTACCCCAGCAGTATCACTGCCAGCTAATGAAATGAAAATGCAGACTCTAAGTAGTATTAAATGTACAATACACCTCGGGGAGTCTGTTTTGCCTTTAATTCTCCATTTATTAATTAAAGGTCGAAATGTGAACTTGTATGTAACCATGCTGATTGACGATCGAATCCCTGATGACCCTCCGAGTCATCTGTAGAAATGTGACATTTTGTCACCCCTAGGCCTAGTCGGCTCGGACTGTAGCTAGCAGTCGGGATGTGGGAGTGTCTGTCCCGTATAGATCTGTACACATAATGCCCGCTCTCCCTCCAGGAGACTCTGGTTACGCGGTGATAGCACAAAGACGTGTCGTATCGACAAATAGTATGTCACATTCAATTTTAGTAAGTTCTCTTGTGTAATGTATAATGTACTTTCTAGTATAATGTATAGATTGTTCCCTTGCATAATGTATAGTATTGTCTTTGTATATAGTATTCTCCTTGTATATAGCATGTAACATGTATTAACTCATAACCGTACTGACTCTGGTAGTCGTCATGGCAATAGTAGTATTGAGTAGTAATCCTTAACTATACCTATTATAGTTATGTAGTAATGTTAATTGCATGCCTTTGATACCCAAAAGCATTGAAACTGATATGAAAACTTTTATATCTGACACAAATATATAAGATATATAACTAAGAATTCAACGAGAGTCGGAGTAATAACAAAATACCCTAAGCCCACAATCAAACAAGAACAGGAAATAAGATGTGCTATTAGTCCTAAGTCCTTCAAATCTTACTTATATAAATATATTAGTGTAGACATTGTTTGAGAATAAAAAGAGTTTAAAAGAGTTTGGAAATAGTTTTATAACAATTTAACATACAAATGAATTTGATAATCATTTGAAACAGTTTGGTTGACAAAGCAGTTGGAAATATAGAAAATCCTTTTTGGTTGCAAGTTATAAATCACACGTGATTGATACTATAACTTATTTGATTCAACTTGTATTCCCCCCCATAAAAGCATTTAAAAACATTTAAAAGGTAAATTAAGGGGTATGAACTCACCTGTAATGAGTGAAGTGGATGGAAGTGTCGGGTAGGATGCTAGGTGTCAAGTGAGGACTTGAACACACACACGGATCCTATGTAACATGTAGTGATACATAAATGTATCTAATTAGTTATTTAATAACTAATTAGGTAAGTAAAGACACTCTAATGCATGAAGACATTTTGTTTCAAGTGCAAGGAGTGCTAAAGGTTGCATCTAAGGAGTGTATGGCCTCACTATGGAGTTTACACTTGAATTGGTTACACTTAAGTGAGTTTACGGTTTCTGGACCATTGTCCCCATGAGTTTACGGCCGTAAACTCATGGTAATGGTGCCATTGGGTGTTCAAAGGTCTTAAACTACTCAAGGAGTTATGCTAGACTCGAATCCATGGCTTAGGAAGTGATTAGGGCTAGAAATGGACACTTCTTGGAGTTTACGGTCCTTGGACCACTCCCTTGGGAGTTTACGGCCGTAAACACATGAGTTTACGGTCATAAACAAATGAGTTTACGGTCGTAAACTCATGTTGGTTCATTTCTCTTGTGTTTTGGTGGTTCTAGGCTATGCATGCAAGGTTCTAGTCACTTACACAAGCATAGGAAGGTTTTTAAGGCACTTAAACATTCTTAGAAGGTGTTTACGGTTTTGGGAGGCCTTCCCAAACCGTAAATTCATGTTTGTCTCATCCTTACACGTTTTTGGGGTTCCTAGTTCACGCATGTAAGTCCTTAGTTCATTACTAAAGCATTGGAAGGAGTTTGGAGCTTCAAAACCCTTCTTTGGGGTGTTTACGGTTTTGGAATGTTTGAAAACCATAAACCCATGTTCTTTGGGTTTTCGGGTGTTTAATCCATGAATACTAAGCCAATAACTAGTTAGATGAAGTATACTCACTTATAGAAAGCTTGTAGAGGTGTTTTAGGACCCAAAAACGCAAATGTGTTCTTGGTGTTCTTGAAGATTTGCAGATTCTTTGAAGATCTAAGTAAAAATCGGAATCCTTTGGATGAGAAGGTGTAGAAACACTAGATTAAGTGTTGTTTAAAAGGATCTAGGAAGAAAACTTACATTTTTGGGCGGATTTGGAAGAAGAAGATGATGATACTTGAGAGAAAAACTTGTGTTCTTGAGTGGAAGGTGGTAAAAAGTGAGGGCAAGGGGTAAACCCATGTTATAAGCATGAGTGCATGGGGAAAGGGTGTTTACGGCCCAAACACCCCATCTTTGGCCGTGAACACCCAGCTAAGGTGCCGGGTTGCCCGGTTTATTAAACGCCACTAATTACGTCACTTCCATTTATTAAATCGTTTGACGAAAACTAAAATAAAACACCAAACGGGTTTAAATCCGGCCAAAAATGTACTGAAATGTTTTTATCTAATATTTGAAGTGTTTGACTGTGGAAATTATACAAATGAAAATTTCGGGTTGTCACAACCACCCTGACCCAAAAAGGAGTGACATTCGTCTGGGGCGATAAGCAAGAGGCTGCATTCCAAACACTAAAACGAACTCTATGCAGTGCTCCGATCTTGTCCCTACCAGATGGAACCGAAGACTTTGTGGTTTACTGCGATGCTTCAAACCAAGGTCTAGCGTGTGTGTTAATGTAACGAGGAAAGGTCATTGCCTACGCCTCAAGACAACTGAAGACACATGAGGTAAACTACACAACGCACGACCTTGAATTAGGAGCAGTAGTTTTCGCCCTAAAAATGTGGAGGCATTACCTTTACGGCACTAAGTGCACCGTCTTCACTGATCACAAAATCCTCCAGCATATCCTCAATCAGAAGGAACTCAACATGAGACAAAGGCGATGGGTGGAATTACTAAACGATTACGAATGCGAGATTCGTTATCACCCTGGAAAGGCCAACGTGGTTGCAGATGCTTTAAGAAGAAAGGAGTACTCAGGCCGTCGAGTAAAGGTATTAACCATGACCATCCACTCACACCTGTCCGCACAAATCAAGGAAGCTCAGGAAGAAGCCTTGAAGCCAGAGAACGTGATAGGTGAAGCATTGAGAGGAATGGACAAAAATCTTGAAGTCGGGGATGACGGAGCTCGTTGTCTCATGAACCGGATCTGGACACCAAAATTTGGTGGATTTAGGGACGTTGTCATGAACGAAGCTCATAAAACTCGCTATTATGTGCATCCCGGCTCAGACAAGATGTACTTAGACCTCAAGAAGTTATATTGGTGGCCGAACATGAAAGCCGAAATAGCTACCTTTGTGGGCAAGTGCATGACTTGCGTGAAGGTTAAGGTAGAATATCAAAAGCCCTCGGGACTACTACAACAGCCAGAGATACCCGAGTGGAAGTGGGAGCGGATTACGATGGATTTCATTACCAAGTTACCTAAGACCACGGGTGGACTTGACACCATTTGGGTAATCGTCGACAGATTAACCAAATCCACACACTTCCTAACAATAAAAGAGACTGACAAAATGGAGAAGCTGACAAGGATCTACATTAAAGAAATAGTGCGCCTTCACGTAGTACCAATATCCATTATCTCCGATAGAGATAGTCGGTTCACATCACGATTCTGGCAGTCACTGCAGAAAGCTATAGGAACTAGGTTGGACATGAGTACAGCTTACCACCCACAAACTGACGGTCAGAGTGAAAGAACCATTCAGACGTTAGAGGACATGCTAAGAGCATGCGTGATAGACTTTGGAAAAGCTTGGGATACTCATCTGCCCGTTATTGAGTTTTCCTACAATAATAGCTATCATACTAGCATCAAAGTTGCCCCGTTCGAAGCCCTCTTTGGCCGTAAGTGTAGGTCACCCCTGTGATGGGCTGAGGTGGGAGATACGCAACTAGCAAAAGGGAAAGTCCCTAACAGCGCACTCACTGGCCCCGAGATCATCAGGGAAACAACCGAAAAGATCGTCCAGATTCGAGAACGAATGAAGGCTTCGCAAGACCGACAAAAGAGCTACGCGGACAAGAGACGGAAACCTTTGGAGTTTCAAGTTGGGGATCGTGTACTTCTGAAGGTATCACCTTGGAAGGGACTCATACGTTTCGAAAAATGTGGGAAACTAAATCCAAGGTACATCGGACCATTCGAAATTCTCGCCAGGATTATCCCGGTGGCATACAAACTACGATTACCACATGAACTCAATCACGTTCATCCTACCTTTCATGTGTCAAACCTAGAGAAATGTTTGTCTGATGAGACCCTTGTCGTCCCCTTGGAAGAAATTGAGATCAACGAGAACCTCGACTTTTTAGAGGAACCTGTTGAAATCATGGACCGAGAAGTGAAGTCGACGAAATAAAGCCGCATCCCCATCGTAAAGGTCAGGTGGAAAGCCAAACGAGGACCTGAATTCACCTGGGAACGCGAGGATCAGATGAAACATAAGTACCCACATCTTTTTCCTAGTCCATAAACTCTCTCTTAGATTAAAATTTCAGGACGAAATTCCCTCTAACAGGGGGATGATGTGACAACCCGATATTTCGAGTCAATGTAATGTTCGCAAAGTCAAATATTATAAACTATTCTGAATCAATGAAAATTAGCGTGAAAAATGAAGTGTTCTAAAGTCTCAATTGGAGTACTAAAAGTGATAGATATTGTATCAAGGTTTTCAAGAATATAGAGAACACTCAAATCCGAGTTATAACGAAGAAGTTATGACGAATCAAAGATTCGTGACAAAACCGGTAAAACACTGTTAAGCGTGAAAAGTGAAACTTCAATAAAATACTTTTTAGCCTTAGGTATCTAAATGAAAGTCGTAGATTATTATAAACCATGAGCATACATAAAAACAACGCCCAAAAAAGCTCCGAAGTCCTGACTTCCCGGTTTCATACCCAAGTCCCGAAAAAGCTCCGAAGCTCCGAGAATTCCGAAAAATTCACCACTTTCCGGTCGAGGTGCCGCCCGAGAAAATCTTGTTTTCTTCAAATCACGCACTTTCCCGGTGAGTTCATACCCCTACATTTTTCCGTTTTCTTTAGTTTTCAGGGGGGGATACAAGTTCAAAATACCAAAACTATCTAATACATGTTTAAGAGTTTTCCTACACCTTGTAACATGCTGAGCAAGGTATGTATACGGTTTACACTTATCATTTCAAATGTCGATTTATGGACATACAATGACTTGCATAAAAAGATTTCATCCAAACACACACAACACTTTTTGATAAACTATAACAGGTATAGTTTGAGCACTTCGTTCGACAAAGAAATAGTAACTCAATCGACTTACAAAACAAATATTTCCTTGCACACTACGTGATCTTGTATTAATTAAACTCGCGACACATTCTCCTTTGGGGTACTCCTAAGTACCACAGAAAAGTCATGTAGTTATAATCAGAATCTCCGGGAGGGAGAACATGATAGTTGTGTATAGATCTATACTGGGTCTGACAAACCCGCACCTAAGCAGCTTGCAACAGCTAGACTGGCAGGTCTGGGGTGACAAGTGTCATAACTTTCCGACGCCTGAAGAACATCGCATTCAAGGCCATCTAGTCTTTAGTATGATTATAACATCTCGCATGGAATATTAACAAAACATACAGTTCACGGAAATTCTAAGGCTTTATACAAAGGAGTTTTATTTAAATATAAAACACAAACCTAAGTATGATGATTTACTTACACATACTAAGCCTTGTTTCAATTTAGTCTACAACAAATCTTTTAGAAAATATTGGATTTTCTGGAAACAAACTTGTAACAAACATTAAGGAAACAACATTCATTTTTCATAAAATACTCATGAACTCACCAGCTTTATGTTGATACTCTTTCAAAACAACTTGTATTCTCAGGTAACCAGTAATACAGGTAACTACAAGATTTCTGAAGTCAAGACGCTAAGGCGTGGATTCTTTTGCTACATTTTATCATCATATGTAATTTATTTGGAAAACGTGTATTATTTTGAAACAATGTAACCTTTTAAATTATATCTATGATGGTTGTGTTTTACTTTCTTCACTATGGTTATGATATTGAGCATGATGTCATCCGCCCCTGAACGTTTCTGCCGTTCTGGTTTGGGGGTGTGACATAATTATTATTTCGAAGACGTACCGCTGGTCGCTGGGGACTCTGGGGTAGTTTCTCCTGCGGTGATCATCAAAATTCGTCCATCCGCGCCTGAGTTCTTCACTATCGGACAGTCCCTCATATAGTGCCCTGTCTCACCACAGCCATAACATGCCTGGTTTACTTCTACTCCGGGGACTTGGGAGATCGGTTGTACTGGTGCCCTGCAAAACCGGGCAGTGTGTCCCTTCCTTTGGCAATTCAAGCATTGCATTTCCCGATATACTCCGGTGTGGTGATAGTTACATTTTCCACACTTCGGGAGAGTTCCAGCATATCGACTGGAAGATGCTGGAGTAGCAGGTGTTGTGGCGGCATGTATAGTACCCATTTGTTGCTCCTGCGGGGTTTCCTGTGTTGTTTGCTCTTTCCTCTTTTTTCCCCGACTTTCGTTTGTAGTCCCCTCCCATTGATGGCTCGGGAACGGGGACACCACGCCATGGTGGACTCCGTGGTCAATGAGTCGCTGGGCCAGGCGTTTAGCGCTATCGAATGTAGTTGGGTTAGAAGACAATACATCACCTTGAATCGGGGTAGATAAACCCTAGATGTGTCTTTCTATCTTCTTACTCTCTGGGGTAACCATCCCGGGGCATAGTGCAGCCAGGTCGCTAAACCTGTCAGTGTAGGTCACTATGTCTGAGCCAATCATGGTATTCTCCCATAGCTCTTGTTCTAGCTTTTGAACTTCGCCCCTAGGGCAGTATTCTTCCAACATCATATCTTTCAGGTTCTCCCAACCTATTGAGTTAGCCACTGATATGGTCAATGACTTAACATGGCTATTCCACCATGTCAGGGCTCTGTCGAAGAAGGTGCAGGCAACAAACTTCACCTTGCTCCCTTCTGGGCATGAACATATTGCAAAGACCGAATTTGTTTTCTCGAACCATCGCATCACAACAATGACTCCTCCATTTCCATTATGGGATTTGAGTTTGCAGTTCATGAAGTCCTTGTACGAACACTCCCGTGGGTGTCCGTGGGTAAATCTGGGGTTGGTTAAGTGGGTACAGCTACCAGATCCGTAGGTACCACTTTTGCTAATGTGAGTTAGAGCAGTTGCCACTGCGGCAGATATCGCTGCTTGCAGAGCAGCAGGATCGAATTATGGATGAGGTAGTAGAGTTTGAGTTGGAGTTATCGGCGTAGTGCGTCTCGCTGATCGACGTGGAGGCTTCTTGCTAAAAGAATAAAAAGATGAGATGGCAATAAGTCTATAGCAGTGGTTGTAAGCCGAAAGCTGAAAGACTAAGTGATCCTAGTTCTGAGTGTATCTGGTTCTGACTTTCAAAGGGTTCTGGAAAAAATTCATAAGGAGTCTATATAAAATAAACTTTATGAATCAAAAGTGGCTATCCTCGAATGAATATCTGTGAATTGAAAAATGGTTACCAGTTGCATGAAAAGAAGAAAATAATCCTAACACATAGTGTGAGTAGTGCATTCACTAGCTCACTAAGTTATTCATGGGTATTAATTATTAGTGTGACACATAAGACGTTTTAGTTTCTCTGGCTGATCACTTCTTGGAACTCATTTTGAATCTCTTCTTGTGTCTCCTTGACTCCTCTGCTGACTGCTATGATGGAGTGGTTACACCTATCTGGCTTTGTCATGCGAGAATGGAAGTGTCTAAAGAATCTATAAGATTTAGGTGATACATTATGGGGTGATCCTTACTGGGTCCTCCTATAATTGTGCAATGTATACAAGTTGTATATAATTTAAGATTAAATAGACCTTCGAATAAGTGATCCTACTCCAAAACCACAACCAAACAAGGAACATGTAGTGAACCATAGATCACAAATTCTAAGTCTATAAAATCTCAATTATATAAAACCTTGAAAGTATACACTCCGTAATCATAGACCTACCAGAAGGGTCATTAAATTATCACATAAGTTATTTATATAGTTCCTAAAATACTCTTATACTATTTTAATATAATGTACTTGGTATGTTTTAAACTTGTTGTTGTCTTATTGTATCATAAAATACTCCCATAGTATTTTAACTTTATGTTCTGATCTAGAAATCCCTTGAATAGAGTTAGGTAAGTGTTAAGACTGTTGCAACACCACATCACTCCCAAACACATGTCGGTCACATCTCGAATGAATATAGTTGATCAGGCTATATTGATCCCAGATATGATTACATAACTGTCCAGGTTTGACCGCAATGTTCAACCTTTAAATACTTCTGTTATGTTCTTCTTGTGATACTTTTTCTAGTATGTATATATGTATAAGCACGTAGGTATACTTTTATAAACTAAGGTATACTTTTATAAAGTATTGTTATATTTTTAAAATATATTATTATTCAGAGCACTTCGGCCCCAGTGTATTTGTAGTTGTATATCTTTTATGGGTTGATATACTTAGTTCACTATAATCAATGCTCTGATACCAATCTGTCACACCCCCAAACCGGAATGGCAGAAACGTTTGGGGGCGGAGGGCGTCATGTTCAGTATAACAACACATGCATCATAGTAATCAAAGTAACAAACAACCATTGCATTAAAATGAAAGTGTTTACAAAGTATGGAATTCAAAAAAGTTACACTCCAAAAGTAAATAACAAAACAATACATGAAGCTACTATGCTCCATCTTCTGATTCCCAGCACGCATACCTATGTACTAGTTTCCTGAGAATACAAGTTATTTTGAAAGAGTAGATCAGCATTTAAGCTGGTGAGTTCATAAGTATTTTAGTAATGTAAAGTAAGTTGAAAGTTCCTTTAGGAAAATTTCTCATGTTCCTCCAGAAGATCCTATATCTTCTTATATGATGAAAGATAAGTAAAAATGACTCTAAAATCCTTTCTATGAGTACTAAATGGATTCAAGTTATATAGAATCTAGATCAAACAAACAATCGATTGTATGAATCTGCCCTAAGCCCACAACCAAACAAGGAACATGGAATAAGGCGGAAGTCACACATCCCGTTGTTTGTTAGATCTTCATTGTATATAACCCTGGTGTATTCATTTGGTACTTACGGAGTTAATTGTAATAGTTCCTTTATATTTGATGAAAACATTCTTTAAGAAAAAACCCTTATTTCCTTTAGTTAAAATGGTAACCACAATAGTTCCTTCTATAATCACTTAGTTTATACTAGCTATGTATAATCTAAAATAGAACGGATAGTTAGTTGTGTGAATCTGCCCTAAGCCCATAACCAATCAAGGAACAGGAAGTAAGGTGGAAAGCACACATCCAACTGCCTATCGGATATTAATTATATATAACGCTGATGTATAAACTAAGGTATTATAGAATTAACCACCAAAGGTCCTTTCAGTTATACTGGTTTAATAAAATGGATTAAACCCTTTACTGATAAGTTTCTAGTTTAGCGTACTAAATGTTCTATCCTAAAAGTATGTTTTTGTACTAGAAAACGGTTTATTGAATTTGTATACTATGACCTGACTGATACCTGGTACTCTTTATGATTTCTGGGTGTATACGAAATATATATTTAGCTAAGATCGAATAGATAATAGACTGGGTGCATCTGCTAAAAGCCCACAACCAAACAAGGAATAGGAAATGAAGCGGAAGGAACACATCCTAGTATCTGTCGGACCCGATTAATATATATCCCTGATGTATCTACCGAGGAATCATAAAGTTAGCATTATAGGCCCCCTTCTAACTGAATGTACTAAGAGTCGACTCTTCTATTTGTCCTTTGTAATAATGAAAGTATTCAATAATGTTGTAAAAAGTTACTACTGAAGCACTAACTACCTTAAAACCAATTTGTTAATTAAGGTTAAAATGTGATGTGGTTATAACCATACTGATACGACACGTGTTTAACACGACGACTTAATCGCGCCGAAATTGATGTGATATTTCTCACCCGTAGACTTGCAAGTCCCACTGTAGCTAGCAGCAAGGTGTGGGGTGTCAATCCCATATAGATCAATACACAAAATCATGCTCTCCCTCCAGGAGACTCTGGTTACAAAACGCGACCTAACAAGTATATTGCTAAGCCGTGAAGTAGTGGTTTCACATTATTGTTATAGTATTCTTGTATTTGTATAATATGTTCCTCCCTGTTTCTCTTTATAGTATGTTCCTCCCTGT
Source organism: Lactuca virosa (assembly GCF_052849685.1). Lineage (NCBI taxonomy): Eukaryota > Viridiplantae > Streptophyta > Magnoliopsida > Asterales > Asteraceae > Lactuca > Lactuca virosa. The sequence continues at coordinate 477,109,370 of NC_136429.1, read as the reverse complement.
TTCTCTTTATAGTATGTTCCTCCCTATTTCTCGTTATAGTATGTTTGAACTCCTAAACTATACCTATTATAGTTTACTAGTATGATTACTTGAACTGTTTCTGATTTGTATAAAAGACTCGATTATCTACTGAGTTATGATTTCACTTTAAAAACATAGTTTTATAAACGAAAAAGCAACATAACTTTAAAAGAGTTTTTGAAATGATTTGATTTCTTATAAGAGCATAATAAATCCTTTAATGTGATGGTTATCACAAATAACATTTACACAATTATCATTGTGTTCAACTTGTATTCCCCCGCCCCCTAAAAGCATTTAAAACATTTAAAAGATTGATTATAGGGGTATGAACTCACCTTGTGTGGGTGATTCAATTGAAGTTCCGCGTAATGATGAGAAGTTCCATGAATGAATTCCCGAGACACAAACGAGTCCTAAATGACATATATAGGCATATATAGGCATGTAATTAGTGTTTAAAACAACTAACATGCAAGGAAACGACCTTAGGGACTAGGAAACACTTGAAATGAAGTGTTGAAATCATATATGATTGATCAAAGGGAGTTTACGGCCCAAGGGAAGTGTGTTCACGACCTAGATGAGTTCACGCCCATGGGTGTTCACGGCCTAAGATGTTCACGGCCATTGATGATTCTGAGAAGCGTTTACGACCAATGGAGATTGCATGGCCGTAAACTCTCCAAAATGATGAAAATTTGGATCTTGGTTCAAGCTTAAAGGGTGTTTGTTTCATGAGGCTTTGAGTGTTTCTAGTGGTTAACAAGATTATGGAAGAAATACTCACCCTTGGAAGGCTTTAGGGAGTTCACGGCCACCAAGAACAAGCGTGTATTATTGGTGTTCTTGGTGAAAGATGATGATCTTAAAGATATAGACCAAAAGTGATGAATTCACAGATGAAATCAAAGGGTTTCACAAGATCAAGAAGGATATCAAGAAACAATGGGATAATAACTTACACTTTTGAAGATCAATGAGGATATCCTTGGTGATACTTGAGAGAGAATGGAAGTTCTTGATTTGAAAATGGTGAGAAATGATGAAAAATGAAGGGATATCATCCTTATGGAAGGAGTTCACGGCTAGGAGGGTGTTTACATCCGTGAATAGAGTTTACGGCCATAAACCCCATGTGGTTGGCTTTCTGGTTCGGGTGCAACCTTCTGATCTCGAGCTAACACTTCCTAACACATAATACTTAAGTGTACTAGGCTTCGAACTCATTAAAATGACCCTTAACTGGGCTAGAAGGAAATGAAATTAAGTCTGACTTATGGGTGATTGGCTGGGCTTACAAGATAAAAATTTTCGGGTTGTCATATTATCCCCCCGTTAGATGGAATTTCGTCCCGAAATTAGCTTTCTTAGCAGTACTCCTGGGGTTGTGCTCCTCTGAATGGCAGAATACCTACTCGTAGACCTGGGCAACTTTGCCCCAATGGTCATGATAGGATTCATACCTGGTCCATCTATCATCACCTCGTGTATACAAGTCGTATATAATTAAGATTAGTAAGACGGTCGGAGGTGCGACTCTGCCCCAGGTCCACAACCACACAAGGAATAGGAGATAGGGCGGAAACACACATACTAAATCCACCTAATCATAATTATATACCACCCTCGCGTATTCACTTGATAGTGATAGGTGGGATGTATTCGTCCTTAGCCTATGTGCTTGAACTTGATCTGCAGGACGAGTGGTAGTTCGGGAAGGTCCGCTGAGTATACGGTGGTAAGGTTTCGGAAGGCAAGGTACTCATCGCATGAGTACTTCGGGATTTAGAATACGAGGTAGACGATTCTGAGGTCTGGGTCGGCCAGTCGTTACGAATGACGAAGGTTTTGTGAATTTGACGGTCGAGGCGATGGAACTTCGAAGCATATGAACTTACTATGGTGAGGACCACGCCAATCCATGACGAATGATGACAACGGACTCTTTACAGAAACAAAAGTTAGGGCGATTTGAAAGGAATGTTTGTTATACGATGGTGTATCCCGAGTGTGCTCGATAATGTATTCTGTGTAGACCTTCTAGTGCTTTTAGTTTTCTCCTTGCTAGTACCACTGCCACAAATCATACCGCGATGAGCGTGTACTAATTGTGCAAGTGTTTTGATAACTAGTGTCGATACTCTATATTATGATCCTCCTCGGTATCTCTATGATCGCCTGGTATATACAAGTTATGTATAATTAAGATAAATAAGACGGTCGACTGAGTGACTCTGCCCTAAATCCACAACCAGACAAGGAACATGAATTAAGGCGGAATCACTCACTCTAAGTCTGCAAAATCTTTGTTATACATAACCCTGATATACATACTTAGCCATCATAGCTTACCTGTACGGATCTTTAGTTCTCTTATGAATGTTGTGACTTGTTCAGACGAGTTAATTATTTTTATAATTACTTTTAAATTTCCCCAAGTTTTAATCTTAATATGAAATATAAATTATATCATTAAAGTAATTATTATTTTAAAGACGTACCGCTGGTCGCTGGGGATTCTGGATAGTTTCTCCTGCGGTGATCATCAGAATTCGTCCATCCGCACCTGAGTTCTTTGCTATCAGGCAGTCCCTCATGTAGTGCCCTGTCTCACCACAGCCATAACAGGCCTGGTTTACTTCTACTCCGGGGACTTGCGAGATCGGTTGTGTTGGTGCCCTGCAGAACCGGGCAGTTTGTCCCTTCCTGTGTCAATTCAGGCATTGTATTTCCCGATATACTCCGGTGTGGTGATAGTTACACTTTCCACACTTTGGGAGAGTTCTACCATATCGACTGGAAGATGCTGGAGTAGCAGGTGTTGTGGCGGCGTATATAGTACCCATTTGTTGCTCCTGCGGGATTTCCTGTGTTGTTCGCTCTTTCCTCTTTTTTCCCCGACTTTCATTTGTAGTCCCCTCCCATTGATGGCTCGGGAACGGGGACCACCACACCATGGCGGACTCTGTTGTCAATGAGTCACTGGGCCATGCGTTTGGCGCTATCGAATGTAGTTGGGTTAGAAGACAATACATCACCTTGAATCAGGGTAGATAAACCCTAGATGTGTCTTTCTATCTTCTTACTCTCTAGGGTAACCATCCCGGGGCATAGTGCTGCCAGGTCGCTAAACCTGTTAGTGTAGGTCACTATGTCTGAGCCGATCATGGTATGCTCCCATAGCTCTTGTTCCAGCTTTTGAACTTCGCCCCTAGGGCAGTATTCTTCCAACATCATCTCTTTCAGGTTCTCCCAACCTATTTAGTTATCCACTGACAGGGTCAGTGACTTAATATGGCTATTCCACCATGTCAGGGCTCTGTCGAAGAAGGTACACGCAACAAACTTCACTTTGCTCCCTTCTGGGAACGAACAAATTGCAAAGACCGAATTTGTTTTCTCTAACCATCGCATCATAGCAATGACTCCTCCATTTCCATTAAAGGATTTAGGTTTGCAGTTCATGATGTCCTTGTACGAACACTCCCGTGGATGTCCGTGGGTAAATCCGGGGTTGGTTAACTGGGTACTGCTACCAGATCCGTAGGTACCACTTTTGCTAATGTGAGTTAGAGCAGCTGCCAGTACGGCTGATATCGCTGCTTGGAGAGCAGCAGGATCGAATTGTGGATGAGGTAGTAGAGTTTGAGTTGGAGTTATCGGAGTAGTGCGTCTCGTTGATCGACGTGGAGGCATCTTGCTAAAAGAATACAAAGATGATATGGCAATACGTCGGTAGCATTGGTTATAAGCCGAAAGCTGAAAGACTAAGTTATCCTAGTTCTGACTGTATCTGGTTCTGACTTTCAAAGGGTTCTGGAAAAAATTCATAAGGGAGTCTATATAAAATAAACTTTATGAATCAGAAGTGGCTATCCTCGAATGAATATCTGTGACTTGAAAAATGGTTACCAGTTGCATGAAAAGAAGAAAATAATCCTAACACATAGTTTGACTAGTGTATTCACTAGCTCACTAAGTCATTCATGGGTATTATTTATTAGTGTGACGCATAAGACGTTTTAGTTTCTCTGGCTGATCACTTCTTGGAACTCATTTTGAATCTCCTCTTGTTCCTCCTTGACTCCTCTGTTGACTGCTATGATGGAGTGGTTACACCTATCTCGGTTCGTCATGCAAGAATGGAAGTGTCTAAAGAATCTATGAGATTTAGGTAATACATTATGGGGTGATCCTTACTGGGTCCTCCTATAATTGTGCAATGTATACAAGTTGTATATAATTTAAGGATAAATAGACCTTCGAATAAGTGATCCTACTCCAAAACCACAACCAAACAAGGAACGGGTAGTGAAGCATAGATCACAAATTCTATGTCTATAAAATCTTAATTATATAGAACCTTGAAAGTATACACTCCGGAATCATAGACCTACCAGAAGGGTCTTTAAATTATCACATAAGTTATTTATATAGCGCCTAAAATACTCTTATAGTATCTTAATATAATGTACTTGGTATGTTTTAAACTTGTTGTTGTATTATTGTATCATAAAATACTCCCATAGTATTTTAACTTTATGTTCTGATCTAGAAATCCCTTGAACAGAGTTAGGTAAGTTTTAAGACTGTTGCAACACCACATCACTCCCAAACACATGTCGGTCACATCTCGAATGAATATAGTTGATCATGCTATATTGATTCCAGATATGATTACATAACTGTCCAAGGTTGACCGCAGTGTTCAACCTTTAAATACTTCTGTTCTGTTCTTCTTGTGATACTCTTTCTAGTATGTATATATGTACAAGCACGTAGGTATACTTTTATAAACTAAGGTATACTTTTATAAAGTATTGTTATATTTTTAAAATATATTATTATTCAGAGCACTTCGGCCCCAGTGTATTTGTAGTTGTATATATTTTATGGGTTGATATACTTAGTTCACTATAATCAATGCTCGGATACCAATCTTTCACACCCCCAAACCGGAACGACGGAAACGTTCGGGGGTGGAGGATGGCATGTTCAGTATCACAACACATGCATCATAGTAATCAAAGTAACAAACAACCATTGCATTAAAATGAAAGTGTTTACAAAGTATGGAATTCAAAAAAGTTACACTCCAAAAGTAAATAACAAAACAAGACATGAAGCTACTATGCTCCATCTTCTGATTCCCAGCGCGCGTACCTGTCTACTAGTTTCCTGAGAATACAAGTTATTTTGAAAGAGTAGAACAGCATTTAAGCTGGTGAGTTCATAAGTATTTTAGTGATGTAAAGTAAGTTGAAATATCCTTTAGGAAAATTTCTCCTGTTCCTCCAGAAGATCCTATATCTTCTGATATGATGAAAGATAAGTAAAAATGACTCTACAATCCTTTCTATGAGTACTAAATGGATTCAAGTGATATAGAATCCAGATCAAACAAAACAATCGATTGTATGAATCTGCCCTAAGCCCACAACCAAACAAGGAACATGGAATGAGGCGGAAGTCACACATCCCATTGTTTGTTAGATGTTCATTGTATATAACCCTTGTGTATTCATTTGGTACTTACGGAGTTAATTGTAATAGTTCCTTTATATTTGATGGAAACATTCTTTAAGAAAAAACCCTTATTTCCTTTAGTAAAAATGGTAACCACAATAGTTCCTTCTATAATCACTTAGTTTATACTAGCTATGTATAATCTAATATAGAACGGATAGTTAGTTGTGTGAATCTGCCCTAGGCCCACAACCAATCAAGGAACAGGAAGTAAGGCGGAAAGCACACATCCAACTGCCTATCGGATATTAATTATATATAACGCTGATGTATAAACTAAGGTATTATAGAATTAACCACCAAAGGTCCTTTTAGTTATACTGGTTTAATAAAATGGATTAAACCCTTTACTGATAAGTTTATAGTTTAGCCTACTAAATGTTCTATCTGAAAAGTATGTTTTTGTACTAGATAACGGTTTATTGAATTTGTATACTATGACCTAACCCATACCTCGTACTCCTTATGATTTCTGGGTGTATACGGAATATATATTTAGTAAGATCAAATAGATAGTAGACTGGGTGCATGTGCTCTAAGCCCAAAAACCAAGAAGGAATAGGAACTGAAGCGGAAGGCATACATCCAACTATCTGCCAGACCCGATTAATATATATCCCTGATGTATCTACCGAGGAATCATAAAGTTAGCATTATAGGCCCTTCTAACTGAATGTACTAAGACTCGACTGTTCTGTTTGTCCTTTGTAATAATGAAAGTATTCAATAATGTTGTAAATAGTGACTACAGAAGCACTAACTACCTTAAAACCAGTTTGTTTATTAAGGTTAAAATGTGATGTGGTTATAACCATACTGATACGACATGTGTTTAACACGACGACCTAATGGCGCCGAAACTGATGTGATATTTGTCACCCGTAGACTTGCAAGTCCCACTCTAGCTAGCAGCAAGGTGTGGGGTGTCAATCCCCTATAGCTCTATACACAAACTCATGCTCTCCTTCCAGGAGACTTTGGCTACAAAACGTAACCTAACAAGTATATTACTAAGCCGTGAAGTAGTGGTTTCACATTATTGTAATAGTATTCTTGTATTTGTATAGTATGTTCCTCCCTGTTTCTCTTTATAGTATGTTCCTCCATGTTTCTCTTTATAGTATGTTCCTCCCTGTTTCTCGTTATAGTATGTTTGAAATCCTAAACTATACCTATTATAGTTTACTAGTATGTTTACTTGAACTGTTTTCGATTTGTAGAAAAGACTCGATTATCTACTGAGTTATGATTGCACTTTAAAAATAGAGTTTTTTAAATGACAAAGCAACATAACTTTAAAAGAGTTTTTGAAATGATTTGATTACTTATAAGAGCATAAGAAATCCTTTAATGTGATGGTTATCACAAATAACATTTACACAATTATCATTGTGTTCAACTTGTATTTCCCCCCCCCCCCCCTTAAAAGCATTTAAAACATTTAACAGATTGATTATAGGGGTATGAACTCACCTTATGTGGGTGATTCAATTGAAGGTTCGCGTCAGGATGAGAAGTTCCACGAATGAATTCCCGAGATAGAAACGAGTTGTAAATGACATATAATGGCATATATAGGCATGTAATTAGTGTTTAAAACAACTAACATGCAAGGAAACAACCTTAAGGACTAGGAAACACTTGAAATAAAGTGTTGAAATCACATGTGATTGATCAAAGGGAGTTTACGGCCCAAGGGAAGTGTGTTCACGGCCTAGATGAGTTCACGGCCAAGGTGTTCATGGCCATGGGTGTTCACGACCTAAGATGTTCATGGCCATTGATGATCTTGAGAAAGGTTTACGGCCAATGGAGATTGCATGGCCGTAAACTCTCCAAAATGATGCAAATTTCGATCTTGGTTCAAGCTTAAAGGGTGTTTGTTTCATGAGTATTTGTGTTTTTCTAGTGGTTAACAAGATTATGGAAGAAATACTCACCTTTCGAAGGCTTTAGGGAGTTCACGGCCACAAAGAACAAGTGTGTGTTCTTGGTGTTCTTGGTGAAAGATGATGATCTTGAAGATCTAGACCAAAAGTGATGAATTCACGGATGAAATCAAAGGGTTTCACAAGATCAAGAAGGATATCAAAAAACAATGGGAGAATAACTTACACTTTTGAAGATCAAGGAGGATATCCTTGATGATACTTGAGAGAGAATGGAAGTTCTTGACTTGAAAATGGTGAGAAATGATGTAAAATGAAGGAATATCATCCTTATGGAAGGAGTTCACGGCTAGGAGGGTGTTTACGGCCGTGAATAGAGTTTACGGCCGTAAACCCCATGTGGTTGGCTTTCTGGTTCGGGTGCAGCCTTCTGATCTCCAGCTAACACTTCCTAACACTCAATCCTTAAGTGTATTAGGCTTAGTACTCATTAGAATGACCCTTAACTAGGCTAGAAGGCAATGAAATTAAGTCTGACTTTTGGGTGATTGGCTGGGCTTATAAGATAAAAATTTTCGGGTTGTCACAATTAGGGTCACATCAAGATTCCTCATATGAAAATTTTCAACAAATGGACCATATAACTTACGAAGCGAGAGAAGAACCAAGCCAATGTATTGCTCCCTTGAGAGAAACGACAACCATTCTATCCAACTTGTCAATGTACGATCTCATTTTCAGATCATGCGCACACACAAAGTTTCCATCTTGATGTTTACATGCCAACATGGATTGAGTAGTCTCATATCTTTCAACTTGAGGAAAACATGATGTTAGGAGAGTGACATGAGGAGGAGGTGGAATAGTTGAAGAGAGACGATGTCGAGTTCCATCTTTTCCTAAAGAAGGGAAAACAATTTCAACTTGACTTGAAATTGGAAGACCATCTCCAAAAGATTGAGGAAAACCATTTCCATAAGAATGAGGAAGACCATTTCTATCTTCAAAAGACATATAAAAGTGGAAGAAAGAAGAATTCTAGTTAGTTTCTTTTAATCCTTAATTATTAACCTAAATTTTAAATTAAGGGTAGGATCCATATTTTCGATTCGAACATTAAAGAAGGATGTCGTAATTAAATTTGAATCTATTTAAGGTAGGTAAGGCTCTTACCAAATTCCAATCTTATGAAACTCCTAGATCTTTTGAGATTCATTGAATTTTATCCATAACATGTTTAATCTCAGATTATGCTCTCACTTTTGCAGCTGGTATGCCGAGGATCACAAACGAGATGTGAATAATCAGGCACACCCGCCGGTTAACCACACATGCTACATCAACAATGATAATTTTCAAAATGCCCATCATATCTCTTTATAGTCCCTATTAGTGTGCCGGTTAACCACACACGCTCCACTAACGACATATAAAACATGATGTGCGTTTTCATGGATTAACATACTTTTCACATTTTTATTAAAGTAACTAGAGTGGGATTTTTTAAAATAGTTTTGTTACTTTATATGATTATACTTTTAATGAGATTGTGACCTATCAAACCCGTTCGGATAACGACCCTTCACCATACAGGAGAGCGGTGGGTGAGAGTAGACACCCATTCAACGACCATTTTATAGGCCGCTTCCTTATACCCTATTTATAGTACGGTTTTGTGAAAGAGTCCTACTATTGATTTGAGTAACTTTTCTTATACATGTATTAGTTAACTTATAATATATATATATATATATATATATATATATATATATATATATATTATTTAATTTAATCTTTTTAATTCATTAGTATTAACCAGTTATGATTTATCATTTCTTTTAATTAAACATTTAATAAAATAATTCAAATTTAATCCTAATAAAAAACCCCCTAATTTTTGAAATTAGGGTTTGGGTTTATCAAGTTTTAATTATTCTATTTTAAGCCTTTTTAAAATAACAACTAAGTAAAGTAGATAAACCCTAAAAGGGATCCTTAATTTTCTAAGGGTTAACGGAGGATAGGGTTTTAAGAACCCTTAGCATATTTCAAAAATTCTAAGGGTGGAGGCTAGGGTTTCAAGAACCCTAGAAATTTTCGAAAAGTACCTCCTTAGGGTTTGATTTCTATAAACCCTAATTTTGATCTATTTAACATTGTGCAAGATCAATTGAAAACAATGGCTCTGATACCACTGATAGGTTTTCTAGGTTACAAAAATTATATGGCGGAAAAATTTAACCCTAAGTTTCCTTTTTTGATTGCAAAAAACAATTGAACATCAAGAACCTTAGGGATGTCGTACTCATTTTGACATTCACAAACGGTTTTTAGGGTTTACATACCTTTTTGATTATTCTATTAAATAATCAATATTTCATTCTTCAATAAGCTTTACAAAGCAAGCACTAGAAATCTCATGCTTCTAATGGTTTGTACCCAAACCATAGCAATAGAAGACTTGAGAGGATAGAGGAGGGAGGTTGGAATTTTCAGATCTAAGGCTTTTAGAGAAGGATGGACGAAAATAATGAACCCATAAGGGTTTATATGGGTGAGTAAGGAGTCTAGGATAAGGCAGGTTTCCTTAGATAACCCTTATCCCTTTTCTTGCTCCCTAAGGCTTCCTAAGGCTTCCAAGAAGCCCTAGGAACCTTTAAAACTGTCCCCCCTCATGTGGGACGGTACTGAAATCCTTCAATGCTCAACTTTTGAATATGGTCACCTTTAGTTCCTATACTTTTAGTTAATCCAGTTAATCTCAAAATTAATTCAAATTAATTTCTGATTAACTATTAATTAAATCATACTATATATAATTAATATATTATTCTCATAATATATTAATAAATTATTTATTTTGATTTCTAATTAATTTATTAGTCATATAATAAGTTAATAAATCAGTCTCTCTCTCTCTCTCTCTCTCTCTCTCTCTCCATAAAGACATTCTGTCAATTACTAGATTTTAGGGCAACCCAAAATGATTCTGCTTTTAATTTAAGTATATACCAATTTATTTATTAGCTTAGACACCTAATCCAACAAGATGTAATTTCATGGTCAAGAGATAGAGATTCCTTTGGGAACAAGAGTAAGGTATGAAGGGAGAAGACAAGAGCAGAAGGTCAATAATCACATAGTAGGTTTCTGTTATTGTATTTGTCTGGTTTCTCATTTTAAAGTTCTTTAAATTTTAGTAGAATTATACAACTATAAGAAACACTCTTATATTTCCCTTAGATTAAATGTTAGAATATCCGGGTCATTACAATTGGTACCAGAGCCATATTTTAATTGAATTAGGTTTGGGTGTAGCCATTCCTAGTTTTAAATTGTGAAAGATAGATGAGAAGCAGAGACTATGAGTTGGTTTTATGATAAACCATGCTAAGAGATCATGGTACATGGCTGAAGATAAAAACCTGAGGAGTTACAGATTAGTAAATTAACCAACCTTGAAGGTTTGGGTCCAGAATGTTAGACAAAAGAAAGAAAGAAATATCATATTGTGAAATGACAATAAATGGGCTATCTTATTAAAGTGATTCCAACAGTGTGTATAAAGAATTATACTAAAGTATCATGAAAGAAAGATGTGTTAGAAATGATGTGTCATAGTAGATGGACACTAGATAAAGTATGTTTCCTAAAGAAGAAGAGAAATAAAATGATTAGAGAATGGGAAAAAATGGAATAGAAAAAGATGAAGATAGAAATGGGGACAAAAATGATAGAAAAAGTAAGAGGGTTGGTATGAACATAGAAAAAAAAGAAATATCGAGAGAGTCTATCATAGAAAGAGTACAGTGTAATGATGAGTACTAGAGTAGGTTGGAATTACTTGCAAACAATGACCATGCAAAAAAGAAAGTCCATTGCTATTTGGAAAATATATGAGATGTATAGAGTAGAGCTTGTACCATGTCATTGATGTTATAGTGATAGCAGTGACCATAGGTAGAATAGAAGAAAAAGAAGATAAATGTGCAGATAGAGAGGAAGGGGTGCAACAAGTGTCATGATCAACACTTAAGAAGAAGAGTATATAATAGAAGTGTTCAGGTATTGCTGTGTTAAAATCTACAAAACATGAGAGGGACAGAACAAGACTTCTGAGGAAGTAAGAGATAGAGTATGTAGAGTAACAGGACACTTTGGAAGTGTGCCTATAAGAGAGAAAGAAGATGAGGTGTAGCTTCTAAGGTGAAAAGAAACATAGCCCTTAGATTATGTAGATGTGTGTGTGTTTGTGTTATGTAACAATTACTTGTGTGTGGATGCTAGAGAAAGAGAACAGATTAGATAATGGACAATTTAAAAAGAATGTAAGAAGTGATGTTGATAAGTGCAAAGATAGTCGACTCCTTATTAGAGTTGAAGGTTGGGTGTAGAGTCCGAGTAAAGAATGAGAAGACTAGGTGTCATCTAGAGATAAAAACATCCTCATTTGTCTCTCAAATAGCCAGCCATATTTTGTGACAACCCGAAATTTCTATTATGTACAACCATTCACTTCAATAGGAGTCAAAACTGTTTCTGCTAATTTTCAAGCTTTGTGGGAATAAGTTTGAGTATTTTAAGATTAGTACTTCAGGAGATACCAGGAGAGAGGATGCTCTAGGGTTTATTGTGCAACAATAAAGTCCCAAAGGTCCAAGAGTTTGGAGTTTATGGCCTAAGCAAAGGTGTTTACGGCCGTAAACCCTAAATTGGGGGTATATATATGACACTTAGTCATTATTTACCATTTTTCACAAATTCAAGATCCAAACTCAATTCTCTCTCAAGTTTCATCCAACAATTCTTCAAGATCTTCAACTTGTAAGTGTTTCTAGCCCTAATAAGTTGATATATTACTTAATCTAGTGATTTAACACACTTCCATCCATGAAATCATTCCAAAAGGTTAGATCTTCAAGTTTCACCAAGAACACCAAGAACACACACTGGTGTTCTTGGACTTTTAGCACCTTTTCATGCCTCTATCTTGTAAGTACTTCTATCCTAGAGTATAATAAGGCTTGTTACACTTCTATACATCACGAAAACACCAAGGAAACCAAGGATCAAAGGTGTTTATGGTCCAAGAACACCTTGGACCGTAAACCCTAAAAAGGGTGCCAAAGTGTGCCCTAGTCCCTTCTAAGCCTTGGAAACTAGCCTAGATCCCTTCCTTAATGTGTTTAGAACTTGAAAACATCAAAAACCCACAAACCATTTGGGTTTACGGCCGTAAACCCAAAGGGAAATGGTCCAAGGACCGTAAACTCCTAAAAAGGAGTGAAATGGTGCCCTAATCTCTTCCTGAGGCTTAAACATGAAGTAGGAATGCTTCTTGTGATCTTTAAGGCTTCAAAACGCAAAATGGTCAAGAAACATGAGTTTACGGCCGTAAACTCATGGGTTTACGACCGTAAACTCAATAAGTTATGGTCACAAAACCGTAAACTCAAATAAAGGGTTCCCTTGAACCCTAAACTCAATAGCAATGTCCTACAACACTTAGATGCAATCCTTAGGACTTATAGCACTTATATAAGGTGTTTTACATGTCCTAGGATGTCTTAACTTTGTTAATTAGTTGTTTAAAGACTAATTGGATACATATATGTGTTATTATATGTTAACTAGGATCATTGTGTGTGTACAAGTCTTCACTTGACACCTAGCATCCTACAGATTTCATTCATCCAAACCACTCACTACATGTGAGTTCATACCCCTTAATTAACCTTTTAAATGTTTTTAAATGCTTTTATGGGGTGGAATACAAGTTGAACTATTATAGTTATTATATCAAACACATGTGATTAATAACTACCAAACAAGTGGATTTCTTACTTTTCAAATTGTTTTACTTCAAACTGTTTTACAAACTCTTTTACATGTCAAATACTTTTACTTCAACTCTTTTAACTTATATTCTGTGTATCTATGTGGATATAATTATATAAGTAGGATTGAAAGAACTTAGGACTGATAGCTCACCTTACTTCCTGTTCCTTGTTTGGTTGTGGACTTAGGGCATTCAGGTTATTTGTCCGAAGGTCGTTTGAATCCTAGTTATATATCATGTATATGTGTGTAGATATAAAAGGTTACTTCTTTCATTCTGTTCAATGCCCTTGGGTAGCAAAGGTATACAAACATGTTCATATACACAAACAACATTACTAGTACACTATAATATGTATAGTTTAGGAAGGTACTATCACTAGAACAATGAAACATACAATGAGTCAGTTCATTCATGAGTAACACATAGTGATGAGAAACAAACATAACACATAGTGATGAGAAACAAACATAATACATAGTGATGAGAAACAAACATAATACACAGTGATGAGAAACAAAACATACAAGCTAGACAGAGAAAGAACACACAATACAGCTAGCACATACATATACATATACATATACATTACTTACAGTTATGTGAGCCACTTAATGGGGGCATGGCACTACCTGTCATGAACCGTTTTGTATCCAGAATCTACTTAAATGGGGAGCGTATGAGTTTGTGTATAGATCTATACTGGATTGACTATCCTACACCTTGCTGCTCGCTATAGTGGGACTTGCAAGTCTACGGGTGCCAAACGTCATTTCTTACTGTTGGATTAATGTCTAAGTCCATAACTATATTTGGTATGTACTTGACCCGACCCGACATGGTCCATTTGGGTTGCACTTCACCGGCACAATTTATATGGATAGTCTTTTGAGAATAGTATATTTATGATTTATATTAATATATTATAAGTTCTAATATATTAATCCGCAATCATATTATTTAATTAGTATTGGTCAAGAATTAATTTAGAATTAATTAAGTGATCAAAAAGAACTAATTAAATATGGACTCTTATATATATGGAATGGGTCAAGTTAATTTAGGTTGGGCTAAGCTTTCATGGATGGTCCATGGAGCTTTTAACCCATGGATCCTATGTAAATGAAAGGTCATGGGTATTAGGGTTTACATGGATGTAACCCTAATCCTCCATAATATATAAAGGGGTCCTTGGCTCACAAAATTGGCACAAGTGTGTGAAAATAAGAGTGGGCCGATTTTAGTGTGCATACATATTCTCTCAACTTCTTCCAAGGTGTTTTGGTGATTTGTGATTCCATTTGAGGCTTCCACACTATTGGGGCTAAGCTCTTAAAGCTTGAATACATCAAGCTACATCAAAAGGTATGTCATCTAACTAGAACTTTGTAGTATAGGTGCTTCATAATATGCTAGTTAGGATGAAACCTTGGAATAGTTAATATTTGCATGTATAATAGAGAAAAACATAGATCCAAAGTTTATAGGGTTGCATGTACACCATAGGAGTGTTAGAATGCTCAAAACCCAACAGTGGTATCATAGCCATGGGTTGTTTTCTGTTATATTGATGCAAATGTTTTATTTTCAAGTTGAAAAAAAGGAAAAAAAAACATGACGTTTGTCAAATTTTAAGATAATTACTTGTTTTTGTGAAAAACTAATTATTTGTAAAATTTGAATCGTTTGCTATATGAGTTGAATTAGGTCAAATTTAGTAAAAGATAAAATGATATGATTATTTTATTAGTTTTAAAAGTTTGATCTAAAGAGTTTTTTGAAACCTCCATAAGTTATGGATATGAAAAGGTTTTTAAAAAAATTGATTCAAAGCTTTTTTATGGAGTTACAAAACTTGGTCTTAATGTTTTAAAGAATTCCATAACTTGTTCTTAAGTTATGGAACATGAAAAGTTTCTTCATAAAACAAGTATTTAACTCCATAAGTTATGGAATCCAAAAGTTTTCAAGAGTTACAAAACTTGCCCTCAACTTTTTGAATTTGGAAAAAGTTTTTTATGATAAAAAAAAAGAATTGAATTCTAAAACTCTTGGGTTCATAAATTAAACAATTAATTAAATGGTTTTAATTTTGAATTTAATAATTGGAATTATGATGTTTTTATTGAATAATTCAATTAACTCTTATGGACTTTATTAATAGATAATTAAAGTGTTTAATTAAAAGAGAATTAATAATTTCATAATGACATGGTTTAAATTTAATTAAATTAAGAGTATAGTTTAATTAATAGATTAAACCACCAAGTATTTTAAATGTCTAAAATACACCCTTATACTATTATAAGATTAAAAGATTAATATATTATATGTATAAGAGCAAGTCGTCTTACCATTAGTAGGCCTCATTCACGAAGCTGGTCTATAAGGGGGGTATAAGGTTACTGCCTATAAAATGGCAGTTTAATGGGTGTCCACTCTCACCCACCGCTTCCTTGACTGGTGGAGGGTCGTTAGCCGAATAGGTAGGACAAGGACTATAATTCTCCCTTCATTATAAGTATAATGATAAATACTAAGTAACTAAACACTTATAAATTCCCAATCTTAGTTAATTAGGAAAATGTGAATAAGGTGCTAATCCATGAAATTACACTTTGCACTTTGTTTAAGCTGTTAGTGGAGCGTGTGTGGTTAATTGGCACACTAACCTGGACTTAACAAGGTATCCAAACGGTAACTTAATGTTTATCATAGTATCGTTCGAGCGTGTGTGGTTAACCGGCACATCGATTGAGGGGTAAATATTAAGGGTACCAAGTATATTTGCATGGTTACTTCACCCCTTGTTTTGTGATCCTCGGCATCCCAGTCACAAAACCTGAATGGCACACTCAAGATAGAAACATGCCATTGAAAAGTTCAATGAATCTCAAAAGAATCTAGGAGTTACAAAACCAATTAAAACCTAATAATACATTTCGTTTATCTTGGTGGAAATTGGTGAATCGTCATTCACCTACCTTCAAATATTTTATAGCTTGGATTACGACATCCCTCTTCCAAGTTATAAAATAGTTTGTTGGGTCCTAGCCTTAATATATCATATTGGGTGTTATATTAAGGACTTAAATCAACTTTACGTGAATTTCTCCCATTGTTGATGTCTGGTTTAGACAACAATGATCTTCCCAAACCAAGCTTTCCTAATGAATATGACTTCCCGAGTTTGGCTCATGGAAGTCATACTTCTCTTCCTCCACCTCCTCCAATTATTCTCCCTAACCCACAAGTTGAAGGTCACTCAAGCCCTAATGGCAAGCAAGGTCTATGTGTGATCACATCTTAGAGATGAAGTCACATATTGACAAGCCGTGAGAGTTGGGTGTCAAAGTCTTGAGAAAGTTGGATGTTCAATCACTTTCTAAGTCACATAGTGAGTTCCTTTGGGACTACTATGAAACAGACTATGACATGAACCTTAATGATCATATCTATTTGCTTGGTGCTGCTGAATCAGCAATGATTTGGAACGGTAGTAAAGCAAATTTGATTAGAAGATCAACTTCCCAAAAACTTTATGGATAGTGACAATGGTGACACTGGAAATCCATAAAAAGCATTCTCTTCCCAATGGAAAGGGATTGGCCATAGTCAACCCGGTTGACCAAATGGTAAAGAGAAAGGATAAGTCTGAGATAGTCCCATTACCAAAGGGTCCATATGTTTATTTTGCCAAAGGAAGGGGCGTTGATTGCAAAGCTGCCAAATTTACCTAAGGATGTTAAAGTCAATAAGTTTGACTCTACATCAGGTAGAGCCCATTATCTAACTTTGTTAAGTTCTATTCTGAGATCCTCATTACATGATGTGACTGGGTCACATGTTGATGTTTTAAGAATCAAATAATAGAGAGAAATCTTAAAGGAAGTATATGCTGATTCTGATCGCGAAGGTGGATTTCGATCGCATCAGAATTTTGAGCAGTTGCTTAAGAAGTTATGATATATTGCTAAGGAATAGATAACAACAATTTTCCACGTGGACTGTAAGGATAAGTTTTTCCGCAAAATTTTAAAATAAAAGAAAATTGTTTAATTTTATTTATTTGAAGTATCCTTACAATGGCATTTGTGGAAAATTGTTGCTTATATGATTCCACTGACAGCAATATTGGAAAATGGATTTGATTCATTCATTTGTGGTAGTGTCTAAATTTACCAAATCAGGAAAGTTCCTCATCGCCCAAGTTTCAATTAGACCGAAACTTGGAATAATGCAAGTTGAATAGTATGATGAATGAGAACTTTCAAGCATTGGAAAATCAAGACTAATTACTTGTTCACATGGATGTGTGAGTCAAGTGAAGGACTAAAGGGATCGAGTACACATTCTTGTGCACTTGTCATGTCCACCACAAAGCTCGTTAAGACTATTTGATTTACTAAAGTTTAGTAAATATGGTTATACTTACAAGTTTAAGTACAATTCTGAAACATTGGAAAAGTCTCAATGTATGGCAGAACGAATGGGAAGAATCAAATTAGGCAGAAAGATAAAAGTTTCTCAAATCTGAAAAGATGGGAGAGTACTTTAGTATCATGTTTGTGATCATCTTAATGATTTAGAAATCATATCACAATTAGTTCTCTAAAGGTCATCTTAGTGCATTCTTATGACTAAGAATAGGAGTCATGAATTGTTGAAATGGTTAGATCAGGAAGATGAGTCATACTTCGCTCCAAAACAATTCTTAGAGTCATACTCCAAGATTGTAACTTGAGTGACATATCTTAAAGAAAGGGTTAAAACACTTGTCAAATGTAAGAGTAAAAGTGTCCTACTCTTGTACATTTGAAATTGGTAAGTTGTGATGTTTTGGATAAAACAAAGACCAACTAAGGCCAATTGTGTGAAGTGTTTGTCTTGATAAAGAATCCGCACTATCTCTTGAATATTTGGCAAGATAGTCTTATATGTCAAGAGGATAGTGGGAGTCTTAAAGATCCTAAAAAGAATTTCAAGAACTAATCAAGAATAAAACCTGAGGTTCTTCACTAGCACACGACTTGAGGTTTATAACCTATCGTGTTGACATATTTTGTGCCCATTCCAGTTAAAGTTGGCTTTGCATAGGAGTTCTGAAAGTTCTCAATTGGTTGCATAACAACTTGGAAGTAATGGCAGGCCATGTACTGCCAGGTGGCAAGAAGTTAAGATTGCATAAGTTCAGTCCATATGAGTTTGGATTTGTCATTATCCTTGTCTTGTGACTATGGTTTTGATGATTCACATAGATAAGAACATATACACCATAAAATCTAAGGGTCATAAGGTTTCTCTCTGATTCATGAAAATGATGGTGAGGAAACACTTCCACCAAGTGGATTTGAAGCAGATGGCAAAAGGTCTAAACAATTGAGACTATGATTACGGCATCCCTTTTCATAGTTCTGAAATTGTTTAGACACACATGCATGCTATCTACGGAAAGGTCTATGATTTTGATAAAGTTTTATCAAAGCATCTCGTATCAGAAATCTGAACTTTGGTAAGAAAGTCAATAAAGTATTGATTTCTAGAAGTCCAGCTGATTTCTGAGTACATGTCAAAGCTAGTGGGAGCATAAGTGTTATCCTAATAATCATCATGTTAGTGGGAGCATGATAATTATTGTTAGTGTTGCAAGTTAGCAATGTTAATTATAGAAAACAAAAGTTTCAATTCGTGAGGCTGCAGGGATTGAAAAAGTTGTGTTGCTATAATTAAGGGAGAGGATATACTTCATTTCAGTTCTAAAGGCTTAGATTGAGACCTTAATCATCCTTAGTCAAGAATATATATATGAATTCCATGTTGGATTGGTTCAATTTAAGGAAATTATATATATTGCGTTCTCAAAATTCGATTATGATTACGGCATCCCTCTTCATAGTCAAATTTTGAAAACATGGAAAATAAAAATATTGTAGCAAAAGACTGGTGTAGAATCATGTCTTTATGTGAGACATCATGAATCGTGTACCATTTGCTTTGGGTACAGGATCGATTGCATGTGCTATAATATTTGTCATTTCTAAATTTTTCCAAATGCCCAGAGGCATTAAGAAGGGAAAAGGTCTAGAATTGGATATGACTAAAATGATTAAGCAATTGTCCAGGACAATCTGAGGTTTACCAAAGATTGGTTGCTCAGGGACAGTTGGAAGTATAGTGCTAATTTTGGAAGGACCATATTGACATATTCTGAAAAGAGGCATCTTTTATTCAGAAGTGATAGTCAAAATGAGAATATGGAGTTGTCTCCATAGGTGGAAGTTATCTGTGTAAGATTAGAAAACTTAATGCAAGAAGCATGTCCAAAGCAATGTAATTTGAATATGAGACTTAGTTTCCATGGAGTTGATCTCCATTGGAATACCTTACAATGACTGTTGACAAGTCTTAGTGACTTTGTACATATTCATTACAGGAGGGTCAGTGCATATAAGTTTAAAATGTAAACAGATTTCGATAAATGATAGGAATTTGAAATTCTCACATTTTTCGATAAGGATTTAGGAGTGTGAAATTAGAATCATTGAAATTATGTTCAATTGGTTTATTTCACAAAGTAAGGATCATAGACAAACATAGAGTGCATACTTGGTGTATGGCAAACCTATTGTTTAAGAAAAACATAGTGTACATGCTTGGAGCATGGGACAACTAGTGTTTTTAATTCAAGTATAAAGTTGATAAAACCGAAACAATGAATAATGAGTAATCAGTATGGTGATAAATAAAAGTGTTTATTTATATTCATAGGGTTTGATACCATATTTGATTCATCTATTCTTGTGTTTCATTTTGCATGTTTTGACTTCTAGAATAACTAAGTCGCTCTTCCAGAATGGTTAAGTTATTCAAACCATCCATAGTCGGTCATATGTTGGAAGTAGATATGAATCAAGACTGTCATGGGTTGGTTTGTAGAGGTCCAAGTTGGTGGACAAAGTGGTGCTACAACACTCATGAGTGCTCATAAGTTCTGAGTATTGGATTCAACCCGCGCTCATTTGAATCACTTCATGGATTTTATCACGAGTGATCATGAGACGATAATATCTTATATTCTTCAAACCTAGAGATATGAGTTGTTACTATGAGTTGGTTATACATTGATTGCACGAAAACGCATTGGTAACTCGATGTTATAAAACATGCCTTTGTGTATGATTCAACAAGTAGTAGAACAAGCCATATGAGTCGAAGTTTATCCATTCCTTTTACCTTCGGGATAAAAGCGATATCTGTGGGCCCCTCGATGATTTAGCGATGACACATGTGAGTGCTTGGCCAAGCCAGGACTGATTTGATTTGTTCAATCAGTCAGTCATCATAAATAGAAAATCGGGAAACAACAAATGGACAGAGAGATTGATTATAATCCATGTCTCAGTCCATATGATATCTACAATGGAGGAATATATGATCCCTTATCTATTGGACAAGTCATTGACAAGATCAGAGTTCGACAGCGCCTTTAAGAGCAACGATTGCCAGTTGGTTTTTGAAGTCATACTCAATAATAGTTTTAGACTTATCCAAGTGGGAGACTGTTAGATTAATGTCTAAGTCCATAACTATATTTGGTATGTACTTGACCCGACCCGGCATGGTCCATCTGGGTTGCACTTCACCGACATAATTTATGTGGATAGTCTTTTGAGAATACTATATTTATGATTTATATTAATATATTATAAGTTCTAATATATTAATATATAATCATATTATTTAATTAGTATTGATCAAGAATTAATTTATAATTAATTAAGTGATCAAAAGGAACTAATTAAATATGGACTCTTAGATATATATATGTGTAGTGGGCCAAGTTCATTTAGGTTGGGCTAAGTCTTCATGGATAGTCCATGGAGCTTTAACCCATGGATCCTAGGAAATGAAAGGTCATGGGTATTAGGGTTTAACCCTAATCCTCCACACTATATAAAGGGTCTTATGGTTCATGAAATTATGCTAGTGGCTAGTGTGGATACACTAAAGAGGGCAATAACCGATTTCATAGTGTGAGCCAAGTATCCATATTCTCTAAAGGTTTTCCAAGGTGTTTTGGTGATTTGTGATTCCACTTGAGGCTTCCACACTATTGGGGCTAAGCTCTTAAAGCTTGAAGACATCAAGCTACATCAAAAGGTATGTCATCTAACTAGAACTTTGTAGTATAGGTGCTTCATAATATGCTAGTTAGGATGAAACCTTGGAATATTTAATATTTGCATGTGTAATAGACAAAACATAGATCCAAGGTTTATAGGGTTGCATGTACACCATAGGAGTGTTAGAATGCTCAAAACCCAACAATTAGTATAGCAGTAGTTACTTAATACAACACTACAGTACTATTTCATTTTCCCTTTACATTTACTTTGTGACATTCACACAATAATGTAAAAACTATATTTTTGGTTAATAATAGTCAGATTTGGGAAAATACATACTCTTACAAGAGACACACACACAGATACTAGATGCCTTGGTAGAAGGCTACTTTTAGTAGGAAACATAGGGTTTTCTAGGAGAGTTCAAACAATTACAAACTTTTACAAAACTTATACATTACAGACTTACAAACACTTTCATACAATTACAGACACTAATATACTTATGATCTCACCAGCTTTAAAACTGATAAACTCTTTCAAAATAACTTGTATTTTCAGGTCACCAGTAGACAGGTACCAGTGCCAGGTTCTGAGAAGATGGAGCTCGTTCAAGACTCATCTTTTATTTTTGATGTATATTTTTGGTGTCTATATAACTTGACAGAACACACTTGTATGAAATTATATTATTAATGCAATGGATGATGTTGTTGCTTGTTTACTACTTTGAATTGTTGTGATACTGAACATGACGTCCTCCACCCCCGAACGTTTCCGCCGTTCCGGTTTTGGGGTGTGACAGATTGGTATCAGAGCATTGTTTATAGTGAATCGAGTGTATCAACCCATAAAAGATATATGAACTATAAACACAACGGGATTAAAATACTCTAATAAAGAGTTATACTTTAAATAATAAAATATTTAACCAAGTATACATACCTGCATTCATAATAAAATCAGTGTCACTAGGATAGAACAAAAGTATTACGATTGTTGGACAGCACAAGTAGACTTAGAGACATATGGTCAACCCTGGGAAGATGTAGCCTGATCAACTACATTATCCGAGGAGTGATTAGCATGTGCCTAAGTATGGTTGTGAGGTTGCATACAATCTAAAAACTTACCAACACTACTACAACGAGAACAGTAGAACAGAGCATAAACTTAAAATACTATAGGAGTATTTTTTGTGACTATTAATTACTTATCTGAGAACTAAAAAGGTCTTTATTGGTATGTCAATAGTTGTGGGGTGGATACATTAAGGTTATAGGTAACTAGGATGGCATAGAATTAGAATCTGTGATATTTGCTCTACTTCCTGTTCCTTGTTTGGTTGTGGGCTTAGAGTTAGGGTCACTTATTCAAAGGTCTATCCTGTCTAGGATACCTATGACTGGTATGCACTACGCAAATGTTGGAGTAACTAATAAAGATCATCTTATAATTATCTAGTTAGTTCGTCTATTGATTATTTCCTTATCCCTTTTCTCGCGTAGATATAATGGCTGGATTCCATTTTCCCGGAGACCCGTACTATCCCAACAACGGAAATGCAGGATGGCTGGGAGAAGAGCCAGAAGATGATCACCCAATCCTTTTGGATGATCACGAAGCTGAAGGCTTTTCTGATGGTTCTGACTCAGAGCCTGAAGTCAACAACCTACCCCCAGCTGCTCAAGACCCAAACCTGAACCCTCGTCCAACATTTCAAGGACCCACTCCTCTGTGGGCCACAAACTTGAACAGATGGAGTCAAGAACAGGGTCAACCCATACCCTACAATGGAGACAGAAGCTTCTACAACCTCACTGAGGGAGGTTCAGCTGACAGGGTCCTACCCATAATGGTCCGTAGGATTGCTCGGAACACCGAGCAAGGTCGAGCAGCTATCGACCAAGTTGTGGAGATTGACGCCAACTCTGGCATTAACATAGTCCGCATTTGCCAACTAGAGTCTGCTCAAGAAAGGACTCAGGTCCGCAATGCAGTTCTACAGTGGGAACTTGCTGAAACCCAAGCTGAAGTCAGCGAACTTCGAGCTCAGCAAATAAGATCTGATAGGCGCGTGAGAGACATATAACCTAGTTTGTGTAAAAACTCTAGTCTAATTTCCTATCTTTGTAAGTCTTAGACCCGTTAGGACTTGATTAGGTAGTAGTCTGTCAAATTTTCCATCTTGGTTGATGTAAGACCTACTTCTAGTTCATTTTTCCCGAACTCATTACGTCTGTAATTCTAGTATTATTGACAGATATCTAATCTTATGGAAATCAATATCCAATTGCTATCATCTGCTAGTACTAGATCTTCATTCAATCATACTATTCAATCGTGCTATTCATTTGTGCTGTTGGACTATTGAGAGTTAGTCCATGAGTCATTCTTATCTACTTCCTATTAAATTCTTATCAATATCTTCATCTTTCTAAACTTATAGTTAAAACATGCCTCCACGTAAATCAACAAGACGCGATCCTCCAGCACCGACACCACCTGCTCCTCAATTCGACACGGCAGCCCTGAATGCGGCTGTAGCTGCGGCTGTGGCTACAGCCATGGCACAATATCATTCTTCTGGTTCCACTAGAGGAGGAACCCCTGTCCTATCTACTCATGGTGAAATTCATGTGCGCTCCAGAGAGTGCTCCTACAAGGACTTCACAAACTGCAAACCATTGTCCTTTAAAGGGACTGGCGGAGTCATTGCCCTATCGCAATGGTTTGAAAAGACAGAGTCGGTCTTTGAGCTCTGCTCATGCCCGGAGGGAAGCAAGGTCAAGTTTGCTACTTGCACCTTCGAGTCAAAAGCCCTGACATGGTGGAATAGCCATGTCAAGTCACTATCTCTTATAGTGGCAAATGCTATGGGCTGGGAAGCTCTGAGAGAGCTGATGGTTGAGGAGTACTGCCCGAGGGGCGAAATCCAAAAGCTAGAGGAAGAACTGTGGAGCCTAACCATGAAGGGCTCCAACATAGTCTCCTACACCGCTAGGTTCTGTGAACTGGTGGCCCTCTGTCCCAACATGGTTCATACAGAGGGGAAGAAGATTGAAAGATACATATGGTGGCTGGTGCTTCCATTCCAGGGAAATGTTTTGGCTTCAAACCCCACTACATTCGATAGTGCCAATCGATTGGCACAGCGGCTCATAGACCATGGGGTTCGTACCCCGGCCGCAACAACAACCCTGGCCATCTCAGAACCCGTCAGAACCGCTGATTCCAAGCGGAAGTTTTGGGATGACAAGAGAAAGACAAAGGCTGCCAAAAAGCAGCTGGTCGTGGCACTTCATGTTGCGATAGCACCTGCCGCTGCTGCTCCGGTAAAGCAGTACGCTGGAAGTTTGCCCAAGTGCAACAAGTGCAACTTCCACCACGTAGGAGCCTGCCGGGAAATGCAGTGTTTGAACTGCAACAGGAAGGGGCACACTGCCCGTTTCTGCAAAGCTCCGGCGAGGCCAATCACCCAAGTCCCCGGTGCTGGTGTGAGCCAAACTTGCTACGGTTGTGGCGAGGTGGGCCACTACAAAAGGAACTGCCCGAAGGCAGGGAATGCCGTCGGAGTGGGAAGAGTTCTGGCCATAGGCCACGAGGAAGCGGTTGCCGACCCCACAGTGGTCACTGGTACGTTTCTCCTCGATAACTCTTATGCATGCATTCTGTTTGATAGTGGAACGGAGAGGAGTTTCGTGAATCAAAAATTTGCTCATTTACTTAAGCAAAAATCACGAGCACTTAAAGAACCGTTCACTGTAGAAATGACTAATGGAAAGACAGAGAGCACTAGCAATATATTCATAGGGTGTACCCTAACACTTGATAACCATTCATTTTCGATCGACCTCATGCCGGTTTCTATTAAAAGTTTCGATGTCATTATCGGCATGGATTGGTTGAGTCTTCATTGTGCCGACATCATGTGTTACGAAAAGGCTGTACGCCTTAATCTGCCATCTGGCAAAACTCTAGTAGTTTATGGCGACAAACCCGCCACGAACCTTCGTATCATCTCGAGCATTCAAGCTCAGAAATTCTTGCGAAAGGAATGTTGCGCATTCCTTGCTCATGTGGTCGACGTGAGCCAAGAAGCGAAGGACATTCAGAACATTCCAGTAGTACGCGACTTTCCCGACATCTTTCCGGAAGAACTCCCAGGATTGCCTCCGCAACGTCAAGTCGAGTTTCGAATCGACTTAGTTCCAGGGGCTACCCCTGTAGCCAAATCGCCCTATCGTCTAGCACCTACAGAGATGCAAGAACTGTCCTGTCAACTTAACGAACTGCTCAGCAAGGGCTTTATAAGACGAATCTTCTCACCCTGGGGAGCTCCAGTCTTGTTCGTCAAGAAGAAAGACGGATCGTTTCGTATGTGCATCGACTACAAGGAGCTCAACAAACTGACCGTCAAGAATCGTTATCCTTTGCCACGTATTGACGATTTATTTGACCAACTTCAAGGGGAGAACTTCTTTTCAAAAATCGACTTAAGGTCCGGATATCACCAACTACGAGTGCTAGGGGAGGATGTTCCGAAGACAGCCTTCCAAACTCGTTATGGGCACTACGAATTCGTAGTGATGTCGTTCGGATTAACAAATGCACCTGCTGTATTCATGGACTTAATGAATAGGGTGTGTCGTCCTTACTTGGATCAGTTCGTCATCGTCTTCATCGATGACATACTTATCTACTCTCGTAGTAAGAAGGAGCATAGTCAACATCTGCGACTAGTCTTAGAAACCCTTCGTTCGGAGAAGCTCTATGCGAAGTTCTCGAAATGCGAATTTTGGATCCGACGAGTCGAATTCTTAGTGCACGTGGTTAGCGAAGAGGTAATACATGTGGACCCTTCCTAAATTAAAGCCATTGAGAACTGGTCAACACCGAAGACGCCTACAAAAATTTGTCAATTTCTAGGTCTCGCTGGCTACTATCGCAGGTTCATTCAGAACTTCTCCCGCATTGCGAAACCTCTTACGACACTGACCCAGAAGGGCGTGGCCTTTGACTGGGAAGAGAAGCAGGAGAGAGCGTTCCAAACGCTCAAAAGAGCCTTGTGCACCGCACCAATACTATCCCTCCACGAAGGAATAGAAGACTTCGTTGTCTATTGCGATGCGTCAAATCAAGGACTCGAATGTGTTCAGATGCAACGAGGTAAGGTCATCGCCTATGCCTCGAGACAGCTAAAGACACATGAGGTCAACTACACTACTCACGATCTTGAACTAGGAGCAGTTTTGTTTGCTCTGAAGATCTGGAGACGCTACCTGTACGGTACAAAGAGCACAATCTTTACAGACCACAAGAGCCTACAACACATATTCGACCAGAAAGAGCTCAACATGAGACAACGACGGTGGGTCGAGCTACTCAGTAATTACGAATGCGAAATTCGTTATCATCCGGGTAAAGCCAACGTAGTAGCTGACGCCCTAAGTCGGAAAGAATATTCGGGTCGTAGAGTCAAATCATTGACTATGACTATCCATTCACACTTGTCCACGCAAATTAAGGAGGCTCAGCTCGACGCTTTGAAACCTAAAAATGTGGCGGGTGAATCCCTGAGAGGGATGGATAAGAACTTGGAGGTTAAGGGTAGCGGAGCTTATTTCTCATGGATCGGATCTGGACCCCGAAACTTGGTGGTTTCAGAGACTTGGTCATGAACGAGGCGCACAACACTCGTTATTCCGTCCACCCGGGATCAGATAAGATGTATCTGGATCTTAAAAAGTTATACTGGTGGCCTAACATGAAAGCAGAGATTGCTACCTTCGTAAGTAAATGTGTTACTTGCGCAAAGGTCAAGGTCGAATACCAGAAACCCTCCGGTCTACTACAACAGCCAGAGATACCCGAATAGAAGTGGGAGCAGATCACTATGGATTTCATAACCAAGTTGCCCAATACAACGGGTGGACTTGATACCATATGGGTCATCATCGACAGATTGACCAAGTTCGCACACTTCCTGCCTATCAAGGAAACAGACAAGATGGAGAAACTTACAAGAACTTATATTAGGGAGATTGTACGACTGCACGATGTTCCCATATCCATTAGCTCAGACAGAGATAGTAGATTCACTTCGAGGTTCTGGCAGTCGTTACAAAGTTCCCTAGGAACTAGGCTGGACATGAGTACAACCTACCATCCACAGACAGACGGGAAAAGTGAGAGGACTATCCAAACCTTGGAAGATATGCTGCGAGCCTGTGTGATCGACTTTGGGAAAGCATGGGATACTCATTTACCCCTTGTCGAATTTTCCTACAACAACAGTTATCACATGAGCATAAATGCTGCTCCATTTGAGGCCCTCTATGGCCGAAAGTGCAGATCCCCTATGTGTTGGGCCGAGGTGGGTGATACCCAGTTAGCTAAAGGACGAGTTTCTGAAAGCACTCTCACGGGTCCGAAGATCATTCGGGAAACGACAGAGAAGAACGTTCAGATTCGTGAACGATTGAAAGCCTCTAGAGACCGACAGAAAAGCTACGCTGATAAACGAAGGAAACCGTTGGAATTTTAGGTGGGCGACCGTGTTCAATTGAAGGTCTCACCCTGGAAGGGCTTGATACGCTTCAGAAAGCGTGGAAAGCTAAATCCAAGGTACATAGGGCCTTTCGAGATTCTCGCAAGAATTAGCCCTGTAGCTTACAAACTTAACTTACCACGCGAACTCAGTAACGTACATTCTACTTTCCACGTCTCGAACTTGAAAAAGTGTCTGTCCGACGAGACTCTTGTAATCCCACTCGACGAGATCGAGACCAACGAGAGCCTCAACTTCGTGGAAGAACCAGTAGAGATCATGGACCGGGAGGTCAAGCAAACGAAACAAAGCCGTATCCTGATAGTGAAGGTTCGCTGGAACGCCAAGCGAGGACCTGAATTCACTTCGGAGCGAGAGGATCAGATGAAACTGAAATATCCTCTTCTTTTTACTTAGTTATTTGTAACTACTTATTTACTTAAACTCTAATTTCGGGACGAAAGTCCTTCTAATGGGGGTATGATGTGACAACCCGAAATTTCCATTCTGTACAAACATTCACTTCAATAGGAGTCAAAACTGTTTCTGCTAATTTTCAAGCTTTTTGGGAATAAGTTTGAGTATTTTAAGATTAGTACTTCAGGAGATACCAGGAGAGAGGATGATCTAGGGTTTATTGTGCAACAATAAAGTCCCAAAGCTCCAAGAGTTTGGAGTTTACGGCCTAAACAAAGGTGTTTACGGCCGTAAACCCTAAATTGGGGGTATATATATGACACTTAGTCATTATTTACCATTTATCACAAATTCAAGATCCAAACTCAATTCTCTCTCAAATATCATCCAACAATTCTTCAAGATCTTCAACTTGTAAGTGTTTCTAGCCCTAATAAGTTGATATATTACTTAATCTAGTGATTTAACACACTTCCATCCGTGAAATAATTCCAAAAGGTTAGATCTTCAAGCTTCACCAAGAACACCAAGAACACACACTAGTGTTCTTGGACTTTTAGCACCTTTTCAAGCCTCTATCTTGTAAGTACTTCTATCCTTGAGTATAATAAGGCTTGTTACACTTCTATACATCACGAAAACACCAAGGAAACCAAGTATCAAAGGTGTTTACGGTCCAAGAACACCTTCGACCGTAAACCCTAAAAAGGGTGCCAAAGTGTGCCCTAGTCCCTTCTAAGCCTTGGAAACTAGCCTAGATCCCTTCCTTAATGTGTTTAGGACTTGAAAACATCAAAAGACCACAAACCATTTGGGTTTACGGCCGTAAACCCAAAGGGAAATGGTGCAAGGATCGTAAACTCCTAAAAAGGAGTGAAATGGTGCCCTAATCTCTTCCTGAGGCTTAAACATGAAGTAAGAATGCTTCTTGTGATCTTTAAGGCTTCAAAACGCAAAAATGGTCAAGAAACATGAGTTTACAGCCATAAACTCATGGGTTTACGACCGTAAACTCAATGAGTTATGGTCACAAAACCGTAAACTCAAATAAAGGGTTCCCTTGAACCCTAAACTCAATAGCAATGTCCTACAACACTTAGATGCAATCCTTAGGACCAATAGCACTTATATAAGGTGTTTTACATGTCCTAGGATGTCTTAACTTTGTTAATTAGTTGTTTAAAGACTAACTGGATACATATATGTGTTATTATATGTTAACTAGGATCATTATGTGTGTACAAGTCTTCACTTGACACCTAGCATCCTATACATTCCGTTCATCCAAACCACTCACTACAGGTGAGTTCATACCCCTTAATTAAACTTTTAAATGTTTTTAAATGCTTTTATGGGGGGGGGGAATACAAGTTGAACTATTATAGTTATTATATCAAACACATGTGATTAATAACTACCAAACAAGTGGATTTCTTACTTTTCAAACTGTTTTACTTCAAACTGTTTTACAAACTCTTTTACATTTCAAATACTTTTACTTCAACTCTTTTAAATTATATTATGTGTATCTATATGGATATAATTATATAAGTAGGATTGAAAGGACTTAGGACTGATAGCTCACCTTACTTTCTGTTCCTTGTTTGGTTGTGGACTTAGGGCATTCAGGTTATTTGTCCGAAGGTCGTTTGAATCCTAGTTATATATCATGTATATGTGTGTAGATATAAAAGGTTACTTCTTTCATTCAGTTCAATGCCTTTGGGTAGCAAAGGTATACAAACATGTTCATATACACAAACAACATTACCAGTAAACTATAATAGGTATAGTTTAGGAAGGTACTATCACTAGAACAATGAAACATACAATGAGTCAGTTCATTCATGAGTAATATATAGTGATGAGAAACAAACATAACACATAGTGATGAGAAACAAACATAATACATAGTGATGAGAAACAAACATAATACATAGTGATGAGAAACAAACATAATACACACTGATGAGAAACAAAACATACAAGCTAGACATAGAAAGAACACACAATACAGCTAGCACATACATATACATATACATATACATTACTTACAGTTATGTGAGCCACTTAACGGGGGCATGGCACTACCTATCATGACCCGTTTTGTATCCAGAATCTCCTTAAATGGGGAGCGTATGAGTTTGTGTATAGATCTATACTGGATTGACTATCCTACACCTTGCTGCTCGCTACAGTGGGACTTGCAAGTCTACGGGTGCCAAACGTCATTTCTTACGACGTCTTACATCGTCGTTTTACTATAGAGTCGGTAGCAGGATACAGGCCGATCACATGGTACTTTAAAATAACAATTGGTTTAAAGTAATTAGTACAGCAGTAGTTACTTAATACAACACTACAGTACTATTTCATTTTCCCTTTACATTTACTTTGTGACATTCACACAATAAACAATAATGTAAACTATATTTTTGGTTAATAATAGTCAGATTTCGGAAAATACATATTCTTACAAGAGACACACACACAGATACTAGATGCCTTGGTAGAAGGCTACTTTTAGTAGGAAACATAGGGTTTTCTAGGAGAGTTCAAACAATTACAAACTTTTACAAAACTTATACATTACAGACTTACAAACACTTTCATATAATTACAGACACTAATATACTTATGATCTCACCAGCTTTAAAGCTGATAAACTCTTTCAAAATAACTTGTATTTTCAGGTCACCAGTAGACAGGTACCGGTGCTAGGTTCTGAGAAGATGGAGCTCGTTCAAGACTCATCTTTTATTTTTGATGTTTATTTTTGGTGTCTATATAACTTGACAGAACACATTTGTATGAAATTATATTATTAATGCAATGGATGATGTTGTTGCTTGTTTACTACTTTGCATTGTTGTGATACTGAACATGACGTCCTCTACCCCCGAACGTTTCCGCCGTTCCGGTTTTGGGGTGTGACATATTTCTTCCATTCTTAAGAAATCAAAGACCAAACTCCCCTGGAACATATATTTGAAGCTCCATCCTTAAGATACTATTGTAAGTATTCTTCATATTATTTAGTGTTTAAGAAAAACACTTGTGTTATTATGATATCCTTCCCGTATACTAGCTCGAAGCCACCGTTTTAGCTCGTTATCTAAAACGTGACCACACATAAGGTGAGTTCATACCACAAAGTTTTCACAATTTTTAAATTGTTTTAGGGGGGAATACAAGTAAAACACAAGAAATCTTGTGTTTAAAAATATAAATTTCTTATTATGTTTTCTTTTGATTAATATGAAATTAAACGTGAAATATATTAAATATGAAAAACATCGTTATTATCAAATTTATAAAGATTTACAAAACATGTTAAGACCCAACGGTTTTCACATCAACGAAACAAACTTATAAACTATAATAGGTATAGTTTATGGAATAAGGGAACTATTTTACAAAGTTCAGGTTAAAACACAGAAACAAACTTATAAACTATAATAGGTATAGTTTATGGAACAAAGGAAATATTTTACAAAGATCAGGTTAACATATAAACAAAAACGGTTTTCAATTATTACTCGTAAACACGTTGAAGCAATTTCTGAGACGTCTTCGTGTACTTATCTAAGTACTGGTAAAAGTCATGCCTTATAACTAGAATCTCTTGAAGGGAGAGCGAGATATTTGTGTATAGATCTATTTGGGACTGACAATCCCACACCTCGACTGTTAGCTACAGTTAGGCCGGCAGGCCTGGGGTGACAAATGTCGTTAACATTCCGACGCCTGAAGAACGTCGCGATCAGGCCGACTGGGTTAGTATGGTTATAAGAACTCACAAGGAGAAAACAACGACATATTTATGAATAATATATTTTCAAATAATTTTATTTGAATACTAAATTTACATTCGGATTTCAGGGCAAACACAACTTCAGCTAGTTTTACTTATGACTAAAACTAGGTATCAATAAATTAAGTAAGACAATTATACTTGCACTTTTCGGTCTTGGAACATTTAAGACTACAAATTGGTTTAATGGAAAATACAAGATTTTCTAGGATAAACATCATTATTCTACAAGTAATAGTTAAAATTCAACTTTCTGAAAACAAATATGATTACTTACCGAAAACAATGCTTTACTAAAGAGCGGGTAGAACTAGGAACATTTTTAACAAAAGACTCAATACTTATTTACAAACTATTAAAACATACAGGACGTTTAATTGTTAATTCTATTATTCTTTAATGTATACATCAGAGTTATATATAAAAAATATCCGATGTGCAGTGGAATGTGTAATTTCTGCCTTATTTCATGTTCCTTGTTTGGTTGTGCGCTTAGGGCAGAATCACCCAATCGACCGTCCGTTCGATTTTAATTATATATAATTTCTATACACTAAGTAATCATAGGAGGTACCAGTATGGGACATACCAATTACATAAACCAGAACCTCGAATCACATATTATAAACATAAGAAACTTATACTTTTTGGTCTCAAAGTACTAAGACTACGACTTATTTACTAAGAAAATATTGGATTTTCTGGAAGAACACATTAACGTTTCAATAACAAAGAATGTATCTTTTCAAACAAAATACTTATGAACTCACCAACTTTAATGTTGACACTGTTTCAAACCACTTGTATTCTCAGGATAAATAGTAGACAGGTACCCTCTCAGGCGTTATGAAGACGGAGCATAGTAGCATTACGTCTTATCTTTTGCTATAGTTTTAATGTTAAACAACTAATGTTTTGAACACAATGTAAATACTATGTTATTAATACAATGGTTGTTTTTTGCTTTGATTACTATTATACAATTTTTTTGATACTGTACATGACGTCATCCACTCCCGAATGTTTCCATCGTTCTGGTTTGGGGGTGTGACAATAGAGTAGTAGACTTTGGTCATTACATTGAAAATGCAAAAAAATGAAAGTAGATTGTTATTTTAGGTTAACAGGTTAAATAAGAGAATAAACAAAAGTGTAAGAAAAGATTTAGAGGAAATAATCTATTTAAGGGGGAAAGATTGTAAGAGCCTGGAATTTAGAGAAAGTTGACTTTTAGCCAAATATTGACCAAAAGGGAATAATGGTAAATTATGAAAAAGAGATGATAAAACGAAGTTGTAACTTCATGAAACTAGCCAAGAAGAGTTTAAATAACTAAGATGGGATTAAATGAGTAAGTTCAAGAGAAAAAAAATGCATGAGAAGATGCATTTTTGACCAAAAGGGTAAATTGGGAATTGTATGCTTTTAGACCAGCTTTGTAACTTAATAGATTAATAATCGTATTAATTCAATAAGATATGACTTAAAAAATGTTTCTAGAATGCTCCCACATTTGTGTGGATATAAAGAACATAAAAACCTGGTAAGAAATGAAGAAGTTGGGACAAAGATGTCCTAATGCTGGAATGTAATCAGCTAAGGGGATGTTGTTAAGCAGCTAACTTGGCAGGATAAGAAAATCACCATGGAATGGCGGGACTTCTTCGTAAGAAATAAATGCATTGTACTTTGCCGAACAGCGTGTTATATGGATTCTGCAGTGCGGTGGCCAAAGTAGGATGCTAGTTGAGAAAGGGCACCATGATATGGCAAACAGATCGCCACGAAACAGTGGCTTAAGTAGCGGCCATTGATCGAGGTCAACTAGTCACCACGACACAGTAAGTAAATGACCATGATGTGGTTACGCATCAGATTAAAGGCTGTTAAGCCTTTCGTTCTCTTCATTTAACACCCCCAATCCCTCTATGTCTGAGCTCCGAAGTTTTGTAGAAGGAAGAAAAAATAAGGCGATCAATGGTGTTAATGGATTAGATCAAAGGTAGAATTCTAAAAAGGTTATCATCTTCTCCATTTTTAAGCTAGTCGGGTTTCAATGTTGTTCTTGATGATTTGAGCTAATAAAGATAGTTTATGTTAAGAAAGCTTGTTTGTTTTGTTAATAAAGTTGTTTAAATGCCTTAAATAAGCTTTGTATGTAGTCCCCATGAGTGGGATCAATCCAATGAGAGTTAGGGTTTAAAACCCTAACTAGTAATTATTTGTCTTTGATGCTTTAAATGATAGATTATAATTAATTGGGTATTATGGGGTCCCTAATTCATTGATTAAATTAATTTAGGAATAGAAATGAAAAGAGAGAATTATGATCCATTAAGTGGTCAATTCTGATCTAAAGGGGAATTAAGCTCTTAATACGCTAAGGCAAGTACTAAGATACTTGTATGTATGTATATATGTATGTATGAACATGCCTAAGAGTAAAGAAGATGGATCTAGAATGAATCAATGGTAGAGTAGCGGAAAATGGAACAGTTAGTCTTCACTCACAGAATATGTGGGTTATTACTCTCACTTTCTCTCTCTATTTAATTTATATATATATATATATATATATGTTGAATCTTGGGTCACTAAGTTAATGTCCCCAAGTATGTAAGACTAGATGAGAAGGGTATTTTGCTAATTACCTAAGAGACAGAAGAAAGACTTAGAAGATGATTATATGCAATATAATCATAAGAGTATGTATATAGGTCGAGAAATTATTGGTATTGTGTAGAATAGCAATATGTTACTAGACATAGAGAGATATTAAGTACTTAAGGAGTTAAGTACTAAAAGAGAAATATTAGATGATCTCTTGATGTGATAAAGAGATAGATTGTTCATCGGAGAAGTGTTATGTGATGAGTCACATAACAAAGATAGAGATATAGAGATAGAGGTTCGTTTGGCGACAAGATATAGAGGTTCATTCGGGAACAAGATAATGGTTCCTTCAGGGACAAGAGATAGAGATTCCTCCGGGAGCAAGAATATGGTTCCTTCGGGGACAAGAGATAGAGATTCATTAAGGAATAAGTGTATGGTTATGACATCCCCTAATTTCTCGGCCAGAAAAGACCGATTTATTTTATGCTTTTTAAAACAAAATCAGAGAAATCTTTTTAAAAGATGTTGCGGAATTGGTCCCCAAAACAATACATGATAAAAGTTTATCAAAACCCTTCTTTAAGAAGGTATATATTTTCCATATATATCAACACCTCGGGATGTCATGTTCCGATATAGATCAAAAGCATAAACAAGACATTATAAGCCTTACTACAGTTATTTACAACTACTGGCCTATAATCAAAAATCTCTCATCGTCCTCCGACTATGCTCGGGGTCCACTACCTGTAATCATAAAAAGCTGAGTGGGTCAGGCTTGGGAGCCTGGTAAACATATATGGTTTTCAACCCACAATAATAATAACTTATTAAGTTCACCAATGAACAATAACCCTGATTACCCATTCCCGTTGTCCTCACTTTACGTCCCTAAGCACCTAACGCAAGGGACTTAGCCTAAGGAATATCATCGGGTTGGACACTACTGCTAAGGGGACTCCTCAGCCATACATGTCCTAAAGGCAACCATGAGGGGGATTGGAGTACGCCAGCGAACATTTAGTTCACCAACACCTACAAGTTGCGAACCTGCTAGTGTGCCACTGGACTGTCTAGAAAAGTCCGTGGTCGTCATCTATACTCCGTTAGACGAATTTGCCAAGAACAACAACAACAACACCAACACCGAAACTGAGGCCTCTCACCATTTTAACACAGACCGACTATTTCGTCTACCCATGTTCTACCCAACATATTTGTAGATAAAATACATATACAGTTTAAAACTTGTATAAAACATCTGTTCAACAGTCACCTCAAATAAACAATTAATATATTTACACATAACACGTATTTTAAGGTAAATACTTCATATCTATGTGTAAAGTGAAAGTAACTACACACTCACATGATTTGATAATAATCGGGCAGCAATTCGTTTCCTAAAACGTTCGTTTCTAATAAAACCGGGAGTTTTATTGAGAAACCGGGCTCTGCAAAGGTCGGGCTTCGAAACCGAAAAGATAAATTTTCCGGGCTTCTCGAGCACTTCGTGGCGTATTCCGGGGCTTATAATCGATATCGGGGATTTGGGGAATATTAAAATGAAGGAAATATGAAGAAAGGGGCTAAAAGTGATACTTTTTCAAAATATACCCGGGAGGTCTCGCACCCTCCTATTTATAGGGGCGAGCCTCCTGATCTAACGGCTGAGAAGGCTCCACGTGGGGCAGATCCGAGGGCTCGCAGCACATGGGCTCACACGTGGCTGCACATGCAAAGGCTTGCTGGCAGCTTCTTACTGGACCGAGGTCTAGGTCCGAAGTAGGGGGGTTCGTGTCTTGTTGCGAGGGTTCGGACACGAGGAAGAGGGTACATGTCGCCTTCTCACTGGACCTCTTCGGATCAGCTCTCCGGTTCGGATGACTCAACAGCATTTCGGACACGTGGCTCGCAGGACTCACCAATTTCGGACACGTGGTACGTTCTAAGCGAAGGTGACGTGGCCGAAGCCACCTATGCGAAATTTCTCGGTTTTCGCGCCAAAACTTCTAAAATCCATAACTTTCGCATACGAGCTCTGTTTTTGACGTTCTTTATATGCACGCGTAGGTAAAACTACGCTCTACAATGTCCGTTTAGACTTCGTCGGCTAATTTTGACATTAATTTTTATATTATTATTTTTAACAGACCGGGACAGGAAATCCGTTAAAAATTCATAACTTCTTCATCCGACGTCCGTTTTCGTCAGACTTTTTACCGTTGTGCTACTAATGACGAGACCTTCGATTCTCGTTTAGGTCGTGTCAGCTAAAAATCACTCGATCTAAAATTCGAGTTTTTAGCTGTCTAATGTTAAGCTGAAACTTCGAAAAATCATAAGTTCCTCATACGAAGTCAGATTTGGGCGTTCTTTTTATACCTACTCTCGGTCTAACGAACACTACGAGTTTCATTTATATTACTAAGGCTAAAAAGTAGTTTATCAAAAACTCACTTTTTACGACATTCAGCACCGTGCCGGTTTTGTCGTGAAACTTCGACAGGTCATAACTTCTTCGTTACAACTCGAATTTCGGCATTCTTTATATATCCGTACTGCTTGTCACGACCACTACAACTTTCTTAATAGATATCGGCTTTATCTAATATTTATTTTCGACGCTCATTTTTATTCTTAGTTAATTAACTCCTAGTAATTAAGCATAAAACACATAAAACACATAATATTCACATAATTCCTTTTCCTTTCTTCAAAATGAGTTACAAAGGTTAACCTAGACTATCACCTCAATATTAATGCCTAGGCTAGAAACACGAGTGTTACAATGGTTCCTTTAGGGACAAGAAATAGAGATTCTTTTGGGACCAAGAGTATGGTTCTTTTGGGGACAAAAGATAGAGATTCCTTCGTGAATAAGAGTATGGCTCCTACGGGGATAAGAGTATGGTTCCTATGGGGACAAGAATATGATTCCTTTGGGAATCAGATTATGTCCATGAGGGGTAAGATATAATGATTCCCTTGGGGATGTATATAGATGGTTCCTATGGGAATAAAGATTGTGTATGGTTAGAGAAGATAGAGAAAGGTTCTTTAAGAGGAACAAGATAAGCGAGTTCTTTATTAGAACTTAGATGTAATTCATAATAGATTGAGAGTAAGGAATCCGTGAGGGATTCAAGAGGAAAAGAAGGATTAAGGATTAGTGAGGGATCATAAGAGAGCGAAGTAAGGCCGAATGATGGTATCCGACATTGATAGTGGATTGTTGTTTCCCTTAGAGTATGAAATGAGATGTGACCGTTGGGTCTAGATAAGAAAAGAACGCTCAGGAATTAGAGAAGATTTTGAGCAGAGAAGAGATATAGAAGAAAAGAGATAGCGCAGAGCAGATATAGATTAGAGAAGAGACAGAGTAGGAAGAGACATAATTTGCGATAAATATAGAGTATGTACATAGTATGAGATGAGCCTGAGAAGATATAGGAAAGAGTATGAGATGAAAAGAAAAGAGTATGAGAAACAGAGTAGATAGCAGAGTAAGAGAAAGATGAGATGAGAGAGAGTAGAAAAAATTTAGAGAAGAAAGATAGAAGAGAGAGAGAGAGAGATAAAAGAAGAAAGAATAGCAGTGCATGCTATTACAGAAAAAGATTCGATCATGGAGTATGTGAAAGAAGAGAAATAAGAAAGATAAGTAATGTAGAAGGAATAAATCACAAGACATGTTTGTCTGATGTAGTAGAGATTTATGTTTTGTAGGTTCAGGTTGTAGCAACCATGGTACTAGGGGAGAAGACAGGTGTACAAGGTCAGGAATTAGTTAGTAAGTTGCCATTATTGTACTCTCCTTGTTATTCATTTTAATAGATAGAATTTTATTGTAAACCGATGATAAACATGGGACTTAAAGTATAGTAAAGATTAGTATAATTCAACAACTGTAATAAACACTCTGATATTTTCCATACATTAGATGCTAGAAAATTTTGGTTGTTACATAAAGAACATGTAGAAAAATGTCCAGAAATTGGTTGATAAAATTTTGCATAAAACGGTTGTTGATAAGCGAAGATGGGGATGAGTCTTCGGAGATGATAAAAATCATATGAGATTGATTAGCGTGAGAGATAATGCCTGTGACACTAGTCAAATTAGTTCAGTAACAATCACATGTGATTATGCCAATCATGTAATGTGATGTTGCTAAACTAGTAATATGATAAACTTACTATGTATTTCATGATAAATTCTAATACAAATATGAACTTTCTTTATGATACAACTCAAATTATATGTCCATACGATTCCAAAAATATAGAGAACGTCTGAATCTAACTTCGCGTGAAGAAGTTATGATAACCGAACACTATAAATCTCTATAATAAGAGGAATTTAAAATAGACTTAGAATTAGCTATTTGAGTCTAAAATAGAGTTTTAGTACTCGTAAATACCTATGCGTGGATATAAAGAACGTCAAAAACGGAGTTCGTATGCAAAAGTTACGACCTTCCGAAGATACAACTGTCAAAAACCCTAATCTGAATGAACTCATGACGTGAGCATAGAAACTCACGATGTGAGGAGTCAAATTGCCACATTTCGGACCTAGAAGGTGGTGACGAGGCTATGAAGGTATAAGCTCTAAGCTCACGACCTGAACAATGATATTTCATGACGTGAGGAGTCATATGGCCATCTTCTAAAGCAAGGGACGCAAATGGCAAGTCTACGAGGTGAGGAGGCTTGGCTCACGACGTGAGTTTTATAAATAGCAGGTCCGACTTCAGCTATTCCTACACATGAACTTCTTCCCTTTCTCTCATTTGCTGAAGCCCTCTTGCATCTCGAGCCCAACGACCTCGTACTGCTGACTGTTTCTGCTTAGATTAGATAAAATCCACTACTTGGGTGAGTTTCACGACCCCACTTTCTAATATTTCTGGGGAAAAATCATGTTAAATATTGTATATACGTTACTATTATGGCTATATGATAATATATTAGTATCAACATAGATAATTATATTAACCGGGATATAGTTGTTCTAAATATAATATTTTGAATATATACAACTATTATCAACTTGTTAGCATGTTCTTGTATTAATGTAGATCTTGAGTTATACTTAGGATTCTATATATATGTTGTGTGCAATATAGTTCCGAAGTTATATTCGGAAGTTCTATATGTTAAAAAGTATGTTGCTATTATTGGTTTTATGACAAGATGAAACTTGGTATGTCATATATTGTTATTGTTGGTTTTATGTTCAGATAAAACCTGGTTTTTCCTCAAGATATAGATGTTGTACTGCCTACAGTAATACGAACTTAGGATTAATGTTTAAAAGTATAGTCTAATAACTTAGGGTTTTAGACACAAAAATGCTATAGTTTTTAGAGCTATAGGAAGCCGTCGAAGTCTACACGAGTAATTGTATTCATCAACTAAGATTGGGGATCCTAGCGGAAATCCTCTGAACTGTAACCGTTAATCCCGTGTGAGCGAGGAAGTCGTGTATAATTAGTATACGGGTTGACAACCCCACTTGTGATTGTTAGCTACAGTCAACCATAAGCGAGTGACGAATTATCCTTTTATTTGTTATTGTTCCAGCGTCGATGAAGCGTGCGGTCTTGTTTCTCATGGAATTCATGAGTGTGTTGTTTCTCATGGAAATCATGAGTGTGTTTTATCAGAGGTATTATGTCGAGCAGCGGTTACCGGCTCATGGTAGCAAATTGTTAGAAACTTTATACTTTGTCGTATACAAGTATTAATGTTAAGTATAAGTTTCCCCCTACTTATACCCTAGGTTCAAGGAACGTTTAGGTATAAAACTTATTTGATAAGTAGACTATTCTACCTAATATATATACTAAATGTCGGAGCGTCAAAATTGTACTTTCAAAAACTAAACTTTTGAACATAGAAAAAGTATTATTTTCATATGGAGCCAAAACCTGTGAACTCACCAACTTTATGTTGACGTATTTTAAAATGCATGTGTTTTCAGGAACTTGAAAAGCTGGTATGTATTCGAACACGAGAAGTTTTACTATTACCTTTCTGTTCATTAAGAAGTATGCCATAGTCGGATATTATGTAATTAGTATTAGGAAAACAATAATGTAACTTTCAATCATCAATAAAGGTATGTATTTTCTTTTGTACTGTTCAGTGTATGTTATATAACTGTGATACAAAGAATGACGTTACACCACCCGGTGTTTCCGCCGACGGCTGGGGGTGTGACAGATTGGTATCAGAGCTATTAACTATAGTGAACTACTACTTTCTTAGGAAAGCACATCTATAGTTTAGGGCTTACTCTATTAGGTTTAGGTATATCTCTTGGCCTTCCATAAAAAGTATTATTAATTATTCTACGGAAGGACTACTTACGGGAGCGATGATAGGATAGACATGTCGATTTGGGTTGTTGGATTCCAGAACGGCTATACGCTAAAATGATCCTGCCCTTTCGACTGTCCTGACTGGTCGGTGCCATATCAGATAGACCTGAAGTAAAAATCAAATAATTAATAAAGCGTGAATACAATAAATAAGAATACAGAATCATATATAAAGACTCAGACCCGCGATGAGAATACACCTTAATACCCGAAATGATTTTGATCTCAAGGATTTAGATCAAATATTCCAACTAAAGTTTATATGTGCGTAGATCCAATCACAACTAGGTATAGGTGCGCAACTACATTTTATTATGATCAGATCATATGAACTATTTAATTTGGGTGAAATATTTGATAGACTAAACACTTGGTGATCCAAAATGTATAGGAATTCGACATGGCACATTCACGAGAATGGATAATCATCAAGGATACAGATGATGAAGAGTAAGTTTCATTCCCCATGTTGGTAGGCGATCCTTACTACCCAATAAATCCAACCACCTTTCATCCAATACCTTCTGCCGATGGAGCACATTTACCTTCCAACGAATGGGAAGAGAGTGAACCAATGGAAGAGAGCGAACCAATGGAGGAGACAGAATTGGTGGCATCATCTTTACCACCAATGAACACTCTTTACCGTCAAGTTCTAGGAGGAGCGAAGATGAAATGCACGGCACGTAATTCCATACCAATATGGAAAAGGATTAAGAAGAATCAGAATGAGACATCTTCAGGAATTCATAGAGTTCAAGATGAACCTGCACGGATCGCACAAACCGTTGATAGATGTATGAGACTGGTCAATCATCTCGACCACATCCTCCACATTCTTCTGAAGTTAACACTTTATCTCAATTGTTTGAGAAAAGTGTGAAAATTGAAGATAAGATGGAAATTGTCGAAGGAAAGGCTACTCATCTCTTTGGAAGAGTGTGAATGCTAGAAGGACAGAGGACGCGAGATCAAGAGGCTGTGATTGATGTCCATCATCATATAAGTTTCGCTTATAACGATATGATCACTCACGATGCAAGGATTACAGAGTTAGAGCTCTACAATCAAACCTCAAGAAATGAAGAACGCACAGGAAGTCTTGAGCAGAGAACTCAAGAACTTGAGGAGCAAGTGGTTAATGTCACTGACGTGCTAGGTAATCACTTAGGTTTTTTATAGATAAGCTAAAACTAGTGGTTGTGTAAATAGAAAAATCAGACTAGTTAAGGCAAGAAGAGTAAAGTTTATAGCAAGGATGTAGAAAACCTTGCAAATTTTGCGATGTTTATAGAAAGTTTTCTCTTATAAGCCTAAATAAACTGATATAACCGCTGGTAATAATATGAAGCATATATTACAGTAATCATTGTGTTATCCATTATGTTTTACACTTTGAAGAATAATTGAAGTATTTAGTACTCGTGTATTAAATGACTAACAAAACTCATAAAATTCTTATTATTTATAATAGGAACTAAAACAAAATTCCTAGAAGGAGTAGTGCTCGGCTAAACCCTAACCAACGATCAGCACCACAACAACTACCACCAGAACCAAACCGCCCAATGAGTACAGCAGAACTTGAAGAAATCATAGCCCAAAGAATCGTTGCGGCTCTATCTAATGTAACAAGAGGTGGAGTTAGAAATGAAGGCAATGTAGTGACTACTAGAATGTGTACCTACAAAGACTTTATGAATTGCAGGCCAAAGAGCTTTCATGGAAATGAAGGGGTTGTTAATTTGACCAGATGGATTGAAAAGACAGAGTCCGTCTTTCAAATAAGCTTCTGTCCAGACGATTGTAAAGTACGATTTGCAGCATGTACTTTCGCTGATGCAGCACTTACAAGGTGGAACAGCCATGTGAATACAATGGGAATTGATACTGCAAATTCCATGAAATGGGAAGAGCCAAAGATGATGCTAGTAGAGGAGTATTGTCCTAGGGAGGAAATACATAAGCTGGAACAAGAATTGTGGACCCTAACCATGAAGGGTTTAGAGATAAAAGCTTATACCGCTAGATTTAATGATCTTGCAGTAATGTGTCCAGCACTTGTAACCCCTGAATATAAGAAGATCGAGCGATATATATGGGGTTTAGCATCACAAATCAAAGGCATGGTGATTGCATCAAAGCCTACAGCCTATGAGAGCACTAAGAGAATAGCTCATCAGCAAACCCTCACAGAGATCCAAGGAACAGTAGTGGTCTCAAAGGATGAGTCTCCCAAATCTGGAACAAACAAGCGCAAGTTTAATGGGAAGAATCCCAGACAATCTTCTGAGAAAAGACAAGAAGTGGCAACATATTATGCAGCCACGACGGCAGTACCCACACAACCAAAGTCTTCATGGTGCAATCAGTCCAACCGTCATCACCCAGGTGACTGTTTTGTTTGCATGAATTGCAAGAAGGGGCATACTGCTAGTTACTGCAGGAGCACAACACCTCCAATAGTCAATCAGCAAACAAATACTGGAACAGGCCATGGTGAAGGAAGAAAGTGTTATGAGTGTGGAGAGGTTGGACACATCAAGAGAGAATGTCCAAAGTTAAAGAGTCAAGGAGGCATAGGGTGTGGCAGGGCATTCGTGATCGGAAGTAGAGAAGCTATCCAGGACCCTGCGGTCGTATCTGCTACGTTTCTCATAGATAATTTATATGCTACCATACTCTTCGACTCTGGAGCAGATAGAAGTTTTATAACTCTGACGTTTAGAAAATTGTTAAGTCATGAGTCTAGCAAATTAAAATAAATCTATGAAGTATAAATCGCTAATGGTAAAACTGAGAAAACACATGAAATCCTAGAAAACTGTCTGTTAAATCTTGATAAATACCTTTTTCACGTCAACCTCATGGCAATGCCTATCGGTAGTTTTGATGTCATAATTGGCATGGATTGATTATCTTCACACCACGCTAAAATTTTATGTTATGAGAAAGCTATACGAC
This sequence comes from Lactuca virosa, assembly GCF_052849685.1. Classification (NCBI taxonomy): domain Eukaryota; kingdom Viridiplantae; phylum Streptophyta; class Magnoliopsida; order Asterales; family Asteraceae; genus Lactuca; species Lactuca virosa. Next base: position 477,065,217 of record NC_136429.1, on the reverse strand, counting down.
TACCCTTACCAAACGGCGAAGCCCTGATTATATATGGTGATAAATCTGGGAAGAACCTCAAAGTCATTTCGTACACCAAGACCCAAAAATATCTACAGAAGAAATGTAGCGCATTCTTTGCTCACATTGTAGATAAGAAAAGAAAGACAAAAAAAATCAAGGACATACCTCAAGTATGTAATTTCCCTGATGTATTTCGTGGAGATCCACCTGGAATACCACCCGTCCGACAAGTCGAGTTTCGAATCGACTTAATTCCAGGAGCAGCACCAGTAGCGAAATCTCCTTATCGGTTGGCTCCATCCGAAATGCAAGAATTGTCTAGCCAACTACATGAACTTCTTGACAAAGGCTTTATCAGACAAAGTTTTTCACCTTGGGGAGCACCAATCTTGTTTGTCAAGAAGAATGACGGATCCTTTCGAATGTGTATTGATTATCGGGAGCTGAATAAACTACCGATCAAGAATCGTTACCCGCTTCCAAGAATTGAAGGATCCAGCTACTACTCAAAGATAGATCTCAGATCAGGATACCATCAACTCAGAGTACAAGAAGATGATATTCCAAAAACATCGTTTAGAACTCGTTATGGTCATTATGAGTTCTTAGTTATGTCTTTTGTATTGACCAATGCCCCAGCAGTGTTTATGGATCTCATGAATCGTGTTTGCAAACCATACTTGGATAAATTCATGATCCTATTTATCGATGATATATTGATATATTCACGAACCAAGGAAGAACATGGTCAACACTTGCAAATAATCTTGGAGTTAGTGAGAAAAGAAAAGTTGTACGCTAAATTCTCCAAATGTGTGTTTTGGATTAGAGAAGTACAACTGGCTATTACCGTAGATTCATAGAGAATTTCTCCAAAATAGCCAAGCCACTTACAACACTAACCCAGAAGGATGTGAAGTTCAACTGGGAAGACAAACAAGAAGCTGCTTTTGCAGAAACTGAAGCAAATGTTGCGTAGTGCACCAATCATATCCCTTCCAGATGGGACAGAAGATTTCGTCGTATACTGCGACGCATCAAATCAAGGATTGGGATGTGTGTTGATGCAAAGAGGAAAAGTTATCGGTTACGCATCACGACAACTTAAGGTGCATGAGAATAATTACATTACCCATGATCTTGAATTGGGAGCTGTAGTTTTTGCACTAAAAATCTGGAGACATTACTTATATGGTACTAAGTGTACTATTTTTACCGATCACAAGAGTCTCCAGGACATCTTCAACCAAAAAGATCTTAATATGAGACAACGAAGATGGGTTGAATTGTTGAATGATTATGAATGTGATATTCATTATCATCCCGGAAAGGCAAGCGTGGTAGCAGATGCCTTGAGCCGGAAAGAATATATTAAACCCCATCGGGTATAAGCATTAACCATAACTATCCATTCTAACTTTACCGCACAAATTAGAGAAGCTGAACTTGAGGCTCTGAAAGAAGAAAACATCAAGAACGAAGCTTTACGAGGAATGGAAAAGCAACTTATACAAAAAGATGACGAAACACGACACTTTATGAACCGAATTTAGATGCCTAAGTTCGGTGGAGTCATGGACTTGGTCTTAGAAGAAGCCCACAAGTCCAGATATTATGTGCATCCAGGCCCTGACAAAATATACTTAGATTTAAAAGTACATTATTGGTGGCTAAACATGAAGGCTAAAATTGCTACTTATGTGAGAAAATGCTTTGCTTGTTCTAGAGTAAAGACAGAACATCAAAAGGCTTCAAGTTTACTTCAACAACCGGAAATACCTGAATGGAAATGGGAGCAGATATCAATGGACTTCATCACTAAGTTACCTAAAACTCCTACTAGGTTCGACACTATTTAGGTAGTAGTCGATAGATTGACTAACTCCGCCCACTTCTTACCAATTAAGGAGAACGACAAGATGGAGAAGCTGACTAGAGTTTATCTTAAGGAAATTGTCAGATTGCATGGAGTTCCAAATTCTATTATTTCTGACCGAGATAGTAGATTCACTTCACGATTTTGGCAATCTCTACAAAAATCCTTACGAACACGTCTAGATATGAGTACAGCTTACCATCCATAGACTGATGGTCAGAGTGAGAGAACCATTCAAACTTTAGAAGATATGGTCCGAGCCTGTGTTATTGACTTTGGAAATGCGTGGGATACTCATTTACCGTTAATTGAGTTTTCCTACCACAATAGTCATCACACCAGCATCAAGGTTGCACCGTTTGAGGCTCTTTATGGAGGAAAATGTCGTTCCCCAATATGTTGGGCAGAAGTTGGAGATACGCAAATGGCCAGAGAACGTACAGGCGATACCTTACGTACTGGACCAGAAATAATCCATGAGACAACTAAAAAGATCGTGCAAATTAAGGATCGATTAAAGGTTGCACGTGATCGTCAATAGAGTTATGCTGACGTAAGACGTAAGCCTTTAGAATTCCAAGTTGGAGATAAAGTAATGTTGAAGGTCTCTCCTTGGAAAGGTGTAATCCGATTCGGGAAACGAGGCAAACTAAACCCACAGTATATATAGGACCTTTTGAATTTTTAGCATGAATTGGTTCTGTTGCATACCAACTGATGTTGCCTCAAGAGTTAAGTAATGTACACGATGTTTTTCACGTATCAAATCTCAAAAGATGTCTATTCGATGACACTCTTGTTGTACCTCTCGATGAGATACAAGTCAATACCAAACTCAACTTTGTAGAAGAACCTGTCGAGATCATGGATTGAGAAGTCAAACGATTAAATCAAAGTCGTATTCCCATAGTGAAAGTTCGATGGAACTCTTTACGAGGACCTGAATTTACTTGGGAACGTGAAGATCAGATGAAAGAAAAATACGCCAACTATTTAACAAAACCCCAATTACAAGATAAATTTCGGGACGAAATTGTTCTAACGGGGGGAGAATGTAACACTAGTCAAATTAGATCAATAACAATCACATGTGATTATGCCAATCATGTAATGTGATGTTGTTAAACTAGTAATATGATAAACTTACTATGTAGTTCATGATAAATTCTAAGAAATTTCTTTCTGATCCAACTCAAAGTATATGTCCATACGATTCCAAAAATATAGAGAACGTCTGAATCTTACTTGGCGTGAAGAAGTTATGATAATCGAACACTATAAATCTCTATAATAAGAGGAATTTAAAATAGACTTAGAATTAGCTATTAAAATCTAAAAGAGAGTTTTAGTACTCGTAAATACCTACACGTGGATATAAAGAACGTCAAAAATGGAGTTTGTATGCAAAAGTTACGACCTTCCGAAGATACAGCTGTCAAAAACCCTAATCCGACTGAACTCACGACGTGAGCATAGAAACTCACGACGTGAGGAGTCAAATTGCGACATTTCGGACCTAGAAAACGTGCGTGACTAGGCTACGAAGGGATAAGATCTAAGCTCACGACGTGAACAATGATATTTCACGACGTGAGGAGTCATGTGGCTATCTTCCGAAGCTAGGGACGCAAATGGCAAGTCTACGAGGTGAGTAGGCTTTGCTCACGACGTGAGTTTTATAAATTCACGACGTGAGAGGCCAAAAACCTTCCTATAAATAGCAGGTCCGACTTCAGCTATTCCTACACCTGAACTTCTTCTATTTCTCTCATCTGCTGAAGCCCTCATGCATCTCGAGCCCGACGTCCTCGTACCGCTGACCGTTTCTGCTTAGATTACATAAAATCACGCTACTAGGGTGCGTTTCACGGCCCCACTTTCTAATATTTCGGGGGAAAACGCATGCTAAGTATTGTATATACGTTACTATTATGTCTATATGATAGTATATTAGTATCAACGTAGATAGTTATATTAACCGGAATATAGTTGTTCTAAATATAATATTTTGAATATATACAGCTATTGTCACACCCCAAAACCGGAACGACATAAACGTTCTGGGGTGGAGGACGTCATGTCAAGTATCACAACATATGCAGTATAGTAATCAAAGTACAACAACCATTGCATTAATAGTAATAATTTTACGTAGGTTACATTTTACAACAACATCAAAGTAGATATAGAAAATAACATAAGATGCAGCTTGGTACAAGGCTGTCTTTACAAAAGCTCCCGGAGTGTACCTGTCTACTGACGACCTGAGAATACAAGTTAAGTTGAAAGAGATTATCAGCATTTTAATGCTGGTAAGTTCATAAGTATTTAATAACATTGGTATAAATACATGTTTTTCTTCAAAATAATCTCACTAGATAATGGTGATTTGAGTTTACAGAGTATTAGAATTCTTTCCAGAAAATCCTATATTTTCTAATAAAAGTAGTCTTCTACCAAGACCCAATTGTTTTATGTTTAAGGAGTAATTTCCCCCAAAGGTAACTATTATTATCAAAATATAGTTTATACTTTAAGGAATATGTGAGAAAATCACAAGCAAAAGTAATAGGGAAAATACTATTTTACCTCAGCAGTAACACTGCTGACTAAAAGTGAATAAAACATAGACTCCAGATGGTATCGAATGAACCATACGCCTCGGAGAGTCTAAAGGAATGAAGTATAGACTCCAGGTGGTATTAAGTGAACAATGCGCCTCGGAGAGTCTAAGTGAATGAAATACAGACTCCAGGCGGTATTAAGTGAACAATACGTCTCGGAGAGTCTAAGTGAATGAAATACAGACTCCAGGCGGTATTAAGTGAACAATACGCCTCGGAGAGTCTAAGTTAATGAAATATAGACTCCAGGCGGTATTAAGTGAACAGTACGCCTCGGAGAGTCTAAGTGAATGAAATACAGACTCCAGGCGGTATTAAGTGAACAATACGCCTCGGAGAGTCTAAGTTAACCTTTAATCCTAAGTAGGTCAGTTTAAAGGTTTAATATGAGGCATAGTGTATAACTAGGAAAATATATTATGATGGTTTCATATGTAGAAAATACCATGATAATACTTATTACCTTAAAGCCATGAATTATAAGGTAAATGTAAAGATACTCGTAACCATACTGATTGACGGATGTAAACATGACGACCTGCTGGCATCGGAATGAATGTGACATTTGTCACCCCTTGGCTTGGTCGGTCGGGACTGTAGCTAGCAGTCAGGATATGGGATGGTCTGTCCCGTATAGATCTATACACATAATGCCCGCTCTCCCTCCAGGAGACTCTGGTTACCGCTCGACAACGGTGAAATCCGCGTCATGAGGATGCATCTCGTGTTTTGATTCCTATATACTTTTCTTTTTACTAAAAGTACAAGTTCTTAGAATATAGATATAACTAAGTTCTCCTTCATGAAAGTTATGGTTGGTTTCTAAACTATACCTATTATAGTTTACTCAAGAGGTTATCTAGATGCATTTGCTACCCAAAGGTGTTAAATTGGAATAAGAGTATTAACATCTAACCAGATATACATAATATATAACTAGGACTTCAACGACACACGGACAAATAACCGGATGCTTTAAGTCCACAACCAAACAAGGAACAGGAAATAAAGCGGGTTATCAGTCCTAAGTCCTTCAAACCCTACTTATATAACTATATCTATATACACATGAATCTATCAAGAATATAAGTTTAAAAGACTTTGATAAAAGCTTGGTAATTTAAAAGAGATTTTGGTACTTTAACAGAGATTTGAAAACAAAATTTGGAAACCTTTAGCTAGATAAAACAGTTTAACATGCATAAATCTTTTTGCTATACAGTTATTAATCACATGTGGTCGATATAATAACTTTATATTTCAACTTGTATTCCCCCCCATAAAAGCATTTAAAATCATTTAAAAGGGTTGATTAAGGGGTATGAACTCACGTGAAGTGGGTGATTCGGATGAACGGGTGGTATAGGATGCTAAGTGTCAAGTGAGGACTTGAACATACACGCGGATCCTATTGAGCATGCAATGATACATTTATGTATCTAATTAGTTATTAAATAACTAATTAAGCAAGTAAAGACACTCAATTACATAAAAACACTTTGTTTCAAGTGTTAGGAGTACTAAGGGTTGCATCTTAAGAGAGTATGGCCTCACATTGGAGTTTACTACCCATATGGTAGCACCATATGCGTTTACGGTTATGGGACCATTTCCCCCATGAGTTTACGGCCGTAAGCTCATGGAAATGGTGCCATTGGGTGTTTTAAGGTCCTAAACCACACAAGGAAGTAAGCTAGACATGAATCCAAGGCTTAGGAAGTGACTAGGGCTCGAAATGGCCCTTCTTTGGAGTTTACGGTCCTTGGACCACTCCTTGGGAGTTTACGGTCGTAAACACATGTGTTTACGGTCGTAAACCCATGAGTTTACGGCCGTAAACACATGGTTACCCAACCAATCCGTGTTTTGGTGTTTCTAGCTCATGCATGCAAGGTTCTAGTCCTTTATACAAGCCATAGAAGGTCTTAGGGGCACCTAAACCCCACTTGAAGGTGTTTACGGTCTAAGGAGATCTCCTTGAACCGTAAACACATATGTTCTTGGGGATTTTGATGTTCTTCAAGGGTTTAACATGTATTCTAAGCAAACAACTAGTTAGGAGGAGTGTACTTACTTATAGGAAGCTTGTAGGAGTGTTTAAGGGCCAAGAACACTAGTGTGTGTTCTTGGTGTTTTGAAGAACACTTGAAGATCTAAGAAAAGATGAAGAATCCATGGATGAAATGATGTAAAAACACTAGATTAAGTGTTGCATGTTCGAATCTAGGAAGGAAACACTTACATTTTGGCGGATTTGAAGAGATGATCTTATGATAGTTGAGAGAAAACGTGGGTGTTCTTGAAGTTGGAAGTGAAAAATGAAGGAGTGGGGAGTAAACTCATGCTATATGCATGAGTTCAAGGTGAAGAGGAGTTTACGGCCCAAACTCCTCTTGTTTGGCCGTAAACACCACACTAAGTTGTTGGTTGTTTTATTGTTACACATTGCTCCTAGAAAGCACTTCCATTTATTTGATCGTTTTACGAAAATTAAAATAAAAACACCCAAACGGACTTAAAATCGGCCAAAAATGTACTGGGATGAATTTGACTACTATTTGATGTGCCTGACTGCGGAGTTTATACAAATGAAAATTTCGGGTTGTCACATCATCCCCCCGTTAGAGGGAATTTCGTCCCGAAATTAGAGTTCAAGCACACGTGCAGTTACAGTTTAGCGAAGCAAAAGCTGAGGATACTTTAGGTTCATCAGATCCTCTCGCTCCCAAGTGAAATCAGGTCTTAGCTTGGCGTTCCAGCGAACCTCCACTATCGGGATACGGCTTTGCTTTGTTTGCTTGACCCCTCGGTCCATGATCTCTATAGGTTCTCCTACGAAGTTGGGGCTCTCAATGATTTCGATCTCGACGAGTGGGATTACATGAGTCACGTCGGACAAGCACTTTTTCAAGTTGAGACGTGGGATAGATTCGGATGGAAATTATGGAATCCTTAAAGTAGTCAAGGTCTGACGGAGGTTGGACCAATTCTTATCAAGAATCCTTGATGGTCCTAAGTTCTTGGAAAGATAGAATGTTTCAGTACTTGGAACATAATGTACTTCCATGGTTAGATCATCACTTGGCGTGATCACCATTCTGAAGTTCCACAACTTCTCTCTTACTGGAGTGCAGTCTTCCGGGTTGGTTCTTAGAAGGCTCAGGTCGTCTTCGGATTCGTATTTCCTACTGATTGGTTTTCGGAGGTTTTCTGGATCATTGGAGGTATTGGCTATATACTAGCATCTATTGGTTACGTGGCATCTATCTCGACCCTATGCAAAATGGACCTGCACTTCTGACTCTCGAGGTGTTTCTAACAAAAACTCTTAAAGTCATTGAGATAGAGGGTTTTATCAGACGATGTTTAGAAAATTTCAACTTTTGTCACCGTCTAATAGATGCTTTCACAATATGATTCCTACTTGGAAAGAATCATTCTCTTACTCGCTTTGCTGTTTCTTGGATAGCAGACTCTGATTAGGGCTAACTTCGTCCTAAGAGATTTTCCGAAGCGCTTGACTAATTCAGGAGGTGGTTCTACTATCTCTTTCGGGATAGTATTCTTTGGAACACCTAGTAGTCTAACAAATCTCTAAGACTTGCACCATTCTCCATCGCGTCTGCTCCCTCTAGTTTGTAGGAAGTGCGAGTTCTTGTATAACCCACCGACTAACACCTGGACTGGTGTCGAGTTTACAATCTCTTTATGATCTGGGTTATAAAGCTTAACACAACTTACCATCTACTTTATTCAAGTACTCTTGGTTGCGGAGGTAGTCATGTGGTTCTTAGCATCTTAGTATTAACTTTGGAGAATGCAGTCTATCGTCTATAGGGTGACGGTGACCTTTCTCGCATGAGGAGGCATTGGGTTCTAGGCACTACTCGTTTGTATCCGGATGGACGAAGTGCCTGAGTAGTGCGAGTATCCCTTACAACTATTCTTCCGGTGTTACTGAGTTTCTCTATCTAGATTAAATCTAGATAGTATAAGATTATGCTTCTCAGGACCTCTAATTTCCTCATCCATTCATCTCAGAGTTTATCCTGTTACAGCTTTCTAGGTTTCATAGCCCACTACTGAGATGCTTAATTTGTGGGATTAGGCGCGAATGGATGGTCGTAGTCAATATTTTTGACTCTTACGACTTGAGTTACTTTTTCTAACTAAGGGTGTTAGCTACTATGTTGGCTTAACCGTGATGACAACAAATTTCAAATTCGTGGTCATTTTAGTAGGTCAACCCACAGTGGTTCTCTTGACTCCAGCTCCTTTTCTATGGGATAGGATGTAGGGTCTCATTATAAGGTTCGTGGTAGACCTCATACTCGGCTCAATCACTATTACTCTGTGTATGCGAGTCGTATATAATTGAGATTGACGGGATGTTTAGATGTATGGCCCCACCCCAAACCCACAACCATACGAGGAACAGGGAGCAGGGAGGAAGCACACATCTTAAATTTCATTAATCTAAATTATATACCACTCTAATGCATATACTCAGTAGTAGTGATTTAATCCCACGAGTTCTTTTCTCTTGATCCACCAACCTGGTTGTGCGGTGCTAATGTTCTTTCTGGGGGCTCTACTGAGTAGGCATCGGGCGGTTATTGTCTTTCGGAATATCTGCACTGCTTTTCCTTTCTGGTTTTAAAGTCTAACGGGGTTGGTTAACAAAGCGCGATACCCCTCTCCTGGGTACTTCTGACGGTTGGATAAGAGAGACGACTGACGGTTCGCATTAGGTTTTCCTTATTAGGTTCGAAAGAATCTTTATTCGATGCTCAGGATACGGTGAAAGTTCTTTTACACAGCAGCAGGAATTCTCGCATGGTTGAACCAAGTCAAGCCATGACTGACGGTAGTGTTGAAATTTACAATCATCGACACGATATGGAATGAAGATCGATAGGACTATGTGCTGAACAGGGCACACAAGTTCTTGGCGTCTCGGGTTTCGTCCACGGCATCACTATCGTGGATACTTGGACCGACATGGTTGACGCTGAACTTTAGGGGTCCTGATGTTTCGGAATAATGTACTTATCATGAACGGATTTCTCACGAGGCCTCTCTATAACCGCCTAGTATACACTAGTCATGTATAAATTGTTGGGTTTTGAGCAAACTAACACTCCTAAGGTGTTCATGCAACCCTAGAAACCTTGGATCTATGTTTGTCTAAAATACATGTAAAATAATTTTCCAAGGTTCATAACCTATCTAGCATACATGGGGTACTTTTAAACATAAAAGATACTAGAAGAATTACATACCTTTGTTAGTGAGTTGATTCCTTTGGAGTTTGAGAGCCAAGCACCAACAATGTGAATGCCTCAAATGGAAATCACAAATCACCACAAACTTGGAAAACTTATGAGAGAGCACTCTAATACTCTAGAAATCGACCATACCTTATGCACACACACATAGTGTCTTCTCAAGCACCATAAGCCTCTGTATATAGTGTAGATGATTAGGGTTATGAACCATGCAAACCCTAATAACCCATGTATTTTCCTATTCCAAGGATCCATGGGTTAAAAGCTCCATGAATCATCTATGGACTCCCATTCAAGCTTAGCCCATTTCCTTATGAGTGTTAGCCCACACTATATAAGTACAATAGCCCATTATTTAATTAGTCACCTTATGATCACTAAATTAATTCATAATTAATTTAAGATCAATACTAATTAAATAATACAATTTCATATTAATATATTATAACTTATAATATATTAGTAGGCCGCAAATATACTCTTCTCATAATGTTATCCATATAAATAGTTCGGGTGAAGTGCAACCCAAATGAACCATGCCGGGTCGGGTCAAGTATATACCAAATAAGTTATGGACTTAGACACCTAATCCAACAGTCTCCCACTTGGATAAGTCTGATAACTATATTTGCCTATATAGCTTCAAGAACCAACCGGCAATCGTAACTCTCGAAAACTCTGTTGAACTATGAACCGCCATTTTAGATAAGTGATCACATAATCCTCTGCTCTCATGATATCAGCCGGACAAATACATGGAACAATGTCTTACTTATTGTCCAGCAGTTTGTTTCCCAATTTTCTGATTTGTTTGACAAAGAACTTAATCGAACACATCAATTTAGTTCTGACCGGGCCCGGTACATAGGTCAAAACAAAATCATCGAGGGGCCCAGATATCGCTTCTATTTCTAGAAGGAACAAATAAACTTCGACTCATATGCTTGTTCTACTACTTATTGAATTGCACACAAAGGCACATTTTTTAACATTAAGTTACTGATGCGTTTACGTGCAATCAATGCACAACCAACTCATAGGTAACAACTCATATCTCTAGGTTTGAAGACTTATATGATATTACCGTCTCACGATCACTCGAGATAAATTCCATGAAGTGATATAAGTGAGCGTGGGTTTATTCCAATACTCATAACTTATGAGTACTCATGAATGTTGTAGCAACCATTGCTATGGCTAAACACCTTTACTCATCGACAATCCTAATTCATGACAGTCTTGATTCATACCTACTTCCGACATATGACCGACTGTGGAGAGTTTGAATAAACTTATTATTTTGGAAGTCAAAACATGCAAAGCTGAAAAAATAGTAAATAATTGACAATGATAGCAACACCTTACTCATAAATAAATCACAACTTTTATTCATCATCAAACGTCGATTACATTTTACAAGTTTCAGTAATAACTATCTAATCTGTAAAACTAATATCGTCCCTCAGCCCGATGCGTCTCGCATGCTGCAAATGCTTCACCCTCGTCAGTCCCTTCGTAAGGGGATTCGCAGGGTTCTCATCTGATGATACCCTCTTTGCCACGAGGAGTCCCTCTTCTATCTTGTGTCTTATCAAGTGATATTTTCTATCAATGTGTCGGGATCTACCATGATCTCTTGGTTCTTTGGCTAAGGCAACCGCACTATTGCTGTCACAGAAAATCTCCATAGGCTCCTTAATAGCTGGTACAACTCCAAGGTCTCCGATGAAGTTCCTCAGCCATATCGCCTCCTTTGCTGCTTCACTCGCTACTATGTACTCTGATTCACAAGTCGAATCAACTACAGTCTCCTGTTTGGAACTCTTCCAAGTGATTGCCCCTCCATTTAAGGTAAAGACCCAGCCCGACTGAGAGCGGAAGTTATCCCTATCAGTCTGAAAGCTAGCATCACTATACCCTACTACTCTCAAGTCATCACTCCCACCAAGGGTAAGGATCCAATCCTTAGTCCTTCGCAGGTACTTGAGAATATTCTTTACCGCAGTCCAATGAGCCTTGCCAGGGTTCCCCTGATATCTGCTGACCATGCTCAAAGCGAAGGCCACATCAGGACGGGTACAAGTCATAGCATACATGATCGAGTCAACAGCGGAAGCATAAGGTAATCGACTCATCTTAGCTATCTCATCTTTTGTACTCGGGCTCTGAGCCTTGCTCAGTTTGGCATTGCTTTGGATCGGTAATTCTCCTTTCTTGGAATTCTGCATGTTGAACCTTTTCAACACCTTATCCAAGTAGATACTCTGACTAAGTCCAATTAGTCTTTTACTCCTTTCTCTTAATATCCTTATCCCTAGGATATAGGCAGCTTCTCCAAGGTCCTTCATAGCAAAGCACTTCCCAAGTCAGGACTTAACGTCCTGGAAGGTTGGGATGTCATTTCCTATGAGTAGTATGTCATCCGCATACAGTACCAAAAAGCTAACTATACTCCCACTAGCTCTGACATACACGCAGGACTCATCTTCACTTCTTGAGAAACCAAACTCTTTGACCTTCTCATCGAAACAAAGATTCCAACTTCGAGATGCTTGTTTCAATCCATAAATGGATTTCTCAAGCTTGCACACTCTATTGGGGTACTCTGCACTGACAAAACCCTCTGGCTGATTCATGTAAACATCCTCAGCCAACTTTCCGTTAAGGAAAGCGGTTTTGACATCCATTTGCCATATTTTATAATCATGAAATGCAGCAATGGCTAGAATAACCCTAATAGACTTAATATTTGCTACTGGTGAAAAGGTTTCATCATAATCAATAACCTGAGTCTGAGTAAAACCCTTCGCAACCAGTCGAGCCTTATAAGTGTGCACCTTCCCATCCATGTCGGTCTTCTTCTTGAAGATCCATTTTCACCCGACTGTCTTACGGCCTGGTACATTGTCAACCAAGTTCCAAACTTGATTGTCATACATGGACTGTATCTCGCTGTCCATAGCCTCCTTCCATTTAGCAGACTCTGGGCCTGCCATGGCTTCCTTAAGATTGTTAGGCTCATCCAGATTTACCAGTGTACTGTCACTGATAAATGTATCACCTTCCGTAGTAATATGAAATCCATAACAAAACTCAGGTGTGTTCCTAACCCTTGTGGAACGCCTCGGAAGTATAGACTCGTCAGCTGGATCAACAGGAATTTCCTCCTCAAGTTGATTGCTAGTGTCTGAGGTTCCTTCACCAATTGAGTCTTGAATTTATTCAAGGTCAATTTGCCTCGCACTATCTCCTTGGTTTATAAATTCTCTCTCTCCAAAGACCCCTCTCCTAGCCATAAAGACCACATTCTCACTGGGTCTGTAGAAGAGGTAACCAAAGGATTTTTGTGCGTAGCCGATGAAAATACACCTTTCACTTTGAGGTTCGAGCTTTTCATGAGTCTCGCGCCTCACGAAAGCCTCGCAACCCCAAATTTTGATATGGTCCAAATTGGGAACTTTCCCAGTCCACATTTCATGAGGTGCTTTGGCAACCTTTTTTGTAGGGACTAGATTAAGGATGTGGGCGGCAGTCTCTAAGGCATACCCCCAAAAAGAGATTGGTAGCGAAGCTCGACTCATCATAGAGCGAACCATGTCCAACAAAGTTCGATTACGCCTCTCAGCTACACCATTCAGCTGTGGTGTCCTAGGAGGTGTCATTTGTGAGACAATCCCACACTCGTTAAGATAGTCGAGGAACTCAATAGTAAGATACTCACCACCTCGATCGGATCGAAGCATCTTAATGTTCCTGCCCAATTGATTTTCTACTTCCTGTTTAAACTCTTTAAACCTTTCAAAAGTTTCTGACTTATGTTTGATTAAGTAGACATAACCATATCTACTAAAATTATCAATAAAAGTTACATAATAGCGATTAGCATCCCTTGTGGCGGTTTTGAATGGTCCACATACATCAGTATGTATAAGGTCCAACAAACCCTCACCCCTTGCACAAGTACCAGTGAAGGGTGATTCTGTCATTTTTCCAAGTAGACAAGACTCACAACTATCATCCGACTTGAGGTCGAACGACTCCAAGACTCCATCCTTTTGGAGCTGGCCTATGCGTTTCTTGCTTACATGTCCAAGACGACAATGCCACAAAGATGATTTATCCAAGCTAGTACAAGAATCAATACATAATACATTATTTCCTAAATTATCTACAACCGATACAGCTTCATACACACCATCACAAGGTAATGCTTTAAAATAAAGAACATTATTAAAGAAAGCATTAATACTACCAACTTCATTATCAAAAGAAAAGGAAATAATATTCCTCGCCATTTTAGACGAGTACACACATTTATTCAAATCTAACTCTAACCCACTATCTAGCAACAAAGTATAAACTCCAATCTTGGCAACAGGTGCAACCTTCTTGTTCCCCATGATTAAGTTTATCTTTCCGTGCTCCACATCCTCACTTCTTCTTAGGCCCTGCAAGACACAACAGATGTGAATACCACAACCTGTATCAAGAACCCAAGAATTAGAATATGGTGAGTTATTAGACAATATAGTGTAAATACCTGCATGGGATGGTTTCACTTTCCCATCCTTGACATCCTGGAAGTACTTTGGGCAGTTTCGCTTCCAGTGCCCTTTATTTTGACAATAGAAGCATTCAGCATCCTTAGGGATGGCAAAAGGAGTGATAGAATCACCTTTGGTTCCAGATGAGGAGCCTTCAAGGGACTTTCCCTTGGTACCCTTCGAAGGGTGCTTCCTCTTCTTCCCTTTGCCTTGCCCGATAGCCAAAACAGGGGTAGTAGTAGGAGTAGGAGTAGTAACCGACTTACTCTTAAGACCACTTTTGGCAGTCTTCAGATGTCCTTGAAGCTTACTGAGTGTGACTTCCTCCTTATTCATGTGGTATGTCATACGAAATTGATCATAACACGAGGGCAAGGAGTGCAAAATGATATCAATTGCCAACTCCTCAGGGAAGTTCACATTCAGTTTCATTAGACGGTCCACATACCTTTGCATTTTCTGCATGTGGCTCGTGATTGGTTCGGTATCCTTCATACGGGTAGTGATCATGGAGGAGATTATTTCATACCGCTCTTGACGAGCACTCTGATGGTACCTTTCCATCAGATCCTGATGCATCTCAAAAGGGTAATAGTCCTCATAGGACTTTTGGAGTTCAGCTGTCATGGTGGCCATCATGATGCATGCCACCTTGGTGGCATCTCTTTCATGTGCCTGATACTCAGCGACCTCCTCAGGAGTAGCAGTGCACTCATCAAGCTCCTTTAGCTCCTTATCGAGGACATATTCCTTGTCCTCGTAACGATTGACCATCCTGATGTTCCGGATCCAATCCATGAAGTTGGAACCATCAAAGATGACCCTCCCACAAAGGTTCATGAGGGAAAAGGAGCCAGTAGGGTTAGAGCCCGAAGCATTGTTGTTGGAAGACATCTGAAAAGAAGAAAACAAGTTTAGATTAGATATATCGAATCCTTAATAATACACCCAAATGTAAGATTAAGGCTAGGATCCAACACAATATATTATAACTTAGAAGAGGGATGCCGTAATCTAAGCTATAACATATTTGAAGGTAATTGAATGACGATTCACCAATTTCCACCATGAAAACGAAATGAATTATTAGGTTTAATTGGTTTTGAAATTCCTAGATTCTTTTGAGATTCATTGAACTTTTCAATGGCATGTTTCAATCTCGATTGTGCCCTTCAAGTTTTGTGACTGGGATGCCGAGGATCACAAAACAAGGTGTGAATAACCATGCAAATTCACTTGGTACCCTTAATATTATCACCTAATCAATGTGCCGGTTAACCACACACGCTCCACCGATCTATGATAAACATTAAGTCACCCTTTGTGATCCTTACTAGTCCAAGTTAGTGTGCCGGTTAACCACACACGCTCCACCAACGACTTGGTAAGGTACAAAGTGTGAATTTTATGGGTTAGCACCATATTCACCTTTTCCTAAAGTAACTAAGATTGGGAATTTATTAAAGGTTTAGTTACTTTATAATATTCATTATACTTTTAATGAGAATTTAAGGTCATTGTCCTACCCGTTTGGCTAACGACCCTCCACTGATCAAGGAACCGGTGGGTGAGAATGGACACCCATTAAGTTGCCATTTTATAGGCAACAACCTTATACCCCCTTATATACCGGCTTCGTGAATGAGGCCTACTAACTGTAAAACGACTTAATCTTATACATATATATAATAATTAACCATTAATGTTATAAATAGTATAAGGGTTGAATTTTAACTTTTAAAACTCTAAGGGTTTGGAATTAAAGTATATTAAAGTGTGTGTAACTTTACAAATTCCAAAACTTGAGGACAAGTTTTGAAACTATTCAAAACTTTTCATTTCATAACTTATCAATTAAAGGTTCATAAAATGAAGACTCTTCATTTTCATGTAACTAATGTGTTTTAAGTGTGCATAAATGAAAGTGACCTTTGGAAATCCATAAGTTGAGGACAAATTATGGACTCCATTAAAACACATAAATGATCAAGAATTATCAATAAACAATTTAGCAAATAATTCCTATGATCTAACAATAATTCATAAGAACATGAACATCATATCAAAAATTCCAAGAACATATGAACACATATCATCATGCAATTTTGATATAAGCCATTGTAAATGGATTAGCATAAACATTACACCATCTAAAACAGGTTTTATAACACCAAAACAATTTAGGGTAATGTTTCTAGTCCATTTCCAGCAGCAAAACTCGAAAATCTGCATTCTTAGGCTTCTACTCGTCGAGTGCACGAACCTACTCGACGAGTAAGATGAATTTACTCATGGACTCGGCGAGACCCCCCATGGACTCAGCGAGTTCATGCTGCAGAATGCAGAAAACTTGAGTTTTCAACAAGTTTGCAACAAGTATCAAACAAACAAGCCTAGGCTCTGATACCACTGTTGGGTTTTGAGCAAACTAACACCCCTAAGGTGTTCATGCAACCCTAGAAACCTTGGATCTATGTTTGTCTAAAATACATGCAAAATAATTTTCCAAGGTTCATAACCTATCTAGCATACATGGGGTACTTTTAAACATAAAAGATACTAGAAGAATTACATACCTTTGTTAGTGAGTTGATTCCTTGGGATTTTGAGAGCCAAGCACCAACAATGTGAATGCCTCAAATGGAAATCACAAATCACCACAAACTTGGAAAACTTATGAGAGAGCACTCTAATACTCTAGAAATCGGCCATACCTTATGCACACACACATAGTGTCTTCTCAAGCACCATAAGCCTCTGTATATAGTGTAGATGATTAGGGTTATGAACCATGCAAACCCTAATAACCCATGTATTTTCCTATTCCAAGGATCCATGGGTTAAAAGCTCCATGAATCATCCATGGACTCCCATTCAAGCTTAGCCCATTTCCTTATGAGTGTTAGCCCACACTATATAAGTACAATAGCCCATTATTTAATTAGTCACCTTATGATCACTAAATTAATTCATAATTAATTTAAGATCAATACTAATTAAATAATACAATTTCATATTAATATATTATAACTTATAATATATTAGTAGGCCGCAAATATACTCTTCTCATAATGTTATCCATATAAATAGTTCGGGTGAAGTGCAACCCAAATGGACCATGCCGGGTCGGGTCAAGTATATACCAAATAAGTTATGGACTTAGACACCTTATCCAACATAATTAAGATTAAAAGGACTGTTGACTGAGCCACTCCGCCCTAAATCCACAACCAAAAAAGGAACAGGAGATAAGGCAGCATCACTCACTTGAGGTCTATCAATCTTAATTATAAATGGCCTTAACGTATATACTAAGCCATCATAGCTTTACCTGATGGGTTTTTAAGTGTTACAACAGTGCTGCGACTTTCGCCTTAACGAGGGAGTAATTACAATTAGAATGGATTATTTTATGTTTTCGATTAGCTACTTAAGGTTTGAGAAACTTACCAAAATTCTACCGGGTTCTTGATGTTCCCCTAGGCATTAGGGTTAAACTCCTCCTGCGTCTTTGTCATTTCCTTCCGTTGGGCAGTCCCTCTTGAAGTGCCCAATTTCACCACATAGGTGGCATACTGGACTGGTCCCAACATTGGTGGTTGATGTAATGAGCTCAACCGGGGTTCTACAGAAGCGAGAGGTATGCCTCTTCATGTTGCACCTAACACAAAAGAGTTCCCGACAGATACCATGATGATGGTAGTTACACTTGCTGCAGCGGGGGAGGTTTCCTAGGTATGGTCTTCCAGGTGTCGAGGCAGAAGGGTTGACAGAGGCATTGACCACTTCAGCTCGTTGCCCTTTGGAAGGTCCTTGAGTCGAGGTACTTCCCTCCTCGTTCTCAGACTTTCTTTTTAGTGGATTAGGTTTGAGTTCTTGGGTGGCTGTGCACACGGGTGTTGGTTACTGCTGTCCATTGTTATAATCGGGATTCCCGATAGGGCTCCTGCTAACATTGGCGTTGTTAGCATTCAAGTGAGCCATGACAGGTGCTACGGCTGCGGAAACTGCAGCTTGGAACGTAGCTTCATCGATTTAAAGAATCGGTGTCTTACTAGCGGGTTGGTTACGTTTCTTTGGAGGCATGGTTTTTCCTACACGAAAAGGAACACAAGCTGATGAGAAACGATGGTTAACCCTAGACGTATCTTTATTTACTATGATAGGCATAAATTTTCCCGCGCCTTGATTTATGGTTATCTGAGCGTCGACCTACATCCCTATGATGCAGTCTGGGTAACAAAGTAGGAGTATGTGTATCGAAAAGCCATAAAAGGGGTGTCGTTCCTACTAAGTTATCTTTATATTGGAGAGGTTCACTCTCCGGCTTTGAAAAGATTCGAGAGAAGTTCGGAACGAAGATCACGGAAGAAAAGGGTCATGAAAACTTATGGCTAAACACTCTCAATCGAGGTTTTGTGCTCCGATCTATTTATATTAATCGCGACGGGAAAGACGATTTGCCTAGCACATAGTGTGAGTAGTGTAATCACTAACTCACTAAATTGTATTATTTTATGGATTATTAGCGTGACGTTAAAGAGGTAGCAACACTTCTCGGGCTCCATGCATTGGCTCCCTCTGTCCACCTCTTATTCCTGACTTGAACAAGAGTTGGTTTCCTTCGGGTATCTATATAGGGTTCCCCGCACTCGTAGACATATTGAATTTCTGCTCCGCCTTACTTATGATTCTGACTCTGAGTGTCATCACTTCATAATGGATGACTGGAATCTCGGAAGTTCAGGCGAATTTTCACCGATGTCTCTAAAAGGTATAGGCACATGGTGATTTCAATAGTCTCGTCCCTGTTCATTTATTTCCTACTTGGAAATCTTTCTCAATGAACCTCTTCTGGGTCTTTATCGACTCCTCTGCTGATTACTGAAGTGGATAAGGTTTCCTAAAGGGGTTTGTGCGAGAATGGGAATGTCTAAAGAATCTTAAGAGATTATTAAAACATTTTACTGGGTGATCTATATCGAGTCCGGCTACAATTACATAGTGTACACAAATCATATATAACTTAGATCTGATAGGCCTTCGAATATGTGATACTACCCTATATCCACATCCAAACAAGGAAAAGGAAGTAGAGCGAAACCACATATTCTTAGCCTATGAGATCCTCGCTATACATAACCTTGGGAGTATACACTTTGTAATCATGGGTCTATCAATAAGGATCTCTTTTAGTTTTCACGCAAGGTTATTTATGGTTCCTAAAATACCCCTATAGTATTTTAATTACATGTTTGATTCTTAACTTCTGAACATGCTTTTGGGTTTATTGCGAGTCTTTTAGTATCCTAAAATACTCCTATAGTATTTTAACTTTATGTTTGGCTCTAGCATTCCTATTTGGTAAGTTTCAGATTCATCGCAACACCACCATCACTCCCAAGCACACGTTAGTCGCATCTCGAATAAATGTAGTTGATTAGGTTAAATTTATTCCAGCTTACGATTACATAACTGCCCAGGTTTGACGGTAATGCTCAACATCCAAAGACTTTTATTCTTGTTCTTCTTGTGATACTTGTTCGGGTTTTTATATTCTGGATGTTCTTATACTTTTGTAAAATATGGTTATATTTTAAAGTATAATTCTTGGTCAGAGTATTTTATCCCATTGTATTTATAGGTTGTATATCTTTTATGATTTGATATACTGAGCTCACTATAAACAATGCTCTGATACCAATCTGTCACACCCCAAAACCGGAACGACGGAAACGTTCTGGGGTGGAGGACGTCATGTCAAGTATCACAACATATGCAGTATAGTAATCAAAGTACAATAACCATTGCATTAATAGTAATAATTTTACATAGGTTACATTTTACAACAACATCAAAGTAGATATAGAAAATAACATAAGATGCAGCTTGGTACAAGGCTGTCTTCACAAAAGCTCCCGGAGTGTACCTGTCTAATGACGATCTGAGAATACAAGTTATTTTGAAAGAGAGTATCAGCATTTTAATGCTGGTGAGTTCATAAGTATTTAATGACATTGGTATAAATACATGTTTTTCTTTAAAATAATCTCACTAGATAATGGTGATTTGAGTTTACAGAGTATTAGAATTCCTTCCAGAAAATCCTATATTTTCTAATAAAAGTAGTCTTCTACCAAGACCCAATTGTTTTAGGTTTAAGGAGTAATTTCCCCCAAAGGTAACTATTATTATCAAAATATAGTTTATACTTTAAGGAATATGTGAGAAGATCACAAGCAAAAGTAATAGGGAAAATACTATTTTACCTCAGCTGTAACGCTGCTGACTAAAAGTGAATAAAACATAGACTCCAGGTGGTATCGAATGAACCATACGCCTCAGAGAGTCTAAAGGAATGAAGTATAGACTCCAGGCGGTATTAAGTGAACAATGTGCCTCGGAGAGTCTAAGTGAATGAAATACAGACTCCAGGCGGTATTAAGTGAACAATACGTTTCGGAGAGTCTAAGTGAATGAAATACATACTCCAGGCGGTATTAAGCGAACAATACGCCTCGGAGAGTCTAAGTTAATGAAATACAGACTCCAGGCGGTATTAAGTGAACAATACGCCTCGGAGAGTCTAAGTGAATGAAATACAGACTCCAGACGGTATTAAGTGAACAATACGCCTCGGAGAGTCTAAGTTAACCTTTAATCCTAAGTAGGTCAGTTTAAAGGTTTAATATGAGGCATAGTGTATAACTAGGAAAATATATTATGATGGTTTCATATATAGAAAATACCATGATAATACTTATTACCTTAAAGCCATGAATTATAAGGTAAATGTAAAGATACTCGTAACCATACTGATTGACGGATGTAAACATGACGACCTGCTGGCGTCAGAATGAATGTGAAATTTGTCACCCCTTGGCTTGGTCAGCCGGGACTGTAGCTAGCAATCAGGATGTGGGATGCTCTGTCCCGTATAGATCTATACACACAATGTCCGCTCTCCCTCCAGGAGACTCTGGTTACCGCTCGACAACGGTGAAATCCGCGTCATGAGGATGTATCTCGTGTTTTGATTCCTATATACTTTTCTTTTTACTAAAAGTACAAGTTCTTAGAATATAGATAGATATAACTAAGTTCTCCTTCATGAAAGTTATGGTTGGTTTCTAAACTATACCTATTATAGTTTACTCGAGAGGTTATCTAGATGCCTTTACTACCCAAAGGTGCTGAACTGGAATAAGAGTATTAACATCCAACCAGATATACATAATATATAACTAGGACTTCAATGACACTCAGACAAATAACCGGATGCTCTAAGTCCACAACCAAACAAGGAACAGGAAATAAAGCGGGTTATCAGTCCTAAGTCCTTCAAACCCTACTTATATAACTATATTTATATAGATATGAATCTATCAAGAATATAAGTTTAAAAGACTTTGATAAAAGCTTGGTAATTTAAAAGAGATTTTGGTACATTAAAAGAGATTTGAAAACAAAATTTGGAAACCTTTAGCTGGATAAAACAGTTTAACATGCAGAAATCTTTTTGCTATACAATTATTAATCACATGTGGTCAATATAATAACTTTATAGTTCAACTTGTGTTCCCCCCCCCCCCATAAAAGCATTTAAAATCATTTAAAAGGGTTGATTAAGGGGTATGAACTCACCTGAAGTGGGTGATTCGGATGAACGGGTGGTATAGGATGCTAAGTGTCAAGTGAGGACTTGAACACACACGCGGATCCTATTGAGCATGCAATGATACATTTATGTATCTAATTAGTCATTAAATAACTAATTAAGCAAGTAAAGACACTCAATTACATGAAAACACTTTGTTTCAAGTACTAGGAGTACTAAGGGTTGCATCTTAAGAGAGTATGGCCTCACATTGGAGTTTACTCCACATATGGTAGCACCATATGCGTTTACGGTTCTGGGACCATTTCCCCCATGAGTTTACGGCCGTAAACTCATGGCAATGGTGCCATTGGGTGTTTTAAGGTCCTAAACCACACAAGGAAGTAAGCTAGACACGAATCCAAGGCTTAGGAAGTGACTAGGGCTCGAAATGGCCCTTCTTTGGAGTTTACGGTCCTTGGACTACTCCTTAGGAGTTTACGGTCGTAAAAACATGTGTTTATGGTCATAAACCCATGAGTTTATGGCCGTAAACTCATGGTTACCCAACCATTCCATGTTTTGGTGTTTCTAGCTCATGCATGCAAGGTTCTAGTCCTTTATACAAGCCATAGAAGGTGTTAGGGGCACCTAAACCCCACTTGAAGGTGTTTACGGTCTAAGGAGATCTCCTTGAACCGTAAACACATATGTTCTTGGGGATTTTGATGTTCTTCAAGGGTTTGACATGTATTCTAAGCAAACAACTAGTTAAGAGGAGTGTACTTACTTATAGGAAGCTTGTAGGAGTGTTTAAGGGCCAAGAACAATAGTCTGTGTTCTTGGTATTCTTGGTGTTTTGAAGAACACTTGAAGATCTAAGAAAAGATGAAGAATCCATGGATGAAATGATGTAAAAACACTAGATTAATTGTTGCATGTTCGAATCTAGGAAGGAAACACTTACATTTTGGCGGATTTGAAGATATGATCTTATGATAGTTGAGAGAAAACTTGGGTGTTCTTGAAGTTGGAAGTGAAAAATAAAGGAGTGGGGAGTAAACTCATGATATATGTATGAGTTCAAGGTGAAGAGGAGTTTACGGCCCAAACTCCTCTTGTTTGGCCGTAAACACCACACTAACGTGTTGGTTGTTTTATTGTTACACATTGCTCCTACAAAGCACTTCCACTTTATTTGATCGTTTGACGAAAATTAAAATAAAAACACCCAAACGGACTTAAAACCGGCCAAAAATGTACTGGGATGAATTTGACTATTATTTGATGTGCCTGACTGCGGAGTTTATACAAATGAAAATTTCGGGTTGTCACAGCTATTATCAACTTGTTGGCATGTTCTTGTATTAATGTAGATCTTGAGTGATACTTAGGATTCTATATATGTGTTGTGTGCGATATAGTTCCGAAGTTATATTCGGAAGTTCTATATGTTAAAAAGTATGTTGCTATTATTGGTTTTATGACAAGATAAAACTTGGTTTTTCCTCAAGATATAGCTGTATTACTGCCTACAGTAATACGAAATTAGGAGTAATGTTTAAAAGCATAGTCTAATAACTTAGGGTTTTAGACACAAAAAATGCTATTGTTGTTAGAGCTATAGGAAGTCGTCGAAGTCTACATGAGTAATTGTATTCATCCACTAAGATTGGGAATCTTAGCAGAAATCCTCTGAACTGTAACCGTTAATCCCGCGTGAGCGAGGAAGTCATGTATAATTAGTATACGGGTTGACAACCCCACTTGTGATTGGTAGCTACAGTCAACCATAAGCGAGTGACAAACTATCCTATTACTTGTTATTGTTCCGGCGTCGATAAAGCGTGCGGTGTTGTTTCTCATGAAAATTATGAGTGTGTTGTTTCTCATGGAAATCATGAGTGTATTTTATAAGAGGTATTATGTCGTAGCAGTGGTTACAGGGTCATGGTAGCAAATTGTTAGAAACATTATACTTTGTCGTATACAAGTATTAATGTTAAGTATAAGTTTCCCCCTACTTATACAACTTATTTGATAAGTAGATTATTATACCTAATATATATACTAAATGTCGGAGCGTCAAAATGATACTTTCAAAAACTAAACTTTTGAACTTAGAAAAAGTATTATTTTCATATGGTGTCAAAACCTGTGAACTCACCAACTTTATGTTGACGTATTTTAAAATGCATGTGTTTTCAGGAACTTGAAAAGCTGGTATGTATTCGAACAGGAGAAGTTTTACTATTACCTTTCTGTTCATTAAGAAGTATGCCATAGTCGGATATTATGTAATAAGTACTAGGAAAACAATAATGTAACTTTCAATCATCAATAAAGGTATGTATTTTCTTTAGTACTGTTCAGTGTATGTTATATAACTGTGATACGAAGAATGACGTTACACCACCCGGTGTTTCCGTCGACGGCTGGGGGTCTAACAATGCCACATAATGGAAAATTTGTCACATCCAAACACATGAGATGCTTCGAGGTGGTAATTTTTTTTGTAGAATAGTTGCGTAGGTAAGGAAAAACTCTACATCCAAATTCCCTAAAAAACATTGTAATTCAGAGATGAATAATAAAGCAAATCACATGGAATCTTTTGATTAAGAATCTTCGAAGGAAGACGGTTGATGATATAATTTGTTGAGATGAAAGTATCAAACAAAAGAGAGTCTGGGGCCCATGCATTAAAAAGCATGGCTAGACCGATCTCTATGATATGAAAATGTTTTCTTTCCTCTCAACCAATTTGTTACTGAGTGTGAGAACATTATAGCTGAAGGTGTGTACCATTTTCAGTAAGAAGAGTGCCTACACCGTTATTAGCAAACTCAGTTCCACCATCACTTTGAAAAGTTTCATCTTTCAAGAAAACTGTGTTTGAACGAATGCTAGAAAAGTGGTAAAAGTAGTAACGAAATAAGATTTTAACCAAAACAGATAAAACCATAAAACTCAGAAAACTCATTAACAAATACGCAATAATATCGATATCCTTCTTTGGAGGGAACAGGTGCCGGTCCCTGTCGATCACAATGAATAAAATCTAGTACTTGTGAGGATCTTTTAACATTAATTTGGAATGGTAATTTCTTGCTTTTGGAAAGTTAAAATGAAGAACAAACATGTGGTCTTTGTAAAAGATATGTAACAGATAAAGAACCCAAATTATTTAATAATACAATAGTGTTAAATGCAACATGTTCTAATCTATTGTGACATAATTCATAAGATGAACGTAAATTCGAAGACTTTAAACTAGAAAGAAACACATGTTTGCTCCGTTTGAATACATATAATCCATTCTCATATCTGCCCCTTGCTATTATTTCCTATGTGAATTTATTCTGAATAGAAAAAAATATTAGAATATAGGACATCAGTTGGAGAATCTTATGTCAATTTGCTATTGAGAGAAGATTCTTGGTGATGTTAGGAACTATAAGAACATATGATCTCAGGAAACGGATTTGTTACCAATATGTGAGATAGCAGAGGAATAACAATTTTCATATGCCAGTCAGGTGAATCATTAGGAACATGGAACTGAGCTTGAAAAATCTGACCCAAAGTAACATTTTTGGAAGAAGCTTAGTTAGCAAAAAAGACCGAATATGGACAGGAGTTTACATAGTGAAAATTTGTTGTGCACAATTGGTAATGTGGTAGAAGACGACCATGACCACGACCATCATTTATGGAACCACATCCATGTCTAGAAGTCCCACAAGAAAGGGTACCACGACCAGCAGGGGTACCATCATGAGAAGAATTAGTCTGGGACTGTTGTCGATTTATTGTGAAAGCAACAACAAGCAATGAAGTGTCATGAATAACATTGAGAAACAACTCATGTGCTTCAACTTATGAGACAAGATCATGAAAGAGTGGGTGAGGTTTGATAGGGTGGTAAGTTATAGAGATAGTTTCAAATGAGGCGCCAAGTCCACAAAGGAACCAATGACTTTTATCAAGTTCATCCACATGATGGCCAATAGTAGAAAACTAATCACAGAGCCCCTTCAACTTAACACCATACTTTTTTGGTCAAAATTTAACAAACTAAATTTGTAACCAAATTAGTAAGTGTGGTGTGATGTTAGAAGTAAGATATTATAAACTATAGTTCTTAAAATCTTGAAATATGTCGAAGATCCTGGTCGTGCCCAAGATCATCGGAAGAAAGCAATAATATTTAAAAAGTTGTTAAGTGAACTTGATTCGTTTTAAAGTGTAAACAAGTGTTTTTGGAATATTTGGGATGAAAATCATATTAAAATGGTTAACAAATTATTTTCTATAAGATAGTTGTAAGATACTCGAAAAGGTATTAAGATACAACATAATATCTTGATAAGTCCATATGAAAACATATTATCAATCAAATGATTATGCAAAGAATGATTAAAACAATGACAAATGAGTAAATTAAAAGAAATAACATAGTGATGTACAAGGAAATCCCTTAATCGTTTTGGATCTTCATCATAAAACCTTGGGAGGTGATAAATTCACCAGCCTTCGAACTTATATTTAATCGAGAATAACAATTACAGGTGATAGCTGATGTTAGAAAGAATGTGATTGTGCTCAAGTGTCGAAAGAATCATAGACAAAGAAGAAGTGGAAGTGTTTGTGTGTGTATTAATCAACTAATATTTTATACATAAAAAGAATAACTAAAACTCCGACATTCTTGGGATTCTCCTTGACCTTTTCTTTACCCGGATTTCTCGAGAGTCTTCAACTTTCATGAGGCATTGACCACGTTTGGTTGACTTAGTTTTATATCTTTTTCATTAAGCCTTAAGTCCCTGCATAATGATAAAAAGGGGTATCGATCCTTGGGGAAATGGTTATATGCAATCATCAATGCAATCCAATAGAACAAGTGTAATTAAAATAACTACAATTAAGCTAAAAGGGGGGGGGGTTGTAACTGTTTGAAAACTAAAAGACTTGAAGAACTAAAATACTCACAATTAATCAAGATGGTGAGATGCTCAAATATTGAAGAGAACTGGTCAGCTAAGGCAATTCAACACAATGAACATTTGTATGTTTATCATTAGGATTAAAATTGCAAGATTATCATTCATCCGAAATTGGTTATAGCAATCATGAAGCATGATATGGAATAATTCCACAAAGGTAGTATGTAGGTTGGGGAAGCCCACAACACACCTTATTAATCAAAATCAAGAACTCAATTGAAGCAATTGAACCCAATAAAATTGATTAGCCTTAAGAATGATTGGATTCCCAATTCAAGGAGGATGTTAATACTTACACATTCCATAAAGGAGTCATAATCGATATGCTAGAGATAATTTCTACCATCATAAAGCCCTTGTTCTATGTAAATTAAATGATTCATTACTAAATCAAAGAAAAAAACTAACAATTGCTCATTCAAGTACTAAGCTCATGATCAAAGTATTAAACAAGCATAAGAATTAGGAACCAAGGATCAATAAAAATAAAGAGTGAGAAGATTATCCAAGGATTTTAGCCCATTTCAACAAAAATAAAGAGATTATCCACTCATGGCAACATGAAAATAATCACAAAAGTATTCTAACATCAATAGATTAACAATTACTAGAAGAATGAGAAGATTGTAGATCTAGCTCTGAAAAAATCACCTCCAAGGTTCCCCAATGATGGAAAAATAGAAGTGTGGCTGCCAAACCCAACCCCCAAGGTAAACTATGAGTATAATAACCAAAACGCCCTAAAGTGTGCCGTTGGGTGCCCTCGCAATATTGTGGGACCGAGACCCCCATCCTTGCAAATGGTGTTGAAACTATGTTGGCTCTTTTTCTCCACTACTCCACCCACTACTTATATTCCCTTAGTCCCCTCCACACCTCACATGATTTAAATATAACCAATCATCTTCGCGATTAAAATGGATAGTCCATGACCAATAACAAGAGTCCATGACCCATCTTCATAAGCCCACTTCATCCAAGTCTTCAACATTTTAACCCCAATTCTTCTTTGATGGATCTGTAAAGCCTAATAACTCTTTTCAAGCCCAATAAGCCCATATCCAATATAAACCGCAACCGCATCAAGAATCCAAAAGCCTGCAAAAGACCTCATGTAAAATAGAAAGTACCCGTTACGATCCAAGATAAAGAACGAGATAGAATATGCAATGCATTAATTATAAAAAGGGCTAAAACTCTAAGATAAACTATAAAAGAGATGGAGATAAAATAAATTATCAAATCACCCTGAGATTAAACCTTACTTGTCCTCAAATAAGAAGAAGAATAAAATGAGCTCGGGATGAACAATGCTAAAAAGGAAAAAGAATGATACCATATAACTTGGTAAAATTTAGTCAACATGGTCAAAATCAGTCATGTACGGATCCTGTGTATCTTCTAAATGTTCCCCACTTTCGATCTATATACCACATTCTCAAAAAACTTGAAGGGCGAATAGATATCGTCTGAACGTGACAACAAGTTGAGTGTACAAGACAAAGGAAATAGGAGGATGTGCCCAGTGAGGTCCCTATACAACAATTCATACCATAATGCATGAAAGAAAGGCACCTATTCATACACGATAATTCCTACATTGGTCAGGCTAAGTGTATCATAACAAAATTGGGTTTACTGCATCGCCTCTGGGAAAATATCTGGCTTCGAGGGTTTGTCCCTTGTACTATCCTTTACATTCTAGTGTCTCACCTTCATTGCATTTCCTCACCAATATCAAAAATAAAAAAGCAAATCAATCTAAGAAATAGACACAAGACATCCTAAATCTTCATTCTTGAACTTATGTTATTTGGTCTTCAATCTCTTTGCTTCTTGATTTTCTGTCTTTGTATTTCTCTCCTCCTTTTGTTTGTTTTATTTTAGGCTTTTTTTAGGAGAGAATGCTTAAACTTGGATTTTTCTTTTTGGGTTCCTCTTCTCTTTGAATTTTTCTTTGTCACATTTCTTGAATCTATATCTATTGTTTCTATTCTTTGCTTTTCCAATTTTCTTCATTTTTTGTTTCGTTTCTTCTTGTAATTCTTCTTGGAAGGTCTAAAGAATTTCACCACAAAACAAAAGACACCAAGAATATGAAAATCGATTAATAGATAGAGGCTTACATGAAAACCTAATGTTCACTCAGAATGTGTCAAGATCTACTAAAAAGGGTGGGGAATGACTTAAAAAATTGGTGTTACTAAAAAAACTATGGTCCAAAAAATTTGAATTAGGGGAACAACCTCAAAGTTCATCAAGCACCCAGTGTAACGTGTGGTGAACAAAACCTATCTAACTATATACTCTAGACCCAAGAAAAATGATGACCTATCTTAAAAAGGTGGTGAGAATCTAAATAAGAAAGGCTCAGCCGAGACTCAAGAGTACTAAGGGGTATTCCCCCAAGAACCAAGATGCAATTCTTCAATGTATTCAATACCTTACCGGGCTAATATTTAGTTGCACACATCCTCCTGAATAACCACTTCCATCTACATCTTCGCCCGTTTAGGTTACCCCCTTCTGATTCCCATACAAGAAGTCTCAAAGTGGTCTTTGAGGCTCAAAGTGTGTCCCATTTGACCAACACAAGGAATTCCATATCAAGAACAGGGACCAATCTATGTGTAAATACTTATGAATCGGCGCTATGGTACCTATACAGATGAGAAGAAAAGAGAGAACAATAATGCATGAAAACCTAAAGTAGAATGTAACTAAAAAGTATGAAAATTTGAAAAGAAAGAAACAAAATACGCAATATTTTTGAAAATTTTTATGCAATTTTTCAAATGACCTAAATGATATACTATAAATGCAACTATATACAACCTAATTGTATACAAAATAAAATATAGGAATACCTCACCGAAGCTTAAAACTAAGCGTTGTACTCAATGCTTAGGATAAGAGTAAGGAAGGATCATACCGAGATCAAGGCGGTGGAGGCCTACGAGGACGGTAACCGCCCTCGGGCTGGAAATAATGTCGGAGATCGTCCATGTAACTATTGTTGCGAAGCTGCTGCTCTTCAATGCGTCGAATGCATGATTCATTCTGGTTGCCCTACAAATGCAAGGCGACAAGCTAATAATAGATATCAAGAGGAAGCTCGGGCCCTAGATCATGCTGCTACAGAAACTGCTGGTACTGAAGTGGTGGATGGAACAGTGCTCCCGAGGACTGACCATGAAAGTGGTGTGGAAATTTTTGGAAGAGGTGGTCATAATGGTCCTCGGTCTCAAAGGGGTTATCATCACTAGCATCGTCCATATACATGCCATCATCATCATCATCACCTAGATCATCATCAGTACTTTTGCATCTTAACTTCAAAGACATCAATAAACTTATTCTTGCAGATCTGGTTAGCGGTCTTCTGCTTCTCAAATATGATAATGAACATTTGTGTGCTGATTGCGAACTAGGAAAGCAAAGTAGGAATAATCATTCTTCGATTATGAATACCAAGATAATCGAACCACTAGAATTAATACATACAGATCTTTGTGGTCCATCATCAATTAAAAACATTGATGGTAACAAATACGTTCTTGTTATTGTTGATGATTTTTCTCATTTCACCTGGGTATTCTTTCTTAATCTGAAATATGAAACAACTACGAATAAGATTGATTTTATCAAGCAAATTGAACTTCAATTGCGAAAGTTTGTTCGAAAGATACAAAGTGATAATGGAAGAGAGTTTAAAAATATTTTTTTTGATGAGTTCTTACAAAACAAAGGATTTAGTCATAACTTTTCATATCCTCATACTGCACAGCAAAATGGTGCTGTTTAAAGACAAAATCGTTCTTTGTGTGAAGTTGCGAGAACCATGTTGTCCTTCAAAAAATTGCCATTATACTTTTTGCCTGATGCAATTGCAACCGCTTATTATACACAAAATCGTTCTTATATCAATGAACGCTTTTTGATTTCACCTTATGATATTTTGAATAATCGCAAACCTAAAGTGAAATTTTTTCATGTTTTTCGCTCCAAGTGTTTCATCTTTAATTCCAAAGAACACCGTAAAAAGTTCGAAATGAAAGCTGATGAAGCAATATTTTTTGGATACTCACTTAACTCAATAGTATATCGTGTTTTAAACAAGAAGTCAAAGAAAATAGAACAAACACACTATGTTACCTTTGATGACAAATATGTGAAATCTATTTAGAAAGAAGTTGTCTAAATAGTAAATTTTTTTCCAAAATCGTGCAAGAAAACAATTCCTACCACGAATATTTATGAGGAATTTTTAGATTTGTTTGATGAACCTAAAAAGGCAATATCTTCTAAAACCAAAGAAGCTGACAATCATGGTGATGAATTGTTAAAATTACTTGATGAAGTGTTATAAAATGTTGAAAATTCGAAAGAAAATGTTGTTTCTACAACTCGTTCTGTCACAGGGGAGAGTGTAGAAAATATTGATTCTCCTTCTACTTATTATTTATCTACAATAAAAAAAATTATTGCACAATCAACTGAAAGAGATATTAATGATTTTGTGCAGGGGGGGAGTTCAAATCCAAATTTCCAAGGGGATAATTCAATTCTAATTTATCAAAGTGAAGAAACTTCCGAAAATGATGCTGATGTTCAATCCGAAGTTAAAGAAATCAATGTTGAGTTAAACCCTGATTATGATCTAAACTATCCATCTTTGACGGAATGGAGTAGAGATGATGCACAAACTCAAGTTATCAGAGATACTTTTTTAGGTGTTTTGACTCGTTCATAACGAAAGGCGAAACAAGCATCTTTGAATGCTAATCAATAATTTCGCATGTTTAATATCATCATAATATCTAAAATCGAACCTAAAACTATTAAAATGGATCTTGATCATGAAGATTGGGTCAAAGCTATGCAAGAAGAATTGAATGAGTTTCTGCGAAACAAGGTCTGGAGATTAATTCCAACTCTAGAGAATGTATTAGTTGTTAGTTTGAAATACGTCTTTTGGAACAAAATGGATAAAGAAGGAAATGTAGTTCGGAATAAAGAACGACTTGTTATCAAAGGATATTGTCATGAAGAAGGAATAGATTACGAAGAAATGTTTTCTCCCGTAGCAAGACTGGAGTCATTTTGCATCTTGTTAGCATATATAGATCAAAAAAAAATTATATATTTCAAATGGATGTGAAGTGTGCATCTCTTAACGAAGAACATGAAGAAACTGTTTATGTTGAACAACCTCCAGGTTTCATAAATGAGAAATTTCCTGATCATTTCTATGTGCTAGATAAAGCGGTATATGCTGTGAAGCAAGATCCTCATGCATGGTATGAAAATTTGACTAGATTATTAAAAAAATAGAAATTTAAACAAGGTCCAATTGATCCTACCTTCTTTCGTAAGAAATCAGGTAATCATTTAATGATTGTTCAAATTTATGTTGATGCCATCATTTTCGAATCAACAGATCCTAATATGACTGCTAAATTCATAAATTGATGGAAACTAAATTTGATATGAGTTCTATGGGTCCAATTAACTTTTTCCTGGCACTAAATATTAGACAGATTTCAAAGGGCATATTCATCAATCAAGAAGCTTTTATGATAACTTTACTTTCTAATTTTGGCATGAATGGTGAGTGAAAGGTTAAAGTTCTCATGACATTTGGGACAAAGCTCACTCTTTTTGTTGATAAACCTACGGCAGATCTTACATCATACAGGCAGATGAATGGTTCTTTATTGTATCTAACATTTAGTCGTCCTAATATTATGTTTGCAGTTTTCTATTGTGTGAGATTTCAAGCTAATCCACGAGAACCACATATGATGGCATTGATGAATATTTTTAGATATCTTCATAAGACTACTTCTCCTGGGTTGTGGTATCCGTCTAAATTTGGGTTCTGATTGGTTAAAAATTGTTTTGCGCTTGCGAAAGTCAATATTGGTCATAATTCCAATGGATACTATTTGAATTTTCAAAAATTGAAGGGTGGATCAGTGATTGCGAAACTGCTGCAATTCCAAATGGCATGTTTTCTTTGCATTTTAAAATTCAAGGAGCGCATTCTAAGGGGCTAACATCATCATGATTGATAAACGGAGTTTAAGGTTATCATAAAAAATTGATGCACTGGAAACATATTATTGGACCATTATATTTGGAATGATGGGCATGATTTGGAATGATGCGTGTTGTGGTTTTTCTCTTTCCCCTCCATTAAACAGTTCGAATTCAAATTCAAATCCTCTCTCCATATATAAACCCTAAGAGTTATCCTCTTCAATAGGGAAAACATAGATCATTTAGGTTGTATGTGAACTTAAGGGTTTTTAAAGTTATTTGTTTTACCTAAATTCTATTAGTGGTATCAGAGCGTTTGATTTGTTTTCAATTGAATAACCATAATAGTAGAATTAGATCAATTAGGGTTTATAGAAATTCAACCCTAAAAGCCAAGAATTTCGACTAGGGTTAGGGTTTTTTCGAAACGCTAGCCCCTTTCCATTGATTTCGAAATTTAGGTTTAAGGTTTTTGAAACCCTAGCCTTCCTCCCCAAGATTTTCGAAAATGGCTATGTTGTTAGGGTTTCCTATTTTAGATAATTGTTAGTTTAATTTGATTAAAAGGGATAATTATAAAATTGGATAACTCCTACACACTAATTTTCGAAAACTAGAGGCTTAGGATAAGGATTAAATTATTTGATAAGTTTAATTAGTTATTCCTTATTTGATTTAATATATTTAACTAATTGTTAATTTATAGACAAATATTAAATCAATTTTTTGGTTTATTTTAAATTTAAATTAATTGATCATTAATTTTCGAAATTTAAAATTAAATAAACCTAGTATTTTGAAATGTTTAAAATACAACTTATATATATTACTATTAATTGTTAATATATATATATATATATATATATATATATATATATATATATATATATATATATATATAAGAATCACTAAGTCAAAATCGCAACTATGCCTCATTCACGAAGATAGTTTATAAGAGGGTATAAGGAAACTACCTATAAAATGGTAGTTAAATGGGTCTCCACCCTCACCCACCGCTTCCTTGATTAGTGGAGGGTCGTTAGCATAACGGATTTGATAGGACAACTAAATCTCATTAAAAGTATAATGTTATTAAAAATACTAGAACCTTTTATTTAAAATCACAAATCTAGTTACTTTAGTAAAAATGTGAATTAGTAGGCTAACCCATCAAAATTGCACATTACACTATATAAGACGTTAGTGGAACGTATGTGGTTAACCAACACACTAATAGGGAATAATAAAGAGTTGTATAGGGTATCTCATAAATTATCATTGTTGATGGAGCGTGTGTGGTTTACCAACACACCATTTGGGATGACAAATGGCAATGTGGTTGCCAAGCACATTTGCATGGTTATTCAAATATTGTTTATGATCCTCAATATCCCATTCACAGATAGAAATGCATAATCAGAGATTAAACATGCCATTGAATAGTTTCAATGAATCTGAAAAGACCGGCTTCGTGAATGAGGCGTACTAGCGGTAAGACGACTTGATCTTATACATATATAAATATTATTAAACTTATAATATTATAAAGTATAAGGGTTGAATTTTAACTTTTAAAATTATAAGGGTTGGAACTAAAGTTTTTAATATGACTTTATATGTTCCAAAACTTGAGGGCAAGTTTTGTAAACTTTCAAGACTTTTCATTTCTCATAACTTATGAGTTAATGGTTATTAAAAATGAAGACTCTTCATTTTTTGTAACCTATGTGTTTTTTTAATGGTTATTTACAAATGTGACTTTTGGTTATCCATAACTTAAGAACTAGTTATGGACTCCATTAAAACACATAAATATCAAGAATTAATTTAATCAATTATTAGCACATAATTTCTATGATCTTCTAAACTCATATGTTTATGAATGTTCATATCAAAAATTTCAAGAATCGTAAGTACATATACAAAACTTGAAATTTTGATACGAGCTTTTGAACAAAACTTCGATTTTCAAGTTTTTTTTTTTTTTTTTTTTTTTTTTTTTTTTTGCATCAAGTATCAAATAAACAAACCAGGCTCTGATACCACTGATGGGTTTTTCAGCATTCTAACACTCCTATGGTGTACATGCAACCCTAGAAACCTTGGATCTATGTTTGACTAAGATACATGCAAATAATTATTTTTCCAAGGTTCTTATCCTAACTAGCATGGCATGGGGTACTTGAATCAAATAAAACTAGTTGAATTACTTACCTTGTAGTAGTAGTTGATTGCTTGGAGTTTGAGAGCCTAGCACCAATAATGTGGATGGCTCAAATGGAAGTCACAAATCACCACAAACTTGGAAACTTGAGAGAATAGTCACAAACTTCTTGAAATCGGCTCTCTTAATTTACACGCATCAACTAGTGCAATTTCAAGAACCAAATCCTCCTTTATATAGTGTAGTGGATTAGGGTTACATCCATGTAAACCCTAATACCCATGTCTTTTCATTTCCATGAGATCCATGGGTTAAAGCTCCATGGAGTATCCATGGACTTTCCATGCAAGCCTAGCCCATTCCAAATAAGAATTAGCCCACACTATATAAATATAAGAGCCCATATTTAATTAGTCATACTTTTTATCTCTAAATTAATTCTAAATTAATTATAGATCAATAGTAATTAAATAATATGATTTTATATTAATATATTAGGACTTATAATATATTAATAAATCATAACTTATACTATTCTCAAACGATTATCCATAAATTGTTCGGGTGAAGTGCAACCCAAATGGACCATGCCGGGTCGGGTCAAGTAGATACCAAATATAGTTATGGACTTAGACACTATATCCAACAGTCTCCCACTTGGATAAGTCTAATAACTATAGTTGCAAGTATGACTTCAGGAACTGATCAACAATCGTAGCTCTTTAAACTCTGTTGAACTATGAAGCGCCATTTTAGATAAGTGATCACATAATCCTCTGTTCTAGATATCAGCCGGACAAATACATGGAACATGGTCTTGCTTATTGTCCAGCATTTGTTTCTCGATTTCCGATTTGTTTGACATAGAACTTAACTGAACACATCAATTTAGTTTTGACCGGGTCCGGTACATAGGTCAAAACAAAATCATCGAGGGGCGCATATATTGCTTCTAATCCTAGAAGGAACAGATAAACTTCGACTCATATGTTTGCTCTACTACTTGTTGAATTACACACATAAGCACGGTTTATAACATCGAGTTACCAATGCGTTTTCGTGCAATCAATGCATAACCAACTCATAGGCAACAAATCATATCTCTAGGTTTGAAGAATTATATGATATTACCGTCTCACGATCACTCGAGATAAATTCCATGAAGTGATACAAGTGAGTGTGGGTTGAATCCAATACTCAGAACTTATGAGCACTCATGAGTGTTGTAGCCCCGCTTTGTCTAATATCTTAAACCTCTACAAGCGAACCCATGACAGTCTTGATTCATATCTACTTCCAACATATGACCGACTGTGGAGATTTTGAATAATATGATATAAATCATAACATAATTGTTCTGGAAGTCAAAACATGCAAAAAGAAATAATAGTAAACGATTGACAAGAGATAGCAACACTTTACTCATAAATAACAGCTTTTATTTATCATCAAATGTCAATTCCATTTTACAAATTTCAAGATTATCTAACTACTAAAACTAATATCATCCTTCAGCCCTATGCTCCGAGCATGCTAGAGATGCTTAGCCCGAGTCAGTCCCTTCGTGAGGGGATCTGCTGGGTTCTCATCCGATGACACCCTCTTTGCCACGAGGATTCCTTCTTCTATTCGATGTCTGATGAAGTGATATTTTCTGTCAATGTGTCTGGATCTCCCATGATCTCTTGGTTCCTTGGCTAAGGCAACTGCACTATTGCTGTCACAGAAAATATCCATTGGCTCCTTTATAGCTGGTACAACTCCAAGGTCTCCGATGAAGTTCTTTAGCCATATAGCCTCCTTTGCTACCTTGCTTGCTGCTATATACTCTGATTCACAAGTGGAATCAGCCACTGTCTCCTGCTTGGAACTTTTCCAAGTAATTGCCCCTCCGTTTAGAGTAAAGACCCAGCCCGACTGAGAGCGGAAATTATCCCTGTCAGTCTGAAAGCTAGCATCACTGTACCCTACAACTCTCAAGTCCTCACTGCCACCGAGGGAAAGGACCCAGTCCTTAGTCCTCCGTAGGTACTTGAGGATATTCTTTACCGTAGTCCAGTGTGCCTTGCCAGGGTTCCCCTGATACCTGCTAACCATGCTCAAAGCAAAGGCTACATCAGGTCGAGTACACGTCATAGCTTACATGATCGATCCTACAGCTGAAGCATAAGGTATTCGACTCATTTCTGCTATCTCAGCCTCAGTACTAGGGCTTTGTGTCTTACTCAATTTGGCGTTACTCTGGATGGGTAACTCTCCTTTCTTGGAGTTATGCATGTTGAACCTTTTCAACACTTTGTCCACATAGGTGCTTTGACTAAGTCCAATTAGTCTTTTACTCCTGTTTCTCAAAATCCTTATCCCTAGGATATAGACAGCTTCTCCAAGGTCCTTCATAGTGAAACACTTCCCAAGCTAGGACTTTACTTCCTGCAGGATTGGGATGTCATTTCCTATGAGTAGTATGTCATCCACATACAGTAACAAAAAGCTGACTATACTCCCACTAGCCTTGATATAGACACAAGATTCATCTTCACTCCTTGAAAAGCCAAATTCTTTGACTTTCTCATCAAAGCAAAGATTCCATCTGCGAGGTGCCTGTTTTAATCCATAAATGGATTTCTCGAGCTTACACACTCTACTGGGGTACTCCGTACTGACAAAACCCTCTGGCTAAACCATGTAAACATCTTCAGCCAACTTTCCATTAAGGAAAGCAGTTTTGACATCCATTTGCCATATTTCATAATCATGAAATGCAGCAATGGCTAACAGAACCCTAATAGACTTAATCTTCGCCACTGGTGAAAAGGTCTCATCATAATCAACTCTCGGAGTTTGAGAATAACCCTTTGCAACCAGTCGTGCCTTATAAGTGTGTATACCATCCATGTTAGTCTTCTTCTTGAAGATCCATTTGCACCCAACTATCTTACGATCAGGTACATTGTCAACCAAGTTCCAAACTTGATTGTCATACATGGACTGTATCTCGCTATCCATAGCCTCTTTCCATTTAGCAGCCTCAAGGCCTGCCATGGCTTCCGTGTAGCTGTTAGGCTCATCCAGATTTACCAGTGTGTTATCACTGATAAGTGTCTCACCTTCTGCAGTAATATGAAAACCATAATAATGCTCAGGTGCATTCCTAACTCTGGTGGAACGCCTCAGAGGTATAGATTCTTCAGTCGGCTCAACAGGAGTTTCCTCCTCAGGTTGAGGGTTAGGGTTTGAGGTTACTTCACCACTTGACTCTTGAATTTCCTCAAGATCAATTTGCCTCCCACTGTCTCCTTGGCTCATGAATTCTCTCTCTCGAAAGAATCCTCTTCTTGCTACAAAGACCACATTATCACTGGGTCTGTAGAAGATGTAACCAAAGGATTTATGTGGGTAGCCGATGAAAATACACCTTTCGCTTCGGGGTTCGAGCTTATCGTGAGTCTCGCTTCTCACGAAAGCCTCGCAACCCCAAATCTTGATGTGGTCTAGATTGGGAACTTTTCCAGTCCACACCTCGTGAGGTGTTTTGGCAACCTTCTTTGTAGGGACTAGATTAAGGATATGGGCGGCAGTCTCTAAGGCATACCCCCAAAATGAGATTCGTAGCGAAGATCGACTCATCATGGAACGAACCATGTCCAACAAGGTCCGATTACGCCTCTCAGCTACACCATTCAACTGTGGTGTCCTAGGAGGTGTCAATTGTGAGACAATCTAACATTCCTTAAGATAGTCAAGGAACTCAGTACTAAGATACTCACCACCACGATCGGATCGAAGCATCTTAATGTTCCTGCCCAACTGATTCTCCACTTCTTGCTTAAACTCTTTGAATTTCTCAAAGGTTTCTGACTTATTCTTGATTAGGTAGACATATCCATATCTACTAAAATCATCAGTAAAAGTCACATAGAACCGATTAGCATCTCTTGTGGTGGTTCTGAAGGATCCACACACATCCGTGTGTTTGAGGTCCAACAAACCTTCACCCCTAGCACAAGTGCCAGTAAAAGGTGACTTTGTCAGTTTACCAAGCAAACAAGATTCACAACTATCATCTGACTTTAGGTCAAATGACTCCAAGACTCCATGCAAACCCTAATAACCCATGTATTTTCCTATTCCAAGGATCCATGGGTTAAAAGCTCCATGAATCATCCATGGACTCCCATTCAAGCTTAGCCCATTTCCTTATGAGTGTTAGCCCACACTATATAAGTACAATAGCCCATTATTTAATTAGTCACCTTATGATCACTAAATTAATTCATAATTAATTTAAGATCAATACTAATTAAATAATACAATTTCATATTAATATATTATAACTTATAATATATTAGTAGGCCGCAAATATACTCTTCTCATAATGTTATCCATATAAATAGTTCGGGTGAAGTGCAACCCAAATGGACCATGCCGGGTCGGGTCAAGTATATACCGAATAAGTTATGGACTTAGACACCTTATCCAACATAATTAAGATTAAAAGGACTGTTGACTGAGCCACTCCGCCCTAAATCCACAACCAAAAAAGGAACAGGAGATAAGGCAGCATCACTCACTTGAGGTCTATCAATCTTAATTATAAATGGCCTTAACGTATATACTAAGCCATCATAGCTTTACCTGATGGGTTTTTAAGTGTTACAACAGTGCTGCGACTTTCGCCTTAACGAGGGAGTAATTACAATTAGAATGGATTATTTTATGTTTTCGATTAGCTACTTAAGGTTTGAGAAACTTACCAAAATTCTACCGGGTTCTTGATGTTCCCCTAGGCATTAGGGTTAAACTCCTCCTGCGTCTTTGTCATTTCCTTCCGTTGGGCAGTCCCTCTTGAAGTGCCCAATTTCACCACATAGGTGGCATACTGGACTGGTCCCAACATTGGTGGTTGATGTAATGAGCTCAACCGGGGTTCTACAGAAGCGAGAGGTATGCCTCTTCATGTTGCACCTAACACAAAAGAGTTCCCGACAGATACCATGATGATGGTAGTTACACTTGCTGCAGCGGGGGAGGTTTCCTAGGTATGGTCTTCCAGGTGTCGAGGCAGAAGGGTTGACAGAGGCATTGACCACTTCAGCTCGTTGCCCTTTGGAAGGTCCTTGAGTCGAGGTACTTCCCTCCTCGTTCTCAGACTTTCTTTTTAGTGGATTAGGTTTGAGTTCTTGGGTGGCTGTGCACACGGGTGTTGGTTGCTGCTGTCCATTGTTATAATCGGGATTCCCGATAGGGCTCCTGCTAACATTGGCGTTGTTAGCATTCAAGTGAGCCATGACAGGTGCTACGGCTGCGGAAACTGCAGCTTGGAACGTAGCTTCATCGATTTAAAGAATCGGTGTCTTACTAGCGGGTTGGTTACGTTTCTTTGGAGGCATGGTTTTTCCTACACGAAAAGGAACACAAGCTGATGAGAAACGATGGTTAACCCTAGACGTATCTTTATTTACTATGATAGGCATAAATTTTCCCGCGCCTTGATTTATGGTTATCTGAGCGTCGACCTACATCCCTATGATGCAGTCTGGGTAACAAAGTAGGAGTATGTGTATCGAAAAGCCATAAAAGGGGTGTCGTTCCTACTAAGTTATCTTTATATTGGAGAGGTTCACTCTCCGGCTTTGAAAAGATTCGAGAGAAGTTCGGAACGAAGATCACGGAAGAAAAGGGTCATGAAAACTTATGGCTAAACACTCTCAATCGAGGTTTTGTGCTCCGATCTATTTATATTAATCGCGACGGGAAAGACGATTTGCCTAGCACATAGTGTGAGTAGTGTAATCACTAACTCACTAAATTGTATTATTTTATGGATTATTAGCGTGACGTTAAAGAGGTAGCAACACTTCTCGGGCTCCATGCATTGGCTCCCTCTGTCCACCTCTTATTCCTGACTTGAACAAGAGTTGGTTTCCTTCGGGTATCTATATAGGGTTCCCCGCACTCGTAGACATATTGAATTTCTGCTCCGCCTTACTTATGATTCTGACTCTGAGTGTCATCACTTCATAATGGATGACTGGAATCTCGGAAGTTCAGGCGAATTTTCACCGATGTCTCTAAAAGGTATAGGCACATGGTGATTTCAATAGTCTCGTCCCTGTTCATTTATTTCCTACTTGGAAATCTTTCTCAATGAACCTCTTCTGGGTCTTTATCGACTCCTCTGCTGATTACTGAAGTGGATAAGGTTTCCTAAAGGGGTTTGTGCGAGAATGGGAATGTCTAAAGAATCTTAAGAGATTATTAAAACATTTTACTGGGTGATCTATATCGAGTCCGGCTACAATTACATAGTGTACACAAATCATATATAACTTAGATCTGATAGGCCTTCGAATATGTGATACTACCCTATATCCACATCCAAACAAGGAAAAGGAAGTAGAGCGAAACCACATATTCTTAGCCTATGAGATCCTCGCTATACATAACCTTGGGAGTATACACTTTGTAATCATGGGTCTATCAATAAGGATCTCTTTTAGTTTTCACGCAAGGTTATTTATGGTTCCTAAAATACCCCTATAGTATTTTAATTACATGTTTGATTCTTAACTTCTGAACATGCTTTTGGGTTTATTGCGAGTCTTTTAGTATCCTAAAATACTCCTATAGTATTTTAACTTTATGTTTGGCTCTAGCATTCCTATTTGGTAAGTTTCAGATTCATCGCAACACCACCATCACTCCCAAGCACACGTTAGTCGCATCTCGAATAAATGTAGTTGATTAGGTTAAATTTATTCCAGCTTACGATTACATAACTGCCCAGGTTTGACGGTAATGCTCAACATCCAAAGACTTTTATTCTTGTTCTTCTTGTGATACTTGTTCGGGTTTTTATATTCTGGATGTTCTTATACTTTTGTAAAATATGGTTATATTTTAAAGTATAATTCTT
Organism: Lactuca virosa; assembly: GCF_052849685.1. Taxonomy (NCBI): domain Eukaryota; kingdom Viridiplantae; phylum Streptophyta; class Magnoliopsida; order Asterales; family Asteraceae; genus Lactuca; species Lactuca virosa. Next base: position 477,023,154 of record NC_136429.1, on the reverse strand, counting down.
GGTCAGAGTATTTTATCCCATTGTATTTATAGGTTGTATATCTTTTATGATTTGATATACTGAGCTCACTATAAACAATGCTCTGATACCAATCTGTCACACCCCAAAACCGGAACGACGGAAACGTTCTGGGGTGGAGGACGTCATGTCAAGTATCACAACATATGCAGTATAGTAATCAAAGTACAATAACCATTGCATTAATAGTAATAATTTTACATAGGTTACATTTTACAACAACATCAAAGTAGATATAGAAAATAACATAAGATGCAGCTTGGTACAAGGCTGTCTTCACAAAAGCTCCCGGAGTGTACCTGTCTAATGACGATCTGAGAATACAAGTTATTTTGAAAGAGAGTATCAGCATTTTAATGCTGGTGAGTTCATAAGTATTTAATGACATTGGTATAAATACATGTTTTTCTTCAAAATAATCTCACTAGATAATGGTGATTTGAGTTTACAGAGTATTAGAATTCCTTCCAGAAAATCCTATATTTTCTAATAAAAGTAGTCTTCTACCAAGACCCAATTGTTTTAGGTTTAAGGAGTAATTTCCCCCAAAGGTAACTATTATTATCAAAATATAGTTTATACTTTAAGGAATATGTGAGAAGATCACAAGCAAAAGTAATAGGGAAAATACTATTTTACCTCAGCTGTAACGCTGCTGACTAAAAGTGAATAAAACATAGACTCCAGGTGGTATCGAATGAACCATACGCCTCAGAGAGTCTAAAGGAATGAAGTATAGACTCCAGGCGGTATTAAGTGAACAATGTGCCTCGGAGAGTCTAAGTGAATGAAATACAGACTCCAGGCGGTATTAAGTGAACAATACGTTTCGGAGAGTCTAAGTGAATGAAATACATACTCCAGGCGGTATTAAGCGAACAATACGCCTCGGAGAGTCTAAGTTAATGAAATACAGACTCCAGGCGGTATTAAGTGAACAATACGCCTCGGAGAGTCTAAGTGAATGAAATACAGACTCCAGACGGTATTAAGTGAACAATACGCCTCGGAGAGTCTAAGTTAACCTTTAATCCTAAGTAGGTCAGTTTAAAGGTTTAATATGAGGCATAGTGTATAACTAGGAAAATATATTATGATGGTTTCATATGTAGAAAATACCATGATAATACTTATTACCTTAAAGCCATGAATTATAAGGTAAATGTAAAGATACTCGTAACCATACTGATTGACGGATGTAAACATGACGACCTGCTGGCGTCAGAATGAATGTGAAATTTGTCACCCCTTGGCTTGGTCAGCCGGGACTATAGCTAGCAATCAGGATGTGGGATGCTCTGTCCCGTATAGATCTATACACACAATGTCCGCTCTCCCTCCAGGAGACTCTGGTTACCGCTCGACAACGGTGAAATCCGCGTCATGAGGATGTATCTCGTGTTTTGATTCCTATATACTTTTCTTTTTACTAAAAGTACAAGTTCTTAGAATATAGATAGATATAACTAAGTTCTCCTTCATGAAAGTTATGGTTGGTTTCTAAACTATACCTATTATAGTTTACTCGAGAGGTTATCTAGATGCCTTTACTACCCAAAGGTGCTGAACTGGAATAAGAGTATTAACATCTAACCAGATATACATAATATATAACTAGGACTTCAATGACACTCAGACAAATAACCGGATGCTCTAAGTCCACAACCAAACAAGGAACAGGAAATAAAGCGGGTTATCAGTCCTAAGTCCTTCAAACCCTACTTATATAACTATATTTATATAGATATGAATCTATCAAGAATATAAGTTTAAAAGACTTTGATAAAAGCTTTGTAATTTAAAAGAGATTTTGGTACATTAAAAGAGATTTGAAAACAAAATTTGGAAACCTTTAGCTGGATAAAACAGTTTAACATGCAGAAATCTTTTTGCTATACAATTATTAATCACATGTGGTCAATATAATAACTTTATAGTTCAACTTGTATTCCCCCCCCCCCCCATAAAAGCATTTAAAATCATTTAAAAGGGTTGATTAAGGGGTATGAACTCACCTGAAGTGGGTGATTCGGATGAACGGGTGGTATAGGATGCTAAGTGTCAAGTGAGGACTTGAACACACATGCGGATCCTATTGAGCATGCAATGATACATTTATGTATCTAATTAGTCATTAAATAACTAATTAAGCAAGTAAAGACACTCAATTACATGAAAACACTTTGTTTCAAGTACTAGGAGTACTAAGGGTTGCATCTTAAGAGAGTATGGCCTCACATTGGAGTTTACTCCACATATGGTAGCACCATATGCGTTTACGGTTCTGGGACCATTTCCCCCATGAGTTTACGGCCGTAAACTCATGGCAATGGTGCCATTGGGTGTTTTAAGGTCCTAAACCACACAAGGAAGTAAGCTAGACACGAATCCAAGGCTTAGGAAGTGACTAGGGCTCGAAATGGCCCTTCTTTGGAGTTTACGGTCCTTGGACTACTCCTTAGGAGTTTACGGTCGTAAAAACATGTGTTTATGGTCATAAACCCATGAGTTTATGGCCGTAAACTCATGGTTACCCAACCATTCCATGTTTTGGTGTTTCTAGCTCATGCATGCAAGGTTCTAGTCCTTTATACAAGCCATAGAAGGTGTTAGGGGCACCTAAACCCCACTTGAAGGTGTTTACGGTCTAAGGAGATCTCCTTGAACCGTAAACACATATGTTCTTGGGGATTTTGATGTTCTTCAAGGGTTTGACATGTATTCTAAGCAAACAACTAGTTAAGAGGAGTGTACTTACTTATAGGAAGCTTGTAGGAGTGTTTAAGGGCCAAGAACAATAGTCTGTGTTCTTGGTATTCTTGGTGTTTTGAAGAACACTTGAAGATCTAAGAAAAGATGAAGAATCCATGGATGAAATGATGTAAAAACACTAGATTAATTGTTGCATGTTCGAATCTAGGAAGGAAACACTTACATTTTGGCGGATTTGAAGATATGATCTTATGATAGTTGAGAGAAAACTTGGGTGTTCTTGAAGTTGGAAGTGAAAAATAAAGGAGTGGGGAGTAAACTCATGATATATGTATGAGTTCAAGGTGAAGAGGAGTTTACGGCCCAAACTCCTCTTGTTTGGCCGTAAACACCACACTAACGTGTTGGTTGTTTTATTGTTACACATTGCTCCTACAAAGCACTTCCACTTTATTTGATCGTTTGACGAAAATTAAAATAAAAACACCCAAACGGACTTAAAACCGGCCAAAAATGTACTGGGATGAATTTGACTATTATTTGATGTGCCTGACTGCGGAGTTTATACAAATGAAAATTTCGGGTTGTCACAGCTATTATCAACTTGTTGGCATGTTCTTGTATTAATGTAGATCTTGAGTGATACTTAGGATTCTATATATGTGTTGTGTGCGATATAGTTCCGAAGTTATATTCGGAAGTTCTATATGTTAAAAAGTATGTTGCTATTATTGGTTTTATGACAAGATAAAACTTGGTTTTTCCTCAAGATATAGCTGTATTACTGCCTACAGTAATACGAAATTAGGAGTAATGTTTAAAAGCATAGTCTAATAACTTAGGGTTTTAGACACAAAAAATGCTATTGTTGTTAGAGCTATAGGAAGTCGTCGAAGTCTACATGAGTAATTGTATTCATCCACTAAGATTGGGAATCTTAGCAGAAATCCTCTGAACTGTAACCGTTAATCCCGCGTGAGCGAGGAAGTCATGTATAATTAGTATACGGGTTGACAACCCCACTTGTGATTGGTAGCTACAGTCAACCATAAGCGAGTGACAAACTATCCTATTACTTGTTATTGTTCCGGCGTCGATAAAGCGTGCGGTGTTGTTTCTCATGAAAATTATGAGTGTGTTGTTTCTCATGGAAATCATGAGTGTATTTTATAAGAGGTATTATGTCGTAGCAGTGGTTACAGGGTCATGGTAGCAAATTGTTAGAAACATTATACTTTGTCGTATACAAGTATTAATGTTAAGTATAAGTTTCCCCCTACTTATACAACTTATTTGATAAGTAGATTATTATACCTAATATATATACTAAATGTCGGATCGTCAAAATGATACTTTCAAAAACTAAACTTTTGAACTTAGAAAAAGTATTATTTTCATATGGTGTCAAAACCTGTGAACTCACCAACTTTATGTTGACGTATTTTAAAATGCATGTGTTTTCAGGAACTTGAAAAGCTGGTATGTATTCGAACAGGAGAAGTTTTACTATTACCTTTCTGTTCATTAAGAAGTATGCCATAGTCGGATATTATGTAATAAGTACTAGGAAAACAATAATGTAACTTTCAATCATCAATAAAGGTATGTATTTTCTTTAGTACTGTTCAGTGTATGTTATATAACTGTGATACGAAGAATGACGTTACACCACCCGGTGTTTCCGTCGACGGCTGGGGGTCTAACAATGCCACATAATGGAAAATTTGTCACATCCAAACACATGAGATGCTTCGAGGTGGTAATTTTTTTTGTAGAATAGTTGCGTAGGTAAGGAAAAACTCTACATCCAAATTCCCTAAAAAACATTGTAATTCAGAGATGAATAATAAAGCAAATCACATGGAATCTTTTGATTAAGAATCTTCGAAGGAAGACGGTTGATGATATAATTTGTTGAGATGAAAGTATCAAACAAAAGAGAGTCTGGGGCCCATGCATTAAAAAGCATGGCTAGACCGATCTCTATGATATGAAAATGTTTTCTTTCCTCTCAACCAATTTGTTACTGAGTGTGAGAACATTATAGCTGAAGGTGTGTACCATTTTCAGTAAGAAGAGTGCCTACACCGTTATTAGCAAACTCAGTTCCACCATCACTTTGAAAAGTTTCATCTTTCAAGAAAACTGTGTTTGAACGAATGCTAGAAAAGTGGTAAAAGTAGTAACGAAATAAGATTTTAACCAAAACAGATAAAACCATAAAACTCAGAAAACTCATTAACAAATACGCAATAATATCGATATCCTTCTTTGGAGGGAACAGGTGCCGGTCCCTGTCGATCACAATGAATAAAATCTAGTACTTGTGAGGATCTTTTAACATTAATTTGGAATGGTAATTTCTTGCTTTTGGAAAGTTAAAATGAAGAACAAACATGTGGTCTTTGTAAAAGATATGTAACAGATAAAGAACCCAAATTATTTAATAATACAATAGTGTTAAATGCAACATGTTCTAATCTATTGTGACATAATTCATAAGATGAACGTAAATTCGAAGACTTTAAACTAGAAAGAAACACATGTTTGCTCCGTTTGAATACATATAATCCATTCTCATATCTGCCCCTTGCTATTATTTCCTATGTGAATTTATTCTGAATAGAAAAAAATATTAGAATATAGGACATCAGTTGGAGAATCTTATGTCAATTTGCTATTGAGAGAAGATTCTTGGTGATGTTAGGAACTATAAGAACATATGATCTCAGGAAACGGATTTGTTACCAATATGTGAGATAGCAGAGGAATAACAATTTTCATATGCCAGTCAGGTGAATCATTAGGAACATGGAACTGAGCTTGAAAAATCTGACCCAAAGTAACATTTTTGGAAGAAGCTTAGTTAGCAAAAAAGACCGAATATGGACAGGAGTTTACATAGTGAAAATTTGTTGTGCACAATTGGTAATGTGGTAGAAGACGACCATGACCACGGCCATCATTTATGGAACCACATCCATGTCTAGAAGTCCCACAAGAAAGGGTACCACGACCAGCAGGGGTACCATCATGAGAAGAATTAGTCTGGGACTGTTGTCGATTTATTGTGAAAGCAACAACAAGCAATGAAGTGTCATGAATAACATTGAGAAACAACTCATGTGCTTCAACTTATGAGACAAGATCATGAAAGAGTGGGTGAGGTTTGATAGGGTGGTAAGTTATAGAGATAGTTTCAAATGAGGCGCCAAGTCCACAAAGGAACCAATGACTTTTATCAAGTTCATCCACATGATGGCCAATAGTAGAAAACTAATCACAGAGCCCCTTCAACTTAACACCATACTTTTTTGGTCAAAATTTAACAAACTAAATTTGTAACCAAATTAGTAAGTGTGGTGTGATGTTAGAAGTAAGATATTATAAACTATAGTTCTTAAAATCTTGAAATATGTCGAAGATCCTGGTCGTGCCCAAGATCATCGGAAGAAAGCAATAATATTTAAAAAGTTGTTAAGTGAACTTGATTCGTTTTAAAGTGTAAACAAGTGTTTTTGGAATATTTGGGATGAAAATCATATTAAAATGGTTAACAAATTATTTTCTATAAGATAGTTGTAAGATACTCGAAAAGGTATTAAGATACAACATAATATCTTGATAAGTCCATATGAAAACATATTATCAATCAAATGATTATGCAAAGAATGATTAAAACAATGACAAATGAGTAAATTAAAAGAAATAACATAGTGATGTACAAGGAAATCCCTTAATCGTTTTGGATCTTCATCATAAAACCTTGGGAGGTGATAAATTCACCAGCCTTCGAACTTATATTTAATCGAGAATAACAATTACAGGTGATAGCTGATGTTAGAAAGAATGTGATTGTGCTCAAGTGTCGAAAGAATCATAGACAAAGAAGAAGTGGAAGTGTTTTTGTGTGTATTAATCAACTAATATTTTATACATAAAAAGAATAACTAAAACTCCGACATTCTTGGGATTCTCCTTGACCTTTTCTTTACCCGGATTTCTTGAGAGTCTTCAACTTTCATGAGGCATTGACCACGTTTGGTTGACTTAGTTTTATATCTTTTTCATTAAGCCTTAAGTCCCTGCATAATGATAAAAAGGGGTATCGATCCTTGGGGAAATGGTTATATGCAATCATCAATGCAATCCAATAGAACAAGTGTAATTAAAATAACTACAATTAAGCTAAAAGGGGGGGGGGGGGTTGTAACTGTTTGAAAACTAAAAGACTTGAAGAACTAAAATACTCACAATTAATCAAGATGGTGAGATGCTCAAATATTGAAGAGAACTGGTCAGCTAAGGCAATTCAACACAATGAACATTTGTATGTTTATCATTAGGATTAAAATTGCAAGATTATCATTCATCCGAAATTGGTTATAGCAATCATGAAGCATGATATGGAATAATTCCACAAAGGTAGTATGTAGGTTGGGGAAGCCCACAACACACCTTATTAATCAAAATCAAGAACTCAATTGAAGCAATTGAACCCAATAAAATTGATTAGCCTTAAGAATGATTGGATTCCCAATTCAAGGAGGATGTTAATACTTACACATTCCATAAAGGAGTCATAATCGATATGCTAGAGATAATTTCTACCATCATAAAGCCCTTGTTCTATGTAAATTAAATGATTCATTACTAAATCAAAGAAAAAAACTAACAATTGCTCATTCAAGTACTAAGCTCATGATCAAAGTATTAAACAAGCATAAGAATTAGGAACCAAGGATCAATAAAAATAAAGAGTGAGAAGATTATCCAAGGATTTTAGCCCATTTCAACAAAAATAAAGAGATTATCCACTCATGGCAACATGAAAATAATCACAAAAGTATTCTAACATCAATAGATTAACAATTACTAGAAGAATGAGAAGATTGTAGATCTAGCTCTGAAAAAATCACCTCCAAGGTTCCCCAATGATGGAAAAATAGAAGTGTGGCTGCCAAACCCAACCCCCAAGGTAAACTATGAGTATAATAACCAAAACGCCCTAAAGTGTGCCGTTGGGTGCCCTCGCAATATTGTGGGACCGAGACCCCCATCCTTGCAAATGGTGTTGAAACTATGTTGGCTCTTTTTCTCCACTACTCCACCCACTACTTATATTCCCTTAGTCCCCTCCACACCTCACATGATTTAAATATAACCAATCATCTTCGCGATTAAAATGGATAGTCCATGACCAATAACAAGAGTCCATGACCCATCTTCATAAGCCCACTTCATCCAAGTCTTCAACATTTTATCCCCAATTCTTCTTTGATGGATCTGTAAAGCCTAATAACTCTTTTCAAGCCCAATAAGCCCATATCCAATATAAACCGCAACCGCATCAAGAATCCAAAAGCCTGCAAAAGACCTCATGTAAAATAGAAAGTACCCGTTACGATCCAAGATAAAGAACGAGATAGAATATGCAATGCATTAATTATAAAAAGGGCTAAAACTCTAAGATAAACTATAAAAGAGATGGAGATAAAATAAATTATCAAATCACCCTGAGATTAAACCTTACTTGTCCTCAAATAAGAAGAAGAATAAAATGAGCTCGGGATGAACAATGCTAAAAAGGAAAAAGAATGATACCATATAACTTGGTAAAATTTAGTCAACATGGTCAAAATCAATCATGTACGGATCCTGTGTATCTTCTAAATGTTCCCCACTTTCGATCTATATACCACATTCTCAAAAAACTTGAAGGGCGAATAGATATCGTCTGAACGTGACAACAAGTTGAGTGTACAAGACAAAGGAAATAGGAGGATGCGCCCAGTGAGGTCCCTATACAACAATTCATACCATAATGCATGAAAGAAAGGCACCTATTCATACACGATAATTCCTACATTGGTCAGGCTAAGTGTATCATAACAAAATTGGGTTTACTGCATCGCCTCTGGGAAAATATCTGGCTTCGAGGGTTTGTCCCTTGTACTATCCTTTACATTCTAGTGTCTCACCTTCATTGCATTTCCTCACCAATATCAAAAATAAAAAAGCAAATCAATCTAAGAAATAGACACAAGACATCCTAAATCTTCATTCTTGAACTTATGTTATTTGGTCTTCAATCTCTTTGCTTCTTGATTTTCTGTCTTTGTATTTCTCTCCTCCTTTTGTTTGTTTTATTTTAGGCTTTTTTTAGGAGAGAATGCTTAAACTTGGATTTTTCTTTTTGGGTTCCTCTTCTCTTTGAATTTTTCTTTGTCACATTTCTTGAATCTATATCTATTGTTTCTATTCTTTGCTTTTCCAATTTTCTTCATTTTTTGTTTCGTTTCTTCTTGTAATTCTTCTTGGAAGGTCTAAAGAATTTCACCACAAAACAAAAGACACCAAGAATATGAAAATCGATTAATAGATAGAGGCTTACATGAAAACCTAATGTTCACTCAGAATGTGTCAAGATCTACTAAAAAGGGTGGGGAATGACTTAAAAAATTGGTGTTACTAAAAAAACTATGGTCCAAAAAATTTGAATTAGGGGAACAACCTCAAAGTTCATCAAGCACCCAGTGTAACGTGTGGTGAACAAAACCTATCTAACTATATACTCTAGACCCAAGAAAAATGATGACCTATCTTAAAAAGGTGGTGAGAATCTAAATAAGAAAGGCTCAGCCGAGACTCAAGAGTACTAAGGGGTATTCCCCCAAGAACCAAGATGCAATTCTTCAATGTATTCAATACCTTACCGGGCTAATATTTAGTTGCACACATCCTCCTGAATAACCACTTCCATCTACATCTTCGCCCGTTTAAGTTACCCCCTTCTGATTCCCATACAAGAAGTCTCAAAGTGGTCTTTGAGGCTCAAAGTGTGTCCCATTTGACCAACACAAGGAATTCCATATCAAGAACAGGGACCAATCTATGTGTAAATACTTATCAATCGGCGCTATGGTACCTATACAGATGAGAAGAAAAGAGAGAACAATAATGCATGAAAACCTAAAGTAGAATGTAACTAAAAAGTATGAAAATTTGAAAAGAAAGAAACAAAATACGCAATATTTTTGAAAATTTTTATGCAATTTTTCAAATGACCTAAATGATATACTATAAATGCAACTATATACAACCTAATTGTATACAAAATAAAATATAGGAATACCTCACCGAAGCTTAAAACTAAGCGTTGTACTCAATGCTTAGGATAAGAGTAAGGAAGGATCATACCGAGATCAAGGCGGTGGAGGCCTACGAGGACGGTAACCGCCCTCGGGCTGGAAATAATGTCGGAGATCGTCCATGTAACTATTGTTGCGAAGCTGCTGCTCTTCAATGCGTCGAATGCATGATTCATTCTGGTTGCCCTACAAATGCAAGGCGACAAGCTAATAATAGATATCAAGAGGAAGCTCGGGCCCTAGATCATGCTGCTACAGAAACTGCTGGTACTGAAGTGGTGGATGGAACAGTGCTCCCGAGGACTGACCATGAAAGTGGTGTGGAAATTTTTGGAAGAGGTGGTCATAATGGTCCTCGGTCTCAAAGGGGTTATCATCACTAGCATCGTCCATATACATGCCATCATCATCATCATCACCTAGATCATCATCAGTACTTTTGCATCTTAACTTCAAAGACATCAATAAACTTATTCTTGCAGATCTGGTTAGCGGTCTTCCGCTTCTCAAATATGATAATGAACATTTGTGTGCTGATTGCGAACTAGGAAAGCAAAGTAGGAATAATCATTCTTCGATTATGAATACCAAGATAATCGAACCACTAGAATTAATACATACAGATCTTTGTGGTCCATCATCAATTAAAAACATTGATGGTAACAAATACGTTCTTGTTATTGTTGATGATTTTTCTCATTTCACCTGGGTATTCTTTCTTAATCTGAAATATGAAACAACTACGAATAAGATTGATTTTATCAAGCAAATTGAACTTCAATTGCGAAAGTTTGTTCGAAAGATACAAAGTGATAATGGAAGAGAGTTTAAAAATATTTTTTTTGATGAGTTCTTACAAAACAAAGGATTTAGTCATAACTTTTCATATCCTCATACTGCACAGCAAAATGGTGCTGTTTAAAGACAAAATCGTTCTTTGTGTGAAGTTGCGAGAACCATGTTGTCCTTCAAAAAATTGCCATTATACTTTTTGCCTGATGCAATTGCAACCGCTTATTATACACAAAATCGTTCTTATATCAATGAACGCTTTTTGATTTCACCTTATGAGATTTTGAATAATCGCAAACCTAAAGTGAAATTTTTTCATGTTTTTCGCTCCAAGTGTTTCATCTTTAATTCCAAAGAACATCGTAAAAAGTTCGAAATGAAAGCTGATGAAGCAATATTTTTTGGATACTCACTTAACTCAATAGTATATCGTGTTTTAAACAAGAAGTCAAAGAAAATAGAACAAACACACTATGTTACCTTTGATGACAAATATGTGAAATCTATTTAGAAAGAAGTTGTCTAAATAGTAAATTTTTTTCCAAAATCGTGCAAGAAAACAATTCCTACCACGAATATTTATGAGGAATTTTTAGATTTGTTTGATGAACCTAAAAAGGCAATATCTTCTAAAACCAAAGAAGCTGACAATCATGGTGATGAATTGTTAAAATTACTTGATGAAGTGTTATAAAATGTTGAAAATTCGAAAGAAAATGTTGTTTCTACAACTCGTTCTGTCACAGGGGAGAGTGTAGAAAATATTGATTCTCCTTCTACTTATTATTTATCTACAATAAAAAAAATTATTGCACAATCAACTGAAAGAGATATTAATGATTTTGTGCAGGGAGGGAGTTCAAATCCAAATTTCCAAGGGGATAATTCAATTCCAATTTATCAAAGTGAAGAAACTTCCGAAAATGATGCTGATGTTCAATCCGAAGTTAAAGAAATCAATGTTGAGTTAAACCCTGATTATGATCTAAACTATCCATCTTTGACGGAATGGAGTAGAGATGATGCACAAACTCAAGTTATCAGAGATACTTTTTTAGGTGTTTTGACTCGTTCATAACGAAAGGCGAAACAAGCATCTTTGAATGCTAATCAATAATTTCGCATGTTTAATATCATCATAATATCTAAAATCGAACCTAAAACTATTAAAATGGATCTTGATCATGAAGATTGGGTCAAAGCTATGCAAGAAGAATTGAATGAGTTTCTGCGAAACAAGGTCTGGAGATTAATTCCAACTCTAGAGAATGTATTAGTTGTTAGTTTGAAATACGTATTTTGGAACAAAATGGATAAAGAAGGAAATGTAGTTCGGAATAAAGAACGACTTGTTATCAAAGGATATTGTCATGAAGAAGGAATAGATTACGAAGAAATGTTTTCTCCCGTAGCAAGACTGGAGTCATTTTGCATCTTGTTAGCATATATAGATCAAAAAAAAATTATATATTTCAAATGGATGTGAAGTGTGCATCTCTTAACGAAGAACATGAAGAAACTGTTTATGTTGAACAACCTCCAGGTTTCATAAATGAGAAATTTCCTGATCATTTCTATGTGCTAGATAAAGCGGTATATGCTGTGAAGCAAGATCCTCATGCATGGTATGAAAATTTGACTAGATTATTAAAAAAATAGAAATTTAAACAAGGTCCAATTGATCCTACCTTCTTTCGTAAGAAATCAGGTAATCATTTAATGATTGTTCAAATTTATGTTGATGCCATCATTTTCGAATCAACAGATCCTAATATGACTGCTAAATTCATAAATTGATGGAAACTAAATTTGATATGAGTTCTATGGGTCCAATTAACTTTTTCCTGGCACTAAATATTAGACAGATTTCAAAGGGCATATTCATCAATCAAGAAGCTTTTATGATAACTTTACTTTCTAATTTTGGCATGAATGGTGAGTGAAAGGTTAAAGTTCTCATGACATTTGGGACAAAGCTCACTCTTTTTGTTGATAAACCTACGGCAGATCTTACATCATACAGGCAGATGAATGGTTCTTTATTGTATCTAACATTTAGTCGTCCTAATATTATGTTTGCAGTTTTCTATTGTGTGAGATTTCAAGCTAATCCACGAGAACCACATATGATGGCATTGATGAATATTTTTAGATATCTTCATAAGACTACTTCTCCTGGGTTGTGGTATCCGTCTAAATTTGGGTTCTGATTGGTTAAAAATTGTTTTGCGCTTGCGAAAGTCAATATTGGTCATAATTCCAATGGATACTATTTGAATTTTCAAAAATTGAAGGGTGGATCAGTGATTGCGAAACTGCTGCAATTCCAAATGGCATGTTTTCTTTGCATTTTAAAATTCAAGGAGCGCATTCTAAGGGGCTAACATCATCATGATTGATAAACGGAGTTTAAGGTTATCATAAAAAATTGATGCACTGGAAACATATTATTGGACCATTATATTTGGAATGATGGGCATGATTTGGAATGATGCGTGTTGTGGTTTTTCTCTTTCCCCTCCATTAAACAGTTCGAATTCAAATTCAAATCCTCTCTCCATATATAAACCCTAAGAGTTATCCTCTTCAATAGGGAAAACATAGATCATTTAGGTTGTATGTGAACTTAAGGGTTTTTAAAGTTATTTGTTTTACCTAAATTCTATTAGTGGTATCAGAGCGTTTGATTTGTTTTCAATTGAATAACCATAATAGTAGAATTAGATCAATTAGGGTTTATAGAAATTCAACCCTAAAAGCCAAGAATTTCGACTAGGGTTAGGGTTTTTTCGAAACGCTAGCCCCTTTCCTTTGATTTCGAAATTTAGGTTTAAGGTTTTTGAAACCCTAGCCTTCCTCCCCAAGATTTTCGAAAATGGCTATGTTGTTAGGGTTTCCTATTTTAGATAATTGTTAGTTTAATTTGATTAAAAGGGATAATTATAAAATTGGATAACTCCTACACACTAATTTTCGAAAACTAGAGGCTTAGGATAAGGATTAAATTATTTGATAAGTTTAATTAGTTATTCCTTATTTGATTTAATATATTTAACTAATTGTTAATTTATAGACAAATATTAAATCAATTTTTTGGTTTATTTTAAATTTAAATTAATTGATCATTAATTTTCGAAATTTAAAATTAAATAAACCTAGTATTTTGAAATGTTTAAAATACAACTTATATATATTACTATTAATTGTTAATATATATATATATATATATATATATATATATATATATATATATATATATATATATATATATATATATATATATATATATATAAGAATCACTAAGTCAAAATCGTAACTATGCCTCATTCACGAAGATAGTTTATAAGAGGGTATAAGGAAACTACCTATAAAATGGTAGTTAAATGGGTCTCCACCCTCACCCACCGCTTCCTTGATTAGTGGAGGGTCGTTAGCATAACGGATTTGATAGGACAACTAAATCTCATTAAAAGTATAATGTTATTAAAAATACTAGAACCTTTTATTTAAAATCACAAATCTAGTTACTTTAGTAAAAATGTGAATTAGTAGGCTAACCCATCAAAATTGCACATTACACTATATAAGACGTTAGTGGAACGTATGTGGTTAACCAACACACTAATAAGGAATAATAAAGAGTTGTATAGGGTATCTCATAAATTATCATTGTTGATGGAGCGTGTGTGGTTTACCAACACACCATTTGGGATGACAAATGGCAATGTGGTTGCCAAGCACATTTGCATGGTTATTCAAATATTGTTTATGATCCTCAATATCCCATTCACAGATAGAAATGCATAATCAGAGATTAAACATGCCATTGAATAGTTTCAATGAATCTGAAAAGACCGGCTTCGTGAATGAGGCGTACTAGCGGTAAGACGACTTGATCTTATACATATATAAATATTATTAAACTTATAATATTATAAAGTATAAGGGTTGAATTTTAACTTTTAAAATTATAAGGGTTGGAACTAAAGTTTTTAATATGACTTTATATGTTCCAAAACTTGAGGGCAAGTTTTGTAAACTTTCAAGACTTTTCATTTCTCATAACTTATGAGTTAATGGTTATTAAAAATGAAGACTCTTCATTTTTTGTAACCTATGTGTTTTTTTAATGGTTATTTACAAATGTGACTTTTGGTTATCCATAACTTAAGAACTAGTTATGGACTCCATTAAAACACATAAATATCAAGAATTAATTTAATCAATTATTAGCACATAATTTCTATGATCTTCTAAACTCATATGTTTATGAATGTTCATATCAAAAATTTCAAGAATCGTAAGTACATATACAAAACTTGAAATTTTGATACGAGCTTTTGAACAAAACTTCGATTTTCAAGTTTTTTTTTTTTTTTTTTTTTTTTTTTTTTTTGCATCAAGTATCAAATAAACAAACCAGGCTCTGATACCACTGATGGGTTTTTCAGCATTCTAACACTCCTATGGTGTATATGCAACCCTAGAAACCTTGGATCTATGTTTGACTAAGATACATGCAAATAATTATTTTTCCAAGGTTCTTATCCTAACTAGCATGGCATGGGGTACTTGAATCAAATAAAACTAGTTGAATTACTTACCTTGTAGTAGTAGTTGATTGCTTGGAGTTTGAGAGCCTAGCACCAATAATGTGGATGGCTCAAATGGAAGTCACAAATCACCACAAACTTGGAAACTTGAGAGAATAGTCACAAACTTCTTGAAATCGGCCCTCTTAATTTACACGCATCAACTAGTGCAATTTCAAGAACCAAATCCTCCTTTATATAGTGTAGTGGATTAGGGTTACATCCATGTAAACCCTAATACCCATGTCTTTTCATTTCCATGAGATCCATGGGTTAAAGCTCCATGGAGTATCCATGGACTTTCCATGCAAGCCTAGCCCATTCCAAATAAGAATTAGCCCACACTATATAAATATAAGAGCCCATATTTAATTAGTCATACTTTTTATCTCTAAATTAATTCTAAATTAATTATAGATCAATAGTAATTAAATAATATGATTTTATATTAATATATTAGGACTTATAATATATTAATAAATCATAACTTATACTATTCTCAAACGATTATCCATAAATTGTTCGGGTGAAGTGCAAC
Organism: Lactuca virosa; assembly: GCF_052849685.1. NCBI lineage: Eukaryota > Viridiplantae > Streptophyta > Magnoliopsida > Asterales > Asteraceae > Lactuca > Lactuca virosa. Next base: position 477,007,351 of record NC_136429.1, on the reverse strand, counting down.
CCAAATGGACCATGCCGGGTCGGGTCAAGTAGATACCAAATATAGTTATGGACTTAGACACTATATCCAACAGTCTCCCACTTGGATAAGTCTAATAACTATAGTTGCAAGTATGACTTCAGGAACTGATCAACAATCGTAGCTCTTTAAACTCTGTTGAACTATGAAGCGCCATTTTAGATAAGTGATCACATAATCCTCTGTTCTAGATATCAGCCGGACAAATACATGGAACATGGTCTTGCTTATTGTCCAGCATTTGTTTCTCGATTTCCGATTTGTTTGACATAGAACTTAACTGAACACATCAATTTAGTTTTGACCGGGTCCGGTACATAGGTCAAAACAAAATCATCGAGGGGCCCATATATCGCTTCTAATCCTAGAAGGAACAGATAAACTTCGACTCATATGTTTGCTCTACTACTTGTTGAATTACACACATAAGCACGGTTTATAACATCGAGTTACCAATGCGTTTTCGTGCAATCAATGCATAACCAACTCATAGGCAACAAATCATATCTCTAGGTTTGAAGAATTATATGATATTACCGTCTCACGATCACTCGAGATAAATTCCATGAAGTGATACAAGTGAGTGTGGGTTGAATCCAATACTCAGAACTTATGAGCACTCATGAGTGTTGTAGCCCCGCTTTGTCTAATATCTTAAACCTCTACAAGCAAACCCATGACAGTCTTGATTCATATCTACTTCCAACATATGACCGACTGTGGAGATTTTGAATAATATGATATAAATCATAACATAATTGTTCTGGAAGTCAAAACATGCAAAAAGAAATAATAGTAAACGATTGACAAGAGATAGCAACACTTTACTCATAAATAACAGCTTTTATTTATCATCAAATGTCAATTCCATTTTACAAATTTCAAGATTATCTAACTACTAAAACTAATATCATCCTTCAGCCCTATGCTCCGAGCATGCTAGAGATGCTTAGCCCGAGTCAGTCCCTTCGTGAGGGGATCTGCTGGGTTCTCATCCGATGACACCCTCTTTGCCACGAGGATTCCTTCTTCTATTCGATGTCTGATGAAGTGATATTTTCTGTCAATGTGTCTGGATCTCCCATGATCTCTTGGTTCCTTGGCTAAGGCAACTGCACTATTGCTGTCACAGAAAATATCCATTGGCTCCTTTATAGCTGGTACAACTCCAAGGTCTCCGATGAAGTTCTTTAGCCATATAGCCTCCTTTGCTACCTCGCTTGCTGCTATATACTCTGATTCACAAGTGGAATCAGCCACTGTCTCCTGCTTGGAACTTTTCCAAGTAATTGCCCCTCCGTTTAGAGTAAAGACCCAGCCCGACTGAGAGCGGAAATTATCCCTGTCAGTCTGAAAGCTAGCATCACTGTACCCTACAACTCTCAAGTCCTCACTGCCACCGAGGGTAAGGACCCAGTCCTTAGTCCTCCGTAGGTACTTGAGGATATTCTTTACCGTAGTCCAGTGTGCCTTGCCAGGGTTCCCCTGATACCTGCTAACCATGCTCAAAGCAAAGGCTACATCAGGTCGAGTACACGTCATAGCTTACATGATCGATCCTACAGCTGAAGCATAAGGTATTCGACTCATTTCTGCTATCTCAGCCTCAGTACTAGGGCTTTGTGTCTTACTCAATTTGGCGTTACTCTGGATGGGTAACTCTCCTTTCTTGGAGTTATGCATGTTGAACCTTTTCAACACTTTGTCCACATAGGTGCTTTGACTAAGTCCAATTAGTCTTTTACTCCTGTTTCTCAAAATCCTTATCCCTAGGATATAGACAGCTTCTCCAAGGTCCTTCATAGTGAAACACTTCCCAAGCTAGGACTTTACTTCCTGCAGGATTGGGATGTCATTTCCTATGAGTAGTATGTCATCCACATACAGTAACAAAAAGCTGACTATACTCCCACTAGCCTTGATATAGACACAAGATTCATCTTCACTCCTTGAAAAGCCAAATTCTTTGACTTTCTCATCAAAGCAAAGATTCCATCTGCGAGGTGCCTGTTTTAATCCATAAATGGATTTCTCGAGCTTACACACTCTACTGGGGTACTCCGTACTGACAAAACCCTCTGGCTAAACCATGTAAACATCTTCAGCCAACTTTCCATTAAGGAAAGCAGTTTTGACATCCATTTGCCATATTTCATAATCATGAAATGCAGCAATGGCTAACAGAACCCTAATAGACTTAATCTTCGCCACTGGTGAAAAGGTCTCATCATAATCAACTCTCGGAGTTTGAGAATAACCCTTTGCAACCAGTCGTGCCTTATAAGTGTGTATATTACCATCCATGTCAGTCTTCTTCTTGAAGATCCATTTGCACCCAACTATCTTACGATCAGGTACATTGTCAACCAAGTTCCAAACTTGATTGTCATACATGGACTGTATCTCGCTATCCATAGCCTCTTTCCATTTAGCAGCCTCAAGGCCTGCCATGGCTTCCGTGTAGCTGTTAGGCTCATCCAGATTTACCAGTGTGTTATCACTGATAAGTGTCTCACCTTCTGCAGTAATATGAAAACCATAATAATGCTCAGGTGCATTCCTAACTCTGGTGGAACGCCTCAGAGGTATAGATTCTTCAGTCGGCTCAACAGGAGTTTCCTCCTCAGGTTGAGGGTTAGGGTTTGAGGTTACTTCACCACTTGACTCTTGAATTTCCTCAAGATCAATTTGCCTCCCACTGTCTCCTTAGCTCATGAATTCTCTCTCTCGAAAGAATCCTCTTCTTGCTACAAAGACCACATTATCACTGGGTCTGTAGAAGATGTAACCAAAGGATTTATGTGGGTAGCCGATGAAAATACACCTTTCGCTTCGGGGTTCGAGCTTATCGTGAGTCTCGCTTCTCACGAAAGCCTCGCAACCCCAAATCTTGATGTGGTCTAGATTGGGAACTTTTCCAGTCCACACCTCGTGAGGTGTTTTGGCAACCTTCTTTGTAGGGACTAGATTAAGGATATGGGCGGCAGTCTCTAAGGCATACCCCCAAAATGAGATTCGTAGCGAAGATCGACTCATCATGGAACGAACCATGTCCAACAAGGTCCGATTACGCCTCTCAGCTACACCATTCAACTGTGGTGTCCTAGGAGGTGTCAATTGTGAGACAATCTAACATTCCTTAAGATAGTCAAGGAACTCAGTACTAAGATACTCACCACCACGATCGGATCGAAGCATCTTAATGTTCCTGCCCAACTGATTCTCCACTTCTTGCTTAAACTCTTTGAATTTCTCAAAGGTTTCTGACTTATTCTTGATTAGGTAGACATATCCATATCTACTAAAATCATCAGTAAAAGTCACATAGAACCGATTAGCATCTCTTGTGGTGGTTCTGAAGGGTCCACACACATCCGTGTGTTTGAGGTCCAACAAACCTTCACCCCTAGCACAAGTGCCAGTAAAAGGTGACTTTGTCAGTTTACCAAGCAAACAAGATTCACAACTATCATCTGACTTTAGGTCAAATGACTCCAAGACTCCATCCTTTTGGAGTTGGCCTATTCGTTTCTTTCTTACATGTCCAAGACGACAATGCCATAAGGATGCTTTATCTAAGCTAGTGGAAGAGTTAATACACAATACATTATTTCCTAGATTATCTACAATAGATACAGTTTCATACACGCCATCACAAGGTAATGCTTTAAAATAAAGAACATTATTAAAGAAAGCATCAATACTACCATTATTATTATCAAAATAAAAGGTATAACCTTGTTTATACAATGCATGAAAGGAAATAACATTTCTTGCCATTTCTAGCGAATAATAACATTTATTCAAATCTAATGTAAACCCACTATTTAGCACTAAGGAATAAATTCATATCTTGGTGACAGGTGAAGCTTTCCTGTTTCCCATGATCCAGTTTATCTTTCCCTGCTCCACATTCTCACTTCTTTTTAGTCCCTGCAAATCACAACAGATGTGAATACCACAACCTGTATCAAGGACCCAAGACTTAGAATGAGGTGATTTATTAGACAATATAGTGTATATACCTACATGGTTGGGTTTTACTTTCCAATCCTTCAAATCTTGCTGGTACTTTGGGCAGTTTCGCTTCTAGTGCGACTTTTCATGGCAATAGAAGCATTCAGCCTCATTATGGTTAGCAGAAGGAGTGACAAAACCTTTCTTGGTTTTGCTTGAAGAGGAGCCTTCAAGGGTCTTACCCTTGGTACCCTTAGAAGGGTTCTTTCTCTTCTTCCCTTTGCCATGCCCGATTGCCAAGACATTGGCCGCAGTTGGAGTAGGAGTAGGAGTAGTAACAACCGACTTACCCTTTAGTCCACTTTCGGCGGTCTTCAAGAGTCCTTGAAGTTTGTTGAGGGTGACTTCTTCCTTGTTCATTTGATATGTCATGCGGAATTGATCATAACACGATGGCAAGGAGTGCAAAATGATGTCTATTGCTAACTCCTCAGGGAAGTTCACATTCAGCTTCAGTAAACGGTCCACATACCTTTGCATTTTCTACATGTGGCCCGTGATGGGTTCACCATCCTTCATTCGGGTTGTTATCATGGAGGAGATTATTTCATATCGCTCTTGACAAGCACTTTGATGGTAGCGGTCCATCAAGTCCTGGTGCATCTCAAAAGGATAATAGTCCTCATAGGACTTTTGGAGCTCGGCTGTCATGGTGGCCATCATGATGCATGCCACTTTTGTAGCATCTCTTTCATGTACCTCATATTCAGCAAGCTCTTCAGGAGTAGCAGTTGGCTCGGGTACCTTCAGCTCCTTGTCGAGAACATATTCTTTGTTCTCATACCGAGTGACCATCCTGATGTTTCTAATCCAATCTTTAAAGTTGGACCCATCAAAGATGACTCTCCCACAAAGATTCATGAGAGAGAAGGAGCTAGTAGGGTTTGAGCCAGTAGCATTGTTATTGGAAGACATCTGAAAAGAATAGGGAATAGATTAGATTAGATATAGAGATAGTCCTTAACAAAACACCCAAATGTAATATTAAGGCTAGGACCCAACATAATATTTTATAACTTAGAAGAGGGATGCCGTAATCTAAGCTATAAGATATTTGAAGGTAGGTGAATGACGATTCACCAATTTCCACCATGAAAAACGAAATATTTAATTAGGTTTTAATTGGTTTAGAAACTCCTAGATTCTTTGAGATTCATTGAACTTTCTTCAATGGCATGTTTCAATCTCGAGTGTGCCCTTCAAGTTTTGTGACTGGGATGCCGAGGATCACAAAACAAGGTGTGTAGTAACCATGCAAATTACTTGGTACCCTTAATGTATTACCCCTCAATCGATGTGTCGGTTAACCACACACGCTCCATCGATACTATGATAAACATTAAGTCACCCTTTACCTACCTTGTTAAGTTCAAGTTACTGTGTCGGTTAACCACACACGCTCCACTAACGACTTAAACAAAGTGTAAAGTGTAATTTCATTGATTAGCACCTTATTCACATTTTCCTAAAATAAATAAGATTGGGAATTCAATAAAGTTTAGTTACTTTAGTATTATCATTATACTTTTAATGAGAATTTATAAGTCGTTGTCCTACCCGTTCGGCTAACGACCCTCCACCGATCAAGGAAGCGGTGGGTGAGAGTGGACACCCATTAAGTTGCCATTTTATAGGCAACAACCTTATACCCCCCTTATACACCGGCTTCGTGAATGAGGCGTACTAGCGGTAAGACGACTTGATCTTATACATATATAAATATTATTAAACTTATAATATTATAAAGTATAAGGGTTGAATTTTAACTTTTAAAATTCTAAGGGTTGGAACTAAAGTTTTTAATATGACTTTACATGTTCCAAAACTTGAGGGCAAGTTTTGTAAACTTTCAAGACTTTTCATTTCTCATAACTTATGAGTTAATGGTTATTAAAAATGAAGATTCTTCATTTTTTGTAACCTATGTGTTCTTTTAATGGTTATTTATAAATGTGACTTTTGGTTATCCATAACTTAAGAACTAGTTATGGACTCCATTAAAACACATAAAGATCAAGAATTAATCTAATCAATTATTAGCACATAATTTTTTTGATCTTCTAAACTCATATGTTTATGAATGTTCATATCAAAAATTTCAAGAATCGTAAGTACATATACAAAACTTGAAATTTTGATACGAGCTTTTGAACAAAACTTTGATTTTCAAGTTTTTTTTTTTTTTTTTTTTTTTTTTTTTTTTTTTGCATCAAGTATCAAATAAACAAACCAGGCTCTGATACCACTGATGGGTTTTTCAGCATTCTAACACTCCTATGGTGTACATGCAACCCTAGAAACCTTGGATCTATGTTTAACTAAGATACACGCAAATAATTATTTTTCCAAGGTTCTTATCCTAACTAGCATGGCATGGGGTACTGGAATCAAATAAAACTAGTAGAATTACTTACCTTGTTGTAGTAGTTGATTGCTTGGAGTTTGAGAGCCTAGCACCAATAATGTGGACGCCTCAAATGGAAGTCACAAATCACCACAAACTTGCAAACTTGAGAGAATAGTCACAAACTTCTTGAAATCGGCCCTCTTAGTTTACACACATCAACTAGTGCAAGTTCAAGAACCAAAGCCTCCTTTATATAGTGTGGTGGATTAGGGTTACATCCATGTAAACCCTAATACCCATGTCTTTTCATTTCCATGAGATCCATGGGTTAAAGCTCCATGGAGTATCCATGGACTTTCCATGCAAGCCTAGCCCATTCCAAATAAGCATTAGCCCACACTATATAAATACAAGAGCCCATATTTAATTAGTCATACTTTTGATCTCTAAATTAATTCTAAATTAATTATAGATCAATACTAATTAAATAATATGATTTTATATTAATATATAGGACTTATAATATATTAATAAATCATAACTTATACTATTCTCAAACGATTATCCATAAATTGTTCGGGTGAAGTGCAACCCAAATGGACCATGCCGGGTCGGGTCAAGTACATACCAAATATACTTATGGACTTAGACACTATATCCAACACTAATCATGCTAGTGCTCTCGTTCTGGCCATTGGTCAAGGAAAGGGGAAGAAGAGGAAAGGTCCTCCTAAACAGAACTGGAAGGAAAATCTCAAGCTGCGTTGTCAAGCAATGGAACCAAAGTAAAATCTAGTTCTGACATTCCTCACACTTCTAATCCCAAAGAGGACACTTTCTTTTACTGCAATGACGAAGGGCATTGGAAAAGAAGCTGCCCAAAGTCTATGTAAGACATGAAGGATGGAAAAGTGAAGTCGTCTTCTGCATGGTATATACACTATTTTATCTAATAACTCATCATATTCTCGTTCTTGGGTCCTTGGTACAGGATGTGGATTTCACATTTGTTTTGATTTGTAGGTGCTAAAATAAAGTGAGGAGGTGGAGCATGGAAGGATGAACCTGATCATGGGGAATAGGCGATATTCTCCCGTTACCAAGATTGGAGTTTATAGTCTAGTGCTTAGTAGTGGAGTTTGTTTAGATTTTATAAAGTGTTGCTACTCGTCAGTAATGACACAAAACATTATTTCTTTTCAAGCATCGTTCAGACAATGTTTTAGATATCCATTTAAGGGTTTTATGCGGAAAAGTCCCATTATTTTGGGAAAACTTTTGATAAAGTCCTAAAAGTTTTTTTTGAACAGAAAAGTCCCATTATTTTGAGAAAATCACATAATCTGTCATTTGCCGTTCAAATATAAAAAATGAGTTTTTCGTTACTTTGGGAAAATTGTTAAATAATCGGGACTTTTTTGTTCAAAAAAACTTTTAGCACTTTATTAATAATTTTCCCAAAATAATGGGACTTTTCTGCATTAATACCTCCATTTAATGATATGAATGACTCTATTTCTGCTTATAAAAATGGTATTTTTATATTTGAATCTTTACCTTCTGATTTTGTGTATGAAACTGTGACGTGTGTTGATAATTTAGGCGATAATGTTTTTCACATTGATTCGTCGAATGGTGTAGACAAGGTGTGCTTGTGGCAATGTATTATTCGATACATTAACAAGAAACGCATCTCCCAACTACAAAAGGATGGAGTGTTGGAATCATTTGACCTAAGGTCAGATGATACATGCGAATCTTGTCTTTTGGGAAAGATGAAAAAATCACCTTTCACAGGATCTTGTGAAAAAGGTGAAGGTTTGTTGGATCTCATACATACAGATGTGTGTGGCCCCTTCAGATTCTCCATATGGAATGATAATCGATTCTATGTGACTTTTAGAGATGATTATAGCGAATATGGTTATATCTACTTAATCAAGCATAAGTTAGATGATGGCTTTTGAGCATTCTAACACTCCTAAGTGTACATGCAACCCTAGAAAACCTTGGATCTATGTTTGTCTAAAATAGATGCAAAATACTTTTTCCAAGATCCATAATCCTATCTAGCATACATGGGGAACATTAAACATAAAAGATGGCTAGAATGACATACCTTGTAGTTGATTTGATTCCTTGTAAACCTTGAGAGCCTAGCACCCCAAGTGTGATGCCTCAAATGTTTCACACAACACCAAATGCTCTTGGAATAAACTTTGAGAGAATGTAGAACACTTCTAATTCGGCTTGCCCTCTTGTCTCACTAGTGTAGCCGATTTTGGTTGCTATAAGCATGCTTATATAGTATGTTGCATTAGGGTTACACCATGTAAACCCTAATGTAACATGGCTGTTCATTTCCATGACCCATGGGTTTGTAACTCCCATGGAGCATCCATGGAGCATCCTATGGACCTTAGCCCAACTAGATAATCCATGGAGCATCTAGCCCACTATACAAGTGTGGATGATTTACACAATCAACCCATATATTTAATTAGTCTCCTTTTTTACCACTTAATTAATTCTAGATTAATTCTTGATCAATACTAATTAAATAATATTATTAATATATTAGAACTTATAATATATTAATAAACCATAAGTGTTATTTCTCTCATGCCGGGTCCAGTCAGGTACATACCAGAAATAGTTATGGACTTAGACACCTTATCCAACAGTCTCCCACTTGGATAAGTCTAATAAATATATAACTGCAAGTATGACTTCAAGAACCGATCAACAATCATAGCTCTTTTTCTAGGTTTCTTGGAACTGAGAAGATGATGATATGCCATTTAAGATAAGTGATCATATAATCCTCTGTTCTAGATATCAGCCGGACAAATACATGGAACAATGTCTTGCTTATTGTCCAGCAGTTTATTTACCGATTTCCGATTTGTTTGACATAGAACTTAGTTGAACGCATCAATTTAGTTCTGACCGGGCCCGGTACATAGGTAAAAACAAAATCATCAAGGGGCCCAGATATCGCTTCTAATCCAAGAAGGAACAAATAAACTTCGACTCATATGCTTGTTCTACTACTTGTTAAATCACACACAAAGGCACGTTTTATAACATCGAGTTGCCAATGCGTTTTCGCACGATCAATGCATAACCAACTTATAGTCAACAAGTCATATCTATAGGTTAGAAGACTTGTATGATATTACAGTCTCACGATCACTCAAGATAAATTCCATGAAGTGATACCAGCGAGGGTGGGTTAAATCCAATACTCAAAACTTATGAGTACTCATGAGTGTTGAGGCCATGTCCAACATCATAGACCTCTACAACCAACTCATGACAGTCTTAATTCATATCTACTTCCAACATATGACCGACTGTGGATAATTTGAATAATATGTAAAAAAAAACATAAATATTCTGGAAGTCAAAACATGCAAACGAAATAATAGTAAACGATTGACAAAAGATAGCAACACTTTACTCATAAATAAACACAACTTTTATTCATCATCAAATGTCAATTACACTTTACAAATTACAAAACTATCTAACTACTAAAATTAATATCATTCTTCAGCCCTATGCTCCTTGCGTGCTGGAGATGCTTAGCCCTACTCAGTCCCTTCGTGAGGGGATCTGCTGGGTTCTCATCCGATGATACCCTCTTTGCCACGAGGAGTCATTCTTCTATTCGATGTCTGATGAAATGGTATTTCCTGTCAATGTGTCTGGATCTCCCGTGATCCCTTGGTTCCTTGGCTAAGGCAACTGCACTTTCACTATCACATAAAATTTCTATAGGCTCCTTTATAGCTGGTACTACTCCAAGGTCTCTAATGAAGTTCTTCAACCATATTGCCTCCTTTGCTGCCTCGCTTGCCGCTATATTCTCTGATTCGCAAGTTGAATCAGCCACTGTCTCCTACTTGGAACTTTTCCAAGAAATTGCTCATCCGTTTAAGGTAAAGACCCAACCCGACTGAGAGCAAAAATTATGCCTATTAGTTTGGAAGTTAGCATCACTATACCCTACAACTCTCAACTCATCACTCCCATCAAGGCTAAGGACCCAGTCCTTAGTCCTCCGCATGTACTTGAGAATGTTCTTTACCGCAGTCTAGTGAGCCTTGTTAGGGTTCCCCAAATATCTGCTGACCATGCTCAATGCAAAGGCCACATCAGGACAAGTACAGGTCATAGCATACATGATCGATCCTACAACGGAAGCATATGGTACTCGACTCATTTCTGCTATCTCTGCCTCGGTACTCGGGTTCTGAGTCTTACACAATCTGGCATTACACTAGATAGGTAACTATCCTTTCTTGGAATCTAGCATGCTGAACCTCTTCAGCACTTTATCCAAGTAGGTACTCTGACTAAGTCCAATTAGTATTTTACTCCGGTCTCTCATAATCCTTATCCCTATAATATAGGCAGCTTCTCCTAGGTCTTTCATAGCGAAACACTTCCCAAGCCATGACTTCACTTCCTGCAAGGTTGGGATGTCATTTCCTATGAGTAGTATGCCATCTACATACAATACCAAAAAGGTAACTATACTCCCACTAGCCTTGACATACACACAAGATTCATCTTCACTCCTTGAAAAGCCAAACTCTATGACTTTCTCATCAAAGCAAAGATTCCATCTGCGGGTTGCTTGGTTTAATCCATAAATGGATTTCTCAAGCTTACCCACTCTATTAGGGTTCTCTGTACTGACAAAACCCTCAGGCTGACTCATATAAACATCCTCAGCCAACTTCCCATTAAGGAAAGCGGTTTTGACGTCCATTTGCCATATTTCATAGTCATGAAATGCAACACTGGATAACAACACCCTAATAGACTTAATCTTGGCTATTGGTGAAAAGCGCCTTATATGTGTGTACATTACCATCCATGTCGGTCTTCTTCTTGAAGATCCATTTGCACCCAACTATCTTACGACCTGGTACATTGTCAACCAAGTTCCAAACTTGATTGTCATACATGGACTGTATCTCGCTGTCCATTGCCTCTTTCCATTTAGCAGACTTGGGGTCTGCCATAGCTTCCGCATAGCTGTTAGGTTCATCCATACTTACCAGTGTCTCATCACTGATAAGTGTCTTACCTTCCGCAGTAATATGGAAACCATAGTAGTGCTCAGGTGCATTCCTAACCCTTGTGGAACGCCTCAGAGGTACAAACTTGTCAATTGGATCAACAATAGTTTCCTCCTCAAGTTGACTGATAGGGTTTGAGGTTCCTTCACCACTTGACTCTTGAATTTCTTCAAGGTCAATTTGCCTCCCACTGTTTCCTTGGCTTATGAACTCTCTCTCTCTCAAAAGAAACCCCTCCTTGCTACAAAGACCACATTCTCACTAGGTATGTAGAAGAGGTAACCAAAGGATTTATGTGGGTAGCCAATGAAAATACACCTCTCACTTCGAGGTTCGAGCTTATCATGAGTCTCGCGTCTTGTGAAAGCTTCGCAACCCCAAATTTTGATATGGGCTAGATTAGGAACTTTTCCAGTCCACATCTCGTGAGGTTGTTTGGCAACCTTCTTTGTAGGGACCAGATTAAGGATATGGGCGGCATTCTCTAAGGCATACGCCCATAATGAGATTGGTAGCAAAGCTCGACTCATCATGGAATGAACCATGTCCAACAAGGTTCGATTATGCCTCTCAACTACACCATTCAACCGTGGTGTCCTGGGAGGTGTCAATTGTGAGAGAATCCCACATTCCCTAAGATAGTCGAGGAACTCTGTACTAAGATACTCACCACCTCGAGCGGATCGAAGCATCTTAATGTTCCTGCCCAATTGATTCTCTACTTCCTGTTTAAACTCTTTAAACCTATCGAAAGTCTCTGACTTATGCTTGATTAAGTAGACATATCCATATCTACTATAATCATCTGTAAAAGTCACAAAGTAACAATTAGCATCCCTTGTGGCAGTTTTGAAGGGTCCATACACATCTGTGTGTACTAGATCCAACAAACCTTCACCCTTAGCAAACGAACCTGTAAAGGGTGACTTTGTCATTTTTCCAAGTAAGCATGATTCACAACTATCATCTGACTTTAGGTCAAATGACTCCAAGACTCCATCTTTTTGAAGTTGGCCTATGCGTTTCTTGCTTATATGTCGAAGACGACAATGCCATAATGATGCTTTATCCAAGTTATTATCATTAGTCGAATCAATACACAACACATTATTTCCTAAATTATCTACAACAGACACAACTTCATACACACCATCACAAGGTAATGCTTTAAAATAAAACAAATTATTAAAGAAAGCATTTATTCCACCAACTTCATTATCAAAAGAAAAGGTAAACCCTTTTTTGTACAAAGCATGAAAGGAAATAACATTTCTTGCCATTTCAGGAAAATAACAACATTTATTCAAAACTAAAGTAAACCCACTACTTAGCAACAAAGTATAAACTCCAATCTTGGTGACAGGTGAAACTTTCCTATTCGCCATGATTAAGTTTATCTTTCCATGCTCCACATTGTCACTTCTTCTTAGTCCCTGCAAATTAGAACAAATATGAATACCACAGCCGGTATCAAAGACCCAAGAGTTAGAATAAGGTGAGTTATTAGATAATATAGTGTATATACCTGCATGGTTGGGTTTTACTTTCCCATCCTTCAGATCTTGCTGGTACTTTGGGCAGTTTCGCTTCCAGTGCGCCTTTTTATGGCAATAGAAGCATTCAGCCTCTTTTGGATCAGAAGAAGCAGTTTCGCTTCCACTTGAAGAGGAGCCATCAAGGGTCTTACCCTTGGTACCCTTCGAAGGGTTCTTCCTCTTTTTCCCTCTACCTTTCCCGATTTCCAGGACAGGTGCGGAGTTTGGAGTAGGGGTAGGAGTGGTAACAACCGAATTACCTTTAAGACCACTTTCGGGGGTCTTCAAGAGTCCTTGAAGTTTTCTGAGGGTGACTTCTTCCTTGTTCATGTGGTATGTCATGCGGAATTGATCATAACACGATGGTAAGGAGTGCAAAATGATATCTATTGCTAACTCCTCGGGGAAGTTCACATTCAGCTCCATCAAACGGTCCACATACCTTTGCATTTTCTGTATGTGGCCCGTGATGGGTTCACCATCCTTCATTCGGGTTGTTATCATGGAGGAGATAATTTCATATCGCTCTTGACGAGCTCTCTGATGGTTACGGTCCATCAAATACTGGTGCACCTCAAAAGGATAGTAGTCCTCATAGAACATTTGGAGCTTGGCTGTCATAGCGGCCATCATGATGCATGCCACTTTGGTAGAATCTCTTTCATATGCCTCATATTCAGCAAACTCCTCAGGAGTAGCAGTCGGCTCAGGTACCTTAAGCTCTTTGTCGAGAACATATTTTTTGTTCTCATACCGAGTGACCATCCTGATGTTCCTGATCCAATCTGTAAAGTTGGATCCATCAAAGATGACTCGCCCACAAAGGTTCATGAGAGAGAAGGATCTAGTAGGGTTTGAGCCAGAAGCAGCATTGTTGGAAGACATCTGAAAAGAAGAAAAGACAAGTTTAGTTTAGATATAAAGATAGTCCTTAATAAAACACCCAAATGTAATATTAAGGCTAGGATCCAATCACAATATATTATAACTTAGAAGAGGGATGTCGTAATCTAAGCTAAAACATATTTGAAAGGTAGGTGAATGACGATTCACAAATTTCCACCATGAAAAACGAAATATATAAGTTATTAGGTTTTATTTGGTATTTAGAAACTCCTAGATTCTTTTGAGATTCATTGAACTTTTCAATGGCATGTTTCAATCTCGAGTGTTCCCTTCATGTTTTGTGAATGGGATACCGAGGATCTCAAAACAAGGTGTGAAGTAACCATGCAAATTACTTGGTACACTTAATATTTTTCACTTAATCGATGTGCCGGTTAACCACACGCGCTCCACCGACCTATGTAAAACCTTAAGTCACCCTTTGCCTACCTTGTTAAGTCCAAGTTAGTGTGTCAGTTAACCACACACGCTCCACTAACGACTTAATCAAGGTGCAAAGTGTAATTTCATGGGTTAGCACCTTATTCACATTTTCCTAAAGTAACTAGGATTGGGAATTTATAAAACATTTAGTTACTTTACAATAATCATTATACTTTTAATGAGAATTTTAAGTCATTGTCCCACCTGTTCGGCTAACGACCCTCCACCAGTCAAGGAAGCGGTGGGTGAGAGTGGACACCCATTAAGCTGCCATTTTATAGGCAACAACCTTATACCCCCCTTATAGACCGGCTTCGTGAATGAGGCCTATTAACGGTAAAATGATTTGATCTTATACATAGATATATATTATTAAACATATAATATTATAAAGTATAAGGGTTAAATTTTAACTTTTAAAATTCTAGGGGTTGGAACTAAAGTTTACTAGATGACTTTACATGTTCCAAAACTTGAGGGCAAGTTTTGTAACTTTACAAAACCTTTCAATTCATAACTTATAAGTTATTAAAATGAAGACTCTTCATTTTTATAACTTATGTGTTCTTTTAATGGAATTAATACAAAGTGACTTTTGGTTATCCATAACTTGAGGAAAAGTTATGGACTCCATTAAAACACATAAAGATCATGAATTCAGCATTAAACAAGTAATTCTTATGATCTATCGAGAACTCATAAGAACATGACTAATCATATCAAAATTTCAAGAACATATGAACACATATAATCATGTAATTTTGATATTAGCCATTGTAAATGGATTAGAACAACCATTACACCATATAAAACAAGTTTTAAAACACCAAAACAGTTTAGGGTAATGTTTCTAGTCCATTTCCAGCAGCAAAACTCGAAAAATGCACTCAGGGGCTCCTACTCGTCGAGTGCAAGAACCTACTCGACGAGTAGGATGAGTTTGGTCATGGACTCGTTGAGTCCCACCATGGACTCGGCGAGTTTATGCTTCAAAATGCATAAAAACTAGTTTTTTCACAATTTTGCATCAAGTATCCAACAAAAAAAACCAGGCTCTGATACCACTGATGGGTTTTGAGCATTCTAACACTGCTAAGTGTACATGCAACCCTAGAAAACCTTGGATCTATGTTTGTCTAAAATACATGCAAAATACTTTTTCCAAGGTTCATAATCCTATCTAGCATACATGGGGAACATTAAACATAAAAGATGGCTAGAATTACATACCTTGTAGTTGATTTGATTCCTTGTAAACCTTGAGAGCCTAGCACCCCAAGTGTGATGCCTCAAATGCCTCAAATGTCTCACTAGTATAGCCGATTTTGGTTGCTATAAGCATGCATATATAGTTTGTTGCCTTAGGGTTACACCATGTAAACCCTAATGTAACATGGCTCTTCATTTCCATGACCCATGGGTTTGTAACTCCCATGAAGCATCCATGGAGCTTCCTATGGACCTTAGCCCAACTAGATAATCCATGGAGCATCTAGCCCACTATACAAGTATGGATGATTTACACAATCAACCCATATTAATTCTAGATTAATTGTTGATCAATACTAATTAAATAATATTATTAATATATTAGAACTTATAATATATTAATAAACCATACGTGTTATTTCTCTCATTTTAGTCTATCCAATTGCATGATGCCATGCAACCCAAATGGACCATGCCGGGTCGGGTCAAGTACATACCATAAATAGTTATGGACTTAGACACCTTATCCAACATTAGAAACCTTTGAAAAGTTCAAACAGTTTAAACATGAAGTCGAGAGTCAGTTGGGTAGGAAGATAAAGATGCTTAGATCTGATAGAGGCGGAGAGTATCTTAATATTGAGTTCAACGACTATCTAAAGGAATGTGGAATAGTTTCACAATTGACAACTCCTAGGACACAACAGTTGAATGGTCTGACTGAGAGGAAAAATCAGACCTTGTTAGACATGGTTCGTTTCATGATGAGTCGTGCTTCTCTTCCTATTCACTTATGGGGTTATGACTTAGAGACATTCGCCTACATCCTCAATATTTTCCCTAAAAAGAAGGTTGACAAAACACCTCACGAGATGTGGACGAGGAAGGTTCCCTCCTTATCACATATCAATGTATGGGGTTGTGAAGATTTTGTGGGACAAGAGACTCATGACAAGCTAGCAGCTAAAAGTGAAAAGTGTATTTTCATTGGTTACCTAAAGAAGTCATTCGTATATTTGTTCTACAGACCTAGTGAGAACCTGGTCTTTGTGGCATGAAGAGGAGTCTTTCGAGAGAGAGAGAGAGAGAGAGAGAAAGAGAGAGAGAGAGAGAGAGAGAGAGAGAGAGAGAGAGGGAGCTCATATTCAAAGAGGACAGTAGGGTACCATTGAACTTGATGAAATTCAAGAGTCAACTAGTGAAGGAACCTTATATGATACTAGCACCCAACAAGATGAAGAGGTTCATGTTGAGCTGATACACAAGTTATTCCCTCTTAGGCGTTCCAGTAGAGTTAGCATGCCACCTGAGTTCAATGGCTTCGATATTACTACAGATGGTGACACGTTTGTCAGTGATAGGACACTGATAAATTTAGATGAGCTGGCTAGCTACAACAAAGCAATGGGAAGCCCTGAGGTAGCTAAATGGAATGAGGCAATGGACATCGAGATCAATTCCATGTATGACAACCAAGTCTGGAATTTGATGGATAATGTACCAGGTTGAAAGACAGTGGCGTGCAAATGGATCTTCAAGAAAAAGACCGACATGGATGGGAAGGTACACACTTTTAAGGCTCGACTGGTTGCAAAGGGCTTAGCTCAAACCCCGGGGGTTGACTATGAGGAGACCTTATCACTAGTAGCCAAGATAAAATCTACTAGGATAATGCTTGCCATATCTGCCTTTCATGACTATGAAATTTGATAGATAGATGTCAAAATTGCTTTCCTAAATGGGAAGTTAGTTGAAGATGTTTACATGGGTCAGCCAGAAGGTTTTGCAGATGCAGAGTCTCCAAATAGAGTGTGCAAGCTTGAGAAATCCATCTATGGATTGAAAAAAGCATACCGCAATTGGAATCTTTTCTTCCATGAGAAAGTCAAAGAGTTTGGTTTCTTTAGGAGTGAAGATGAGTCATGTGTGTATATCAAGGCTAGTGGGAGCATAGTGAATTTTCTAGTCTTGTATGCCGATGACATATTACTAATGGGAAACGACATTCAACCTTTGCAAGAAGTTAAGTCTTTCCTTGGAAAGTGTTTTGCCATGAAAGACCTTGGAGAAACAACATATATTCTCAGGATAAGAATATTGAGAGATAGAAAGAAGAGACTAATTAGACTTAGTCAAAGTACATACTTGGATTAAGTACTAAAGAGGTTTAGTATGGAAAATTCCAAGAAAGGAGAGCTACCTATCCAAAGCAATAACAAATTGAGTAAGACTCAAAGCCCTAGTACAGATGATAAGACAACTGATATGAGTCAGGTACCTTACACTTTGGCTACAGGGTCAATCATGTACGCTATGACATGTACTCGCCCTAATGTGTCCTTTGCCTTAAGCATGGTGAGTCGCTATTAGGGAAATCTCGGTAAGGCTCATTGGAGAGCGGTAAAGAACATTATTAAGTATTTTCAGAGGACTAAGGACATGATTCTAGTCCTTGGTGGCAGTGATACGTTGATAGTGAGTAGGTACAGTGACACAAACTTTCAGACAGATAGAGAAAACTTTCGTTCTTAGTCGGGCTGGGTGTTCAGTCTAAACGGTGGAGCAATAACTTGGAAGAGTTCAAAAAAGCACACGATGGCTGATTCAAATTGTGAATCAGAGTACATAGATGCAAGTGAAGCATCAAAGGAAGCGGCTTGGTTGAAGAATTTCATCAGTGACCTCAGAGTTTTTCCAACCATTCAGGAGCCAATGGAACTTTTCTGCGATAATGAAGGAGTGGTTACCTTGACTAAGGAACCAAGAGATCATGGAAAGTCTAGACATGTCGACAAAAAGTACAAATACATCAGACATAGAGTAAAATAAGGTCACCTCATTGTTAGGAGTGTATCATCATAAGAGAATCCTACAGATCCTTTGATGAAGGCTCTAGGTAGTGTCAAGCACAGTCAGCATGCTAGGAGCATTGGTATGAGAGATGATATTTGTTTTAGTAGTTAAATAGTTAGTTTGAAACTTGTAACAAAATAAATGTAATTGATTTTGGTGATTAAATAAAGAGAATTATTTACGATTTGTTGTTGGATTAGGTGTCCAAGCCCATAACTATTATTTGTATGTGCTTGACCCGAGAATAGCATGGTCCATTTGGGTTGCATATCACCAGGACAATTTGATAGGATGGACTTTTGAGAAGAGGTTATTTATGATTTGTTAATATATTATAAGTTCTAATATATTAATATGAAATCATATTATTTAATTGGTATTGATCAAGAATTAATTTGGAATTAATTTTGTGATAAAAAGAGACTAATTGAATATAAGGGGTTGATCGGTAAATCATTGATTCTTATGGTGTGGGCCAATGATCAACGATTCCTTAGGTTGGACTAAACCCATGGATGATCCATGGAGGTTTAAACCCATGGATCCTAAGGAATATGGAAGGTCATGGCCATTAAGGCTTACATGGTGTAACCCTAATCTTGCCATACTATATAAGAAACCTCATAGCTACCAAAATGGCACATAAGTGGAATGCTAGAGGGCTGGCCGATTTTGGTGCAAGAAGATACTCTATCAAAAGTCTCATTTGTGCAAAGGTGTGTTGTGATTCCATTTGAGGTGCAACACTTGGGGCACTAAGTTCTTAAAGGTCCAAGGCTTCCAATGTAACGACATGATTTTTCAAAACAAAATTTTCAATTTTAAACTCATAAAACATATGTCTCATCATTAATTCTCAAAACAACCAACAAGTTTTCAATACAATTATTCAAATCCAGGATCCTATAACATGTTCCATCTTGACTGTGTGTGTACAATCATACTGGCGCCTTCCCGCTATCTCCCGAAGTACCTGAAACACATAACACATAACACGGTAAGCACGAATGCTTAGTGAGTTCCCCAAAATACCACATACAAAAAATTCGCCACTCGTGGCTATACTCTGCAGGACTCTGCTCGTTGGACCCTCTGGTCCGGTCTAGCTCGTTGGACCCTCCGGTCCGGTCTGATTGAGAATCCTCTGGCCTCATAGTTCGTTGGACCCTCCGGTCTAGTCTAAGCAACAATATTATAGCATACAATACATATCACACAATCATGCATAAGTCAAACAAGCACATAAGACCCTCTGGTCTCACATAACTACCACTCTAAGTAAAGTATAGTGAGAAGACTCACCTCGTAAGATAGCTAGTAAAAATCTCGTGCTCGAAATCCTCGGTCTAGCCTCCGCTTATCACAAGATAATCTTTCTAATTAATATTCTACTCTTATCTCTGAAGAGTGTGTAAAAGACCGTTCTACGCCTCTCTGACCCCTTTCAGTCATGTTGACCAAACCCCAAAGTCAACAGAAGTAAACTCCAGTTAACGGTCCAACTTTGAGCAGACTCGTCGAGTGCACTCGGGAGACTCGTCGAGTTCAGTCGATTCATGGCAACCCCAGCAAGCTCCAACTCGACGAGCTAACCCCTAACTCGACGGGTCACCATCTGACTCAGTTCATCGGGACAAAACCCTGGGCTACTCGCCGAGTCAGCGGCTCGACTCGGCGACTCTATTCAGACTCTTTTGCATTCAGTCAATTTAGTGCAAGATACTTTCCCAAACTTCAGATCTATGCCCTCAAGGGTCATTAATCACGTAATGGTTCAACCTCTATGTCCATGCACCACTCATCTAGCTCTAAATGACAAAATAACCCTCAAAATGGTGTCTTTGGTTCAACATTATTATGTAACTGCATAAAGCTGGGTTCTTGGAACTCTCTGGACCTCTCAAGGTCCAGATTTAATGTCTAAGCCTCAAAGGGACTTCACATATTTCATAACTAAACTTAAAAGAGGGTAAAGAAACCCTAACTTCAAGAGATCTACTAATTAGAGGAAAACAAGTATCGATTCATACCTCCAACTGCAGCCCTGAATGAAATAGAGAAAGATCTTAGCCCCTCTAAACAGCTAAGCTTGAACCCTCTCCTTCTTCCTTGCAAGAATGCACCAAAATGAAGAAATTAGCTCTCTCTCTCTCTCTCTCTCTAAGCTCTCTGGGTCGATTAGGGTCTCTCAAGGGAAAGTGTGGCCGTAATTGGAGGCCATAAGAGCCTTTAAATAGGCCACAAACCCGAGCAATTAGGGTTTCCCTTAGCAGCATGACTTGGCGAGTCAGATACCCGACTCGTCGAGTCCATTCATTAAACACGTCAACAAGTCACGATCCCACTCGACGAGTTGAGGCACCAAAATCCTTAAAATAAATGCTTAAATTAATATACCTGGAAAACTGGATGTTACAACTCTCCCCCACTAGAATCAGACTTCGCCCTCGAAGTCTTGCTCCGCAAATAGCTTCGGGTACTGCTCCCGCATCTCCGACTCCGGTTCCCAAGTCAAATCGAACCCCTTCCAATGTTGCCACTGGACCTGAACAGCGGGCACTTCCTTGTTCCTCAGAACCTTCACCTTCGGATTTATGATCGCGATCGGCCTCTCGATGTAATTCAGGCTCGCATCCACCTGAATGTCCACTAATGGTACCACTGCTGTCTCATCAGCCACACACTTCCGCAACTAGGACACGTGGAAGGTGCTACCTTACCTACCCTGGCAACCACCTTGAAAGGTCCAATATATCGAGGCCCCAACTTGCCCTGCTTCCTATACCGGATTACTCCTTTCCATGGGGAAACCTTCAGAAGCACAAAATCTCCGACCTGGAACTCAAGCTCGGATCGTCGTCTGTCCGCATAACTCTTCTGACGACTTTGAGCAGTTTGCAACCTCTGTCTGACCTGCGGAATCTGCTCGATCGTCTTCAGCACTATCTCAGTGCTGCCCATAACTCTCTTCCCCACCTCTCCCCAACAGATGGGAGTACGACACCTCCTCCCATACTGATGCTTGAGTGATGGTTGTTGTTATAGGAAAACTCAGCCAAGGGTAGGTATGTGTCCCAACTCCCACTGAAATCCATAACGCACGCTCGAAGCATGTCCTCAAGAGTCTGAATCGTCTGCTCACTCTATCTGTCTGTCTGCGGATGGTAGGCGGTACTAAAATGCAATCGCGTGCCCAACTCCTCATGAAATTTCTTCCAGAATCTCGAAGTAAAACGCACATCCCGATCCGACAAAATCAAGACCGGCACTCCATGCCGAGATACCACCTCTTTCACATAAATCTCGACCAGCTTTTTGGCAGAAGAGCTCTCACTAATAGCAAGGAAGTGAGCACTCTTCTTCAATCGATCTACAATCACCCATATCGCGTCAACTCCACGCGCCGTTCTCGGTAATTTGGTGATAAAGTCCATCGAGATCTGCTCCCACTTCCACTGGGGAATCTCCAAAGGCTGCAATGGACCATGTGGATACTGGTGTTCTTCCTTTGACCTGGCGGCAGGTCAAGCACCTCTCTACTAACCACGCGACGTTCCTCTTCATACAGGGCCACCAATAGTCTCTCTTCAGATCTAAGTACATCTTAGTCGCCCCGAGATGGATCGAAAATCTCGACCTATGCACCTCCTCCATCAGAGTGCTACGAGCTCCACCCGTATAAGGCACCCAAATCCGACCTCGAAAGGTCATAAGTCCCCAGCTATCCATCACAAACTTGGATACTTGTCCGATCACCCGCTCCTTCTTGCGGTTCTCCGGTCTCATGGCCTCCGCCTGGGCCTCTCGAATGGTATCCAATACCGGAGTCACCACTGTCATCCTCATGAATATATCCCGAATCAGGGCACTCTCCTTCTTGCGGCTCAGGGCATCGGCTACCACGTTAGCCTTGCCCTGGTGATACAGAATCTCACAATCGTAATCTTTTACCACGTCCAACCACCTTCTCTGGCGCATATTCAGGTTAGGCTGATCCATCAGATACTTCAAGATCTTGTGGTCTGTGTAAATGGTACACCGAACCCCGTACAAGTAATGGCGCCAGATCTTGAGGGCAAACACCACTGCCTCCAACTCTAAATCGTGGGTAGGATACCTCGTCTCATGAGGCTTTAGCTGCCTCGATGCATATGCTATCACGTGTCCTCTTTGCATGAGCACCGCTCCTAACCCCGATATAGATGCATCCCAATAAACCACAAAGTTCTCCATTCCCTCAGGAAGGGCTAACATTGGAGCTTCGCACAATCTCTGGCGAAGAGTCTCAAACGAGGTCTGCTGCTCGGGACCCCAAACAAAAGCAACGCCCTTCCGGGTCAACTTGGTAAGAGGAACAACAATCTTGGAGAAATCTCTGATAAACCTCCTGTAGTAGCCGGCCAACCCCAGAAAACTCCTGATCTCGGTGGGGGATCTTGGCACCTCCCAACTCATAACCGCCTCAATCTTCGCCGGGTCGACTAAAATCCCATTTGTTGAGAGAAAAACTTTGAGACACACTTGAACAAATGTTAGAACAAGTATATTGCAGAATAGTTAATCTCGAAGGATCTAAAAGCTCAACAATAATATTTAGAGTTAAATAGTTGGAAAGTTAGTTGCAGAAAAGTAAAGAAATGAAAAGACAACAATGGTTATATCAAGAATACACATAAGTTGATTCATAACAAGGAATGCATTCAAGCCAAGTTAATAAGTGAGATCAAACTTAGTGATTAAGTCACAAGAGACTTGCTCTGAAGAGAGATTGTAATCAGTTATATTCTAGTAAGATTTGTAAATAAGAAGAGATGAGTAATTAGATAGAGAGATAGAAAAGATAACTTCAGAGATATGTATTCAGAATGATAGATCTGTTACTCATACTTGGGAATGAGCTCTATTTATAGAGACTCAAGGAGTTACATTAGATTCAATCTCTAAGAGGAGCCATGCAAGGCATACTGGACAATAGAGAGAATTACAGTAAGATAAAATAAGCTAACTAAGAAAAGTGTGACTGCGGTTGGCTTTGATGACTTCGGATGCTGAAGAGGGAGCTTGACTGCGGTAGCTGAAGTTCAAGAGGGTCACTTTTTCATGATTCAACAATTTCCCCCTAAGTGACCTCTTTAACTTTTGTTCAGCTATCAAGTTTAAGAAATTTGATCAGGATCCACCAAAACTTCCTGATGTTTTCCAACCAAGTAATTCTCCTTAAAATCTCGAACTTGACTTCGGCAGTTGTATGTTTTGATCTTGCGACTGCGGTTCGACAGATTTGAAGTTGCTTCCTGGTGAGGCGATTCATGGCAGTCATAAGAATAAAGTATTTGAGTTTATCGGTCTTCCTTTTGAAAATGACTCCAAGTTCAGGGAAGTTGGTTGCACCTAAGGATCTTTCTTGATAACCTTCGGTAGGCATCGGTGCAGGATCGAGCGGCGGTAGATCAAACTTCTTGGCAATGGTGGGGTAAATGTCTGTGTCGATTTTACCAAAATCACAGACAGTCTCCTTCAAAAACGTACTAGCTCTTTCAAGAGCTATCTTCATCTTCGGGTGTTGCTCCGACTTGTTCTGGAACACCTTGGCTATGAGAAAGATTTCTTCAGGATTCATGCAGGGGAAGTCAGCCTGGGTGCGGACATAGTCGTGTTCCCTTCTAGTGAGAGTGTATTGGATGAAGTCATCCTTCATGAACTTCCGAGGCTTGTAGTTTTTGACTGCGGATGGTCTGTTGTTAGACCATATTTTCTCAATGGGAGAGGAATGTTTAGCATAAAAGTGGTTAAGTCTCTCGAATTCCATTGGCAGTCTTTTGTGGTCTGGAAGGCTGCGGTCAAATGGCTCAAACACTGTGAAGTATCTAGCATTTGGGGAGATTGGAACATCCCAGTAGCCATCCGAGGGGGGTTCAGCATATGTGAGGTATGGCTTGTAGTCATCATCCAACAGTCTGTGGTGAGGATTGATCCAGGAGTTTATCAAGGATTCATCCATGATAGTGTCAAAACCGCAATCTCTCCATATAAGCTCAGCAAGTTTAGCTGCTTTCCAATCTTTTTTCATGTGGGTAGTGGCAGGGGAGTCGTTTGAGCTTGGGGAGGACATGTGATCCACCAGATTTTTGAAGTGAGGAGGGGTCTCTGGTTTCTCAGGAGTGATCTCCTTTTGAGGTGGAGTGTTATGAGGTGGAGTATGATGAGATGGTTGCGGTGAGGGTTGCGGTGTGGGTTGCGGTATGGGTTGCGGTGTGGGAATTTTTTCTGTAATGATGGGGGAGCTTTGATGTTGGGAGAGGCTTTTGGAGTGATGGTCTTCTTCTTCTTCACTTCCCCCTCTTGAGGAATGCAACGCAGGAGCTTCCTCAAGCCATTTTCGAAGGCCATCAACTTTGGCAAAAACATCCTGAAATTGGGCTTTAAGGGCATCTGCCAACTGTTGATTATTGGGGATGGTGGAGTTGAAGAGTAGCTTGTGAATTTCCTTGGTGAGTTGAAGGATTTTTGGGCCATGGAAGTTGGTTGACAGGGATCTTTGCAGGCGTTTGATTGTAGCTTGAAGGACTGAGATAGTGGACTCATATGCAATGTGACTCTCAGCTATCAGCTTTTGAGAGTGGGTGGCTTGATCCGCAATGGCTGCTTGTAGATCTTTCTTGATTGCGGTCACATCAGAGATGAGGCGTTCTGCAGCAGCCATGAAGTCCTTGTGATCTGCTTGTCGATTGTTGTCAAGGGACCGGATTCCCATTTCAACTTTGAGGGAAATACGCTCATCAGCTAATCTTTCACGAGTTTCTAAGCACTCTATCCGTTCAATCAATGACTGCGGTCCGGGTGTGTCTTCTGGTTGCGGTTAAGTTGGCTTGACCGCAGCAAGAATTTGATCGACCTTTGCTTGAAGGCTCAAAAATTCCTTTCTTGTGACATCATTCTTCTTCTTTTTCTTCTTCTCTTTGGGCTTAGAAGTTGAATGATGAGAGCCACTGGATTCTTCTTCTTCACCGAACATCATAAGGTCATCATCAGAGGGAGAGGGTTTGTTTACCTCTTGTAGATCAACATCATCAAGACCGAATGTGGGAGCGAAGCTGACTTCTATTGCGGTTCCTTCGTCTTGTGAGTCTTGAACAGTGGGAGTTGGCATTAGATTTGGAGTTGGAGTTGGATTTGGAGTGACTTTGGAGGGGCCTGCACCTTCAGCAGTGGATTGAGCTTTAAGGATTGTCTCAGCCATCTCTGTCATCCAGTCTTGAACTTTCTGTATAGTGGCTACGGTATTGGCATTGTTAATTGCATCTGCCCAATACTTAGCCACAGCTTGGATTTCTTGTTCCTTTTGCCGTTGTTGCTTGATTTGTTGATCTTTTCGTGCTTGGAATGCCCTACGGAAAGCGGCATACTTCTGGATGTCGGCTTCAGATACCGGAGTGTAGTTCAACCATGAGTCATTTAAGTGATCACCGTCAAATCCTTGGTATCGCATCGAAGTGTCCTTCGGGTCCACGGATCCTTGCACTTTTGTGCTCACCGTGCCTAAACCACCTGTTATAGATGTAAGCAGAGTAGGATTTCTTGAGCTTCCTCGGTCTCCTTGACCCGTACTCAAGTTTGGCCTCGGTTCAGTTCCGACAAGGGCGGAAGAAGTGCCCTGCGGTTGGGAAGGTGTTTGAAGTGTATGGGTGACATTCAAAAGGATGGAGTTCAACTCCTCAGGGGAAAAGAAATGCAGTCGGGAAGCCCTGGAGACCTTAAGGCGAGAACCAGTGTTATCCTCTTGGGATTGAACTGGGGGGGTGTCTCGACGAGGTGATGAAATAGACTCACTTTCTGAGCTTGAGTGGTATTCGATGGTGGTGTTGAGTGGGTCAGCGGCCACCCCAAGGACTACCGGAGCCTTTTGAGAGGCTGAGGTATCAGTCTGGTCACGCATATGGCCAGTGGGATTGGTTTTTTTTTATTAAGGATGGCAATTGGTTGCGCATCCTCATCAGAGTCACTGTCATTTGTGGGTGCGGTTCGTTTGGTTTTGCGTTTCTTGGAGGGTGCGGTTGGTTTGGGAGCATCTTTCTTTGGGGTTCTTTGTTTCTTGGAGACATTGCGGGGGCCTTGATGAGTTGATGTCAGTTTCTTTCTTCTTTGAGAAAGATTTGAGAGACTAGTGGAGGAAGGGACTGCGGTACTTCCAGGGGTAATGATTGCGGATGGGGTTTGAAGAGGCGGGGTAGGAAGGTATGGGGAAATTCCTTCCATAGCCTCAATATGATCTGAGACATCAGCAGTCTCAAGACCAAGAGTGTTGAGAATATGGGTTGGAAGTCTTCTAATGGGTCCAAAAACAGATTGATCAGATGAGGGATTGTACCTTTTAAGATCCTTGGTGACAAAATAGTTGATGTCGTTGCTCATGCTTATCCCTGCGTCCGCATGGAGGTCTAAAATGCAGAGGGACCATAATCTTGCAAACGTAAGTTCGGTAGGGTTCTCCCTTGGGCTCTCCTTGGGAATGTATTGTAGAAAATCATCCCATAGAATCTGACCGTAGTTCACGTCGTGGCCAGTGAAAATACTCCATACTAACTCCAGGAGTTTGAGTCCCATGTTATCCGTGCCTCCGGTTCTGCCGGATAGACTGCGGATGACAAAATGGCAAACGAATTGCCAGACCGCTGGCAGTTGGTTGTTCTTGAATTCTCCAATGCCTTTGATTTTCTTCTGATATCCCATTTGGTAAAGTGCAGAGGTGATGTCCGCCATTGATGGAGAAAAAATCTTGATTGAAGGATGAACAAGAAGGTTAATGGCAGAAAGAAAATTTTCTTTAGACATAATTACTAAAGAATCGTTAACTAGGTTTAGACGCACTTCTTGTGGGTTCTCGAGGGGGCGATAGGCTGTAAAGGCACATTTGAAGAGGGTTGAGAGGGGAACAACGTCTGTAAACGAATCGAATGGGCCAAACAGGGGGTGATTGTTCAAGAACTTGATCATCAGCTTGATCGGAACATTGTAAGATGAATGGTCTTCGAACACGGCTCTGAAATTGCTTGATGCTATCGTGGGAGTGGGATGTCTTGAAGTAGAATATGAACCGGTAGGGTTCACTGATCCAGAGGCTTTGGATTGTTTCTTGGATACACCGGATTTCACCATTGAAGCAGTTTGAGAGAAAGTGTAGAAAACATAGTGCGTTAATGGAGAAAGGATTCAATGTTCAGAGAGCGTAAACTGTTCTTGGGGAAGAAGAAAGGTTTTTATAGGGGTTTATGGAAGCGGGAAATGTTTTTTTACCCTAGGTGAAAAGGAAAAAGGTAAAAAATAATTTGGGGGTTCTTGAGATTTGGGAGGTGAAATCTCACCCACATATTTTGAAACGGTTTAAATTGTTGAGATTTTACCAAAGAAGGGTTTGCATTTAATGAAAAGTCAGACATACATCATCACGTCTGGTGATCGTGTGGGGAGGGGAAAAGAAGTTGTAACGGATGGGACGTGTTGGGTAAGAGGAAAAGACAGATTAAGGATTTGTTTATGGAAAAACGTTCTTTTTGTCATCATACCTAAAATAGGTCTGACACAAGGTTTATTCAAAAAGATGAAGGGACAGTTTCTCCAAGGAATGTTTTTTTTTATTTAATGTATTATTTAATGAAGGATCATTAAATAGCAAATCATGATTCAAAGATTAATGAAACAGTTATTAAAGTGATTGCGGATGGAAACTGCATTGCGGATGGATCCTTCATTATTGCAGATGGATCATTCATTGCGGATGGGTAGATGTATGACTGCAGTAGAAGAACTGAGGAGAGCACTTGTACAATAAGTTAGTAATAACAAACAATAAGGACCAGTGAAAGATAAATATGATATATGGTTGCGGTACATAGACTGCGGTACACAGGATATACCAAAACCATCTATCATAAGTAATTTTCAGTTAAGACCGGAACCGAGACCAGGAATGGTCTGCGCTACCTATCCATTCAAGAAGAATTGAGGGTCCGGATTCATCATTCCTAACATTTGTAAGAAAGTGTTGAGCTTTGTAGAGTCAA
Source organism: Lactuca virosa (assembly GCF_052849685.1). Lineage (NCBI taxonomy): Eukaryota > Viridiplantae > Streptophyta > Magnoliopsida > Asterales > Asteraceae > Lactuca > Lactuca virosa. The sequence continues at coordinate 476,978,889 of NC_136429.1, read as the reverse complement.
GTGCCTTTGTGAACACATCAACAATCTCTTCATGAGTATGGACAAAGATGAGTTCAATGTTACCTTTCAGGATGTGGTCTTTGATGAAATGATACCGTAGTTCAATATGCTTGGTCTTGGAGTGCTGAATAGGATTATGAGAAATCGCTATAGCACTTTCAGAGTCACAGTAAATTGGTATCTGCAACATTCTGTATCCGTAGTCCATAAGTTGTGTCTTCATCCATAGGACTTGTGAACAACAGCTGGCTGCGGCCACATATTCAGCTTCTGCGGTAGACAGAGATACACAACTTTGTTTCCTTGATGACCAGCTGACGAGTCTTCCACCTAGAAATTGACATCCACCTGAGGTGCTTTTTTGATCTAGTCTGCATCCGGCTTGATCCGCATCTGTGAATGCTTGAAGGCTGAAACCATTGCCTGCAGGGTACCATAATCCAAGAGACTTGCTTCCTTTCAGATACCGTAAAATTTGTTTGGCTGCGGTCATATGTGACACTTTTGGGTCAGCCTGATACCTTGCGCATACACCTGTGGCAAAGACAATGTCTAGCCTGCTTGCGGTGAGGTACATCAACGAGCCTATGATACCTCTATAAGTCTTGTGATCCACAGATTCACCTGAGGGATCAGCAGAGATCTTATATCCGAAGGCCATGGGGACCTTAGCCGAAGAGCAGTCGTCCATAGAATATTTCTTTAACAGTTCAGTGGTGTATTTCTTCTGATGAATGGATATCCCTTGTGGAACTTGTTTCACTTGAAGTCCTAGAAAGAAGTTAATCTCTCTATTCATGCTCATTTTGAACTTGTTGGTCATGAGCTTAGCAAATTCATCCACCATTCCTTGATCAGTTGATCCGAAGATGATATCATCCACATATATTTGTACAAGCATAAGGTGGTCACCATTTGCTTTTCTAAATAAAGTGGGATCAATCACTCCTCTTTTGTATCCGGACGAGACAAGAAATTCAGAGAGAGTCTCGTACCACCCTCTTGGGGCTTGCTTAAGACCGTAGACTGCTTTTTCATGTTTGTAGCAGTGGTCTGGGAATTAAAACTTTCAAAGCCTGGAGGATGCTGAAGATAAACCTCTTCTTTTAATTCCCCATTGAGAAATGCACTCTTAACGTCCATTTGGTGTACCTTGACGTTCTTGTGGGCTGCGTATGCTAAGAAGATTCGGATGGCTTCCATTCGTGCCACCGGAGCATACATTTCATCATAGTCAACACCTTCAAGTTGACTGTAGCCCTTTGCAACTAACCGTGCCTTGTTTCTGACTACCGCACCAGATTCATCCAACTTGTTTTTAAATACCCATCTAGTACCAACAATGGTGTGACCATATGGCTTTGGGATGAGCTGCCACACTTTCTTTCTTTTGAATTCTTCAAGCTCTTCTTGCATTGCGGATATCCAATCAGGTTCTAGTAATGCTTCTTTGATCGTTCGGGGCTCGACTGAGGCATAAATGCTGCGTAGTGACAATGATCAGATAAGTCCTTGGAAGATCGAGTCTGGATACCTGCGGATGGGTTGCCAATGATTTGAACTGGTGGGTGGTCCTTTGTCCATACGTGTAGGCGGGGTTGCAGATGATCAGCAGCTGCGGTAGAGGGAATGTCTTCAATGGCAGAAGATTCTATGGTTGGAGATGGCAGTTTCCCCTGGACTTGATAACATCCTGCGGAATCATCTTGGATTGTTGGGGCAAGAATGGAATTTTCTTGAGCAGTCGGAAGAGGTTCCCCCTAGATTGCTGATCGGAGTTCCTCTGGAACCTGAGAAGGTTCCCCCTAGACTGCGGATGGAAGAGTGATAATCCTAGAGTTTGTTCTTGTGTCAATGTTCTCTATGTTTTCATCATCCGAGTCGGAAGAAACGTTGGATGGTAATGATTCTCTACGGATTGGAACTTGAGCTATATCAAGTATTGGAACCTCGATGGTTGTTGCTTGATCCGGAGTAGAGCTTTCCCTTCAACCGGCAAGGTGGAAGTATTAAGAGATGCTACTTCGGATAGTGAAGGACCAGATACATCAGCGTGTTGTTGTTGAGCTTCTGGAGACACAAGGACTTCGGATAACTTGGTTGTTTCTACAGGGTCGAAGATATCATCATAATTGACTTCAACAAGATTTAATGGACCCGAAGAGGCAGGAATATCACTTTCCAGGATTGCGGTGGTTTCAGTGGATGGAGGGGTGTTGCGGATGTGATAGTCATCAAATTTCACATCGAAGCTTTCAATGATCAACCTTGTGCGTCTAATGAGAACGCGATAAGCAACCTTGTTAGTGGAGTAGCCAAGGAAGATGCCTTCATCAGACTTCGGTGCAAACTTGTTAAGTTGATCTCTGTTGTTGATCACAAAACATCTACACCCAAAGATATGAAAGAAGCGAACATTTGGCTTGCGGTTGTTAAGGCCCTCATACGGTGTTTTATTGAGGCGTTTGCACATAATGCTTCGGTTTTGCACAAAGCATGCGGTTGCTACTGCTTCAGCCCAGAAGTAAAGAGGAAGGTGTGCGAAGTTGAGCATGGATCTGGCTGCTTCTACTAGAGTACAGTTCCTTCTCTCTACTACTCCATTTTGTTGCGGTGTGTAGGGAGCTGAGAAGTTATGAGTGATGCCCTTGGACACCAAGAAACTTTTGAGGAGATGATTAGTAAACTCGGTTCCATTATCACTGCGGATACGTCTTACTGGCAGCTTGATCTGAAGTTCTATTTCCTTGATGAAGTTGATGAGAATTTGCGGTGTTTCTGACTTGAGTCTGAGGAAGAAAACCCATGTGAAGCGTGTGAAGTCATCTACTATAACCAGTATGTATTTCTTGTGATGGAGACTGGCTACGGTGGATGGCCCGTAGAGATCAATGTAAAGGAGCTCTAGTGGTTCAGAAATTGAAGAGTCAATCACCATGGGGTGACTTGCTTTGGATTGCTTCCGACATTCACATGCAGGACAAAGAGTATCATTGCTGAAATTGAGAATAGGGAGTCCTCTGACTAGTTCTCCAGTGACCAATTTGTTGATGTATTTGAAGTTGAGTTGAGCTAGCTTGCGGTGCAATAGCCAGCTGACTTCGGACATAGCTTTGGATAGGAAACATAACTGCGGTTTGCCTATGATCAGAGAGACATCCAGAGGATACATAGTATCTTCAGATCGAGACTTGATCAAGCATGTGCTCCTATCACTTGTCATTACATAACAAAAATGATCATCAAATTCAACTCGATGGCCTGCCTTACATAGTTGGCCAACACTAATGAGGTTGTGTTTAAGGCTTTCTACATAAGCTACCTTTTGAATAGAGAAGTTCCCCGTAGTGAGAACACCGTAACCTTGGATGATCCCATTCACATTGTTGCCGAATGTAACATTTCCACCGTTGCAAATTGGCCTGAAATCCCGAAGGTATTCTAACCTTCCGGTCATGTGCAAGGAGCAGGCACTGTCGATTAACCATTCTTCTTCTTGTTCCTCCTTGCACAAAGCCTGAGAATTACACGGTTAGTTTAGGCATCCAAACTAGTTTGGAGCCTGGGACAACAGATGAGTTTCTGAATGATGCATGGACCGAGGTTGTAGGGACAGGTTTCTTGTCAACTTTTAATCCTAGTCCTAGGTGTTTGTGTAGTTTTGGAGTGCTGTGTGTTTTTGAAAAGTTACGAGGTTTCTGACTCCAACTAGATTTGATATAAGATGAATCTTTTTGGCAACTAAACTGACATTTGCAGATTGATATTTTGTCTTTTGCTCAGACACCACGTTTGGTCAGCGGTCTAAAGGATGAGTTGGGCTTGTGACTAGTCCGAGATTGAAAAGATCTGACATGAGTGTTGTTTGGTTTCTGAAAAATTTGTTTTGAAAAAGGTTTAGCACGTGTAGATCTTTGTGTCCTTTTTGTTGGATTTGGTAGAATACCCTTCTACTTGTTAAAATTTTTGATGTGACTTTAAAAGTGTTGGAGTGGGTAAGATACCTTTCCATTTTGGATCATCAGAGGAATAAACTTGAAAACCATTGTTTCGAAAATACTTTACACTCTTTTGGGTTGTGTCAGATGAATTAGGAATCACAGTTGAAACTGTACATTCCTTTTTGTATGTTTTCTTGATGGGAGAGTTTTTCAAAAGATAGTGTGAGAAAACAAATTTTTTTGGGCTTTTGGACTTTGGAAATCTGACATGCTTCTTGTTTTTCGAAAAGGTTTGTCTATTTGTGCCTCGGGAGCGAATTTCCTCTTTGAAAGCCTTTTTTGCTAAAGTTTTTGGGGAACCGCAGTCCTTGATGTTCAACTGCGGTTTCATGGAATTCTTAGGAAATTTTTTAAAACGTCGGCTTGAGTCATCCGAACTTGAAGACTCAGGGGTCTGAGAGCATTGACCCACTTCGATGTTCTCTATGGGTAATTCATGATGAATTGGCTGAAGAGTCACAGTTCCTTTTACTGAGGACTGCGGTAGAGATGATTTGACTACCGTAGAGTAAGTCTGAGTTGGGACTTCAGTGGGACTTTTGTGGGACTTTTGACTACAGTGTGAGACACTGCAGTCTGAGGGCAGAGATGGAAAGTCTCTAGAGACTTCGGGGCCCTCAATGACAATTTCTTCATCAACCACGGATGAGGTTTGAGAGTTTGGGTAAATGGTGCCACAGATAGGAATTTGATCACATGTGTGACCCGAAACCTCAGGCACAATTTCCTCAATGACACAATTATTGCTTAGATTATGAAGTCTACCGAAGTGAGTTTTGATGTCTTCGGGAAAGGTCTTGTCATTGACTGGGAAATGAAATTCTCTGTCAGGAGGGTCATACATTCTGTCTTTGTTGAACCGGCGTGAGGAATCCATTGCGGTAGGATACCCATTTGACCAACCCCAATTGTATGTATTGTCCACGGTTCCATTATTTACTAAATTTTCAATAGCTTCACTTTCATTGAACAATTTTTCGATTAAAATATTTAAGCGTACAATTTCACTCTGAGCTAAATCTCTCCGGTTCAAAGCTATTTCTAATTGTGTTTCACTCAACATTCTTGCATCTTTCTCTAACTCTAAGTCCTTTTCTAACATAGCAATTTTGAGTCTTTTGTTATCCAGTCGTCCTCTCACATGGAACATCTCTTGGGACGTAATGTTTTTCTCATCTAAGGCTTTGTTATAGTCTGTAAGGACGGCAGAACACGTGTCATTAAGATCATCTATGTAAGGTTGACAGTCGTGCATGCTATAGTTTAGAGTGTGAATCATGAGTTTTACCTGTTCGACGATGGTTAGAGTTCCATCCTTTGCCATGTAGCAGTAATTCTTGTCCAGGTTGGTAGACCCATCATCATCCGCAGTTGCCAGCATGCAGATTTTCCCTTTTCCTTTGATATTGCTGATGGCTTCATCTTCGTCTCCGGATGACCAAACTTGATGGTCTCTTTTGACATGGGCTACGTACGCCCTTGCCTTTTCCTTGTCTTCCAACTCTTGAGCCATTCTAAGGTAGAATGCTCTGTATTTTACTACATTAGCCTTACAATCTCTTGCAAAGTGATTCTCTTTGTTGCATTTGTGACAAATCACAACATCAGTCTTGTCTTCAGAGGTAGTACCAGAGTCAGTGGTTTGAGTGGACTGCGGTGCTTCCTTCGGTTGAGTATTTTGAGATTGCGGTGGTGGATGAGAACTTTTGGGATATCGAGGATGGTTATTCTACGGGTTGAAGCTACGATTGAATTGAGGTTTGTTGAACTGTAGATTCTTGCGGAAGGAGGGAGGTGGTAGATGGTTGAACTGTTGGCTAACCAGAGCAATAGCCTTCTGAAATTCTTCTTCATCACCATACTCTGAATCAGCTTCGTATGACTACAGTGGAGTGTCATACGAGGGAGAGTAAGATTGATTATGTGGAGCTTGTGCTATGAGAGCAAGTGGTCCTCCGAAGTCAGCATAGTCTTTGAGTACGGTGGATTCTTGTGCTTGCAGTACTCCATAGAGTTTGTAGAGTGACAAAGAATGAATCTTTCTATCGCCTTGGACTATCATCTTAGCCGTAGTCCAATGTCTTCCCAAACCATTAAGGAACTGAAGATTTGTTTCATGGTTACTGTGGATGGTGACCGCATTGGATAACTTGGTAACTATCAGGTTGAACCTTTTGGAGGAGTCTTCCAAGCTTTCGCCAGTATGAGCTTTGAAGTTGTTGAACTCATTGAGTGCGGTAGTAAGCTTCTTGTCTTGTGCTTGTTCTGAGCCTTCGTACAAGTTCTTGAGAACTTCCCAGATCTCTTTTGCAGATTTGCAATTTATGATAATATCGAAGTTGTCAGGAGCAACTCCACAGGAGATTTCATAAAAAGCAACAGCATCATTTTCCATTTTATCGAGATCATCCTTGGTGGGACGGTTCATAACTGGTTGACCTCCTCCTAGTCTGGTTGTAGCGCCGTCAGTTTGGATTGGTGTAAGGACTGGGACATGTGGTCCTTCTTCTACGGATCGCCATACATCTTTACCAAGTCTCCTTAGGTATCTTTCCATGCTTTAGGACCAGTGATGATATTCATTTGCTACCAGTATTGGGGCTCGATTAGAACCACCAACACTGTTGGAAACATTCAGAGATAACGATTGTGCCATTTTTGAATTTTTTTTGTTTTAAGAAATGAGCTTCAGTGGTATAGAAGGCCCTTTGAAAATCAGAGTTCCGTTTTTCAAAAGCAACCACTATGGCTCTGATACCAATTGTTGAGAGAAAAACTTTGAGACACACTTGAAAAAACGTTAGAACAAGTATATTGTGGAATAGTTAATCTCGAAGGATCTAAAAGCTCAACAATAATGTTTAGAGTTAAATAGTTAGAAAGTTAGTTGCGGAAAAGTAAAGAAATGAAATGACAACAATGGTTATATCAAGAATACACATAAGTTGATTCATAACAAGGAATGCATTCAAGCCAAGTTAATAAGTGAGATCAAACTTAGTGATTAAGTCACAAGAGACTTGCTCCGAAGAGAGATTGTAATCAGTTATATTCTAGTAAGATTTGTGAATAAGAAGAGATGAGTAATTAGATAAAGAGATAGAAAAGATAACTTCAGAGATATGTATTCAGAATGATAGATCTGTTACTCATACTTGGGAATGAGCTCTATTTATAGAGACTCAAGGAGTTACATTAGATTCAATCTCTAAGAGTAGCCATGCAAGGCATACTGGACAATAGAGAGAATTACAGTAAGATAAAATAAGCTAAGTAACAAAAGAGTGACTGCGGTTGGCTTTGATGACTTCGGATGCTGAAGAGGGAGCTTGACTGCGGTAGCTTGTGGACTGCGGTAGCTGAAGTTCAAGAGGGTCACTTTTTCATGATTCAACACCATTCTGATGAACGAGGTGTCCCAAGAACTGGAACTCTCGTAACCAGAAATCACACTTGGAGAATTTGGCATAAATCCTCTCCGATCTCAATACTTCGAGGACTTCTCTCAAATGCACCTCATGCTGTTCTCTAGACCTAGAATATACCAAGATATCGTCCATGAACACGATCACCGAACGCTCCAACATAGGCCTGCATACCCGGTTTATGAGATCCATCAACGTTACTTGTGCATTGGTGAGCCCGAAAGGCATCACCAATAACTCGTAATGCCCATAACGAGTTCTAAATGTTGTCTTCTGAATATCCTCCTCACGAACCCTTATCTGGTGATAACCAGACCTCAAATCGATCTTGGAAAACCAAGATGCACCCTGCAATTGATCGAACAGATCGTCGATCCTCGGGAGTGGATAACGGTTCTTGACCATCAGCTTGTTCAACTCCCGGTAATCAATGCACATTCGGTGCGAGCCATCCTTTATCTTGACAAAAAGGATCGGTGCTCCCCACGGCGAGCTACTCGGCCGGATAAATCCCTTTCCCAACAGCTCCTGAAGCTGCGAGAATAACTCCTGCATCTCTGGCGGTGCAAGGCGATAGGGCGCCTTGGCAATAGGTGCCGCCCCCGGAAGTAAATCAATACGAAACTCCACCTGCCTCTCGGGAGGCACACATGGTAACTCCTCGAGGAAAATGTCCGGAAACTCGCTAACCACCGGAACCTCAGCGACAGTACTCGGTCTCTCTATAACATCCCGCGTATCTGACACGTACGCCAGAAAGCCCATGCAACCCTGCTGCAAGCTCTGCCTCGTTCGAGCAACCGAACAAAATGCTAACCCAGATCGGGTACCCTCGCCGAATACTGTAAGTACTCCCCTACTAGGGTTCCGGATGGTCACCAACTGACGCTCACAGTCGATCATAGCCCCGAATCGACTCAACCAGTCCATGCCCACGATGACACAGACATCCCCCATCGCGATAGGTACCAATTCTATCGGAAACTTGACTCCAAGAATCTCAAGCACACATCCCCGGATCACATTAGTCGAAAAAACAGCATGCTCATCAGCTATGGAGACTCTCAAAGGTCGACTCAATGCCTCACGTCGGATACTGATGTGACGACTAAATGCTAGCAATACGAAGGATCGACTAGCACCCGAGTCAAACAAAACCAAAGCAGGTACAGAACTCACAAGAAAAATACCTAAACATATCACAAATAAGCACCATATATAAACAAAAGAATAAGCAAAAGATCACATACCAGCCACAACATCGGGTGCTGCGCGGACCTCCTCCGCTGTCAACTGGAAGGCTCTACCACGAGCCTTTGGTGCCTCGGCCATCACGGGCCGACTCTCTATAGCTCGAGTAGTAGAAGGCGCAGATCCCTGCGCTGATCCCTAAAGCAACTGCGGGCACTCGGCCTTCCTATGGCCAGTCTGGTTGCAATGAAAGCAAACCGAAAATCCCTTGCGGCAATCCCTCGCGATACGCCCCTCCTTCCCGCACTTGTAACACACACCTGCTCTGCACACCCCCATCATGGCTCATGCCGCACTTCCCACAAGTGCGGCCCTTCTGAGCTCCCGATCTCGAATCAGCGGACTTTTCCCGCTTGGCCGCAGGCTGAGACTGTGAAGGCCGCCTATCCCTCCTCTGAGATTCCGCCTCCTCCCTGGCCTGAGTCTCTAGCTCAATCTCCCTCTTCCGAACATTTTCTTGGAGCTCGGCAAATGTTCGGTATGTCGAGTTCGCCACGAACTCACGAATGTCTCTCCTCAGAATGCTCAGATATCGGCTCATACGTGCCTGCTCAGTAGACACATGCTCAGAGCAAAACCATGCCCTCTCATGAAGCATTTGTGTGATCACAGTCACAGACTCAGTCCCCTGCTTGAGGGAAAAGAACTCCTGGGCCAACCATTCCCTCTTCATCGGGGGAACGTACTCGTCTCAAAACATAGGGGTGAACCTCTCCCAAGTCACTGCGGTAAGCTCTGCAGTATTAAAGTCAGCTGTCACAAACTTCCACCAGTCCTTCGCTCCCAAGCGAAGCTGGTTCAGCGCGAACCGTACCCTCAGATGCTCCAGACAAGAACATGTGTAGAAGCATCCCTCAATGTCAGAGATTCATCTCATCACGGCTATCGGATCCTGAGTCCCATCAAACTCTCGTGGGTTCGTGTTGCTGAACTCCCGGTACAACAACGAGTCACCCCCTGTGGCCTAGCAGTCACAACGGCTGCGGTGTCCGCAACAACTGCAACATCGGTAAGAGCAGTGTACCGCTCGTCAAATGTCTCAATCAGCATGGTCTTGATAGACCCAAACATCTCTGCTATCTCAGCTCGAATGGCTGCAACCACGTCATCATGAATCACCCTGCGAATCTCATCATCGGTAACATCGCTCCTCTCTGGAGTGTGGCGCGTACCCACCATGATGTCTCTGAAATACAACACAAAAGAAATCAGAGACTCGCTCGAGTATTCTCTCACTCAATCACTCAACCCTACTTGTTCCTTAGTAACCTAAGGATTCTTACTTAGGCTGCTCACTGATCTAGTGTTTCCAGTAGTACGAGCCCTATACTACCTTCCACACCACGTCAGTATTCACCCCAAGTCCTCCTCCTATGATTCTAGTTCACAAGTAGTCTATATCTCGCTGAGCGCAGGCTACCACCCAGTAGACCTCTCATAAGCTCCTCTCTGCTACCAACTCACACTCGAAGAAATTCACAGTAGCAGTAACTCCTAGGATAAGACATCACAAATCAGGACCACTCTAGTCCTAAATATGAATACCTAGCCTAATCTAGCATGCATAACACATCTTATAACAGACAACATAAGGGTATTTTGGGAAATCACCGTTCAGGCGCTGGCCGATTGTACGCACTGCGCTTTTCCGCTTTTTCTGGAATCTTTTACTCTTTTTTGAAAAATTGTTTCTCTTTGAAAACTTTTCCTCAAATCCTCAGTTTGAGTCCAGATATGCCTGTAGGTGTATCCGAATCCCTCAAACCAAGGCTATGATACCAACTTGTAACGACATGATTTTTCAAAACAAAATTTTCAATTTTAAACTCATAAAACATATGTCTGGTCATTAATTATCAAAACAACCAACAAGTTTTAAATACAATTATTCAAATCCAGGATCCTATAACATGTTCCATCTCGACTGTGTGTGTGTGTACAATCATACCGACGCCTTCCCACTATCTCCCGAAGTACCTGAAACACATAACACATAACACGGTAAGCACGAATGCGTAGTGAGTTCCCCAAAATACCACATACAACAAACTCGCCACTCGTGGCTATACTCTTCAGGACCCTCCGGCCCATGTGTCTCAGCGGGACCCTCCAGTCCCGTAGCTCGTTGGACCCTCTGGTCCGGTCTAGCTCGTTGGACCCTCCGGTCCGGTCTGATTGAGAACCCTCTGGCCTCATAGTTCGTTGGACCCTCCGGTCCGGTCTAAGCAACAATATTATAGCATACAATACATATCACACAATCATGCATAACTCAAACAAGCACATAAGACCCTCTGGTCTCACATAACTACCACTCTAGGTAAAGTATAGTGAGAAGACTCACCTCGTAAGATAGATAGTAAAAATCTCGTGCCTGAAATCCTCGGTCTAGCCTCCGCCTATCACAAGATAATATTTCTAATTAATATTCTACTCTTATCTATGAAGAGTGGGTAAAAGACCGTTCTACCCCTCTCTGACCCCTTTCACTCATGTTGACCAAACCCCAAAGTCAACAGAAGTCAACTCCAGTCAACGGTCCAACTTTGACCAGACTCGTCGAGTGCACTCGGGAGACTTGTCGAGTCCAGTCGATTCATGGCAACCACAGCAAGCTCCAACTCGACGAGCTAACCCCTAACTCGACGGGTCACCATCTGACTCAAATCATCGGGACAAAACGTTGGGCTACTCGCCGAGTCAGCGGCTCAACTCGGCGAGTCTATTCAGACTCTTTTGCATTCAATCAATTTAGTCCAAGATACTTTCCCAAACTTCAGATATATGCCCTCAAGGCTCATTAATCACGTAAAGGTTCAACCTTTATGTCTATACACCACTCATCTAGCTCTAAATGACAAAATAACCCTCAAAATGGTGTCTTTGGTTCAACATTCTTATGTAACTGCATAAAGCTGGGTTCTTGGGACTCTCTGGCCCTCTCAAGGTCCAGATCTGATGTCTAAGCCTCAAAGGGACTTCACATATTTCATTACTCAACTTAAAAGAGGGTAAAGAAACCCTAACTTCAAGATATCTACTAATCATACGAAAACAAGTATAGATTCATACCTCCAACAGCAGCCCTGAATGAAATAGAGAAAGATTTGAGCCCCTCTAGACAGCTAAGCTTGAACCCTCTCCTTCTTCCTTGCAAGAATGCACCACAATGAAGAAATTAGCTCTCTCTCTCTCTCTCTCTCTCTCTCTCTCTCTCTCTAATCTCTTTGGATCGATTAGGGTCTCTCAAGGGAAAGTGTGGCCGCAATTGGAGGCCATAAGAGCCTTTAAATAGGCCACAAACCCAAGCAATTAGGGTTTCCCTTAGCAGCACTGACTCGGCGAGTCAGATACCCGACTTGTCGAGTCCATTCATTAAACACGTCACCAAGTCGCGATCCCACTTGACGATTTGAGGCACCAACTCGTCGAGTCCACCCAAAATCCTTAAAACCGGATGTTACATCCAACTACAACAAAAGGTATGTCATCTAACTAGAATTTCTAGTAAAGATACTTCATTGTATGCTAGTTAGGATGATGCTTTAGAATATTGAATGTTTTCATGTATATTAGAGAAAACATAGATCCAAAGAATTTAGGGTTGCATGTACACCTTAGGAGTGTTAGAATGCTCAAAAAACATCAGTGGTATCAAAGACTAGGGTTGTTTTCTTATATACTTGATGCTACTTGTTTTCAAAGCTTAAAAATCGATTTTTCTGCTTTCTGGACAGTGGACTTGCCGAATCCACTGGGGAACTCGTCGAATCACCTCACAAACCTGACCAACTCGCCAAGTCAGTTCATGCACTCGACGAGTTGGTGCTCCAGAATGCAGATTTTCGATGTTTTTTGCTAGAATTGGACTAGGATCATTACCCTAAGCTGTTTTTGAACTTATAAACCTGTTTTTGATGTGGTAATGATCATGCTTATCCAATTTAAAAGATAATTGTCAAAGTTTCATGTTTTGTATTAGTTTATATGGTTAGGCTAATTACATGAAAATTGTTTGATGTGAATTGTCTTGTTCTTATGAGTTTAATTTAGATCATTGACAAATTGTTTTATTTTGTAAGTTACATTAGTTGATCTAAATGTTTTTGATAAATTCCATGACTTGTCCTCAAGTTATGGAAAATGAAATTTTTTTCTTTTAAAGAGATCATTAAAATCATAGGTTATGAACTTGAAGAGTCTTTTTTCATAAATGTTTTTATGAACTCCATAACTTCTCCTCAAGTTATGGATTTTCAAGAGTCTTTTCATTAAAACCTATATTAAACTCATAAGTTATGGATTCCAAAAGTTGTTGAATAGTTCAAAACTTTCCCTCAAGTTTTGGAATTTGTAAATGTAAAAGTCTAACTTTTGAAACATTTAATTCCAAACCCTAGAATTGTAAGGTTTAAGATTCTACCCTTATACTATTATAATATTATAGGTTTAATATTTATATATATGTATAATAACAAAATCACTCTTACCGTTAGTAGGCCTCATTCACGAAGCCGATCTATAAGGGGGGTATAAGGTTACTGCCTATAAAATGGCAGTTTAATAGGTGTCCACTCTCAGCCACCGCTTCCTTGACTGATGGAGGGTCGTTAGCCGAACGGGTAGGATAGTACTCTAATTCTCCCTTCATTAAAAGTATAATGATAAATGTAAAGTAACTAAACACTTATAAATTCCCAAATCTTAGTTACTTAGGAAAATATGAATATGGTGCTAACCCATGAAATTGCACTTTGCACCTTGTTAAGTCGTTAGTGGAGCGTTTGTGGTTAATCGGCACACTAATCAAGACTGATAGTGTGTGACAAAGGGTAGCTTCATGTTAATCATAGATCAATGGAGCGTGTGTGGTTAACCGGCACACTGATTAGGTGGTTGTAACATTGGGTGTACCAAGCTAATTTTTATGGTTATTCACACCTTGTTTGTGATCCTCGGCATCCCAGTCGCAACCTTGAAGGGAACAATCGAGATTTAAACATACCATTGAAAGTTTCAATGAATCTCAAAGGATCTAGGAATTTCAATTCACTAAAAACCTAAAATTCTTTTTCGTTTTTCGTGATGGAAATTGGTAAATCGTCATTTACCTACCTTCAAATATTTTGCAATTGGATTACGGCATCCCTCTTCCAAATTGTAAATTATTGTGTTGGGTCCTAGCCTTAATATTTTATTTGGCTTTTATATTAAGGACTTAATCAACTAACTCGAATTTCTCCCATTGTCTAGTTCAGACAACTATGGTCTTCCCAAATCTTTTGGAACAAGCTTTCCTCTTGAAGATGATATCCCGCGGTTGGATCGTGGAAGTCATACTTCACTTCCTCCACCACCTCCTATAATTCTCCCTAACCCACAAGTTCAAAGACTTGAAAAAATTCAAGGTCACTCAAGCCCTACTTGCAATGAAACATGAAGATGGAAGGCATGTGTGTACTCACGTCTTGGAGATGAAGTCACATATTGACAGGATGAGAGTATTGGGTGTCATTGTCTCGAGGAAGTTGCCGGTTGACTGGGTTCTTCAGTCACTTCCCGAGTCATATAGTGAGTTCATTAAGGACTACTATGTGACAGACCACGACATGACCCTTATTGACCTTGCCTATTTGCTTGTTGCTGCTGAATCAACAATGATTTTGCGCACTGGAAAAGCAAATTTGATTGGAAGATCTACTCCCCAAACTTCCATGGTGTCACGCCCCCAGACCAGACGGCGGAAACGTCCGAAGGCGGGTGACTTCATTGTTCAGTATCATAACAATTGAATATAAATGAAAGAGAGCAATCCAAACATCATACATTGAGATAACAAACTTACATTGTTTACATATTGTATTTGTTCTTCGAGTTACACAAAAGAGACATAAGTAGAAAAATTCCAAACTATAGCTAAATAGTCCTGCATCCACGTCCCTTGTTACCTGCTTACTAGATCCCTGAGAATACAAGTTGTTTTGAAAAGTGTCAACTAAAAAGTTGGTGAGTTCATAAGCATTTTTGTATAAAATAGTTTTACACTTGTTTAGAATCGTTCTCATTGTACTTTCAGAAAATCCGATATTTTCTATGAAATCATTTGAAGCCTTGCTTTGAAAATCATGGATACATGTGTGCATGTCATTACTTTTATTCATCCTTATAAGGAGTGATTTTGAAAAGTAGTGTAATTTGTAAGGAGAGCTGTGATCGAGAATAGTTCTTTTGTGTAGTAATAGTCAACCGTTTCCAGAAAAATTCCCTATTTTCAAAAAGAGAATATAGTTGTAATTCTTGTTGTTCTTATCGAGTAAAATTAAGTGTGCGTTCTAGTTTATCGTTATCGAAATCGTATAAAATCGTTCACTCCATAAAATCCTATATTTTCTGCTACAAAATATTCGTAAGTTCGGGTTCCACTTGTGTTAACTTGCATATTAGTGTGTTAGTTTATCGTTTTCAAAATCGTTTACAAAGGTTTTCCATAAAGTCCTACGTTTTCTGATTGTAAAGTAGCAGTATTAAGACTCTATACTTGTTAGGTGAAAGAATCAACATGGCAATTATGGACATTCTACGCGATGAAAAAGGACAGTCAACGCAACAAATGCGGACCATCACCTATCATGTTTAGGACAGTCAACGCAACGTGCCAAAATTTATTTATGAGGTTTTTCCTTACATAAATTTCTAGATGACATAACATATTCTAGTGAGTCGTTATAACCATACTAATATGACGGAAGCCTGTTTTGGCGTTTCTCAGGCGCCCTCGATTTGGAAAAGACATTTGTCACCTAGACTAGCCTGTCTAGCTGTAGCGAACAGCGAAGGTGCGGGGTGTCAACCCCGTATAGATCTATACACAAATTCCCGCTGTCCCTCCAGGAGACTCTGGCTATAACTCCTTACAGGACTTTAGACGTACACTAATATTTTTATATTTAGGTACTTTTGATATTTGTCTGACTAGAATATTGACAAACTTTCGAGCAATCGTTCAAGATCCATTATTTGTTAGATAAATAATGATATCGTACTCATTGAATAGAATTATTGTTCTCGTTCCAAATCGTTATTTGTGCTTGTTAACTGGGTATTTCATGTTCGTTCTGTTTCGTTCATTGAAAAATAAGCCATTTTGAACGTATATCAAAATGACCCAACATTATCGAAATTCGCAAAATGGTCTTTCCTTTCTATAAATTGTTGACTCAGGCCCATATTAGTCAAAATAAAAGTGTCAATTCATAATTTATGTAAATTTATGACTGCTGGTTATGACATGCATTTTCTGTTTTATGACATATAGAACCTTACTTATGTTCCTAAAGGTTTTACGACAGCAGTTTATGACATGCAAATATTTTTGTCATGAAAACTCTATTTTCGTATATTTTCTTGATAAACTATTTATATTAAATATTTATAAATAATCACAACTAGTTTGTTAATCTAGTAAACAAAAGACATGAGTAAGATATAATATTCCAAGGTAACCCTTGTATTTATGTTTGGCCAAAAGTGATCCAAACTATTATTATTTCCATAATTTAATCACCTTCAAAATATTTTGTCCCACAACTTGTTTAAGTTAATCTTGAAGTGAATACTTATAGTTATGTTATAAAAATCTATGACTTATACTTGGTAACATACTAGTTCTTGCTTCCAAACATGATTTGTGAAATATAATCCAAACTCTTGAGACTTAACCAAAATCTCGAGTTTTTGGACTATTTATAAGGGTTTTCATACTTAAGCACATGTAAGGTGGCATGCATACACAATAAACAAATAGATCATGATTTACACAAGGCTTTGACTTGTAATATCCCTCAAAAACAATAGAAATCTCGAAAAATTAGGGCTATGAAGCTCACCTTGAGTTAGTTTTGTGGGTGATTTGATGAGGTGTTAAGGAGCTTCGAAGTTCCAACACTTGAAAGTTTCTTTGAACTTTAGAGTATCCTAAGAATAATTTTATGTGTAAATATAATGAAATCTTAGGAATAATGTGGAGAATCATTAGTCAAAGAAGATGAAACACTTACAAAAAGAAGTCTGGGAATTTTCTTTAAAGGAATGAGACTTGAAGCTTGAATGAGTTGAGAGCACTTCTAGAAGTTCATTGGATGTGAAAATGGGAAGTGGAATTATAGGGAGGAAATGAGGAGTTCGCTTATCAAGAAGGAGGGGATAAGGGTGACATGACACTTGCTTGGAGGACTGGTGTACAATGCTTGGTCACCCATGGATATTTTGTGTTTAACTGGGATTGCATAGGAAATGAAGAATTTGCATCCCATCATAAAGTCAACCCTTATCTTCTTAGAATCCCCTAAAAAAATCTTGGGTATTATTTTATATAAATATGTTTCAAATAATCAATTTTGGCATAAATTAGGGGTTTAAGGGGTCTAAAATATGAAAAACACGATTTTGGAGGAATTCCCGACGTCAAAATATCCTAAACTGATGAAAAAGTGTGAAATGGTCCAAAATCCGGAGCCAAAAGGTGAATTCCGTAGCCATATCTCAAATTCTGGAGTGGAGGGTCAAGCCTGCGAGGGTCCGAAGTGGGTATAAGGGGGGTTCTGGAGGTACTGGGCGAGTTTCGAAGCTGCTTGCTAGGTTCCAGAGCACTTCCCTCGGATCCGGAGTCAAGCACGAATTCAGGAGCGAAGCCAGCAGTCCGGACCGGCTAGAAATTCTGAAGCAATGTCCTAAGTGAGGTCTTCCGGAGCTAACTCTTCCGGATCATGCGAGGGGATCCGAAGCCACTAAGGCATTCCAGAATCCATGAGAAAGCTCTGAAGTAGAGAGGGGTTCCGGACCAAGAGGGTTCCGGACCAAGAGGGTTCCGGACCAAGAGGGTCCTTTTGGGTTCTCTCCTTAGGTTTTGAGTTGTTTTCGAGTGAGGAAGGTACATAGAAAGATTTGAGAGAGATTTGAGGCACGTGGAGAGATTTCGGAGAGATTTCACATACTTGGAGAGATTTGGGAGAGATTCGATATACTTGGAGAGATTTCATATACTTGGAGAGATTTGGGAGAGATTTCATATACTTGGAGAGATTTGGGAGATATTCGATATACTTGGAGAGATTTCATACACTTGGAGAGATTTGGGAGCGATTTCCATACTTGGAGAGATTTGGGAGAGATTCGACATACTTGGAGAGATTTCATATACTTGGGGAGATTTGGAAGAGATTTCACATACTTTGAGAGATTTGGGAGAGATTTCACCTACTTGGAGAGATTTGGGAGAGATTTGGTATACTTGGAGATATTTGCATTCTAACACTACATGGCTCATTAGGAAATCATATTGTATACATAAATGTGTTAGTACAAGTCTCAAAATAGTCCTTGCTTACCTGAGGACGGAATCTCCTAGCCAAAAATGCTAGTTGTGACACATGGATCTTGACAATGGAAACATTGGAAGTCCAGAAAAGATTTCTCTTTCCAAGGGAAAGAGAAATGCTAAGTCTGAGATTGTCCCGTGTACCATTCCCAAAGAGTCTATATGTTTCTATTGCCAAGAGAAGGGGCATTGGTTGCGAAGCTATCCTGACTACCTGAAAGATTTGAGAAAAGGTAGAATCGAAAAGTTTGACTCTACTTCAGGTAAGTCTACTGTCTAACTCTATTAAGTTCCTAATTGTTGATTATTAATACATGATGTGACAAGGTTGCATTTTGATGTTTTGTAGGATCATGAAAAGGGAAAGAAGCTTAAAGGAAGAGTATGCTGAATCTGATCGCGAAGATGGATTTCAATCGCATGGTTCGAAAATCAGATTTGTGAGCTGCTCTTAGGAGTTATGATAGATGGCTAGGAAATATGTAATAACATAGTTTTCATTTGTAACAACATTGTAAGGAAAAGTTTTTTCCGCATTTTATAAATAAATAAAATTTTGTTTTATTTTTATTATATCTCCTTGCAATGGCATTTGTGAAAATTGATGTTTCTATGTTTCTATGTTACAATATGAACTTGATTCTTTCATTTATGGTAGTGTCGAGTATTTGCGAAATAAGGAAAGATTCTCATCACCCAAGTTTCAATTGGACAGAAACTTGGAATCATGCAAGTTGTATTGTATGATGAATGAAAATTTTCATCTATGGTAAATTAAGACTAATTCCTTGTTCACATGTATATGTGAGTCAAGTGAAGGACTAGGGGATCGGGTACATTGGGTGTGCGTTGGTCAAGATCCACCACAAAGACCAATAAGACTATTCGTCATGATTTACTAAAGTTTAGTAAACATGGTTATGCTTACAAGTTTAAGTATAATTTTGAAACATTGGAAAAGGTTCAGTGTATGGCAGAACGAATGAGAAGAATCAAATTAGGCAGAAAGATAAAAGTTTCTCCAATCTGAAAAGATGGGAGAGTACTTTAGTATCGTGTTTTACGATCATCTTAATGTTTTTGGAAAAGCATATCACAATTGATTCTCTAAAGATATCTTAGTGCATCTGTATGGCTAAGAAGAGGAATCATGAATTGATGAAATAGTTTAAATCAAGAAGATGAGTCATACTTTGTTCCCAAAACAAGTGTTAGAGTCATACTCCAAGATTGTAACCTTGAGTGACATAATCTTAAGAAAGGTTTAAAACACTTATCAAATGTAGAGGAAAAGTTTACTACTCTTGTACATTTTAAATTGGTAAGTTGTGATGTTTTGGATAAAACAAAGACAAACTAAGGCCAATTGTGTGAAGTATTTGTCTTGATAAGAATCCGCACTAACTCTTAAATATTTGTTTTGTCAAGGAATGATTCATGACAAGAGAATCTTATATGTCAAGAGGGCAGTGGGTGTCTTAAAGATCTTGACAAGTTTCAATAACTAATCAAGAATAAACCTATTGTTAAACACTAACACACGACTTGAGGTTTGTGACCTATCGTGTTGACATATTATTATTTATGTGCCTATTCGAGTTATAGTTGACTACTTGGAAGCAATGGTAGGCCCTTGTGCTACCAAGCGACAAGAAATTAAGATTGAACAAGTTCAGTCCATATGAGTTTGGGTTTGTCACTAACTGTGTCTTGTAATTATGGTCATGACAAATTCACATGGATAGGAACACATACACCATAAAATCTAAGTGTTATAAGGTTTCTCTCCGATTCATGAAAATGACTGTGAGGAAACTCCTTCACTAAGTAGACTTTAAGGAGATAGAAATTGTGATATTTGCACTCTCAAATTTGATTATGATTACGGCATCCCTCTTCATAATTCGAATTGTGAGAAATGGAAAAGGTCTAAACATTTCAGACTTATGGCTGTAAGTTCTAAAATTGTTAAGACACACATGTGAGCTATCTACGGAAAGGTGTATGATTTTGAGAAGCCTAGATAAAGTCTTATTGAAGCATCTCGTATCAGAATTCTGAACTTTGGTAATGAAAGTCAATAAGTATTGATTTCTAGAAGTCCAGATGATTTTTGAATACATGTCAAAGCTAGTGGGAGCATAAGTGTTATGCTAATAATAATTATTAAGCTAGTGGGAGCATAATTATTATGGAAAGTGTTGCAAGTTGGAAATGTTAATTATAGAAAACAAAGGTTTCAATTCGCAAAGTTGCGGGGTTTTAAAAGTTGTTTTGCTATAATTAAGGGAGAGGAATTTATACTTCATTTCAAATCTAAAAGCTTAGATTGTGAGATTTTAATCAAATTTAGTCAAATATATATATGAATGTTATGTTGGAATGGTTCAACATAAGAAAATTCTATATTTGGAAATGTTAATTGCGTTCTCAAATTTGATTATGATTACGACATCCCTCTTCATAATCATAATTATGAGAACATGGAAAATAGAAATATTATAGCAAAAGACTGATTAAGTATCATGTCTTTATGTTAGACATTATGAATCGTACCCCATATGCTTCAGGTATAGGATCGATTGCATATGATATAATATTCTCGTGTTCTAATTTTCCGAATGCCTAAGGTGTTTAGAGGGAAAAAGGAATAGAACCGGATATGACTAAAGTGGTTAAACAACTGTTAAGGACAATCTAAGGTTTGCCTAGGGTTGGTCGCTTAAGGATAGTTAGAAGTAAAGTAATGCAAGGACCATATTGACATTATTATGAATAGACAGGAGTCTATTAATAATGAGTTGTCGTATGGAAAATATGGAATGTTTCCATATTGGGAGTTGAAGAATAGATGAAAAAGTTAGAACTTTTATGCAAGAAGGATGTTCAAAGGAATGTACTTTGAATTTGAGACTTCATTTCCATGGAATTGTCTTGTGACAATCTCCAAAGGAATATTTTGAATGATAGTTTAGAATCTAATACTTTCTAAGCAGTGACAAGAATTTGGAATTCTTACACTTGTAATAAGGATTTTAAATTTTGAAATAAGCATCATTAAAATGGTTTTCAATTGATCTATTTCACAAAGTAAGGACCATAGACAAACATAGTGTGCATGCTTGGTGCATGGCATAAATATTGTTTAGACAAACATAGTGTGCATGCTTGGAGCATGGCATAGCTATTGTTTTAATTCAAGTATTAAGTTGATTATTCAAAACATTATACAATGAATAATGAGTAATCAAGGTGGCTCAAAAGTTTTGGGGCCATATAGGATTAGTATTATTCTTGTGTTTCACTTTGAATGTTTTCACTTCACGAATAACTAGGTTATTCAAACCATCCACAATCGATCATACTTTGGAAGTAGGTATTGAGGCAAGACTGTCATGAATGGGTCTATAGTTTGTCTAGGACAAGGGGGCTGTAGTGTTCGTGAGTACTCCTGGAATGAGATTCGAGTATTGGATTCAACCCACGCTCATCTGAATCACTTCATTGATTTTATCACGACTGATTATGAGAGGATAATATCTTATAATCTTGAAACCAAGATGTGTGAGTTGTAGTTGCAAGTCGGTTGCACATTGACATATGTAAACGCACCAGTAACTTGGATGTTATAAAACATATTGTTGTCTGTAATTTGATGAGTAAGTACAAGTGAGCATTTGGGTCGAAGTTTATCCGTTCCTTTTACCCATGTGGATAAAAGCGATATCTATGGGCCCCTCGATGATTTAGTGATGACACTAGGCCTAGACTGATTTTATTTGTTCAATTAGTCGGTTATCATAAATCGGAAATCGGGAAACAACAGATGGACAGAGAGAATGATTATAATCCATGTCTCAGTCCATATGATATCCACAATGGAGGAATATATGATCCTTTGTCTAATGGACACGTTATTGACTAGGTCAGAGTTCGACAACGGCTTTTAAGAGCTACGATTGCTATTCGGGTTGCATTCATGCTTGCAATGATAGTTATTAGACTTATCCAAGTGGGATACTGTTGGATTAGGTGTCTAAGCCCATAACTATTATTGGTATGTACTTTACCCGAGAGTAGCATGGTCCATTTGGGTTGCATATCACCATGACAATTTCATAGGATGGACTTTTCAGAAGAGGTTATTTATGATTTGTTAATATATTATAAGTTCTAATATATTAATATGAAATCATATTATTTAATTGGTATTGATCAAGAATTAATTTGGAATTAATTTCGTGATCAAAAGATACTAATTAAATATAAGGTGTTGATTGGTAAATCATTCATTCTTATGGTGTGGGCTAATGATCCATTATTCCTTAGGTTGGGCTAACCCATGTGACAACCCATGGATGATCCATGGAGGTTAAAACCCATGGATCCTAAGGAATATGGAAGGTCATGGCCATTAAGGCTTACATGGTGTAACCCTAATCTTGCCATACTATATAAGAAACCTTATGGCTACCAAAATGGCACATAAGTGGAATACTAGAGGGCTGACCGATTTTGGTGCAAGAAGATACTCTCTCAAAAGTCTCCTTTGTCCAAAGGTGTGTTGTGATTCCATTTGAGGTGCAACACTTGGGGCACTAAGTTCCTAAAGGTCCAAGGCTTCCAACTACAACAAAAGGTATGTCATCTAACTAGAATTTGTAGTAAAGATACTCCATTGTATGCTAGTTAGGATGGTGCTTTGGAATATTGAAGGTTTGCATGTATATTAGAGAAAAAATAGTTGCAAAGCATTTAGGGTTGCATGTACACCTTAGGAGTGTTAGAATGCTCAAAACCCATCATTTGTTTATTGCCTTTTGTCAATTGTTTATTCTTATGTTTCGTTTTGCATGTTTTACTTCCTGAATAATATGATTACTCAAATTCCACAGTCCGTCGTACTTTTAGATGTAAGTAGTGAATTAAGACTGTCATGAATTGGATTTTAGATTGTCTAAGGGAGATAGACATAGCGATAGTATTGCTGCAATATTCATGAGTATTTAGAAATTGAGATTTAAGTATTGGATAAACCCACGCTCAAATAATTACTTCATGGATTATATCACGAGTAATTCTGAGACGATAATATCTTATATTCTTAAAACAGAGATATATTAGTTGTAATTTACAAGTCGGTTGTACATTGGTAATGCTTAAACGCATTAGTAACTTGATGTTATAAAACGTATTGTCATGAATAATTTGATGAGTAAAAGATGCAAGCATATGAGTCAAGGTTATTTGTTCCTTTTTCCCTAACATGAAAAGTGATATCTTTGGGCCCCTCGGTGATTTTGTGTTGACTTTTAGTGTTGGGCCAAACCAAGACTAAATTGATGTGTTCGATTAGAACTCCTATATCATCAAAAATCAGAATTCGGGAAACAAAGTCATGGAAAATGAGATTGATTTTATTCCATGTCTCGTGTCCAAATGATATCTTGCAGAATGGAGGATTATATGACCACTTATCATAGGAAACGTTTCTCACTGGGTCAGAGTCCGACAACGGCTTTGGGAAGCTACAATTTGTTGGTCAATTCAAAAGTTATACTTGCAATTCTAGTTATAGACTTATCCAAGTGGGAGGCTGTTGGATTAAGTGTCTAAGCCTATAACTAAAATTGGTATATACTTGAATTTATAGTTGCACAGTCATTTTGGGTTGCCCTCAAACCTAGCAATTGGACAAGATGACTTTTAGAGAGAGAGAGAGAGATTAATTTATTATTTGATTAATAAATTGAAATAAATAGTTTATTAACGTAGTATGAAAATAATATATGAATTAGAAAACTTTTATTTAATTACTAATTGATCAGAAATTAACTAGAATTAATTTTGGGATTAATGGAATTAATTAAAAGTGCATGGTCTAAAGTGAAATAGTTCAATTTTTCAACAGAAGGTTCCAGAATCTTCCACCATGGTAAGTGGACGGTTTTGAGGGGATATTCTAGGGTTTTTAGAATATCCCATGTGGATAAATAAGGAATGGGATAAATACCAGATTTGAAATATTAATTTAATATTCAAATTAGGGTTATGTAGGGTTTCTTGTGCAACTATATAAAGACCCTTGGGCCTCTTATTTTTGGCCACTCCTTCTCCTTAAGAGATCCAAAAATCCTACTCTCCTCTGTCCTTTCTCCTTCTTGTTAGCTTGGGTGTAAACCATCAGAGGCACGATATTTGTGGTGCTATCTTCCCAAAGATCTACAATTGAAGGATTCTTGTTATTTACTATAATAATAATAAGGTATGTAATCCCAGACCCTTATTTGGTATTCTTGAAAATAACCTAGGGTTTCTACGGTTTATTATTTGATGTTTTTAGTTATAGGTTCAATAGTGAAAACATAGATCATTTTGGTTGTATGTGAACTTAAAGGTTTTTAAGTTTATTTGTTTTACCTAAATCCTATCAATTAGAACCTCAGACATCACTCGAAACACATATGATATGGGAATAAATGTTAATATTGGTGTGAACTTGACTTAACCTCATGTTTTTGAACTAGAATCTACTTCTGTTCCGCCCATTTATTGACGATTTTGATGAAGAAACCTTAACGAAAGATGATTTAGAGTCACTTGAAGATTTCGTTGTTATAGATTTTTCTTTTCAAGTTGAAAGTGATAATGATGATGATACTACAATGAAGAAAGGTGATTATGGATACTCAAGTTATGGAGAAGAAGACTGTAGATGATGTACCATCATTCGGTATGTCCACGATGTGTTTCCCGAGGTTTTCCTGGGAGTGCCTCTTGAGAGGCAGGTAGAGTTTCGAATTGAGTTGTTTCCAGGTGCGGCCCTGGTAGCAAAGGTGTCATACCACCTAGCATCTCCGAAGATGCAGGAGTTATCTACACAGTTCACCATGGGGTGCACTGATTGAGTATGTGAAGGAAAAGGTTGGATCTCACCATATGTATACTGATTATCGGTAGGTGAACAAATTAATGGTGAAGAAACATTATCCACTTCCGAGGATCAACAATTTTTTTGATCATCTTTAGGTTGCATCATTGTTCTCCAAGATTGATTTGAGGTCGGGTTATCATCAGATGAGGGTTAGCAATGAGGATGTGCAGGAGACAGCCTTCAAATCTTGCTATGGTCATTACGAATTTGTGAATATGCAATTTCGGCTCACCAACGCAGTGATAACGTTCATGGATCTCATGAACCGGGTGTACAAGCCGTTATTGGATCGGTCATTGATTGTATTTATCGATAGTATATTTGTCAATTCTAAGACCAAGGAGTAGCATGAGGAGCATCTGAGAGAAGTTCTTGAGACCTTAAAGAGGGAGAGACTTGTTGAGAATTTGTCTAAATGCGAGTTTTGGTTATGCGAGGTGTCGTTCTTGGGTCACCTTGTCAACCAAAACGGTATATTGGTCGATCCGGACAAGATCGAGGCCATGATGAAGTGGGAGGTTCATTCAGGATTTATCGAATATTGATGTTCCTTTAACCTGATCGACGAAGAAGAATGTCACTTTGCATTGGGGGCCTGACCAGCAGGCGGTGTTCGAGGTTTTGAGGCCCCAATATTGACCCTACACTAGGGAGTGGACGATTTTGTGGTTTATTGTGATCCATTGATTATGGTTGTGGGTGCGATTCTGATGTAGAGAGTGCATGTGATTGTGTACACTTCAATGAAGTTGAAACCTCATGAGGCGAATTATCCCATGCAAGATTTTGAGAGGGGGTTCGTGATTTTTTCCCTCAAGATTTGGTTTCAATACTTATATGGGATTCGATGTACAATATAAACGGATCAAAAGTGTCTGAGATATCTGATGGATCAGTCGAACCTGAATACGAGGCAACATAGAGGTTATATATCATGAAGGGTTATGATTATGAGGTTCTATATCATCCTGGTAAGGTAAACATAGTGGCCGATGCCTTGAGTCGCAAGGAGAGTAGTGCTCATATCAGAGACCTATGCTTGAGGATGGTTATCACTTAACCACTATTGGATTTGCTCAAGGAAGCATAAGTTGAGGAGTTGAAGGAATAGAATAGGAACAAAGAATAGATTAGTGGTCAGATTTCTTCATTCAGTAGATATAGTCGGGGCTTACTGACTAAGTGCGGCAGAGTCTGGGTTCCTGTTTCTAGTGGAGTGAGGCAGATGTTGTTGGAATAGACACACTAGTCAATGTTTTCTATCCATCCAGGCACTACAAAGATATATGGAGACCTAAGAATTTTCTATTGGTGGCCATGTATGAAGAGGGATATAACGTGGTTTGTGGAGTGGTGCTTGACTTGTTGGAAAGTCAATGTGAAACGTCAGAGACCCCACGACAAGATACAGTCGTTGTACATTCCCATGTGGAAATGGGAGGAGATCACCGATGATTTCATCATGAAGTTTACCTGTACGACACATGGGGTTAATTCCATCTGGTTATACATGATAGGTTGACCAAGGGCGACCACTTCATTCCGATTCAGGAGAGTTAATCCGCTAAGAAGCTAACTGAGATCTGCATCAAGGTGGTGGTTGCATGGCATGAGGTTTCGGTTTCATTTTTTTCTAACCGTGATTTCCGTTTTACGCCCAGGTTTTGGAGGAAGTTTCAAGAAGAGTTAGGTAATCGATTACTTTTCAGTACTACTTATCACCCACAGACTGGTGGACATAGTGAGTGGACCATGAAGAGTTACGTACTTCTTACATGTGTATTAGATTTCGGTGTAAGCTAGGATACTTATCTTCACTTAGATGAATTTTCAAACAACATTAGCTATCACACCAACATTGGCATGCCTCCCTTTGACTTGTTCTATGGGAGGGGATGTCGAACCCCAATTTGTTGTTGGGAAGTTGATCGGCGAGTGATACGGAGCACTAAGGTAATGCTCAAGACTACGGAGTTGGTTCAACATGTGTGTGACGGGATTCAGACCATACAAAGTAGAAAAAAGAGTTATGTCGAACGAAACCATTCCGATTTGAGTTTCAGGTTGTGTTGGTGCATGGAAATGCTCCACAAATAATGAGTGTTTATTAGGTTGTATTTTCCCTTTATTGTATTTATGGTGTAAATACTCTCCCTCCTATATAAAGGGAGAGTTGGTCATTTATTACTTTTAGCTAGCTCATTTACTTCTCTTAGAGTTACTTTTCTCACAATGTAATCCTAGAGAGAGAGAAAGTTGGTGGGTTCTCCCACCCAGGGAGAGTTTCTCTCCCACCATGTTCTTCATGAATATCAATATTCTTCTCTCTTTGTTCTTAGTCTTTTTCATGAACTCATAATATGTTCTTCGTGTTCATACTTACAAAAACACGATAAATCTCAAGATCATTCTTCCGCATTCACCGTTCGTTATAAAAATGGGTCTCTACAATTGGTATCAGAGCCGTACCTTGAAGATCTCACGATTAGTTCAAGGGAACGACTCCCGTTCGGTGATTATCTTGTGATTTTTCCGTGTTTCTGCAAGAACAAAAAAATTTCGCGTTTCAAACCGGAATTTTTTTTATGAGTGATTCTATCTTAGTAAAATAAAATGTTTCTGTTGCTGCTCGTTCTATTTTCTGTTCGAAAATGATGTTCTTAAAGTTCTTAATATTTATCTGTTGAAGAAATGAAGAAAAAAATGGGAGAAGAATTAATTTTGTGGTCTCTTAAAAAGGTTGAAGATGTATTCCAGGGAGTTATTTTTCCCTTGGATGAGAAGACACAAGATTATGGGCTTATTTTTCTTGAAGAAAGTGGAGAAAAGCATTTCTTTTTGAAGATTTTTCTTTTCCAGCAACTTTCATCATCATGAGGTATGAAGATTTTTTATTCTCATGTATTAGTTGCTGTAGATCTCAAATTGAATTGTTTGGACGTGATAATTTGTTTGCAAAAAGTCAATTGTTGTAAGGGTCGAATTATTGTAATAAGTCGAATTGTATTCTGAACTCTTCGAATGTCTTGTAATGTATTTTACTAAGGCGCTTTTATTCGAAGCGTTAGTGTCTATGCCTTAGTATATTTTTTGTACGCTTTCGGTTCCCTATAAATAGGGATATTTACTAGAGTTAGAGAAGAGTTTTTACGGACCTGTCTTTATTCTCTGTAAACATTCGAAAGCGTAATAGAGCTTAAATAAGATCATATTTATATCTGGTGTTCAATCTCGCATTCTTAATTGATTTCATACTCTGATTTGTTCTATACTTGATTCATTGATTCATCAATTGGTATCAGAGCAAGAATCACATCTGTGATCTGATTTTCATCCATTCAAAAAGTTTTTGAATCAAATTTTTGGTTTGAAAGTTTCCGCACTTTTTGATCGTGAAAAATTTGTCTAGATCTTAGACTGTGATTTGATTATGCATTTGAATTGTTGAATCGAGTATTCTGCTAGCAATTTCGGTTTGATTCAACTAGTTTGTTTTCAAATTTCCAAATCTTCTTAAGAATTTTCAAAATCAACTTCCGTACAACAATGGCGAGTTTCAATCTCAATTCAATGACCTCGTTTTCTCATTTGTTAGGATCATCAACCAAAATTTCAATGCTAATCCCTGAATACTATGATCAGTGGGCTGATCGTATGCAGGATTATCTTAATGGTCTTGATGAAGAATTATGGTCATGTATCACTGGAAATGTTAATGTTCCAGTCACTGTTCAAGCAATTGGTTCATGTGACAACCCGAAATTTCTATTCAGTACAACCATTCACTTCAATAGGAGTCAAAACTGTTTCTCCTAATTTTCAAACTTTTTGGAATAAGTTTGAGTATTTTAAGATTAGTACTTCAGGAGATAACAGGAGAGAGGATGCCCTAGGGTTTATTGTGCAACAATATTATTCCAAAACTCCAAGATTTTGGAGTTTACGACCTAAACAAAGGTGTTTACGGCCGTAAACCCTAAAAGAGGGTATAAATATGACACTTAGTCATTATTTATCACTTTTCACTATTTCAAGATCCAAAACTCAATTCTCTCTCAAGTATCATCGACTTTTCTTCTTGATCTTCAACATTGTAAGTGTTTCTAGCCCTAAAAAGTTGATATCTTACTTAATCTAGTGATCTAACATGATTCCATCCGTGAAATCATTCCAAAAGTGTAGATCTTCAAGTTTCACCAAGAACACACACTAGTGTTCTTGGACTTTTAGCACCTTTTCAAGCTTCTACCTAGTAAGTACTTCTATCCTAGAGTATTATAGAGCTTGTTACACTTCTAAACATCAAGAAAACACCCAAGAAACCAAGGATCAAAGGTGTTTATGGTCCAAGATGTTCTTGGACCGTAAACCCCAAAAAGGGTGCCAAAGTGTGCCCTAGTCCCTTCTAAGCCTTGGAAACTAGCCTAGATCCATTCCTTTATGTGCTTAGTACTTGAAAACATCAAAAGACCATAAACCATTTGGGTTTACGGCCGTAAACCCAAAGGGAAATGGTCCAAGGACCGTAAACTCCTAAAAGGAGTGAAATGGTGCCCTAATCTCTTCCTAAGGCTTAAACATGAAGTAGGAATGCTTCTTGTGATCTTTAAGGCTTCAAAACACAATATGGTCAAAGAAACATGAGTTTACGACCGTAAACTCATGGGTTTACGACCGTAAACTCAATGAGTTATGGTCACAAAACCGTAAACTCAAATAAAGGGTTCCCTTGAACCCTAAACTCAATAGCAATGTCCTACAACACTTAGATGCAATCCTAGGGACTTATAGCACTTAAATAAGGTGTTTTACATGTCCTACGATGTCTTAACTTTGTTAATTAGTTGTTTAAAGACTAATTGGAAACATATATGTGATATTATATGTTAACTAGGATCATCGTATGTGTACAAGTCTTCACTTGACACCTAGCATCCTATACATTCCGTTCATCCAAACCACTCAATACAGGTGTGTTTATACCCCTTAATTAACCTTTTAAATGTTTTTAAATGCTTTTGTGGGGGGAATACAAGTTGAACTATTATAGTTATTATATCAATCACATGTGATTAATAACTACCAAACAAGTGGATTTCTTACTTTTCAAACTGTGTTATCAAACTGTTTTACTTCAAACTGTTTTACAAACTCTTTTATATATCAAATACTTTTATTAAACTCTTTTAACTTATATTCTGTGTATCTATATGGATATAATTATATAAGTAGGATTGAAAGGACTTAGGACTGATAGCTCACCTTACTTCCTGTTCCTTGTTTGGTTGTGGACTTAGGGTATTCGGGTTATTTGTCCGAAGGTCGTTTGAATCCTAGTTATATATCATGTATATGTGTATAGATATAAAAGGTTACTCCTTTCATTCAGTTCAATGCCTTTGAGTAGCAAAGGAGTACAAACATGTTCATATACACAAACAACATTACTAGTAAACTATAATAGGTATAGTTTAGGAAGATACTATTACTAGAACAATGAAACATACAATGAGTCAGTTCATTCATGAGTAATACATAGTGATGAGAAACAAACATAATACATAGTGATGAGAAACAAACATAATACATAGTGATGAGAAACAAACATAATACATAATGATGAGAAACAAACATAATACATAGTGATGAGAAACAAACATAATACATAGTGATGAGAAACAAACATAATACACAATGATGAGAAACAAAACATACAAGCTAGACAGAGAAAGAACACACAATACAGCTAGCACATACATATACATATACATATACATTACTTACAGTTATGTGAGCCACTTAACGGGGGCATGGCACTACCTGTCATGACCCGTTTTGTATCCAGAATCTCCTTAAATGGGGAGCGTATGAGTTTGTGTATAGATATATACTGGATTGACTATCCTACACCTTGCTGCTCGCTACAGTGGGACTTGCAAGTCTACGGGTGCCAAACGTCATTTTTTATGATGTCTAACATCGTCGTTTTTCTATAGAGTCGATAGCAGGATACAGTCCGATCACATGGTACTTTAAAATAACAATTGGTTTAAAGTAATTAGTACAACAGTAGTTACTTAATACAACACTACAATACTATTTCATTTTCCCTTTACATTTACTTTGTGATATTCACACAATAAACAATAATGTAAAAACTATATTTTTGGTTAATGATAGTCAGATTTGGGAAAATACACATTCTTACAAGACACACACACACAAATACTAGATGCCTTGGTAGAAGGCTACTTTTAGTAGGAAACATAGGGTTTTCTTGGAGAGTTCAAACAATTACAAACTTTTACAAAACTTATACGTTACAGACTTACAAACGCTTTCATACAAATACAGACACTAATATACTTATGATCTCACCAGCTTTAAAGCTGATAAACTCTTTCAAAATAACTTGTATTCTCAGGTCACCAGTAGACAGGTACCGGAGCCAGGTTTTTGAGAAGATGGAGCTCGTTCAAGACTCATCTTTTATTTTTGATGTATATTTTTGGTGTCTATATAACTTGACAGAACACACTTGTATGAAATTATATTATTAATGCAATGGATGATGTTGTTGCTTGTTTACTACTTTGCGTTGTTGTGATACTGAACATGATGTCCTCCACCCCCGAACGTTTCCGCCGTTCCGGTTTTGGGGTGTGACAGATTGGTATCAGAGCATTGTTTATAGTGAATCGAGTGTATCAACCCATAAAAGATATATGAACTATAAACACAGCGGGATTAAAATACTCTGATAAAGAGTTTATACTTTTAAATAATAAAATATTTAACCAAGTATACATACCTGCATTCATACTAAAATCAGTGTCACTAGGACAGAACAAAAGTATTACGATTGTTGGACAGCACAAGTAGACTTAGAGACATATGGTCAACCCTGGAAAGATGTAGCCTGATCAACTACATTATCCGAGGAGTGATTAGTATGTTCCTAAGTATGGTTGTGAGGTTGCAACAAGTCTAAAAACTTACCAACACTACTACAACGAGAATAGTAGAACAGAATATAAACTTAAAATACTATAGGAGTATTTTGTGTGACTATTAATTACTTATCTGAGAACTAAAAAGGTCTTTATTGGTATGTCATTAGTTGCGGGGTGGATACATTAAGGTTATAGGTAAATAGGATGGCATAGACTTAGAATGTGTGATATTCGCTCTACTTCCTGTTCCTTGTTTGGTTGTGGGCTTAGAGTTAGGGTCACTTATTCGAAGGTCTATCCTGTCTAGGTTACCTATGACTGGTATGCACTACGCAAATGTTGGAGTAAGAAATAAAGATCATCTTATAATTATCTAGTTAGTTCGTCTATTAATTATTTCCTTATCCCTTTTCTCGCATAGATATAATGGCTGGATTCCATCCTCCCGGAGACCCGTACTTTCCTAACCACGGCAATGCAGGATGGCTGGGAGAAGAGCCAGAAGATGATCACCCAATCCCTTTGGATGATCACGAAGCTGAAGGCTTTTCTGATGGTTCTGACTCAAAGCCTGAAGTCAACAACCTACCCCCAGCTGCTCAAGACCCAAACCTGAACCCTCGTCCAGCATTTCAAGGACCCACTCCTATGTGGGCCACAAACTTGAATAGATGGAGTCAGGAACAGGGTCAACCCATACCCTACAATGGAGACAGAAGTTTCTACAACCTCACCGAAGGAGGTTCAGCTGATAGGGTCCTACCCATCATGGTCCGTAGGATTGCTCGGAACACTGAGCAAGGTCGAGCAGCTATCGACCGAGTCGTGGAGATTGACGCCAACTCTGGCGTTAACACAGTCCGCATTCGCCAACTAGAGTCTGCCCATAAAAGGACTCAGGTCCGCAATGCAGTTCTACAGAGGGAACTTGCTGAAACCCAAGCTGAAGTCAGGGAACTTCGAGTTCAGCAGGCAAGGTCTGAAAGGCGTATGAGGGACATGGAACGTCTACTGTCGGATTCAAGAACTCACTCTTGTAGTTCTCGTCGCCGTTAGAGTCTCATCGACTTTTCTTTTGGATATAACCTAGTTAGTGTAAAAACTCTAGTCTAATTTCCTATCTTTGTAAATCTTAGACCCGTTAGGTCTTGATTAGGTAGTAGTCTGTCAAAATTTTCCATCTTGGTTGATGTAAGACCTACTTCTAGGTCATTTTTCCCGAACTCATTACATCTGTAATCCCAGTAGTGTTGACAGATATTTAATCTCATGGAAATTATATCCAAATGCTTTCGCTTACAATCGATCGTGTTATTCATTTGTGTTGTTGGACTATGGAGAGTTAGTCCATGAGTAATTCTTATCTACTTCCTATTAAATTCTTATCAATATCTTCATCTTTCTAAAATTATAGTTAAAAGATGCCTCCACGTAAATCGACAAGACGCGATCCTCCCGCACCGACACCACCTGCTCCTCAATTCGACACGGCAGCCCTGAATGCTGCTGTAGCTGCGGCTATGGCTACAGCCATGGCACAATATCATTCTTCTGGTTCCACTGGAGGAGGAACCCCTGTCCTATCTACTCATGGTGAAATCCCTGTGCGCTCTAGAGAGTGCTCCTACAAGGGCTTCACAAACTGCAAACCATTGATCTTCAAAGGGACTGGCGGAATCATTGCCCTCTCGCAATGGTTCGAGAAGACCGAATCGGTTTTCGAGATCTGCTCCTGTCCAGAAGGGAGCAAGGTCAAGTTTTCTGCTTGCACCTTTGAGTCAAAAGCCCTAACATGGTGGAATAGCCATGTCAAGTCACTATCCCTTATAGTGGCAAATGCTATGGGCTGGGAAGCTCTGAGAGAGCTAATGGTTGAGGAGTACTGCCCGAGGGGCGAAATCCAAAAGCTAGAGGAAGAACTGTGGAGCCTAACCATGAAGGGCTCCAACATAGTCTCCTACACCGCCAGGTTCTGTGAGCTGGTGGCCCTCTGTCCCAACATGGTTCATACAGAGGGGAAGAAGATTGAAAGATACATATGGGGGCTGGTGCCTCCATTCCAGGGAAATGTTTTGGCTTCAAACGGCACTACATTTGATAGTGCCAAGCGATTGGCATAGCGGCTCATAGACCATGGGGTTCGTACCCCGGCCGCAACAACAACCCTGGCCATCTCAGAACCCGTCAGAACCGCTGATTCCAAGCAGAAGTTTTGGGATGACAAGAGAAAGACAAAGGCTGCCAAAAAGCAGTAGGTCGTGGCAGTTCATGCTGCGATAGCACCTGCCGCTGTTGCTCCGGTAAAGCAGTACGCTGGAAGTTTCCTAAGTGCAACAAATGCAACTTCCACTACGTAGGAACCTGCCGGGAAATGCAGTGTTTGAAGTGAAACAGGAAGGGGCACACTGCCCGTTTCTGCAAAGCTCCGGCGAGGCCAATCACCCAAGTCCCCGACGCTGGTGTGAGCCAAACTTCCTACGGTTGTGGCGAGGTGGGCCACTACAAAAGGAACTGCCCGAAGGCAGGGAATGCCTGTCGCACCCCAAAATCGGAACGGCGGAAACGTTCAGGGGTGGAGGACGTCATGTAAAGTATCATAACAGTGCAAAGTAGTAAACAAGCAACAACATCATCCATTGCATTAAAAGTGAAGTTTTAATACATGAATGTTCTTTCATAGTAATAAGACACCAAAATATGTAATCAAAATAAAACACGAGTCTTGTCTGTGCTCCGTCTTCTCAAAATCTGGTCATCGTACCTGTCTACTGGTGACATGAGAATACAAGATATTTTGAAAGTGTAGATCAGCATAAAGCTGGTGAATTCATAAGTATTATGGTGTCATTGATTTGAAAAGCTGTTATGAAAGACTTGTAAATATTTTAATGAAACATTTAGTATAAGTGTGAAAACCCTAGAAAATCCCATATTTCCTACTAGTATAAAAGGTAGTCTTCTACCAAGACCTGAATGCTTTGAAAGTTGCATTTCTGTATCAATGAAAGTTTTTCCGTATGTGACTATTATTATAAATATATAGTCTACCTCATCGTTTATGTGAATGTGTCACAAATAAAAAGTAAAAGGGAAATTATATAATCATTTAAGTATTATCCTTTGGTACTAGGATAAACACGACATAGTAATTGCCGAATAGTATTAACCGTAGACATTCGTCGATGTGTATTTTCCCTCTGTAGCTAACAGCTGGGTGTAGAATGGTTAGTCCCGTACATATATAATAGAATATACACATATAATATCTAATAGTATCTCATCTTATAGTACCTATGTAACAGAATCCATGTAAAAGTATCCATGTAATGGTACCCATGTAATAGTATCTCTTCATATTGCATGTAATGTATTAGTATAGACTCATGAATGAACTGACTCTTGTGTAATTCCTTGTAATAGGAATAGCAGCTTGTATCCCCTAAACTATACCTATAATAGTTTACTGGAATGTAAATTGAATGTCCAAGTAGGTTTATACACCCTTGCTATAAAAGAGTGTTGGAACTGAAGAAAGAATGAAAGCTCTCATATCAATACATATGTATATGAAACATAAGTGTATAGATATCGTTTTTAACAATAAGTTGAAAGAGGTTTTGTAACACATTTAAGAGTTTTGAACAATAAATAATGATGACGTGATGTCAGTTTATAAAAAGATTCAAAAGTAAATCATTTGATAACAAAGTATAAAACAGCCGAAAACTATTGTATTTATCACATTTTGAAGTATGTGAAATCAGTTGGTTGAAAACAGAGTTATAAATCACATGTGATTGATTCTATAACTTCTTGTTTTCTACTTGTATTCCCCCCATGAAAGCATTTAAAATCATTTAAAAGATTGATTAAAGGGTATGAACTCACCTGTAGTGAGTGGTTTGGATGAACGGAATGTATAGGATGCTAAGTGTCAAGTGAAGACTTGAGCACACACACGGATCCTATTTAACATATAAGAACACATATACGTATCCAATTAGTCATTTAACAACTAATTAACCAAGTTAAGACACCCTAGGACATGGAAAACACTTTGATTCAAGTGCTAGAAGTACCAAGGGTTGCATCTAAGGGTTGTATGGCTACCAAATGGAGCTTTCAGTCCAAGTGGTATTCGGTCCTAATGACCTTTCGGTCATGGAGGTTTTCAGTCCAAATGAGCTTTCGGTCATGGAGGTTTTCGGTCCAAATGACCTTTCGGTCATGGAGGTTTTCGGTCCAAATGACCTTTTGGTCATGGAGGTTTTCGGTCTTAGAGGTTGGCCGAAAACTCTTGTTCTTTGATGCAAAAGGTGATTTTCCAAGGGCTTCCAACCAGTAAAGAAGTGTTCTTGACTCGATACTAAGCATTAGGAAAGTTTAAAGTCATTTTGCACCTTTCATAAAGGGTTTTCGGTCTAAGGAGATGGACTAGACCGAAAACACCTTTGTTCTAGGATAAATAACTGCTTTTAAGGCTCTAAATTAAGTATCCTTACTAGATAACAAGTATAAGAGATAGATACTTACAATCTGGAAGCAAAGAAGGGTGTTTTCGGCCCAAAACAGTAGTGTGTGTTCTTGGTGTTCTTGGTAAAATGAAGAACACTTGAAGATCTAAGAAAATGGAATGATTTCACAGATGAAATCATGTAAGATCACTAGATAATGGAAGAGATCAACTAAATAGGGTAAGAAACACTTACATTTTAAAGATCTAGAAGGAAAAATCGGATGCTACTTGAGAGGATTTCGGTTCTTGTTCTTGAAAGAGTGAAAAAGTGAAAAATATGGCGAAGTGTCATTTATATACTCATGGGGGTTTTCGGTCCAAACATCTTTTGGGCCGAAAACTCTTAACTCTTGGAGTTTTTGAGAAAATGATGCACAATGAACCCTAGGGCATCCTCTCTCCTGATATCTCCTGAAGTACTAACTTAAAAACACTCAAACTTATTCCTAAAAGCTTGAAAGTTAGCAGAAACAGTTCTGACATCTATTGAAGTGAATGGTTGTATAGAATAGAAATTTCGGGTTGTCACATCATCCCCCCCCCCCGTTAGAAGGAATTTCGTCCCGAAATTAGAGTTTAATCAAATAAGTAGTTACAAATAACTAAGTAAAAAGATGAGGATATTTCAATTTCATCTGATCCTCTCGCTCCGAAGTGAATTCAGGTCCTCGCTTGGCGTTCCAGCGAACTTTCACTATCGAGATACGGCTTTGTTTTGTTTGCTTGACCTCCCGTTCCATGATCTCTACTGGTTTTTCCACGAAGTTGAGGCTTTCGTTGATCTCGATCTCGTCGAGTGGGATGACAAGAGTCTCGTCGGACAGACACTTTTTCAAGTTCGAGACGTGGAAAGTAGAATGTATGTTACTGAGTTCGTGTGGTAAGTTAAGTTTGTAAGCTACATGGCCGATTCTTGCGAGAATCTCGAAAGGCCCTATCTACCTTGGATTTAGCTTTCCACGCTTTCCGAAGTGTATCAAGCCCTTCCAGGGTGAGAACTTCAATAGAACACGGTCGCCCACCTGGAATTCCAACGGTTTCCTTCGTTTATCAGCGTAGCTTGTCTGTCGGTCTCTAGAGGCTTTCAATCGTTCACGAATCTGAACGATCTTCTCTGTCGTTTCCCGAATGATCTCCGGACCTGTGAGAGTGCTTTCAGGAACTCGTCCTTTAGCCAACTGGGTATCACCCACCTCAGCCCAGCACAGAGGGGATCTGCACTTCCGGCCTTAGAGTGCCTCGAATGGAGCAGCCTTTATGCTCGTGTGATAACTGTTGTTGTAGGAAAATTCGAAAAGGGGTAAATGAGTGTCCCATGCTTTCCCAAAGTCAATCATACAGGCTCGTAACATATCTTCCAAGGTTTGGATAGTTCTCTCACTTTGTCCGTCGGTCTGTGGATGGTAGGCTATACTCATGTCCAGCCTAGTTCCTAGGGAACTTTGTAGCGACTTCCAGAACCTCGAAGTGAATCTACTATCTCTGTCCGAGATAATGGATATAGGAACACCATGCAGTCGTACAATCTCCCGAATGTAGGTTCTCGTAAGCTTCTCCATCTTGTCTATTTCTTTGATAGGCAGGAAGTGTGCGGACTTGGTCAATCTGTCGACGATGACCCATATGGTATCAAGTCCACCCGTTGTCTTGGGCAACTTGGTTTTGAAGTCCATAGTGATCCGCTCCCACTTCCATTTAGGAATTTCAGGCTGTTGCACTAGACCTGAGGGTTTCTGGTATTCGACCTTAACCTTTGCGCAAGTAAGGCATTTACTTAGGAAGGTAGCAATTTCTGCTTTCATGCTAGGCCACCAGTATAGCTTTTTCAGATCCAGATACATCTTATCTGAACCTGGGTGGACGGAATATCGAGTGTTGTGTGCCTCGGTCATGACCAAGTCTCTGAAGCCACCGCGTTTCGGTGTCCAGATCCGATCCATGAGGTATAAGGCTCCGCCACCCTTGACTTCCAAATTCTTATCCATCCATCTTAGGGTTTCACTCGCCACATTTTCAGGTTTCAAAGCGTCGAGCTGAGCCTCCTTAATTTGGGTGGACAAGTGTGAATGGATAGTTAGAGTCAAAGATTTGACTCTACGACCAAAGTATTCCTTCCGACTTAGGTCATCAGCTACTACGTTGGCTTTACCCGGATGATAACGAATTTCGCATTCGTAATCACTGAGTAGCTCGACCCACCGTCGTTGTCTCATGTTGAGCTCCTTCTGGTCGAATATATGTTGTAGGCTTTTGTGATCTGTAAAGATCGTGCTTTTTGTACCGTACAGGTAGTGTCTCCAGATCTTCAGAGTAAACACGACTGCTCCCAGCTCAAGATCATGTGTGATGTAGTTGACCTCGTGTGTCTTCAGCTGTCTCGAGGCATAGGCGATGACCTTACCTCGTTGCATCAGAACACAGCCGAGCCCTTGTTTTGAAGCATCGCAATAGACAACAAAGTCTTCTATCCCTTCGGGGAGGGATAGTACTGGTGCGGTGCACAAGGCTCGCTTGAGCGTTTGGAACGCTCTCTCTTGCTTCTCTTCCCAGTCAAAGGCCACGCCCTTCTGGGTCAGTGGTGTAAGAGGTTTCGCTATGCGGGAGAAGTTCTGAATGAACCTGCGATAGTAGCCAGCGAGACCTAGAAATTGACAAATTTCTGTAGGTGTCTTCGGTGCTGACCAGTTCTCAATGGCCTTGATTTTGGAAAGGTCCACGTGAATTCCCTCTTTACTAACTACATGGCCCAAGAATTCGACCCTTCGAATCCAAAATTCGCACTTAGAGAACTTCGCATAGAGCTTCTCCGATCGTAATGTTTCTAAGACTGTTCACAGGTGTTGACTATGTTCCTCCTTACTTCGAGAGTAGATGAGTATGTCATCAATGAAGACAATGACGAACTGATCCAAGTAGGGACGACACACCCTATTCATTAAATCCATGAATACAGCAGGCGAGTTTGTTAATCCGAACGAGATCACTACGAATTCGTAGTGCCCATAACGAGTTCGAAAGGCTGTCTTGGGGATGTTCTGAATATCTTTCACTTCTTGACTCGTATCAACGATGTGAGCGAGAAATGCATGACATTCTTTTCGTAAGCATTTCTGAGCCTGGATGCACGAAATGATGCGAAAACTCGTACTAGGTTTGTCGCCGTAGATAATTAGAGTTTCGCTATTTGGAAGGTTAAGACGAACTTCTTTTTCAAAGCACAAGATGTCGGCGCGATGAAGACTCAACCAATCCATGCCGATAATGACGTCGAAACTTTTGATTGGGACCGGCATGAGGTCTATCTCAAAAGTATGGCCATCTAAAGTTAGAGTACAACCTACGTATGTGCAGTTAGTACTTTCTGTTTTCCCGTTTTCCATTTCTACAGTGAATGATTTATCTAGTGCACGTGGTTTTTGTTTAAGCAGGTGTGCAAATTTCTGGTTTACGAAGCTTTTCTCCGCTCCACTATCGAAAAGTATGCAAGCATATGCGTTATCGAGGAGAAACGTACCAGTAACTATCGTAGGATCAGCTACGGCTTCCTCGTGGCCTATGGCCAGAACTCTTCCTACTCCGCCAGCTATCCCTGCCTTAGGGCAGTTCCTCTTGTAGTGGCCCACTTCGCCACAAACATAGCAAGCTTGGCCCACCCCGACGTTGGGAACTTGAGCGGTCGGCCTTGCTGGAGTCTTGCAGAAACGGGCAGTATGCCCCTTTCTGTTGCAGTTAGCGCACTGCATTTCCCGGCAAGGTCCGTTGTGATGGAAGGTGCATTTGTTGCACCTTGGA
This sequence comes from Lactuca virosa, assembly GCF_052849685.1. Classification (NCBI taxonomy): domain Eukaryota; kingdom Viridiplantae; phylum Streptophyta; class Magnoliopsida; order Asterales; family Asteraceae; genus Lactuca; species Lactuca virosa. The sequence continues at coordinate 476,938,641 of NC_136429.1, read as the reverse complement.
AGATTACCGGCATAAGGCTTCGCTGGTAAGGGATTAGCAGGGACAACAGGAGTTACTGTGGCAGCATTGATTGTAACCAGTTGTTGTCTCTTTGAGGATTCTTGCGAAGCCCCACTTTTCCTCTTGTTCCACCCCTTTTTCTTGTTGTTGTTGTTTCCCTTTTGTTGTTCAGGTGTAGAAATCGATGGGTTCTGGTGGTTTCTGTGATCTATAAGAGATTGTGCCAGCTCTTTGGCGCTGTCAAAAGTAACAGGCCTGGATGCTAACACACTTGACTGGATCTGGGGCGACACTCCCCAAATATATCTCTCTATTTTCTTGCTCTCAAGAGCAACCATATCAGGGAAAAGAATTGCCAGATCACAGAATCTATTAGTATAAGTTGATACGTCAGTACCAACCATTTCAAGACCCTAGAGTTCCTGTTCGAGTTTTTGAATTTCCCATCGTGGACAGTACTCTCTCATCAGCATGGCTTTCAAGTTTTCCCAACTTATCGAATTTGCCACTATTAGAGTAAGTGACTTAACGTGGCCATTCCACCAAGTTAAAGCCCTGTCAGAAAAGGTACAAGTAGCAAACTTGACCTTATTGTTCTCCGGGCAGGCGCAGATTTCAAAGACTGCTTCTGTCTTTTCGATCCACTGCCTTAAGATCATAACCCCTCCAGTTCCATTGAAATTTATGGGTTTGGCATTCGTAAAATCCTTGTAGGTGCATTCCCGAGGATGCCTATCATTCTCGTCATGGTGGGAAGGAGGTGCACCTGTTCCCGATCCAATAGGGACAGGAGTATTGATGTGTGACATGGCAGTCGCTACGGCCGCCGTGACAGCTGCTTGGAACATAGCAGCGTCGAACTGAGGAGGTGGTGGAGGTGGTGGTGGTATCGATGTTTCGTTATTATTGTTACGCCTCGGATTTCTGCGAGGAGGCATCTTTTAACTATAAGTTTAGAAAGACGAAGAAATTGATAAGAATTCAATAGGAAAGTTGATGAAAATGACTCATGGACTAACTCTTCATAGTCCAACAGCATGATTAAGTGTAGATCTAGAACTAACAGATGATAGCATTTGGATAATAATTTCCATGAGATTAGGTACCTGTCAATATTATTAGAATTACAGATGTAACAAGTTCGGGAAAAATGGCCTAGCAGGAGGCCTTACATCAACCAAGATGGAAAATTTTGACAGGACTACGACCTAATCAAGACCTAACAGGTCTAAGATTTACAGAGATAGGAAATTAGACCAGAGTTTTACATAACTAGGTTATATCCAAAAGAGAAGTCGATGAGATTCTATCGGCGACGAGAACTACTAGAGTGAGTTCTTGATTCTGACAGAAGGCGTTCTATGTCCCGCATACGCCTGTCAGATCTTATTTGCTGAGCTCGAAGTTCCCTGACTTCAGCCTGGGTTCCAACAAGTTCTCTCTGTAGAGAGCTGTATTGTGGACCAGAGTCCTTTCATCAGTAGACTCTAGTTGGCGAATGCGGACTGTGTTAACGCCAGAGTTGGCGTCAATCTCCATGACTCGGTCGATAGCAGCTCCACCCTGTTCAGTGTTCCGGGAAATCCTATGAACCATGATGGGTAGGACCCTATCAGCTGAACCTCCCTCAGTGAGGTTGTAGAAGCTTCTGTCCCCATTGTAGGGGATGGGTTGACTCTGTTCCTGACTCCATCTATTCAAGTTTGTGGCCCACAGAGGTGTGGGTCCTTGAAATGCTGGACGAGGGTTCAGGTTTGGGTTTTGAGCAGCTGGGGGTAGATTGTTGACTTCTGGTTCTGAGTCAGAACTATCAGAAAAGCCTTCAGCTTCGTGATCATCCAAAGGAATTGGGTGATCATTCTCTGGCTCTTCTCCGAGCCATACAGCATTGCCGTGGTTAGGGTAGTACGGGTCGCCGTGGGGATGGAATCCAGCCATGGTATCTACGTGAGAAAAGGGATACAAGAAGGAATTAATAGACATACTAACTAAGATAATTATAAGATGATCTTTATCAGTTACTTCAATACTTGTTTAACGCATACTAGTTATATGTACTCAGGACAGGATAGACCTTCGAATAAGTGACCCTAACTCTAAGCCTACAACCAAACAAGGACAAGAAGTAAAGCAAAGATTCACAGATTCTAAGTCTATGACGTCCTAGATACATATAATCTTAGTGTATCCACTCAGCAACTATTGACCTACTGATAAAGACCTTTTAGTTCTCAAATAAGTAATTATAGTAACACCAAATACCCCTATGGTATTTCATTGTGGTAATGTTGGTAAGTTTTTAGACTTGTTGCCATATCACAACCATTCTTGGGCATGTGCTAATCACTCCTCGGACCAGCATAGTTGATCAGGCTATGCCACTCCCAGGACTGACCATACATCCCCGAGTTTACCTGTGATATCCAACAATCGTAATACTTTTGTTTTTGTCGTTGTGACACTGATTTTAGTATGAATACAGGCATGTATACTTAATTAAATATTTATTATTTAAAAGTATAAACTCTTGGTCAGAGTATTTTAATCCCATTGTATTTATAGTTAGTATATCTTTTATGGGTTGATATACTCAACTCACTATAAACAAAGCTCTGATACCAATCTGTCACACCCCAAAACCGGAAAGGCGGAAACGTTCAGGGGTGGAGGACGTCATGTAAAGTATCATAACAGTGCAAAGTAGTAAACAAGCAACAACGTCATCCATTACATTAAAAGTAAAGTTTTAATACATGAGTGTTCTTTCATAGTAATAAGACACCAAAATATGTAATCAAAATAAAAGACGAGTCTTGTCTGTGCTCCGTCTTCTCAAAACTTGGTCATCGTACATGTCTACTGGTGACCTGAGAATACAAGATATTTTGAAAGTGTAGATCAGCATAAAGTTGGTGAATTCATAAGTATTATGGTGTCATTGATTTGAAAAGCTGTTATGAAAGACTTGTAAATATTTGATGAAATATTTAGTATAAGTGTGAAAACCCTAGAAAATCCCATATTTCCTACTAGTATAAAAGGTAGTCTTCTACCAAGACCTGAATGCTTTGAAAGTTGCATTTATGTATCAATGAAAGTTTTTCCCTATGTGACTATTATTATAAATATATAGTCTACCTCATCATTTATGTGAATGTGTCACAAAATAAAATTAAAAGGGAAATTATATAATCATTTAAGTATTATCCTTTGGTACTAGGATAAACACGGCATAGTAATTGCCGAATAGTATTAACCGTAGACATCCGTCGATGTGCATTTTCCCTCTGTAGCTAACAGCTGGGTGTAGAATGGTTAGTCTCGTACATATATAATAGTATCTACACATATAGTATGTAATAGTATCTCATCATATAGTATCTATGTAACAGAATCCATGTAAAAGTATCCATGTAATAGTATCTCTTCATATTGCATGTAATGTATTAGTATAGACTCATGAATGAACTGACTCTTGTGTAATTCCTTGTAATAGGAATAGCAGCTTGTATCCCCTAAACTATACCTATAATAGTTTACTGGAATGTAAATTGAATGTCCAAGTACGTTTATACACCCTTGCTACACAAGAGTGTTGGAACTGAAGAAAGAATGAAAGCTCTCATATCAATACATATGTATATGAAACATAAGTGTATAGATATCGTTTTTAACAATAAGTTGAAAGAGGTTTTGTAACACATTTAAGAGTTTTGAATAATAAATAATGATGACTTGATGTCAGTTTATAAAAAGATTCAAAAGTAAATCATTTGATAACAAAGTATAAAACAGTCGAAAACTATTGTATTTATCACATTTTGAAGTATGTGAAATCAGTTGGTTGAAAACACAGTTATAAATCACATGTGATTGATTCTATAACTTCTTGTTTTCTACTTGTATTCCCCCCCCCCATTAAAGCATTTAAAATCATTTAAAAGATTGATTAAGGGGTATGAACTCACCTGTAGTGAGTGGTTTGGATGAACGGAATGTATAGGATGCTAAGTGTCAAGTGAAGACTTGAGCACACACACGGATCCTATTTAACATATAATAACACATATACGTATCCAATTAGTCATTTAACAACTAATTAACCAAGTTAAGACACCCTAGGACATGGAAAACACTTTGATTCAAGTGCTAGAAGTACCAAGGGTTGCATCAAAGGGTTGTATAGCTACCAAATGGAGCTTTCGGTCCAAGTGGTATTCGGTCCTAATGACCTTTCGGTCATGGAGGTTTTCAATCCAAATGACCTTTCGGTGATGGAGGTTTTCGGTCCAAATGACCTTTCGGTCATTGAGGTTTTCGGTCCAAATGAACTTTCGGTCATGGAGGTTTTCGGTCCAAGAGGTTTGCCGAAAACTCTTGTTCTTTGATGCAAAAGGTGATTTTCCAAGGGCTTCCAACCAGTAAAGAAGTGTTCTAGACTCGATACTAAGCATTAGGAAAGTTTAAAGTCATTTTGCACCTTTCATAAAGGGTTTTCGGTCTAAGGAGATGCACTAGACCGAAAACACCTTTGTTCTAGGATAAATGGCTGCTTTTAAGGCTCTAAATTAAGTATCCTTACTAGATAACAAGTATAAGAGATAGATACTTAAAATCTGGAAGCAAAGAAGGGTGTTTTCGGCCCAAAACACTAGTGTGTGTTCTTGGTGTTCTTGGTGAAATGAACAACACTTGAAGATCTAAGAAAATGGAATGATTTCACGGATGAAATCATGTAAGATCACTAGATAATGCAAGATATCAACTAAATAGGGTAAGAAACTGTTACATTTTAAAGATCTAGAAGGAAAAATCGGATGGTACTTGAGAGGATTTCGGTTCTTGTTCTTGAAAGAGTGAAAAAGTGCAAAATATGCCCAAGTGTCATATATATACTCATGGGGGTTTTCGGTCCAAACACCATTTGCGCCGAAAACTCTTAACTCTTGGAGTTTTTGCGAAAATGATGCACAATGAACCCTAGGGCATCCTCTCTCCTGATATCTCCTGAAGTACTAACTTAAAAACACTCAAACTTATTCCTAAAAGCTTAAAAGTTAGCAGAAACAGTTTTGACTTCTATTGAGGTGAATGGTTGTACATAATAGAAATTTTGGGTTGTCACAATGTCGGTGGAGTGGGAAGAGTTCTGACCATAGGCCACGAGGAAGCGGTTGCCGACCCCACAGTGGTCACTGGTACGTTTCTCCTCGATAACTCTTATGCATGCATACTGTTTGATAGTGGAGCGGAGAGGAGTTTCGTGAACCAAAAATTTGCTCATTTACTTAAGCAAAAATCACGAGCACTTAAAGAACCGTTCACTGTAGAAATGGTTAATGGAAAGACAGAGAGCACTAGCAGTATATTCAGAGGGTGTACCCTAACACTAGATAGCTATTCATTTTCGATCGACCTCATGCCGGTCTCCATTAAAAGTTTCAACGTCATTATCGGCATAGTTTGGTTGAGTCTTCATCGTGCCGACATCATGTGTTACGAAAAGGCTGTACGCCTTAATCTGCCGTCTGGCAAAACTCTAGTAGTTTTTCGGCGACAAACCCGGCACGAACCTTCGTATCATCTCGAGCATTCAACCTCAGAAATTCTTGTGAAACGAATGTCGCACATTCCTTGCTCATGTGGTCGATGTGAGCCAAGAAACGAAAGACATTCAGAACATCCCAGTAGTAAGAGACTTTCCCGACATCTTTCCAGAAGAACTCCCAGGATTACCTCCGGAACGTCAAGTCGAGTTTCGAATCGACTTAGTTCCAGGGGCTAGTCCCGTAGCCAAATCGCCCTATCGTCTAGCACCTGCAGAGATGCAAGAGCTGTCCTGTCAACTTAACGAACTGCTCAGCAAGGGCTTTATAAGACCAAGCTTTTCACCCTGGGGAGCTCCAGTCTTGTTCGTCAAGAAGAAAGACGGATCGTTTCGTATGTGCATCGACTACAGGGAGCTCAACAAACTGACCATAAAAAATCGTTATCCTTTGCCTCGGATTGACGATTTATTCGATCAACTTCAAGGGGCGAACTTCTTTTCAAAAATGGACTTAAGGTCCGGATATCACCAACTACGAGTTCTAGGAGAGGATGTTCCGAAGACAGCCTTCCCAACTCGTTATGGGCACTACGAATTCGTAGTGATGCCGTTCGGATTAACAAACGCACCTGCTGTATTCATGGACTTAATGAATAGGGTGTGTCGTCCTTACTTGGATCAGTTCGTCATCGTCTTCATCGATGACATACTTATCTACTCTCGTAGTAAGGAGGAGCGTAGTCAACATCTGTGACTAGTCTTAGAAACCCTTCGTTCGGAGAAGCTCTATGCGAAGTTCTCAAAATGCGAATTTTGGATCCGACGAGTCGAATTCTTAGGGGACGTGGTTAGCGAAGATGGAATACACGTGGACCCTTCCAAAATCAAAGCCATTGAGAACTGGTCAGCACAGAAGACGCCTATAGAAATTCGTCAATTTCTAGGTCTCGCTGGCTACTATCGCAGGTTCATTCAGAACTTCTCCCGCATTGCAAAACCTCTTACGACACTGACCGAGAAGGGCGTGGCCTTTGACTGGGAAGAGAAGCAGGAGAGAGCGTTTTAAACGCTCAAAAGCGCCTTGTGCACCGCACCAATACTATCCCTCCCCGAGGGGATAGAAGACTTCGTTGTCTATTGCGATGCGTCGAATCAAGGGCTCGGGTGTGTTCTGATGCAGCGAGGTAAGGTCATCGCCTATGCCTCGAGACAGCTAAAGAGACATGAGGTCAACTACACTACCCATGATCTTGAACTAGGAGCATTTGTGTTTTCTCTGAAGATCTGGAGACACTACCTGTACGGTACAAAGAGCACAATCTTTACAGACCACAAGAGCCTACAACACATATTCGACCAGAAGGAGCTCAACATGAGACAACGACAGTGGGTCGAGCTACTCAGTGATTACGAATGTGAAATTCGTTATCATCTGGGTAAAGCCAACGTAGTAGCTGACGCCCTAAGTCGGAAAGAATATTCTGGTCGTAGAGTCAAATCATTGACTATGACTATCCATTCACACTTGTCCACGCAAATTAAGGAGGCTCAGCTCGACGCTTTGAAACCTGAAAATGTTGCGGGTGAATCCCTGCGAGGGATGGATAAGAACTTGGGGTTAAGGGTGGAGGAGCTTACGTCCACCCAGGTTCAGATAAGATGCATCTGGATCTTAAAAAGCTATACTGGTGGCCTAACATGAAAGCAGAGATAGCTACCTTCGTGAGTAAATGCCTTAGTTGCGCCAAGGTCAAGGTCGAATACCAGAAACCCTCCGGTCTAATACCACAGCCAGAGATACCGGAATGGAAGTGGGAGCGGATCACTATGGATTTCATAACCAAGTTGCCCAAGACAACAGGTGGACTTGATACCATATGCGCCATTGTCGACAGATTGACCAAGTCCGCACACTTCCTGCCTACCAAGGAAACCGACAAGATGGAGAAGCTTACAAGAACTTACATTAGGGCAATTGTACGACTGCACGGTGTTCCCATATCCATTATCTCATACAGAGGTTCTGGCAGTCGTTACAAAGTTCCCTAGGAACTAGGTTGGACATGAGTACAGCCTACCATCCACAGATAGACGGGCAAAGTGAGAGAACTATCCAAACCTTGGAAGATATGCTGCGAGCCTGTGTGATCGACTTTGGGAAAGCATGTGATAGTCATTTACCCCTTGTCGAATTTTCCTACAACAACAGTTATCACATGAGCATAAAGGCTGCTCCATTCGAGGCCCTCTATGGCTGAAAGTGCAGATCCCCTCTGTGCTGGGCTGAGGTGGGTGATACCCAGTTAGCTAAAGGACGAGTTCCTGAAAGCACTCTCACAGGTCCGGAGATCATTCGGGAAACGACAGAGAATATCGTTCAGATTCGTGAACGATTGAAAGCCTCTAGAGACCGACAGAAAAGCTACGCTGATAAACAAAGGAAACCGTTGGAATTCCAGGTGGGCGACCGTGTTCTATTGAAGGTCTCACCCTGGAAGGGCTTGATACGCTTCGAAAAGCGTGGAAAGCTAAGTCCAAGGTACATAGGGCCTTTTGAGATTCTCGCAAGAATCGGCCCTGTAGCTTACAAACTTAACTTACCACACGAACTCAGTAACATACATTCTACTTTCCACGTCTCGAACTTGAAAAAGTGTCTGTCCGACGAGACTCTTGTCATCCCACTCGACGAGATCGAGATCAACGAAAGCCTCAACTTCGTGGAAAAACCAGTAGAGATCATGGAACGGGAGGTCAAGCAAACAAAACAAAGCCGTATCTCGATAGTGAAGGTTCGCTGGAACGCCAAGCGAGGACCTGAATTCACTTCGGAGCGAGAGGATCAGATGAAACTGAAATATCCTCATCTTTTTACTTAGTTATTTGTAACTACTTATTTGCTTAAATTCTAATTTCGGGACGAAATTCCTTCTAACGGGGGGATGATGTGACAACCCGAAATTTCTATCTTGTACAACCATTCACTTCAATAGGAGTCAAAACTGTTTCTGCTAATTTTCAAGCTTTTTGGAATAAGTTTGAGTATTTTAAGATTAGTACTTCAGGAGATAACAGGAGAGAGGATGCCCTAGGGTTTATTGTGCAACAATATTATTCCAAAACTTCAAGAGTTTGGAGTTTAAGGCTTAAACAAAGGTGTTTACGGCCGTAAACCCTAAAAGAGGGTATAAATATGACACTTAGTCATTATTTATCACTTTTCACTATTTCAAGATCCAAAACTCAATTCTCTCTCAAGTATCATCGACTTTTCTTCTTGATCTTCAATATTGTAAGTGTTTCTAGCTCTAAAAAGTTGATATCTTACTTAATCTAGTGATCTAACATGATTCCATCCGTGAAATCATTCCAAAAGTGTAGATCTTCAAGTTTCACCAAGAACACACACTAGTGTTCTTGGACTTTTAGCACCTTTTCAAGCTTCTACCTAGTAAGTACTTCTATCCTAGAGTATTATAGCGCTTGTTACACTTCTAAACATCAAGAAAACACCCAAGAAACCAAGGATCAAAGGTGTTTACGGTCCAAGATGTTCTTGGACCGTAAACCCCAAAAAGGGTGCCAAAGTGTGCCCTAGTCCCTTCTAAGCCTTGGAAACTAGCCTAGATCCATTCCTTGATGTGCTTAGTACTTGAAAACATCAAAAGACCATAAACCATATGGGTTTACGGCCGTAAACCCAAAGGGAAATGGTCCAAGGACCGTAAACTCCTAAAAGGAGTGAAATGGTGCCCTAATCTCTTCCTAAGGCTTAAACATGAAGTAGGAATGCTTCTTGTGATCTTTAAGGCATCAAAACACAAGATGGTCAAAGAAACATGAGTTTACAGCTGTAAACTCATGGTTTTACGACCGTAAACTCAATGAGTTATGGTCACAAAACCGTAAAATCAAATAAAGGGTTCCCTTGAACCCTAAACTCAATAGCAATGTCCTACAACACTTAGATGCAATCCTTAGGACTTATAGCACTTAAATAAGGTGTTTTACATGTCCTAGGATGTCTTATCTTTGTTATTTAGTTGTTTAAAGACTAATTGGATACATATATGTGATATTATATGTTAACTAGGATCATCGTGTGTGTACAAGCCTTCACTTGACACCTAGCATCCTATACATTCCGTTCATCCAAACCACTCACTACAGGTGAGTTCATACCCCTTAATTAACCTTTTAAATGTTTTTAAATTCTTTTGTGGGGGGGGGGGGAATACAAGTTGAACTATTATAGTTATTATAACAATCACATGTGATTAATAACTACCAAACAAGTGGAGTTCTTACTTTTCAAACTGTGTTATCAAACTGTTTTACTTCAAACTGTTTTACAAACTCTTTTACATATCAAATACTTTTATTAAACTCTTTTAACTTATATTTTGTGTATCTATATGGATATAATTATATAAGTAGGATTGAAAGGACTTAGGACTGATAGCTCACCTTACTTCCTGTTCCTTGTTTGGTTGTGGACTTAGGGTATTCGGGTTATTTGTCCGAAGGTCGTTTGAATCCTAGTTATATATAATGTATATGTGTATATATATAAAAGGTTACTTCTTTCATTCAGTTCAATGCCTTTGAGTAGCAAAGGTGTACAAACATATTCATATACACAAACAACATTACTAGTAAACTATAATATGTATAGTTTAGGAAGATACTGTTACTAGAACAATGAAACATACAATGAGTCAGTTCATTCATGAGTAATACATAGTGATGAGAAACAAACATAATACATAGTGATGAGAAACAAACATAATACATAGTGATGAGAAACAAACATAATACATAGTGATGAGAAACAAACATAGTACATAGTGATGAGAAACAAACATAATACACAATGATGAGAAACAAAACATACAAGCTAGACAGAGAAAGAACACACAATACAGGTAGCACATACATATACATATACATATACATTACTTACAGTTATGTGAGCCACTTAACGGGGGCATGGCACTACCTGTCATGACCCGTTTTGTATACAGAATCTCCTTAAATGGGGAGAGTATGAGTTTTTGTATAGATCTATATTGGATTGACTATCCTACACCTTGCCTCGCTACAGTGGGACTTCCAAGTCTACGGGTGCCAAACGTCATTTCTTACGACGTCTTACATCGTCGTTTTTCTATAGAGTCGGTAGCAGGATACAGGCCGATCAAATGGTACTTTAAAATAACAATTGGTTTAAAGTAATTAGTACAGCAGTAGTTACTTAATACAACACTACAATACTATTTCATTTTCCCTTTACATTTACTTTGTGATATTCACACAATAAACAATAATGTAAAAACTATATTTGTGGTTAATGATAGTCAGATTTGGGAAAATACACACTCTTACAAGAGACACACACACAGATACTAGATGCCTTGGTAGAAGTCTACTTTTAGTAGGAAATATAGGGTTTTCTAGGAGAGTTCAAACAATTACAAACTTTTACAAAACTTATACATTACAGACGTACAAACACTTTCATACAAATACAGACACTAATATACTTATGATCTCACCAGCTTTAAAGCTGATAAACTCTTTCAATAGAACTTGTATTCTCAGGTCACCAGTAGACAGGTACTGGAGCCAGGTTTTTGAGAAGATGGAGCTCGTTCAAGACTCATCTTTTATTTTTGATGTATATTTTTGGTGTCTATATAAGTTGACAAAACACACTTGTATGAAATTATATTATTAATGCAATGGATGATGTTGTTGCTTGTTTACTACTTTACATTGTTGTGATACTAAACATGACGTCCTCCACCCCCGAACGTTTCCGCCGTTCCGGTTTTGGGGTGTGACAGTTCATCTACTACAAGTTCTGTTGTTGATAATCAAACTAATCGTCTGAAGAAACTGGAGAAGAGGTGTATAAGAGAATTGCGAGGAGCTTTACCTCCAGTTGTGTACAATTATGTAAGGAGTTGTACAACTGCAAAGGAGATCTGGAAAAATCTGAAAGATAAGTTTCAAGGAAGTCAGAAGACTAAAATCAATTCAGTCAAACAATGTTTGGTTGAGCTGAAAGATTTCAGACTAAAAGAAGGTGAAACAATTGAAGTCTACTATGATCGACTGAACGAGTTAATCTATCGTTGTAATCGCTATGGAATTACCAGGACTTCAATGGAATTCAATCTCATTTTTGTGATGGGTCTTCGAAAAGAATGGAGAAGCGTAAGTATGATGGTGAAGAATCAACAAAGTTTTGATATATCAACTCTCAATGATTTGTTCAATCAGTTGAAGACACACGAAACTGAGGTAAATGAAATTGCTGAGGAGACCAAGCTGAATTTGGGAGGTCCATTGGCACTTGTGTCAAAGATGTCTGAGAAAGAAGCTTAAAATGGTGATTCTGAGGAAGAAGAAGGATTCATCATGAATTCGGATGATGAGGCGATAACTTTTTACTCGAATAATCGTGTTAAGAAGTTCTTCAAAAAGCCGTTCAATCCGATGACTAAGCTTGCTGAGGTAAAAGGAAATGCTGTGAGTAAAACTGTTGTTGAGGAGAAAAAGAAAATTGAGAAGAAAGATTTGAAAATGTTTGAAGGAAAAATCGAGAAAAAGCTGAAAGGTGATGCTGGCTTAGATTGTCATTATTGCAACGGAGCTAATCATCTTGCGAATGATTGTATGCTTCGAAAGAAGGATGAGAGGAAAAATAATGTTAAAGATGAGGCGTATTATGCAGAGAAGCTTGAGGAGGTTCGTGCAAAATCCAAAAACTTGTCATTGGTTGCAAAAGGTGAAGATGAGGATGAAGATGGAACGTATCAAATCTGGTCATCCGGATCAGATGATGAAGAAATGAGGAATCCAACACATGGAGCAATGTATGCGAAAATGGAGGAGGACTCAGATGACGAGGAATTCGAAGTGAATGGACGATGCTTCGTATCCAAGACAGCAGACAAATCACCAATGACAACAAAGGTACGTAAAATTCTCGGATCTTTCAATATTCCTACACATGCTTATGATTCTGAACTAATATCTTTTGATGAGATGGTTACTTATTTTGATTCAATTGTTGTGTCTGCTAGCAATGAGGCCAACAAGTTGTCAATGGAGTTGTTAGAGACCAAAAAGCGATTAGAAATGAAAATAAGTAAAATTGATTGTTTGGAATTACAAATAAAAAATATTATGTGTGATAGGGATACTTTATCAAGTGATGTCAAACTTTTGCTAGCACATAGAAACATTTATTGTAATGCTGCTAAAAGACTTTATGGAAAATTAACTAATTTACATCATTCATGTGAAATAAGTAAAGAGCAACATAGAAAGTTACTACCTTTTCTAGCATACGAAAGAGCTAAGGTAGATAATATTTCGTATGATTGTGAGCAAATTATAGCTGATTTTGACAAAGTTCCTGATGATATATATAAATATAGAATTGTCAAAATTGATGAATGTCTTGATGCGAATGAATTAGTTAACATAGTGAATGATACTTTGACTAAATCTGAACAAATTCAAATTTTGAAAAAGACTGGGAATTCAACTTCTGATTCCCAATCTAATTTTGCTGATATTGAAGATAATTATGACAATATTAGTGAAATTAGTGAACTTGAGGATGTTGATTGTTCCCAGTTGTCTGTTTTTAATGTTGCATCTACATTTAAAGGAAAAGAAATAGTTAAGGATTTGATGGTTGAGAAAGAAATTGATATACCTTCAACTTCGAAAGTTTGTGATATGAACTTCGTGGATATCAAAGACAGTCAAACTGATGATAGCAATTGATGAATCAATGAATCAAGTATAGAACAAATCAGAGTATGAAATCAATTAAGAATGCGAGATTGAACACCAGATGTAAATATGATCTTGTTTCAGCTCTATTACGCTTTTGAATGTTTACAGAGAATAAAGACAGGTCTGTAAAAACTCTTCTCTAACTCTAGTAAATATCCCTATTTATAGGGAACCGAAAGCGTAAAAAAAATATACTAAGGCATAGACACTAACACTTCGAATAAAAGCGCCTTAGTAAAATACATTACAAGACATTCGAAGAGTTCAGAATACAATTCGACTTATTACAATAATTCGACCCTTACAATCTCCCCCTTTGTAATCAAAGTCAAACTACTTAATTTGTAAGAAACTGGATGGAATACAGCATTACTCTTCGAATCTCCGTGTACCAGGAGATTATCTTCTTCAGCTCTTTCTTATCTCCTTCATTGTTCTTCTTACAGTGATTCATACGAACAATTAAATTCGTATATTGAGACGTTGAATACCTTTCCACTTCGCATGCCTGGAACAAGAAACGTTTTGCTTTACCAGCCTTGTCTTTTCCTGCGAAGACCATTCCAAAATGCTTAAGGCAAATTTCACCATCAGCATACTTCTTCAATTCTGCCTGAGTCTTCGTAGGAGCCATTGGAGCTTTAATTTCCAAACTTTTAGCCGTAGCTACCTCCACATCTGTTAGAGCCAAGCACACATAGTAATTTTCGATGAAAATCTTGATGTGAGTAACCCCAACCTTGAATTCATCAGGTTCTGTGTTTTGAAGGTATAAAAATGATTTTTCTTTTAAAATTAATGCAATTTGTATAAGATCATACAAGTTCATTAATGGAAAATCTGCAATAGTAAACTCACAAATATTTCCATTTGCCCTGGCAACCACATACTTGAAATTTTGGACTGTGTTTTCGAATACCACATCCTTTTTCATACTGATCACTTTCTTGATTTTAATCAATGACCACACTTCCTCAGGGGCTTTTGCAAGAACAGCATGAAAACGAATTTTCATGTGTGTAGCTTCATCCTTTTCTTTAAAATTTCCTTCTGCTTTGAACTGAGGCATGATGAACATCATTTCGTTTATTGGAAAATCCAGCTGGCTTGTATCAGTATTCGTGACCAAATAACTTTGTTTTGGTTTCTTCTGAAACGAATACATGTGATTATACGCTACCTTGGCCTTAATTGTTTCGTAATTGTAGTGTTTGGATGGATCACCTTTGTCCATTCCCTTCGGATCACCAGCACGCTGAGCCATAATGCTTTGAATCAACCTTAGTTTTTCAATTTCAGCTTCTGCTTCAGCCTTCTTTTCTTCTTTCGACTTTTCCACAACAATCGATTTCCCTTTATCTTTCAAGGCTGAAGTATCAATTACTTCTTTTGGTTTCGAACCACTCTCACCAGTCTCTGTAGATTTACCAATTACAATTCCTTTCAAAATAGGTCTTGTAATAGGTAACTTGTAACGACTGTTGAAGAAACCATCCCAACAGAAACTATAATTGGCTTTGTTGTTGGGATCTTTGAAGAAAATACCTTTCCTACAACTTTCGCATCTTAATCACTCGCCTTCGATTCACTAGTTTTTCTTTAATTGTAAGGGTCGAATTATTGTAATAAGTCGAATTGTATTCTGAACTCTTCGAATGTCTTGTAATGTATTTTACTAAGGCGCTTTTATTCGAAGCGTTAGTGTCTATGCCTTAGTATATTTTTTGTACGCTTTCGGTTCCCTATAAATAGGGATATTTACTAGAGTTAGAGAAGAGTTTTTACAGACATGTCTTTATTCTCTGTAAACATTCGAAAGCGTAATAGAGCTGAAACAAGATCATATTTACATCTGGTGTTCAATCTCGCATTCTTAATTGATTTCATACTCTGATTTGTTCTATACTTGATTCATTGATTCATCAATTGTCCTTGTTACTCTTTCGGGTAAAGAGTGCTCCACTATTTACTCCCTCAAAAAGACAAAAACCATGTGACATTGTCCAATCCCATCACCTTTTGTCCCTAAAAACCCCCTGCACACTCCTCTTTTTTCCTTCCCAAGACCCACCTTTGACTTAGAATGCTTTATAAAAAGATTCCCTCATTAAAATTTGAATAAATGGCCTTTGCGGTACCATTTTTCATGAAAAAATAGCATTTTTCGTCTTCTGTTCAGCCCCTCTCAGCCCCTCGGACCGCAGCCAAAAACTGCCTACCGGAGTCCCCTTAGAAGCCTACCCGCGGCCCCTCTTAAGCCTTGATCCGAAGCCTCGTGATCGCAGTCTAAACCCCCCTTGCTGATAGACCGAAGTCCGGACTCCCTACCGTCGCCATTCACTTCTTCCGGACCGAAGTCTTCTTGCTCGGACCGCAGGCTCCCTTCTCGGTTCGGACCGCAGGCGCTCCACTACAGGCTCGCATCCGAAGTCCATTGCCTCCTCGCCTACTGCAGTCAGCCTAGCCCGTCCACACCCAAGACCCCCCTTCCACCGCACCCACTTCGTTTGCAGTCACCTCCATCTGCAACCAACCATGACCCGCAGCCACTCACCCCGCCTCCCTCGTCTCACCCGCAACTCCTTAGACCGTCAGCAGCCTCCCCCCTTCCCTCCTCCTTCTTCTTCCTTCAGCCCCTCCCTCCTCCTCCTCCCCCCTCCTTTCCTCTTTCTTCTTCCTCCCCTCCCCTCCTTTTTTTCCCTTCCTTTTTTTTAAAACCCTCTTTTTTTCAAAACTTTATTTTTTTTTATTCAGATTTTTTTTATGCATTATTTTTTTCAATTAAAATTTTTTTTTCAGCCAATTTTTTTTATTTAGTCATTTATTTTTTGTACACCAATTATTTTTATTTAGCCATTTTTTTTATTAAAACCAATTTTTTTTTACACCAATTTTTTTTAACACCAATTTTTGCCACAACCGAACCTTGGATTGTCACATTGGTTCATTTCATGCCGGTTATTATTGGAAGAATATTCCTACCGCAGTCGGACTTCATATTATTTTTGTGATGCTTGCACCGCAACGGCGATTGATCACCAAAGTTGTTTCGCATTTTTCACTTCATGGGATTTTATGACTTGTCGCTCTTGATTTTTGGTTGACGAATCATGTATCTTGAGCATGTGGACTTTATTCACTATTGAAGACCACTTCAAGTGTTCCGGCACCGCAGTTTGGATATTTGGATATATTTTTGGCACAACAGATTATTCTTAGCACAACTTTAGCAACTATGTCACCCGCCTCATCATGACCGCAAGAGTATCTCTTTTACTCTGTCTCGTTTCTTATCGAGACCCTTCATACATCTAGTGAGATCTTCTCTATTAGCTCTTGGTATCCGACACTCTCCATCCGATGATTTGTTGATTTTTGATATCTGGTCATTGGTTATCAAAAATAGGAAGAGAATATCATCCAGATTTGATTATTATGATTGTTTGAGTTTGGATTTTAAAGACTTCTGAAGACGATTATTTATTTAGTGATGCGATGTGGCACTTATTTTTGGTCTTTATGGATCAAATTTTTGGCATTACTCGATGTTTTTCGATTCAGATTATTTATTATTCGGACTCCGGTTCAGATCTTATGGTTTCACGAGTTTGGATTTGTGATATCTTGAAGACGAAGATTATTTTGGCAATGTGACGTGACACTTATTTTTGGTCCTCGGATCAAATTTTCGGCATTGCTGGACCATGTTTTTGAACTCACATTATTTTTATCCGGACTTTATTTTATGGATGCTTCACATTTTTAGCAGGTTATTCTTTGAAGAATTTTGGTGTATTATGATTCGAGAACTCAAGATGTTTTTCAGACTTTCTGAATCCGAAGTGTTTCTTTTATTGGATCTTCTACTTGCTCATGGTGACCTCCTTTTTCGGGTGATTATGACTGGTTTGAAGATTTGGATCTTATTTTTTCTGCTTCATTGGTTGTGCTTTGAAGCCGAAGACCTCCATTTCAGAGGTTCATGACCAGTTTCAGACTTCGCAGACACTTCAGAGTTTTAGAGACATTTCAACACTTGATTTCATTTTATTACCACACTTGCTAGTCGGATTACTGTATTATAGCCTTATATCACATATTGGATCTCTCATCATTTGTAAGCATTTAGGGAGAGAATGTTGGTGCATGGAAATGCTCCACAAATAATGAGTGTTTATTAGGTTGTATTTTCCCTTTATTGTATTTATGGTGTAAATACTCTCCCTCCTATATAAAGGGAGAGTTGGTCATTTATTACTTTTAGGTAGCTCATTTACTTTTCTTAGAGTTACTTTTCTCACAATGTAATTCTAGAGAGAGAGAAAGTTGGTGGGTTCTCCCACCCAGGGAGAGTTTCTCTCCCACCATGTTCTTCATGAATATCAATATTCTTCTCTCTTTGTTCTTAGTCTTTTTTCATGAACTCATAATATGCTCTTCGTGTTCATACTTACAAAAACACGATAAATCTCAAGATCATTCTTCCGCATTCACCGTTCGTTATAAAAATGGGTCTCTACAGGTTGGAGATATCGTGCTTCTGAAAGTTGTCACCGTGGTAGTGTGTCATCCGGTTCCGGAAGTGGGGCAAGTTGGGTTGCAGATTCATTAGCTTGTTCACAGTTATCGCCCATGTGGGCAAGGTTGCGTATCGATTGGATCTACCTGTAGATCTTGTTAGATGTATAGCAAATTTCATGTCTCTCAGATGCGGAAATTTTTGACCGATGATTCTATAGTGGTTCCATTGGATGACATTCAACTTGATGAGCGCTTGAATTATGTATAGAGACCAGTTGTGATTTTTTATTGAAAGACAAAGACCTTGAGCAACAAGATGGTCTATTTAGTGAAGGTGTAGTGGCAGCACCGAAATGGTTTCGAATAAACTTGGGAGCCTGATGAGGAGATAAAAGAGCATTACCCGGAGTTGATTGCAACAACAAATTTCGAGGAAGAAAACTGATTCAAGTGGGGGGGGGGATTTTGTTAGAAATTGATGTTAGGGTACAAAGTTTTCCATGAATGACTTTGTAATGTTTGACTTTTGTAAAACCCACTTGCATATGGTGTATTAGCCTTGTGGCATGAGATAGAGAGTGATAGAGAGACATGTAAAAACCTCTTTATAAGGTGGGTTCATACCACTTGTAGAGGTGTGCTTGAGAGGTGTAAAAGTTGAGTGTGTAAGTGTGTGTTATTTATGTAGACTAGATCTAGATCCCTTTTTGTAACACAATACATAATCAATACATCTCTTGAACATCCAAATCAACATGTTCATTGTGCAATCGTTAATTCTGCATGCCAAACCATGTTCTATAATCACTACAATTGGTATCAGAGCGGGTCTTCAAGATCAACATGATTTTTGAAGAACGATTCTCGGTTTGGCAACATTTGTCACAATTGACGCAATTTTTGGTGAGTCTCTCTCTATGATCTCTCTTAATAATTGAATCGTGTTACGTTTTTTAATTTTGATCAATTTGTTTCGTTGAATCTAATCTGTTTTTACCCCATTGGTGATTCAACAATTTTTTTAACGATCAAGCCCAAATCTTAATTCAAAAGATTTAATTCATTACTATTCATTGATCCAAGTTTTAAAGCCCAAATTCCTATTGATTACTGTTCATTCTCGATTCGAGCCCAATATCTGAGATATTACTGTTCATGATCAATTTGTGAGCCCAAATTCGTTTACAGCGTAAACTCGTTCCTGATATTATCTCATGCTTCATTGACTTGTACTTTCCAATGTTCTTGAATGTTCATACGAACATGATTTCGTCTTGTCCTTCTTTGCATTCGTTGCTTATAAAATCTGTCTTGTGAATCGATTTCACTTGGGTTGTACCAATATAAAGTCGATTATGATCAAGCTATTGATAATCGATTCAATTGTAAAGTCAATCTCAAAGTCAGCATTTGTGTTCGTGATAAATTAAACATGAATCGGTTTGGAATTTGCTTATTATAGCCAATTGATTTTGAAATTGACTGGGAAGATAAGCTTTGCTTTCGAATCAGGGATGTTCGTTCGTTGATTTTGAAATCGATTTGGGTTGTTGATGGTCGAATTGTCAAGAATGATGGATGTCGATTTTGGAATCGAATGGGAGTTGATTTGTATTGAGTCGGTCAAAGCAGAATCGAAAGTTTGATATTTCGATTGATATTCGAATTTTTTTTGGAGTCGATTTGATGAACTGATGAAGGCTTGATAAAAGAATCGATGAGCAAAGAAGCAGATGGGTCGAATGATTTAGTGATATATCGATGAACGAACAGATGATGTTTTCGAAGGTTTTTGGTTACTGGGTTGGTGATATTGGGGCGATAATGAACGAAAGGTGTGTGTTGACTGGGAAGCTAAATTGATGTGGATGATTTCAATGATCGATGGCAAGTAACGAAGGGTTGGTTGGATCTGATTTCGAATATTGTTGTTCTTGGGTTGATGTTGACGAAATAGACTGTGATGTCGATTTTGGAGTCAAAATTCGTCTGTATTGGTGATCGATTTGGGATAATTTGTTTTGGATTGATTTTGGGAAGAAATCGTTAATGTACGAAGAGTTGGAAAGGATTTCGTTAGAATGGAAAATTTTCGTTAAAATGGGGTAGATGAGTTCGTACGATTGGAACAAATGCCTGGGATACGAAATTAGGGAAGAAAATTTTTCGATAATTTGGTGTTATAGATTTCTAGCGAAGGGGAGAGAGAAAAGGGTGATGAAGTTTCATACGAAGAGGAGAGAGAAAATGGACAGATGACGTTTCATACGAAGAGGAGAGAGAAAACGGGCTGATGAAGTTTCGTACGAAGGGGAGAGAGAAAAAGTCTTCGTACGTTACCTGGTTCAAATTGGGAAGGAAACACAAATGTTTCGTAAATGGCCCCTGAAATTTTGTTAGTTTAACACCTTTTCAAGATTTCGTACGAAGGGTTGAATTCTTTGTATATATGGAATGATAAAGCAAAGTTTCGTATCTGGCCCTTGACACTTTGTATGTTTGTCACTTTTCACCCGAGGAAATTTCGTAAATATGAGCAACCTTTCGTATGTTTTGAAGTAAAATGGAAAATGTTTCAGAATTGGTTCCTGAAGTTTCGGACATATGGCATAAATGGTCCAGTTTCGAATATTGAGCAAAAATTGTGAAGAATGCAGAAATTTCATGTTTAACCCCTGCAGTTTATGCAAATTGACGCTTTCTACCCAACTTTGGAAAAGGGGGAGAGTTTTGCATATTTGGTTGTTTTGGGCTCACCGGGTCACTGCAGAATTTTGAAATTGACCATTTCTACCCATTTTGTCAAAGGCGGTCCGTGAACGAAGCTAAAAATTCAATATTTTTTGGATTTTCCGGATTGAAGCACAAAGTTTATGCCACATGTTAAGGGGGAGTTTTGACACGAAAAATTCCGAATAGAGCACGTTCTCTTTCCTTGAAGGTTTTGTAATAAAATTTTGATTATAAAAAGGGGGAGAAATTTATATGGAAATTCGAACTTGAATTTTTCATATTACGCGGATTTGACGACCGAAGTGACCTTGAAGAATAGCCTTAGAAGATGAAGATTTGAGTGTGGAGAGGTGTTCTTGACTGAATATTTTCGTGAGTTTAGAGAGAGAATGAAGAGGGAAGTTGAAGTGTAAGAATGAGTTTAATGATTGAAGTTTTTGGGAAGAGAGAGCATGGGAGAGAGGGTGACGGATTTTATGAGTATAAGAGAGGCCCTCTCTCTCCTAATTCAAATTAAATAAATTTCCCTTCAATTGTTATAAAACCTAAATTTTTATAAAAATGTTTCTTTAAGCAATTCTTGATTTATTTAAAAATCTTGTTTTTAACTAATAAATTATGATTAATGTATGATAATTTAAATTTCTATTTCATTGATTATAATCTATAATTTGATTAATAAAAATTTTATATTAGGAAGTTTATAGCAAATTTTATAAAGTTTTTAAGCTTTAAAGTTTATAAATTTGGATTTTTGGGCTCTTTAGAGTTTTTGGAACATTGTTTGATATTCACCATCATATTGGGATGAAATTAGAATATTTTAATTTATTTTTAGGGTTTTATACCCTTTTTCAATTGTAACAAAGTTTGAAGTTTTATTCTAATTCGGGTATTGGCATTTCCTATTGTAGTTAAACAACTTACTAGAATCGTAAGAGTCAAGTATATTAGTCCTAGATTTTAGTTGGATCCTAGTTCATGCAAGATTTTGACCTAATTTATACTAATAGGCCATGGCATGTTGTGCATGTATGGTTTTTATAAAAAGATGCATGAGTCCGAGAATGACCTGAATTGACAGTTGTCACACTCTTTTAGTTGAATCTGGAATATGTCAGGTCCCAAGACGAGATGGTTCATAGATCTGGACCTTAAGAGGTCCAGAGAGTCCTTACCACTCTGCTTTATGCCATACCTTTTGAGTTATGAGCCTAGGAGGCCATTTTAGTGGTTATTTCACCAAAATAAGCTTTGGGTGTGTTGCATGAGTACCAAGATTCGACCTTTACGTGATTATCGTGCTTGGGAAGGTCAGATCTATAGACTAGAGAAACAGATCTGACCTTAGAAGGTCATTTGAGTATGAACATGGAAGCAACTCGCCGAGTTCAAAAGTGGACTCGACGAGTCGAGTCGGGGTTGCCCCGTGATTCGTGACAGGAGGAACCCGTCGAGTGGAAGGATGACTCGACGACCCAAGAGAGGCCAGATGGATTCAGAGGACCCGCATGGACTCGCCGAGTGGCCCGTGTGCAATCGACGAGTCGGGTCAAAGTTTGACTGTTGACTTTCGTTGACCTTAGGGTTCTGGTCAAGACTGATTCAAGAAAGTTCAGGGAGGGGTAGAATAGCCTTCTACCCAATATTTAGAGATGAGACTATGAGAGAGTATTGATCGGGGATGTTATTTGAATGATAGGAGGAGGCTAGGTCGGGACGATGAGCACGAGAGTTATCCGACTTCATTGAGGTGAGTCTTCTCACTATACTGTACCTAGAGTGGTACCTATGTGTGACCGGAAGGTCTTGTATGCTATGAGATGTATGTGCTATATGCTGTTATGTGATATGTATGTGTTATGTATGTTATGTATGACATGGACCGGAAGGTCAGGAGGTTACGGATCGGAAGGTCGATACGGGTAGGACCGGAAGCTCTACCGGAATCCAGGACGGAAGTCCCCTGAGACACTTGGATCAGAAGATCCTACATAGTTATGACCTGGAAATGCGTATGTGTTGTATATGGTATTTGGGGAACTCACTAAGCATTTATGCATACAGTTGTCGTGTTATGTGTTTCAGGTACTAGCAAGGATCGCGGGAAGGCGTCGGCATGGTCTGTACACACTGATGAAGATTTATGTACTTGAGATTCTGGGGTTGTTCATTGATATATTATGTGATACAATGGGTTTTGTTATGAATGAATTATGTTTTAAAAATGAAAAATTGTTTGAAAATTTACGTTGTTACAAGTTGGTATCAGAGCCTTGGTTTGAGGGATTCGGACACACCTTCGGGCGTATCTGAACTCAAACTGAGGATTTGAGAAAGTTTTTCATAAAAAGGAACAATTTTTATAAAGGAGTAAAGGACTTAAGAAAAGCAGAAAGGAGTAGTGTGTACGACCAGCCAACCCCCAAACGGTGATTTCCCAAAATACCCTTACATTATGTATTATAAGATATGATATGATATGATATGCATGTTAGAGTAGGCTAGGTATTCATATTAGGACTAGAGTGGCCTGATTTGTGATGCCTTAGCCTAGGAAGATTTATGTTGCTATGTGATGCTTGAGAGTGAGTAGGTAGCAGTGAGGAGCTTTTGAGAGGTCTACCGAAGGGTAGCCTATGCCAGGGAGATGTAGAGTACTTGTGATCTGGGATCCTAGGAGGAGGACTTGGGGTGAATACTGATGCGGTGTGGACGGTAGTATAGGGCCCGTACTACTGGAAACACCGGATCAGTGACCAGTCCAAGTAAGAATCCTTAGGGTACAAAGGGACAAGTAGGGTTTGGTGATCGAGTGCGAGTATACTCGATCGAGTCTTTGGTATCTTTGTGTTGTGTTTCAGAGACATCATGGTTGGTACATCACACACATCGGAGTGCAGCGGTGTTAGCGATGATGAGATTCGCCGTATGATTGACGACGAGATGATTGTGACGATCCGGAAGGCTAATCCGGAGGATTATAAGTAGTGGATTGAGAAGTGATGACATGGTTCGAGTACCATGATAAGTAGCGGATTGAGAAGTGATGACATGGTTCGAGTACCATGATAAGTAGCAGATTGAGAAGTGATGTCATGGTTCGAGTGCCATGATATGAGGTGGAATAAGAAGAGGGAACATGGTTCGAGTACCATGATTCGTAGAAGATTAAGAGGAGATAACATGGTGCAGGTACCATGATTCATAGCAGATTGAGAGGTGGCCACGCCGTTTGAGTACCATGACATGTGGCGGTTCGTATTTCTGGTTTTTACCGGTTATTCCGTGGGGATTGTCTACACAGAGATCAGAGGTGAATGAGTATGGGGCCAGAAGGCCTTAATGAACAAGTTTTAGTGGAGCATCCCTTGAAAAGGGAAATCGAGTGAGCTCCGAAGTATTGTGGGTGATATGCCAATTGGAGTCGCAAGACTCAGGGATGAGTAGGGATGGTGCATTATGGCAGAATACGATCTGGGATGGGCGACCGACCGATAGTGGAGAAGTCACTTTCTGTGACCCGAGTGGTGCTATTTCCGTTTCCTGTGGGAGACGTAAGAGGTGATGAGATTTTGGTTTTTGAGTTTAGGGGTAAGCCCTGTGGGATTTCACGAATGGTGATCTCCAACCAGAGAATATGGCAGTAGTTCTGCCGCGAAGTAAAGATATAGCTTGAACATGTCGTCAGTGGGGACTGAGATGGTCAAGGACCAGGATACACCCTAATTGAGTATAGTAGGGCATGTGTTAGTTGCAGCGTCGGACGATCAAGAGGAGTATATCAGGGCGGTGGCCCTTATTGTCTTTGATGGGTATTAAGAAGTGGAAATATGGTCTCTGCTCTTATGATAAGTGGCGTGATGGAATGTTGGTTGAGGAGTCGATGATGAGGAGTGTGGTAGATCATTACTTCCAGACTAAGAGTCAGGGTTAATACTGGACAGTTGGGAGGTCTGGTGATGGAATGGTGTGAGATTCTGAATGACTAGAGGCAGTCATCGTGGGAAGTTCTGAGGATTCCATCTGAGTTTCAGGGCATTTGGAGGTGCTCGTTCTCTATCGGGAGATCATCGAGCGTTGCGTAGCACCTTCCAAGAGTAGGTGCGATGATTACTGGTGGAAACAGTCGGTGTGATAGATTGCTGGTACGCCAATTGGGGATGGTTCGAACCCTAAGTGGGGGAGAACCGGGTATTTTATTAAGGGGATCAGAGATTCGGTCGAGAATGGTTACAGATATCGATATAGAGACCGGCGGTGCAAATTCATGAGCCAGTGTTATTGGTGATTGAGACGAGGAGCAGAGCGAAATAATGCATGTGTTATGTTTGAGTGCCTCCACGGCAAGTGGTCGTTGGTCGGAGACCTTGGGGTGCACAGGAATTTTTCGAGGTCATAATGGTGAATTCGAGATGGTTGACTCGTAGGGTGAGTTCAGCGATTGAGAAATTATGGTTCAATGATGGGGCTGTTATTCAGCACCGGAAGAACATAAGTTGATTAGACAACCAATTTCAGTTTGTGGAACAGGAAGATCAGTGGATGAGACGAGACGTCGTGAGGTTCTAGGTGGTGTATCGAGGTATCCGAATTTAATGCATTGGATTTCGGATAATTTTGAGTCTCGAGTGGAGACGGCAAGTGGTGGGTCAAGCATCGATGATTCCAGTGGGAGCCCTTCGGTTAATGACAGCAAGAGTGGTTGTTGTGATGCTACTGGAAGCCGTAGTACTCACTAGTCAGAGGTTGTTGTGATGCTACGAGAATCCGTAGTACTCACTAGTCAGAGGTTGTTGTGATGCTACGGGAAGCCGTAGTACTCACTAGTCAGAGGTTGTGGTGATGCTACGGGAAGCCGTAGTACTCACTAGTCAGAGGTTGTTGTGATGCTACAAGAAGCCGTAGTACTCACTAGTCAGAGGTTGTTGTGATGCTACGGGAAGCCGTAGCACTCACTAGTCAGAGGTTGTTGTGATGCTACAGGAAGCCGTAGTACTCACTAGTGAGAGGTTGTGGTGATACTGCGGGAAGCCATAGTACTCACCGGTCAGTTAGAGGTTGTGGTGATACTGCGGGAAGCCGTAGTACTCACCAGTCAGTGAGAGGTTGATATGGTGCTAAGGGAAGACGTAGTACACACTAGCTAGCGAGAAGTTGTTATGATAAAGTACTCTTTGATCAGAGCATGGCTCAGAAGAGTTTTAGGCATGAGGTGTCCCTAATTTATGAGTTTTTGGGAACCTGGTAGTCGGGCCAGGGGCGAGATCGGGGTCTCCTCAATTTTAGGGGATCATTATGTTCTGAGTAAGGTGTGGTCATTGCAATCCGAAAGAATGGGATAAGTGAGGTACGCATGAGTTGCGGGAAATGAGTTATGAGTTGAGTGCTTCGTTAGGACGAGTTGTTCCAACTCTGGGTCGGACCAAACTCCCGAGTCTGAGTTTGGCTCTGGTGGTGCGTTGGATAGGTTAGATAAAATTCTGGATTTTGAGGTGGATCCATGTTGAGGGGTATTGTTTGTCATCTGATGTCTTAGACCTGTGTGGGACAGTACTCGGGTACGGGAGGTACCACAAGTTGCGTGGAACAATGAGTAACAGATGACAGAGGTCGGGGTTGAGTCGATCTTCAGTTGGGAAGGTAGCATTCGCTTAGGGTTAAGCGAACTTCGTTACTTGCGTGTCACATTGGGCCGATGTGGTTATAGTAAGAAGGAAACCATGGAGACGGTTGGGATAATGCAACGGATGACCCTGGGGGTTCAACTGTTGGGTCGAGATCAGACCTGGTAGTCTGTGTTAGAAAAGGGTACGAGGGATGTAGCTGAGGCTTATGATTTTAGATGTCTGAGGACTTCCGTGCGAGCATGATTCTCTTATGTCAGAGAACAGGATGTTGAAAGTTTATTGTTCAGATGGATTCTGATAGTAGTTCAGTGGATGAGCCCTGGTGGGATGTAAACCCTTTCGTTCCTTGGGGCGTGATTCGGACTGTTTTGGTACGTTGGTATGAGTGATCGGTAGCCGATTGTCGGATTTTGTCTTGTGAGAACCAGAGGAGCAGTGAGTTATCAGGGTTTGATGTTGTAAAGCGAATATTATGGTGATAGCATGAGTGAGCGGTCTGGCGGCAGGCCAGGCCACTAGAGTTTCCCCGATTCTGGGAAGGTGAGAAAGGGGTATTTTAGCGTCAGAGGGACCAGTTTTGTTCCAAATTTGGAGTTCCTGGTCGGATCCAGGTATTCATGGAAAAAGATATCGTTTTGGTGTGAGAACCTCTCAGTGGTGCTTTTCGAGTGTTTGGTTTCTATCTATGTGGTTGAGGAGCGATTTCGAGGGCGAAATCTATTTCAAGTGGGGGAGAATTGTAACATCCGGATTTCCAGGCATGACAATTTGAGTATTTCTTTTTGAGTTATGAGGAGGGACTCGACGAGTTGAGGCGTAGACTTGTCGAGTAGGATCGCGTGTGTTAACTGGATTAATGAACGGACTCGACGAGTCGGAAAGGATGGACTCGACGAGTCCGCGCTGTGGATTGAAAGCCTAATTCTCGGGGTCTGTGCCCTATTTAAAGGCCTTTATAGCCTCCATTTGCAGCCACTTCACCCCTGAGAAACCCTAGAGAGCAGAGAGATCGTTTGTGGTGCAAGAGGAAGGCTAATTCACCATTTCTTGTGTGTTTTATCAAGAAGGAAGGAGGTAGAACAAGCTAAGCGGGTTGATGAGCTTGGATCCACTTCTATTTTATCAGAGGAAGCTGTTGGAGGTAACAATCTGTGCCATTCTCATGTTTATAATGATTCTAGTGAAATTTAGGGTTTTCTTTATGCCTCTTTTAGTTGAATCTGGAGTATGTGAAGTCCCAAGACGAGATGGTTCATAGATTTGGACCTTAAGAGGTCCAGATAGTCCTTACCACTCTGCTTTATGCCATACCTTTTGAGTTATGAGCCTAGGAGGCCATTTTAGTGGTTATTCACCAAAAAAAGCTTTGGGTGTCTTGCATGTGTACCAAGATTCGACCTTTACATGATTATCATGCTTGGGAAGGTCAGATCTATAGACTAGAGAAGCAGATCTGACCTTAGAAGGTCATTTGAGTATGAACATGGAAGCAACTCGCCGAGTTCCTAAGTGGACTCGACGAGTCGAGTCGGGGTTGCCCCGCGATTCGTGACAGGAGGAACCCGTCGAGTGGAAGGATGACTCGACGAGCCAAGAGAGGCCAGGTGGATTCAGAGGACCCGCATGGACTCGCCGAGTCGCCCGTGTGCACTCGACGAGTCGGGTCAAAGTTTGACTGTTGACTTTCATTGACCTTAGGGTTCTGGTCAAGACTGATTCAAGAAAGTTCAAGGAGGGGTAGAATGGCCTTCTACCCAATCTTTAGAGATGAGACTATGAGAGAGTATTGATCGGGGATGTTATTTGAATGATAGGAGGAGGCTAGGTCGGGACGATAAGCACGAGAGTTATCCGACTTCATTGAGGTGAGTATTTTCACTATACTGTACATAGAGTGGTACCTATATGTGACCGGAAGGTCTTGTATGCTATGAGATGTATGTGCTATATGCTGTTATGTGATATGTATGTGTTATGTATGTTATGTATGACATGGACCGGAAGGTCAGGAGGTTACGGACCGGAAGGTCGATACGGGTAGGACCGGAATCCGGGACGGAAGTCCCCTGAGACACTTGGATCGGAAGATCCTATAGAGTTATGACCTGGAAAGGCGTATGTGTTGTATATGGTATTTGGGAAACTCACTAAGCGTTTATGCTTACAGTTGTCGTGTTATGTGTTTTAGGTACTAGCAAGGATCGCGGGAAGGCGCCGGCATGGTCTGTACACACTGATGAAGATTTATGTACTTGAGATTCTGGGGTTGTTCATTGAGATATTATGTGATACAATGGGTTTTGTTATGAATGAAATATGTTTTAAAAATGAAAAATTGTTTGAAAATTTACGTTGTTACACCTATCTTGTTTCATCGTGTTGCTCGCAATGTGGTACAGGGAAGAGCGACCATCGAACAAGTCATGGAGATTAGACCTAACTCAGGAGTGAACACAGTTCACCTCTGTCATCTTAACGATGACCAGGAGTTAAAAAGGACTCACACTAATGAACTGCAGAGAGAACTGAATGCCAGCCGATCCGAAGTTAGAGAGCTTCGGCAGAGCCAAGTGGCATTAGAAAGGCGCGTATGGGAAACAGAACACCAGTTGGCTGAATCCAGGTCATAATCTAGTACCAACCAGTACGACACTCCTCGCGAGTAGAACATAATCAACCCACTATTTTGGATATAGATTAAGTCTACTTATAGGCTCTAGTTTTATTCTCCTATTTATGATTAGATCTCAAAGTTTCAGTTTCACTAAGTCTTTATGTTGTCGAAGTTTTTCTCTGTGTTGGTATGTTGTAGACCTAATTCAAGGTCAATTTTCCCGAACTCTATACATCTATAATACCAATAGAATTGATAGGCATCTAATTCTCTTGGAAGATCTCTATCCAAATTCATTCATTTTCTAATGGTAGACCTATGTGCAAACACTTAGACATATACATGTTGAACTAGCGTAAATTAGTTCAAGGAACACTCTCATTATAGTCACTATTGGCATCTTACCATTATCTTCTTTGTTCTTAAACTTTTAGTTAAAACATGACTCCTTGTAAATCAAACAAACACAATCTACCAATAGTTCCAACTCAACCACCACCTCCACCACAATTCGATCCTGTAGTGTTTCAAGCTGCAGTAACCGCAGCTGTGACGACAACCTTAACTCAGATCAACGCTAGCGGTACTAGTGCGGTTGGGACGGGTAATAACTCTACCCAAGGTGATAGTCATGGACACCCTACGGAGTGTTCATACAAGGAATTTACCAACTGCAAACCCAAAACATTTAACGGCAGTGGGGAATCATTGCGCTATCACAATGGTTTGAGAAAACGGAGTCTATCTTCGAGATCTGCTCCTGCCAGGACGTCACACCCCAAAACCGGAAGGGCGGAAACGTTCTGGGGTGGAGGACATCATGTTTAGTATCACAAGACATGCATCATAGTAATCAAAGTAGTAAGCAACCATTTCATTAGAAAGAAAGTGTTTACAAAGTGTGTCTTCACAAAACATAGAATACAATAGCAAATAATAAACAAGACTTGAAGCGATACAGCTCCATCTTCAGAATCCCAGTGCGAGTACATGTCTACTAGGCTCCTGAGAATACAAGTTATTCGAAAGAGTTGATCAGAAATTAAGCTGGTGAGTTCATAAGATTTTAGTGATGTAAGTAAGTTGTAAAAAGTCGTTGTAAAATGTTGTTGTAAAATGTAGTTAAAAAAATGTAGTGAGTTGTAAGTTCTGTTTAGAAAAGTTCGCCTGTTCCTCTTAGGAAATCCTATATTTCCTTCCTTGATGAAGATACGTAAAAATGATCCTACAATCCCTTCTATGAGTACTAAATGGATACAAGTGATATAAAACTCAGAGTAAACAAGCAATCGACTGTGCGCATCTGCCTTAAGATCTCAACCAATTAGGGGACAGGGAGTAAGGCGGATAGCACACATCCGATTGTTTGTTAGATCGTTGTTGTATATAACTCTGGCGTGTTCACTGGTTACTCATGGAATTAATTGTAATGGTTTCTTTATATTTAATGAAAAGATTCTTTAAGAAAACCCTTATTCCTTATAATCAAATGGTGACCACAATGATTACTTCTAAAATCACTTAGTTTATACTGACTATATATGATCTAATATCATATAGAGGGTTAATTGGGTGAATCTGCCCTAAGCCCACAACCAAATAAGGAACAGGAAGTAAGGCGGAAAGCACACATCCAACTATCTATTGGGTATTAATGATATATAATCATGATGTATAAACTAAAATATTATAGAGTTAATCACCTAAGTTCCTTTAAGTTTAAACTAGTTTAATAAAATGGATTAAACCCTTAGCTGGTAAGGGTCTAGTTTTGTATACCAAAAGTTCTGATTTGGAAAGTATGTTATGTACTAGAAAATTGTGCATCGACGCTGTGCCCTATGACTTGACCCATACCTGGTACCCTTATGATGACTTAATGTATACTTCACACATATATATATATATATATATATATATATATATATATATAATCGATTAGATAATAGACTGGGTGAATCTGCTCTAAGCCCACAACCAAACAAGGAACAGGAAATGAAGCGGAGAGCACACATCCTATTACCTGTCGGATCTTATTGATATATATGTATCCTTTGATGTATACAATTAAGGAATCATAAGGTTAGCATTATGGTCCTTTCTACTAAACGTAGCCTTCTACCAAGGCATCAAAAGGTTAGGTATGTTTGTTTCTTGCATTAGTGTGAATACGTGAGACGTTCACAAAGTAAATGTAATAAGGAAAATAATGTTTTACCTCAGCAGTGACACTGCTGGCTATAAAGTAATGAAATACAGACTCCAGGTAGTATTAAATGTACAATACACCTCGGGGAGTCTAAAACAGCCTTTAGTCCTAAGTCGGTTAATTAAAGGTTTAATGTGAACTCGTATGTAACTGAGAAGATATATTATTATGTTTTATCACCTCGTGTCTGCTAACCCAGATACGTGTAATCGTACTAAAGTTAACGCAAACTCGGAAAGATATAATATTAAGTTTATCACCTCGTGCCTGCTAGTCCTGGTACGTGAAATCGTACCAGTGTCAATGCTAACCCGGAAAGATATATTAACGTGCTTTTTCCTGGTACTTAGTATGGTGTGCTTTTCCCTGGTACTTAGTGTACTTTTCCCTGGTACTAGGTGTGCCTTTCCCTGGTACTAGGTGTGCTCTTCCCTGCTACTTAGTGTGGTATGTTTCTCTCTATACTAGTTATAGTATGTTTCCATTTTGTACTTGTTATAGTATGTTCTCCTCTGTACTTGTTATAATATGTTCTCCTCTGTACTTGGTATAATATCTTTCCCTATGTATCTGTATGAATTGAACCCTTAAACTATACCTATTATAGTTTACTAGTAATGTACTTGAACTGTTGTTGAAAATACTCGTTTTATCACTAAGTTACGCTTGTACTTTAAAAACAGAGTTTTGTTAAACTATAAAGTAGCATAACTTGAAAAGAGTTTTTTTGAAATGATTAGACAACTTATAAATGACATAATTAATCTTTTGAAAATGTTTAATAACAAACATTTACACAATTAACATTGTGTTCAACTTGTATTCCCCCCTTTAAAACATTTAAAAATAGTTGAAAGTTTCATTACGAGGTATGAACTCACCTGATGTGGAAGTTCCACGAGTGAAGTCCCGAGACACAACAAGTCCTAAATGACATACATTGGTATGTATTGGCATAAATATAGTGCTTGGAAGCAACCAAATGCAAGGAAACACCTCACGGGACTAGGGAACACTTTGACCAAGTGTTGGAATCACATGTGATTCAACTAAAGAGTGTTTAAGGCCGTGGTTTGGTGTTTATGGCCATGTGTTTATGGCCAAGGGAGTTTACGGCCGTACACTCATGGTCAAAGTTGCATATAATGGTGTTTGAAGGCTAGGGAAGCTTGAGGGGATTTTACTCTACACAATGGTGAGAAAGACCACCTCAATTGACGCATTTGATGAGTTTACGGCCAAGCAAGGAGCTTACGGCCGTAAACTCATGGAAATTATGAAGTGAGTGTGGTTTAAGGACCTATACTCATCAAGGAAGTTTTATGGGTCACTAGCTTTGCATTTAGGAGGGTTTATGGCCCATACATGCCATAACATTGAGTTTACGGCCAAGGGAGATCTTGGGCCGTAAACTCAAGATGTTCTTGGGAAATACATGTTTCAAGGGTGTGATTCAAGGCTTCCTAGTAGATATGGAGTATAGGAAAGAGTACTTACGATCTAGAAGCTTGAAATGGTCGGTTTTGGCCAAGAACACTAGTGTGTGTTCTAGGTGTAATTCGTGAAACTTGAAGATTTGAAGATCTAGATGAAAATGAATGCTTTCTTGGATGGAATCAAAGAGTGTAACTAGGAGATGAAGTGTAACAACAAATCAAGGAAAGAACACTTACGTTTTTGATGATCTAAGATGATGAACTCGATGATACTTGAGAGGATTTGGAGTGTTCTTAAGGTTGGAATGTGAGAAATGGCTGAAAATGATCAAGGACCACATATATACTCTTGATTTTACGGCCACATGAGTTTACGGCCATAAACTCATTGGCATGGTGGCCGTGAACTCCTTATAATGAGGTTAATGCTTGATTTGTTGCACACAGTCTCTAGCGGGTACATTCTAACACATATTCCTTAAGTGTACAAGGCTTAAAACTCCTTAGAATGACCTTTAACCAGGCTAGAACTCATTACCAATGAGTCTGACACTCAGATGAGTTGACTGACAGAGCTTTAAAAGCAAAAAAATTTCGGGTTGTCACATCTTCCCCCCGTTAGAGGGAATTTCGTCCCGAAATGTACTTTCTTAGTAGTACTACTGGGGTTGCGCTCCTCTGATTGGCAGAATAGTCACTCGTAGACCTAGCACTTTGCCCTACTGTTCATGATATGATTTATATTCGGTCCATCTATCATTTCCTCGTGTACACAAGTCGTATATAATTAGGATTAGTAAGACGGTCGGATGTGCGACTCTGCCCCAGGTCCACAACCAAACAAGGAACATGAGATAGGGCGGAAACACATATAGTAAATCTGCGTAATCATAATTATATACCACCCTCGCATATACACTGAATAGTGATAGGTGGGCTGCATTCGTCCTTAGCCTCTGTGCTTGAACTTGGTCTGTTGGACGAGTGGTATTTCGTTACGGTCTGCGGACCTCTAACGACAAGGCTTCGGAGGACAATGTGCTCTTCGCACGAGTACTTCGGGGTTTAGAATACGAAAGATCAAACTGAGGTTTAGGTCGGACTGTCGATACGAATGATGAAAGTTTCGAGAACTTGACGATCGAGGCGATAGAATCATATGAACTTAGTATGGTGAGGACCACACCAACTCATGACGAAAGATAGCAACGGACTCTTTACTGAACAAAGTTTGGCCGATTGAAAAGAAATGTATGTTATACAATGATGTATCCCTAGCGTGCTTGAAAATGTACCCTTTTTACGTTCGACTGTGTACTCTTAGTGCGTTCGAAAATGTACTTCTAGTGTGTTCGAAAATGTACTCTTTGTAAATGTTCTAGTGCTTTCGGTTTTCCCTTAGATATTAACACTTCTACGTATCGTACCGCGATATGCGCATACATACAAATGAAAGTGTTTTGATAACTGGTGATGATACTTTATATCATGATCCTCCTCGGTACCACTAAGATCGCCTGTCATATACAAGTTATGAATATTTAAGGTGAATAAGATGGTCGACTGAGTAACTCTGCCTCAAATCCACAACCAAACAAGGAACAAGAATTAAGGCGGAATTACTCACTCTAGGTCTGGAACATCTTAGTTATGCACAACCTTGATGTATATGTTCAGCCATCATAGCTTCTCTAAACGGATCCTTTAATTCTTTTGAATACTATGACTCGTTCCTATGAGTGAGTTATTATGATTACTTTTAATTGTCTTCCCCAAGTTTAATCTTATATAAATATAAATTTACTTTCAAAGCAATTACTAGGTCGAAAACGTACCGCTGCTCGATGGCGACTCCGAGGTCGATTCTCCTGCGGTGATCATCACAATGCGTCCATCTGCGCCTGAGTTCTTTGTTATCGGGCAGTCCTCCTGGTGGTGTCCAGTCTCACCACAGCCATCGCAAGCTTGGTTTTCTTCAACTCCGGGGACTTGGGAGATCGGTTGAGACGGTGCCCTGCAGAAACGGACTGTGTGTGCTTTTCTGTGGCAGTTCAGACACTGCATTTTCCGGCACACTCCGGTGTGGTGATGGTTGCACTTTCTACACTTCGGAAGGGTTCCAGCATATCGACTGGCAGGTGCTGGAGTAGTAGGTGTTGTGGCGGTGTACATAGTACTCGCTCGCTCCTCCTTCCTCTTGTTCCCCGACTTCTGTCCATAGTCCCCTTCCCTCGATGGCTCGGAAGCTGGGACTTCTACGCCATGGTGGACTTCATAGTCGATGAGTCGCTGAGCTAGGTGCTTTTCACTATCGTATGTGGCTAGGTTAGAAGACAACACATTTCCGCGGGTCGGGTCAGTCAGACCCCAGATGTACCTTTCTATTTTCTTGCTCTCCGGGGTAACCATCCCGGGGCACAGTGCTGCCAGGTTGCTAAACCTGTCAGTATAGGCCACTATGTCTGAGCCGACCATCTTTAGCTCCCATAGTTCTTGTTCTAGTTTTTGTACTTCGCCCCTTGGGCAGTACTCTCTCATCATCATTTCCTTCCAGTTTTCCCAGCCCATAGAATTTTCCACTGTTAGGGTCAGTAACTTAACATGGCCATTCCACAATGTCAGGGCTCTTCCGAAGAAGGTGCAGGCAGCAAACTACACTTTGCTCCCTTCGGGGCACGAACAGATCTCGAAAATCAACTCTGTTCTCTCGAACCATTGCATCAGAGCGATGACTCCATGTGACAACCCGAAACTTTTATTCTGTACACATGGTCAACTTTGTCAACATTTAACTTGATATCCGTCACCTTTTATCAGCGTTTAAGGGTCCGTTTAAGTGTTCTAACCTTGCATTTGACCAAGGTTGAGTTTAGGAATGAGTCAGCACGTCCCATACTGAGAAAACCAGGCCATACACCCTCTTGGAAGGTGTGTACGGCCGCACACATGAGTATACGGCCGCACATATGAGTGTACGGTTGCACACATGAGTGTACGGCTGCACACCCACCCTCCAGCCGCACACTCACCCTTATATATATAAGGTGACCCTCTTCATTCATTCCTTTCATTTGGCTGCACTCTACTTTCTCTCACTACTTTCTCTCTCCAAAAACATCATCCAAGAACACTCTAAAGGCCTTAAAAACGTGAACTACTTTATCATTCAGCTTGTTTTATTGGTAAGACACTTGAATCTAAGCCTAAAACTCATAGTGTTCTTCGTGTTCTTCATCCTTTAAAGGTGTACGGCCGCACACCTTCATAAGGTGGCCGCACACACCTTAAAGCTCTCCAAAGTGAAGAGTTTGGCCTTCATTCACTAGTAGGACTTGGTATTAGCACTAGAACACCTCAAAATCGACATTTCGGGCACAAATAAGGAGTGTACGGTCGCACACCCCTGTGTACGGCCGTACACATCCTTTGTATGACCGCACACTCCTGTGTGCAACCGCACACCCTGACCGCACACACCCTCCTTTGGCCGTACACCTCCCTTGTTTGATCGTATAGGGTCCCGACAAGCATTTCCAAGTCTTTAGGGTGGTTTCCCGTCATGTTTAGTCATGAAACACCCTAATTCTAACACACATATGTGTTATCACATGTTAATAGGATCCACTTGCGTACGAAACATCGGTTGACACTCAGCATTCGTAACCGATCATTCACCCAGATCCTACGTCAAACCGTGAGTTCATACCCCTACGCTTTTTCCGAGTTTTCATGTTTTCAGGAGGGGAATACAAGAAAAAGTACAAGGAAACTTGTGCTCAAGTATATTATTTTGTTTAAAATAATTATATGTTCAGTATGCTTTTAACACAGAAAAGAGTTTTACCAAACGATTAAGAAATCAACTCGTAGAAACAGTTTTCAGAACTAAAGCAAGAAACTTGTGAATCTTGTCATAACATGCGATATTTTGCAAAGGATTTATACAAAACATAAACAGGATTTTCAGTATTTTTACTTGTAAATTTTTTAGGCTAAGTTTTGAGACACGTCCTTGGTAACACTCCACCGGATACGAGAGTGTAGTACTAACCCTTGTAACAAGAATCTCTTGGAGGGAGAGCATGACTATTGTGTATAGATCTATATGGGACTGAATATCCCGCACCTTCACTGCTAGCTACAGCGGGACCGTTAGGTTCAGGGGTGACAAAGTCATAAAAAGATATTGGCCCCCGGTACGTGCCATATCCAGTCTAAGTATGGTTATGACACTCACAACCTACATAACGAGAATTTACTTTTGTAATAATGAAACAAATGAACTAACCTCAAAGTAATAACCGATTTGATTACTAGAGGGCATTAGTAATACCATTAGGATCTAGTTCACTAGTTATTTATTAGTTTTATTTATGTAATAAGGCTAATACACCTCACTGAGAGCAAACAGGGTTTTTCAGGAAACTACATCTAATGATACAAGTATGGTAGATACTTGTACACTTCATTCCAGAACTGTTAGCCAACTATCAACTTTTAAGGAAAATATAGGATTTTCCTAGGATAACTCAACCTTACATAAACAGGCTATTAAACAAATAACGAATGGAGAATCAAACATCTTTCATAAGAAAATATAGGATTTTCTTGGGAAATACTTTTCAAAGGATCAAAGAAAGATTTCTTTCACCAGAACTAAACGCTTTTGAACTCACCAGCTTTATGCTGATATTTTCGAAACTGCTTGTATTCTCAGGGCAACAATAGACAGGTACTCTTGCCAACTTTAGGAGAAGACGGAGCATTTTGGAGTCACGTCTTTTACTTTTGTTATATACTGTTATGTATAAACCATGCTTTCAAACAATTTAAATATTCTTATTATAATTTAATGGTTGTGTTTACTTCTCTTACTATGATACAACTGTTGTGATACTACGCATGACGTCCTCCACCCCGGAACGTTTCCGCCATCACGGTTTCGGGGTGTGACAGATTGGTATCAGAGCTATTGTTTATAGTGAACTAAGTATACCAAACCTTACATGGTATACAACTATAAACATTAAGGGGCCTAAGTGCTCTAAACTAAAAGTATACTTTCAAAATATAAAGTATATAACTATACCTATGTACCAGAAACAGTATAATGGGTAGAACAAAACAAAAGTATTTGGATGTTGAACACTACGGTTAAACCTGGGCAGTTATGTAATCATGTCTAGGGTCAATATAGCCTGATCAACTATATTCATTTGAGACATGACCAACATGTGCTTGGGAGTGATTGTGGTGTTGCAACAGGCCGAAAACTTACCAAGTATCCATACAACAAGTCATCGAATGAACACAACAGTCAAACTTAAAATACTATTGGAGTATTTTACTAGAGCCAAGTTCATTGCAGAAAATTCACTTCCAAGTGTTGTTACTCATTCCTTTTAGTGATAACTTAATTGCATTGGTAATCCTTCCTTGCTTATCGCTTAGTAGAACACTCTAGCTACCATATTGAGATATATATTCTTGCTTCATATCTCGCGATTCGATTCAGAGGACTTACCACCCTCTTCTTCCTGATCCCTTTTAGAACAAGATGCCTCCCCAAAAAAGACCCATCAGAAGAAATGACGACACCCCACCACCACCACCGCCCCCTCAGTTCGATCCTGTTATGTTCCAAGCAGCTGTTACTGCTGCTGTGGCCGCCGCGATGTCACAGATCAATCCTGGCGGGTATGGTGGGCAAGAACGTAGTACTCATCCCCAAAATCATGAAGGTGGTCAGGGACACCAAAAGGAGTGCTCCTATAAAGACTTCATGAACGGAAAACCCACATCTTTCGACGACAAAGGAGGTGTTATTGCCCTGACTCAATGGGTGGAAAAGATCGAGTCCATTTTCGAAATCTGTTCCTGTTCTGAAGCCAACAAAGTAAAATTCGCCGCTTGCACTTTCGCCAACAGGGCACTGACTTGGTGGAATGGTCGTGTCAAATCCCTAACCCTGCCAGTGGCAAATGATATGGGTTGGGAAAGTTTAAAGGAACTCATGCTAGCCGAGTATTGCCCAAGAGGCGAAATGCAGAAACTAGAGCACGAACTCTAGAACCTAAGGATGAAGGAATCCGACATTGCTGCCTACACTTCTAGGCTTGAAGACCTAGCACTTCTTTGTCCGGGAATGGTCACCCCGGAAAGAAAAAAGATTGAGAGATACATTTGGGGACTGACCCAGCCGACTAAAGGAAATGTCTTGGCTGCCCGACCAACTACATTTGATAGCGCCAAGTACCTGGCGCAGACTCTGATCGATCATGGAGTCGATCTCAATAAAGTGACAGCCACTCCTGAACCGGCTAAAGGGAGTGGTGAGAAAAGAAAGTTATGAAAGCAGCGGAAGGGCCAGTCTTCACAGGAGCCCTCAAAGAAACAGCAAACGGTGGCAGTCCACGCCGCTACTACTCCTGCTGCTGCTCCTACCACTCAAGCACCTACCAGTAAATGTGTTGGTACCCTTCCTCGATGCGACAAGTGCAATTATCATCATAATCACGACCCATGCCTAGAAATGTCATGCACCAGCTGTGGCAAAAAGGGGCACACAGCTCGAGTTTGCAAAATACCAGTACAAACAACCAATCAGGGATCTGGAGCAGGCGTCGGTCAAGCCTGTTATGGTTGTGGAGAAGTCGGGCACTATAAGAGAAACTACCCCAAGGCAACAACAGCAGGTGGCACGGGGAGAGTGCTAACGATGGGTCAAGAAGAGGCAGTCGTAGATCCCACAGTTGTTTCTCAAACATAAACCTCAACCACTTACTGAAACATTTACCGTCGAGATGGCTAACGGTGAGAAAGAGAGCACTAATGATATATACGTAGGTTGTACCCATACCTTGAACGATCATTCTTTTCCTATCGACCTTATGCCAGTCTCCATAAAAAGCTTTGATGTCATCATCGGCATGGATTGGTTGAGCCCTAATAATGCTTATATCCTTTGTTATGAAAAAGTTATCCGTCTCAATCTTTCCTCCGGTGAAACCCTCATGATTTACGGCGATAAACTCAGTTCAAACCTTCATATCATTTCGTGCATCAAAGCCCAGAAACTCCCGCGAAAGGAGTGTTATGCATTCCTAGCCCACGTCATTAACGAGAAGCAGGAAGTTAAAGACCTCGAGAGCATCCCCGAAGTCTGCAACTTTCCCGATGTTTTTCCCAAAGATCTCCCAGGAATCCCCCCCGAACGCCAATTCGAGTTTCACATTGACTTAATCCCCGGAGCTACCCCCGTAGCTAAATCCCCATACCGACTAGCGCCGGCAGAAATGCAGGAGTTATCCAGTCAGCTCAATGAGCTGCTCAGCAAAGGATTCATCAGATCGAGTTCCTCACCCTGGGGAGCCCCGATCTTGTTCGTGAAAAAGAAGGATGGATCCTTTCGGATGTGCATCGATTATCGAGAGCTGAACAAACTCACAGTCAAAAACCGTTACCCTCCTCCTCGAATCGACGAACTCTTCGATCAACTTCAAGGAGCCAGCTACTTTTCCGAAATAGACCTAAGATCAGGGTACCATCAGCTGCAAGTCCGTGAGAGTGATGTTCCTAAGACAGCATTTCGGACTCGGTATGGTCACTACGAATTTGTAGTAATGCCCTTCGGTCTAACCAACGCACCGGCGGTATTCATGGACCTGATGAATCGGGTGTGTCGTCCTTTCCTGGACAAGTTCGTAATCATATTCATCGACGATATACTTGTCTATTCCAGAAGTGAGGAAGATCATCGACAACAGTTGAGATCAGTGCTGGAAATCTTAAGGACGGAGAAGCTGTACGCAAATTCTCCAAATGCGAATTCTAGATTCGAAAAGTAACATTCCTAGGTCACGTGGTAAGCGAGGAAGGTATTCACGTGGACCCTTCCAAAATCAAAGCGATAGAGAGCTGGTCAGCACCGAAGACACCCACAGAAATTCGTCAATTCTTGGGTCTCGCTGGCTATTATCGCAGATTTATCCAAAATTTCTCCAGAATTGCCAAACCTTTAACCACTGTGACTCAGAAAGGTGTACCCTTTTGTTGGAGTGAAAAGCAAGACGCTGCGTTCCAGACGTTGAAGCAGGCCCTATGCAGCGCACCTATCCTGTCACTGCCCGAAGGGACGGAGGATTTTGTTGTCTACTGCGATGCATCCAATCAGGGCTTAGGCTGTGTGCTCATGCAGCGAGGAAAAGTTATTGCTTATGCCTCGAGATAGCTGAAAGCACACGAAGTCAACTACACAACGCACGACCTGGAGTTGGGAGCAGTTGTCT
This sequence comes from Lactuca virosa, assembly GCF_052849685.1. Classification (NCBI taxonomy): domain Eukaryota; kingdom Viridiplantae; phylum Streptophyta; class Magnoliopsida; order Asterales; family Asteraceae; genus Lactuca; species Lactuca virosa. Next base: position 476,897,847 of record NC_136429.1, on the reverse strand, counting down.
TTGCATTGAAGATATGGAGACGTTATCTCTATGGAACCAAGTGTACCATCTTCACTGACCATAAAAGCCTGTAGCACATCTTCGATCAGAAGGAGTTGAACATGCTACAACGGCGATGGGTTGAGCTACTCAGTGACTACGAGTGCGAAATACGCTCCCATCCCGGCAAAGCCAATGTGGTGGCAGATGCTCTTAGCCGTAAAGAGTACACAAGTTGCAGTGCGAAAGTAGTAACTATGACTATCCATTCCCACTTATCCGCATAAATCAGAGAGGCTCAGCTGGAAGCCCTAAAACCAGAGAACGTCACGAATGAGGCCTTGAGAGGAATGGATAAGAACCTACAGATCAAGGGAGACGGAGTCTATTATTTCATAGACCGGATCTGGACCCCGAAGTTCGGAGGTTACATAGAGGTTGTCATGAATGAAGCCCACAAGACCAAATACTCTGTTCATCTAGGATCGGATAAGATGTACCTTGATCTCAAGAAGCTATATTGGTGGCCAAAAATGAGGGCAGAGATCGCTACATTTGTGGGCAAGAGTTTGACTTGCGCCAAAGTGAAAATCGAATATCAGATCCCCTCTGTGCTGGGCTGAGGTGGGCGACACGCAACCAGCCAAGGGGCAAGTCCCTGATAGCACTCTCATTGGTCCAGAAATCATCCGTGAAACCACCGAAAAGATCGTACAAATCCGGGAACGGCTCAAAGCCTCACGAGATAGACAAAAGAGCTACGCCGATAAACGACGAAAACCCTTGGAATTCCAGGTTGGAGACTGTGTTCTGTTGAAGGTCTCGCCCTGGAAAGGCATGATACGCTTGGGAAAGCATGGAAATCTGAATCCGAGATACATAGGACCGTTCGAGATACTCGCCAGGATCGGTCTTGTAGCCTACAAACTCCGTTTACCTCAAGAGCTTAGTAACATTCATCCCGTCTTCCACGTCTCGAACCTTAAAAAGTGCTTATCCGACGAGACTCTTACTATTCCTCTCGATGGGAAAGAAATCAACGAGAATCTAAACTTTGTGGAAGAACCAGTCGAAATCATGGATAGAGAGATCAAATGAACGAAACAAAGCCGCATCCCGATAGTGAAGGTTCGCTGGAATGCCAAGCGGGGACCTGAATTCACTTGGGATCGCGAAGATCGGATGAAACAGAAACATCCACATCTCTTTTCTATTCCATGATTTGTATTCTATGTTCGAATTTCGGGACGAAATTCCCTCTAACGGGGGGATAATGTGACAACCCGAAACTTTTATTCTGTACACTTGGTCAACTTTGTCAACATTGAACTTGATCTCCGTCACCTTTTATCATCGTTTAAGGGTCTGTTTAAGTGTTCTAAGCTTGCATTTGACCAAGGTTGAGTTTAGGAATGCGTCAGCACGTCCCATAGTGAGAAAACCGGGCCATACACCCTCTTGGAAGGTGTGTACGGCCGCACACATGAGTGTACGGCCGCACACATGAGTGTACGGCCGCACACATGAGTGTACGGTCGCACACATGAGTGTACGGCCGCACACCCACCCTCCAGCCGCACACTCACCCTTATATATATAAGGTGACCCTCTTCATTCATTCCTTTCATTTGGCTGCACTCTACTTTCTCTCACTACTTTCTCTCTCTAAAAACTTCATCCAGGAACACTCTAAACGCCTCAAAAACGTGAACTACTTCATCATTCAGCTTGTTTTATTGGTAAGACACTTGAATCTAAGCCTAAAACTCATAGTGTTCTTCGTGTTCTTAATCCTTTGAAGGTGTATGGCAGCACGCCTTCATAAGGTGGCCGTACACACCTTAAAGCTCTCCAAAGTGAAGAGTTTGGCCTTCATTCACTAGTAGGACTTGGTATTAGCACTAGAACACCTCAAAATCGACATTTCGGGCACAAATGAGGAGTGTACGGTCGCACACCCCTGTGTACTACCGCACACATCCTCTGTACGGCCGCACACTCCTGTGTGCAACCGCACACATAGGCTGATCGCACACCCTGGCCTCACACACCCTCCTTTGGCCGTACACCTCCTTTGTTTGATCATATAGGGTCCCGACAAGCATTTCCAAGTCTTTAGTGTGGTTTCCCGTCATGTTTAGTCATGAAACACCCTAATTTTATGACATATATGTGTTATCACATGTTAATTGGATCCACTTGCGTATGAAACAACGGTTGACACTCAGCATTCATAACCGATCATTCACCCAGATCCTACGTCAAACGGTGAGTTCATACCCCTACGCTTTTTCCGATTTTTCATGTTTTCAGGGGGGGGATACAAGCAAAAGTACAAGGAAACTTGTGCTCATGTATATTATTTTGTTTGAAATAATTATATGTTCAGTATGCTTTTAACACAGAAAACAGTTTTACCAAACGATTAAGAAATCAACTCGTAGAAACAGTTTTCAAAACTAAAGCAAGGAACTTGTGAATATTGTCATAACATGCGATATTTTGCAAAGGATTTATACAAAACATAAACAGGATTTTTAGTATTATAACTTGTAAATTTGTTAGGCTAAGTTTTGAGACACGTCCTTGGTAACACTCCACCAGATACGAGAGTGTAGGACTAACCCTTGTAACCAGAATCTCTTGGAGGGAGAGGGTGACTATTGTGTATAGATCTATCTGGGACTGAATATCCCGCACCTTCGATGCTAGCTACAGCGGGACCGTTAGGTTCAGGGGTGACAAAGTCATAAAAAGATACTGGCCCCCGGTACGTGCCATATCCAGTCTAAGTACGGTTATGACACTCACAACCTAGATAACGAGAATTTACTTTTGTAATAATGAAACAAGTGAACTAACCTCAAAGTAATAACCGATTTGATTACTAGAGGGCATTAGTAATACCCGTAGGATCTAGTTCACTACTTATTTATTAGTTTTATTTATGTAATAAGGCTAAGACACCTTACTGAGAGCAAATAGGGTTTTTCAGGAAACTACATCTAATGATACAAGTATGGTAGATACTTGTACACTTCATTCTAGAACTGTTAACCAACTATCAACTTTTAAGGAAAATATAGGATTTTCCTGGGATAACTCAACCTTACATAAACAGCCTGTTAAACAAATAACGAATGGATAATCAAACATCTTTCATAAGAAAATATAGGATTTTCTTGGGAAATACTTTTCAAAGGATCAAAGAAACATTTCTTTCACCAGAACTAAACGCTTATGAACTCACCAGCTTTATGCTGATATTTTCGAAACTGCTTGTATTCTCAGGGCAACAATAGACAGGTACTCTTGCCAACTTTTGGAAAAGACGGAGCATTTTGGAGTCACGTCTTTTACTTTTGTTATATACTGTTATGTATAAACCATGCTTTCAAACAATGTAAATATTCTTATTATAATGAAATGGTTATGTTTACTTCTCTTACTATGATACAACTGTTGTGATACTACGCATGACGTCCTCCACCCCGAAACGTTTCCGCCATCACGGTTTCGGGGTGTGACACTCCACCATTTCCGTCGAAGGAATTTGGTTTGCAGCTCATGAAGTCTTTATATGAACATTCCCGCGGGTATTCGTGGGTATCTCCATGGTTGTTTAGGTGAGCACCGCTACCAGATCCACTAATACCAATTGCGCGAATGTGGGTTAAGGTGGTTGTAGTTGCTGCTGTTACCGCTGCCTGAAAAGCAGCTAGGTCGAACTGCGGCGGGGGTAGTGGCGGTTTAGTTGGAGTTATCAGAATAGTGCGTCTGTTCGATTTGCGAGGAGGTATCTTTGCTAAAAGAATACAAAGATGAGATGGGATAAGTCTATAGCAGTGGACACAAGCCGAAAGCTGAAAAGACGAGGTTATCCCAGTTCTGAGTGTATCGGGTCCTGACTTCCACAGGGTACTAGAAACAATTCATAAAAGAGTCTATACTTAATAAACTCTTTGAATTTTAAATGGCTATCCTCGAATGAATATCTGTTACTTGAATAACTGTTACCAGCTGCATGTAAAAAAATAATCCTAACACATAATGTGAGTAGTGTTTCCACTAACTCATTAAGTTAATCAAGATTATTATTTATTAGTGTGACGTGTAAGACGTTTTGGTTACTTCGGTTGATCCTTCTTTGAAAACTTCTCATGATCTTGCTCTCGTTTCCTCCTAACTCTTCCGTTGTCTACTATGAGGAAGTGGTTACATCTATCTGGGTTTGTCGTGCGATAATGGAAGTGACTAAAGAATCTATGAGATTTAAGGTAACTTTATGGGGTGATCCTTACAGAGTCCTTCTATAAGTACACAATGTATACAAGTTGTATATAACTTAAGATTAAATACACCGTCGAATAAATGATCCTACTCCAAAACCACAACCAAACAAGGAACATGTAGTGGAGCGTAGATCACAAATTCTAAGTCTATAAAATCTCAATTATATATAACCTTGGAAGCATACATTGCAAGATTATAGACCTGTCCGTAAGGGGTCTTTTACCTTATCACATAAGTTATTTGTATAGTGCCTAAGATACTCCTATGGTATTTTAATGTAATGTACTTAGTATGTTTCAAATTTGTTATCGCGTTATAGTATCATATAATACTCCTATATTATTCTAACTCAAATGTACTTGTTCTAGTATTCCCTTGACTTAGTATTCGGTAAGTTTTAAGACTGTTGCAACACCACATCACTCCCAAACACATGTCGGTCACATCTCGAATGAATATAGTTGATCAGGCTATATTGATCCTAGCTATGATTACATAACTGTTCAGGTTTGATGACAGTGTTCAACCTTTAAATACTTTTAGTTCTGTTCTTCTTGTGATACTTGGTCTAGTATGTACATGTATAAGCAAGTAGGTATATTTTTATAACTTATCGTTATACTTTTAAACTATACCATTATCCAGAGCACTTAAGCCTCATTGTATTTATAGTTATATACCTTTTATCGGTTGATATACTTAGTTCACTATAAACAATGCTCTGATACCAATCTGTCACACCCCAAAACCGGAACGGCGGAAACGTTCTAGGGTGGAGGACGTCATGTTTAGTATCACAAGACATGCATCATAGTAATCAAAGTAGTAAGCAACCATTTCATTAGAAAGAAAGTGTTTACAAAGTGTGTGTTCACAAAACATAGAATACAATAGCAAATAATAAACAAGACTTGAAGCGATACAACTCCATCTTCTGAATCCCAGTGCGAGTACCTGTCTACTAGGCTCCTGAAAATACAAGTTATTCGAAAGAGTTGATCAGCAATTAAGCTGGTGAGTTCATAAGATCTTAGTGATGTAAGTAAGTTGTAAAAAGCTGTTGTAAAATGTAGCTAAAAAAATGTGGGGAGTTGTAAGTTCTGTTTAGAAAAGTTCGCATGTTCCTCTTAGGAAATCCTATATTTCCTTCCTTGATGAAGATACGTAAAAATGATCCTACAATCCCTTCTATGAGTACTAAATGGATACAAGTGATATAAAGCTTAGAGTAAACAAGCAATCGACTGTGCGCATCTGTCTTAAGCTCTCAACCAATTAGGGGACAGGGAGTAAGGCGGATAGCACACATCCCATTGTTTGTTAGATCGTTGTTGTATATAACTCTGGCGTGTTCACTTGTTACTCATGGAATTAATTGTAATGGTTTCTTTATATTTAATAATTACTTTAAGAAAACCCTTATTCCTTATAATCAAATGGTGACCAAAATGATTACTTCTAAAATCACTTAGTTTATACTGACTATATATGATCTAATATCGGATAAAGGGTTAATTGGGTGAATCTGCCCTAAGCCCACAACCAAACAAGGAACAGGAAGTAAGGCGGAAAGCACACATCCAACTATCTATTGGGTATTAATGATATATAATCATGATGTATAAACTAAAATATTATACAGTTAATCACCTAAGGTCCTTTAAGTTTAAACTGGTTTAATAAAATGGATTAAACCCTTAGCTGGTAAGGGTCTAGTTTTGTATACCAAAAGTTCTGATTTGGAAAGCATGTTATGTACTAGAAAACTGTGCGTCGACTCTGTGCCCTATGACTTGACCCATACCTGGTACCCTTATGATGACTCAATGTATACTTGACATATATATCTAGAATCGAATAGATAATAGACTGGGTGAATATGCTCTAAGCCCACAACTAAACAAGGAACAGGAAATGAAGCGGAGAGCACACATCCTATTACCGGTCGGATCCTATTGATATATATGTATCCTTTGATGTATACAATTAAGGATTCATAAGGTTAGCATTATGGTCCTTTCTACTAAACGTAGCCTTCTACCAAGGCATCAAATGTTAGGTATGTTTGTTTCTTGCATTAGTGTGTATTTTCCAAAGTGAGACTCTCATTAACTAAATAAAGTTTAAACATTAATGAATACGTGACACGTTCAGAAAGTAAATGTAATAAGGAAAATAAAGTTTTACCTCAGTAGTGACACTGTTGGCTATAAAGTAATGAAATACAGACTCCAGGTAGTATTAAATGTACAATACACCTCGGGGTGTCTAAAACAGCCTTTAGTCCTAAGTCGGTTAATTAAAGGTTTAATGTGAACTCGTATGTAACTGAGAAGATATATTATTACGTTTTATCACCTCGTGTCTGCTAACCCAGATACGTGTAATCGTACTAAAATTAACGCAAACTCGAAAAGATATAATATTAAGTTTATCACCTCGTGCCTGCTAGTCCTGGTACGTGAAATCGTACCAGTGTCAACGCAAACCCGGAAAGATATATTAACGTGCTTTTTCCCGGTACTTAGTATGCTGTGTTTTTCCCTGGTACTTAGTGTACTTTTCCTGGTACTAGGTGTTCCTTTCCCTAGTACTAGGTGTGCTCTTCCCTGGTACTTAGTATGGTATGTTTCTCTCTATACTAGTTATAGTATGTTTCCCTTTTGTACTTGTTATAGTATGTTCTCCTCTGTACTTGTTATAATATGTTCTCCTCTGTACTTGTTATAGTATGTTTCTCTATGTATCTGTTATAGTATGAACTAAACCCTTAAACTATACCTATTATAGTTTACTAGTAATGTACTTGAACTGTTGTTGAAAATACTCGTTTTATCACTAAGTTACGCTTGTACTTTAAAAACGGAGATTTGTTAAACTATAAAGTAGCATAACTTGAAAAGAGTTTTTTTGAAATGATTAGACAACTTATAAATGACATAAGTAATCTTTTGAAAATATTTAATAACAAACATTTACAGAATTAACATTGTGTTCAACGTGTATTCCCCCCCTTAAAACATTTAAAAATAGTTGAAAGATTCATTACGGGGTATGAACTCACCTGATGTGGGTGATTCAACGAATATGCGCGTAAGGATGAGAAGTTCCACGAGTGAAGTCCCGAGACACAACAAGTCCTAAATGACATACATTGGCATGTATTGGCATAAATATAGTGCTTGGAAGCAACCAAATGCAAGGAAACACCTCACGAGACTAGGGAACACTTTGACCAAGTGTTGGAATCACATGGGATTCAACTAAAGAGTGTTTAAGGCCATGGTTTGGTGTTTACGGCCATGTGTTTACGGCCAAGGGATTTTACGGCCGTAAACTCATGGTCAAAGTTGCATATGATGGTGTTTGAAGGCTAGGGAAGCTTGTGGGCATTTTACTCTACACAATGGTGAGAAAGACCACCTCTATTGAGGCTTTTGATGAGTTTACACTAATAGGTTTAGTGATCTTGTGGCTCTATGTCCGGGGATGGTCCCCACCGAAAGCAAGAAGATTGAGAGGTACATCTAGGGACTGGTACCTCCATTCTAGGGGAACGTATTGTCTTCGAACCCCTCTACATTCGATAGTGCCAAACGATTGGCACAGAGACTCATTGACCATGGAGTTCGTCTGCAAGCAACAACCCCTATCCTAGAACCAGCCAAAGTAACCGGCAACAAGAGAAAGTTTTAGGACAAAAAGAAGAATCAATCGGCATAGAACTCCGCCAAGAAACAGCAGATTGTGGTTGTTCATGCCGCAAAGACCCCTGATGTCCCTGCACCAGCAAAGTAGTACGCTGGAAGTCTTCCGAAGTGCAACAAGTGCAACTTTCATCACAACAGACCCTGCCGGGAGCTGCAGTGTGCTAACTACAACACGAAAGGGCACACTGCCCATTTCTGTAAGGCACCAGCAAGAACAATCACCCAGGTCCCTGGTATTGGGGTAGGCCAGGCCTGCTATGGGTGCGGTGAGGTTTTACACTACAAGTGGAACTGTCCAAAACCAGGGAATACTGGTCGAGTAGGCAGAGTATTCGCTATTGGACATGAAAGTGGCATGTGTGGCAGACCCTACGGTGGTCACGGGTTCGTTTGTCCTCAATACCTCTTATGCATGCATATTATTTGATAGGGGAGCGGAGAGGAGTTTCGTGAATCAAAAATTTAAATACTTACTTAAACAACCACCTCAAGCACTAAAAGGAACGTTCATCATAGAATGGATAACGTGAAGACTGAGAGCACTAACGATATATACATAGGATACACTCTCACTCTAGATAGCTATTCATTTTAAATTGACCTCATGCCTGTCTCAATTAAAAGTTTCGACGTAATTATCGGCATGGATTGGTTGAGTCTCCATCGTACTGACATTCTGTGTTTTGAAAAGGTCTTTCGTCTTAATATACCGAATAGCGAAACCCTAGTTATCTATGGAAACAAACCAGGCACGAACCTTCGATTCATCTCGAGTATTCAAGCCCAGAAGTACTTACGAAAGGAATATCACGTGTTCCTTGCTCACGTAGTTGATGTGAGCCAAACGGTGAAAGACATAAAGAGCATCCCAGAAGTCTGCGACTTTCGCAACATCTTTCTTGAAGAACTTCCAGGATTACCACCAGAACGTCAAGTCGAGTTTAGAATCGACTTAATTCCGGGAGCTACCCCTGTAGCCAAATTGCCCTACCGACTAGAACCAGCTGAGATGTAGGAACTATCCAGTCAACTGAACGAACTACTCAACAAGGGGTTCCTCAGACCAGCTTCTCACCCTGGGGAGCACCGGTCTTGTTCATGAAGATGAAGGATGGATCGTTCTGTATGTGCATCGACTATCGCGAGCTCAACAAACTGACCATTAAGAACCGTTACCCTCTACCACGGATAGACAACATGTTCGACCAACTTCAAGGAGCAAGCAACTTTTCAAAGATTGACTTAAGATCCGGGTATCACCAGTTACGAGTTTCAGAGGAATATGTTCCCAAAACAGCCTTCCAAACTCGTTATGGTAGCTACGAGTTCGTAGTGATGCCTTTCGGATTAACCAATACGCCCGCAGTGTTCATGGATTTAATGAATCGGGTGTTCCGTCCTTACTTAGATAAGTTTGTGATAGTATTCATTGATGACATACTAATCTACTCGCGCAGTAAGGAGGAACATAGTCAACACGTACGACAAATCTTGGAAACTCTACGAGAAGAGAAACTTTATGCGAAGTTCTCGAAATGTGAATTTTAGATTCGGAGAGTCGAATTCCTAGGTCACATGGTCAGGGATGAGGGAATTCACGTGGACCATTCCAAAATAAAGGCCATCGAGAACTGGTCTACACGAAGGACGTCGACAAAAATTCGTCAATTTCAAGGCCTCGCTGGCTACTATCGTAGGTTCATTCAGCACTTTTCAAAGATTGTGAAACCACTTACCACCTTGACCCATAAATGTGTGTCCTTTGACTGGGAAGAGAAACAAGAAAAGGCGTTCCAAACACTGAAGCAATCCTTATGCATCACACTGATATTGTCCCTCCCAGAAGGGATAGTAGATTTCGTGGTATACTGCGATGCGTCCAACCAAGGGCTTGGTTGTGTTCTTATACAATGGGGAAAGTTCATCGCCTATGCCTCAAGACAACTTAAGACACACAAAGTAAATTACACTACCCATTATCTTGAACTAGGAACAGTAGTATTTGCTCTGAAGATCTGGAGACACTACCTGTATGGTACGAAAAGCACTATATTTACAGACCACAAAATCCTTCAACATATATTCGATTAGAAGGAGCTCAACATGAGACAACAACGGTGGGTTGAGCTATTAAATGACAACGAATGTGAAATTCGTTATCATCCCGGTAAGGCCAATGTAGTAGTTGATGCCCTTAGTCGGAAAGAGTACTCATCTCGTAGAGTCAAGGCATTTACTATGACAATCCATACACATTTGTCCACACAAATTAAGGAGGCTCAGCAGGAAGCCTTGAAACCTGGAAATGTGGCAGGTGAAACCCTAAGAGGGATGGATAAGAACTTAGAAGTCAAGGGTGACGGAGCCTTTTACCTCATGGATCAGATCTGGACACGGAAGCTCGGTGGTTTTAGAAAAGTTGTCATGAACGAAGCAGACAAGACTCGATACTCCATTCATCCGGGTACAGACAAGATGTATCAGGACCTCAAAAATTTATATTGGTGGCCTAACATGAAAGCATATATTGCTACCTTTGTGGGTCAGTGTCTTACTTGTGCCAAAGTTAAAGTAGAATATCAAAAGCCCTTAGGTTTACTACAACAACCGGAGATACTTGAGTGGAAGTGGGAGCGGATTACAATGGATTTTATAACCAAGTTGCCCAAGACAATGGGTGGTCTCGATATCATTTCGGTGATCGTTGATAGGTTAACCAAGTCCGCGCACTTCAGGGGGAGAATTAAAAATAAATAAATAAATAAATAAATAAATAAAATTTCAAAAATCAAACAAAAATAAGGAAAATTCAAAAATCAAAAATATTTTTTTGTGTGCTAAGTTTTCTTTTAGGTTTGTTTTGTTTTGAAAAGTGATTGCAGGTATAGATAAGACTCATGGAGACTGTGTCGAAAATTTCTAAGCCAAAGCTTCATCCGTGATCATCGAAGAATTCTCATTCGAAGGAGCAAGAAATGAAGATTATTCTTTCAACATTTAATTTGTCAACCCCAGAAGCAAGGTGAAGCTGAAATTGAAGATTATGTCACGGATTGCATTAAAACCTCCTCAATCAGTCTGCTGCTATCTTAAACCTGCTGAAGTGATCTAGAAAATTAGTTCTCTCGGATATTCTCTCTGAAGATTCTCAAGCTGAAAGCACTATCTTTCAAGAATCAATACATAATGTTTCCTCACCCAATGTGCGTTCAGAGTCAAATCTTGAAGAAAAACCCAACTGCTCAAGATGAAGTCATTCATAGAAGATTCATATATTCATCCTGATGTTGTGAAGAATTTGAAGATAATAGCTGAAGCCAAGCTCCCAATGAAGATTGACAAGAAGTGTCAGCTACGTTTTAGGGGGAGCTTGTTGGGTGAATTAGAAAAGAAAGCTATAAACCAAGGGGGAGATTGTTGGGTCTAAAATTGGTTTATACTTTGCTTTTCTAAGCATTTATTGTTTTATCATTTGGGCCGAAAATTAATATTGGGATTAATTGTAGCTTGGACCGAAAACCCATGAGTTTTCGGTCTAGCATTGGGTTTTCGGTCCATTGGGTTTTCGGTCCATTGGGTTTTCGGTCCGGCCTTGAGTTTGTGGCCCATGTATATATAGGTGTTAGGTGGGTGAGGTGATAAGAGGTCTCAAGGTGCTTAAGTGTGTGTTCGTAAAGTGTGAGAGAAAGTTAGAGAGAAGAGTGTGTGTGTGCATGAATCTATGTGTAAGGAGCTTCATTCCAACATTGAATACATCATAGATTCAAGTTATTCTTCTTCTCCTTCTATTCTATTTTGATCTGAAATCATCCAATTGATTGGGATTCCGCACCATCAATTGGATCTGATTGATACACAAGCAGATTTGGGGACTTACAGAAACTGGCCAGGACATACAATAGAGAGATTGTGCGACTGCGTGGTGTTCCAGTATATATTATCTCCGATAGAGATAGTAGATTCACCTCGAGGTTCTGGCAGTCACTACAAAAATCTCTGGGAACTAGGTTGGACATGAGTACAGCCTACCACCCACAAACTGATGGATAGAGTGAGAGAACTATACAAACGTTGGAAGAAATGCTAAGAGCTTGTGTGATCGACTTTGTTAAAGCGTTGGATACCCATTTACCATTGATCGATTTCTCATAGAACTACAACTACCATACTAGTATCAAAGTTGCTCCATTCTAATCCCTCTATGGCCGGAAGTGCAGATCCCCTCTGTTCCAGGCTGAGGTGGGTGACACGCAACTAGCTAAAGGATAAATTCCTGACAGCACTCTCACTGATCCGAAGATCATCAGGGAAACGACAGAAAAGATTGTACCAATCCGTGAACGACTAAAAGCCTCTAGAGATCGACAGAAAAGCTACGCTGACAAAAGACGGAAACCCTTGGAATTTCAGGTTGGTGACCTTGTGCTATTGAAGGTCACACCCTGGAAGGGCATGATACGCTTCGGAAAGCATTTCAAACTAAATCCAAGGTACATTGGGCCTTTTGAGATTCTTGCTAGAGTCGGCCCAGTAGTTTAAAAACTCCGACTACCTCAAGAACTTAGCAACGTACACCCTACCTTCCACGTATCCATCTTTAAGAAGTGTCTATCTGATGAGACTCTTGTTATCCTACTCAATGAAATCAAGATCAATGAGAGCCTCAACTTCGTGGAAGAACCAGTAGAGATCATAAGTAGGAAAGTCAAGCAAACGAAACAAAGTCGTAACCCCATAGTGAAGGTTCACGGGAATGCCAAGCGGGCACCTAAATTCACTTGGGAGCGAGAGGATCAGATGAAACATAAGTATTCGCATCTTTTCCCTTAGTCCATGTGTATCTCTTAGATTTAGTTTCGGGACGAAATTCCCTTTAACAGGGGGATGATGTGACAACCCGTTATTTTCGATATTGTAAAAGTCAACCAATGTCAAACTTGGGTTAACTAAAGTCAAACATGTCAAATAAATTCAAACTTATTATTTTGGTTTACATATTAGAGTTATATTAATAACATATATGTGTTAAAAGCCTTTTAGTAGAAGTATTGCTTAAATTAGAAGTAAAGTTCAAAAATCCGAGAAGGCTCGCAGGAACCGGAAACCCTCGGTTCGCAGCCGGGAACTCCCTTCTGACCGTAAACTTCGATCTTATCCACTCGGTGCGCAAACCAACAAACATGTCCCATCACGATTTAAACCCTGTACATATGGGGGGACCGAAAACAAATCCTCACTTCTACACTTCTAACCGAAAACACACCCTTTTGCTCTCAAGAACTCCAACCGAAAACCGTTATTCTCTCTCAACTATCATCCGAAAAAGGCTTGTATCTCCTTCGGATCTTGCTTATAACACCAAGTGTTCTTCATTTCTTCAGGCAACCACCTTCCTTTTTGGTGATCCTCAGCCGAAAACCCTTGAATCTCCTTGGTTTCACTAAGAACACCAAGATCTTCTAGTGGGCCGAAAACCCAAGGGCTGGCCAAAAACTCATTGCATCCTTCCAAAATCGCTTCTAACACCCTTATTTGTAAGTGAAACTTACAAATTAGTCCATTTCCTTATCATACTTGTCATTATATTCACTGATAGTATACATATATATTACGTGAAATGCTTTTAGGACTCGTTTTTCTCTCGGGATCTAACTTGTGGAAAAACTTCCTATATCGAACCTTCAATCGAACCACTCACTTAAGGTAAGTTCATACCCCTACAATTTACCTTTGTCAATGTTTTTAGGGGGGGAATACAAGTAAAACACAATAGAATTGTGTTAACACTTACATGTGAAAACAAACAAACAATGGATTTCTTATGCTTATAAATATTGTTCAAAATCATTTTCAAACTCTTTTAAACTATTTTAGATTTTTGTTTATTATCACAATCATGTTCATTTGTATATTTATGTATAATCATGCTTTAACGAACTTAGGACTATTGCTAAATATATTGACTCTTGTTCCTTCTTTGGTTGTGGGCTTAGGGTAGGATCACTAGTCTGACTGTCGGCTAAATCCTAATTATACATGCTAAATATATACATGAATATTAAATCTCATTTTCAAAATAACATACTTAACTCAATTGCATATGCTAGGAAAATGAGTCTTTTCTCCAAATCATTTACAGTTCAAACAAACATACTGGTAAACTATAATAGGTATAGTTTAGAGAACCAATTCATACTATTTTCTAGATCAGAGAAACAATACATGAATCAATACATACATACTATTACTTTTCATTACAAAGTACACTGCTCATTTACAAGAACAAGAAGCATATACATACTATACGTAAACAAGTTAACTTGAATGTGAAATAATACTTCATAGTACTTAGAAATATTCTTGCTAAGTCATGTTTTATAACCAGAGTCTCCTGGAGGGAGAGCATGAGTTGGTGTATAGATCTATACGGGAATGACGATCGCATACCTTGTTGTTAGCTATAGTTGGGACCAGCGGGTCTACGGGTGACAAATGTCATATTTTTTTTCGACGCCTGAAGAACGTCGTGTGTTATACTAGTCAATTAAGTATGGTTATAACCTAATTCACATTAGAACTTTAACTAACCATTTTGGTTACAAGACAGATATTTCTTCGGTGGTGTTATTTTAAACAACACTACTGTAAATCTTCATTTTCCATTACATACATACAGTGATGTTCACACCTGAACAATGCATACTATTTTTCTAGTAAAGATAGTTGACAAATATGGAAAACATACATTTATACTAGTTCAAGTACAAACAGTTATACTATTTCAAGTACAAACATACATTTTATGCTATTTCAAGAGAACAAAACATAAAAATAGTTGGGTCTTGGGTAAAATACTACTTTTCATTTTAATTGGAAAATATAGGATTTTTTGGAAGTATACTAACATTTTCATTAAACAAACACAAACATTTGAAACTAAATACTTATGGACTCACCAACTTAAATGTTGATATTGTCACACCTCGGCCGTCGGCGGAAACACCGGGTGATGTAACGTCATTCTTCGTATCACAGTTATATAACATACCTTGAACAGTACTAAATAAAATACATACCTTTATTTGATAATTGAAAGTTACATTATTGTTTTCCTAGTACTTATTACATAATATCCGACTATGGCATACTTCTTAATGAACAGAAAGGTAATAGTAAAACTTCCATTGTTCGAACACATACCAGCTTTTCAAGTTCCTGAAAACACATGCATTTTAAAATACATCAACATAAAGTTGGTGAGTCCACATGTTTTGACTCCATATAAAAAAAATACATTTTCCAATTTCAAAAGTATAGTTTTGAAAGTATCATTTTGACTCTCCAACGTTTAGTAGATATATTAGGTATAATAGTTTACATATAAAGTAAGTGATATACCTAAACATTACATGTACCTAGGGTATAAGTATGGGGAAACTTATACTTAACATTTATACTTGTATGACGACAAAGTATAATGTTCCTAACAAATTTCTACCATGAGCCTATAACCGCTACTTTGGTATAATACCTCTGATAAAACCCACTCATGATTTCCATGAGGACAACCCACTCATGATTTCCATGAGGACAACCCACTCATGATATCCATGAGGACAACCCACTCATGATTTCCATGAGGAACACCGCACACTTCATCGACGCCGGAACAAATAACAAATAAAAGGATAGTTCGTCACTCGCTTAAATTTGATTGTAGCTAGCAACCACGAGTGGGGTTGTCAAGCTGTATACTAATTATACACGACTTCCTCGCTCACACGGGATTAACGGTTACAGTTTAGAGGATTTCTGCTAAGATGCCCAATCTTAGTTGATGAATACAATTACTCATGTAGACTCCCACAGCTTCCTATAACTCTAACAACAAAAGCATTTTCATGTCCAAAACCCTAAGTTATTAGACTATGCCTTTAAACATTACTCCTAAGTTCATATTACTTTAGGCAGTACAACAGCTATATCTTGAGGAAAAACCAGGTTTTATCTTAACATAAAGCAAACAATAACAATATATAACATACCAAGTTTTATCTTGTCATAAAACCAACAATAATAGCATACCAAGTTTTATCTTGACGTAAGACCAGTAATAACAGCATACTTTTTAACATATAGAACTTACGAATATAACTTCAGAACTATATCGCACACAAGATATATATAGAATCCTAAGTATAACTCAAGATCTACATTAGTACAAGAACATGCTAACAAGTTCATAATAGTTGTATATATTCAAAATATTATATTTATAACAACTATATCCCGGTTATTATAACTATCTACGTTGATACTAATATACTATCATATAGACATAATAATAACGTATATACAATATTTAGCATGCGTTTTCCCCCGAAATATTAGAAAGTGGTGCCGTGAAACTCACCCTAGTAGCGTGATTTTATGTAATCTAAGCAGAAACGGTCAGCGGTACGAGGTCGTGGGGGTTCGGGATGCAAGAGGGCTTCAGCAAATGAAGGGGAAGGAAAGAAGTTTAGGTGTAAGAATGGTTGGGGTCGAACTTGCTATTTATACTAAGTTTTTGGACTCTCACGTCGTGAGTTTTATAAGACTCACGTCGTGATTCAAGCATGATCATCTCGTAGACTTGCCATTTGCGTCGCTAGCTTCGGAAGGTGGCCAGATGAATCCTCACGTCGTGAGATATCCTTGCTCATGTTGTGAGTTTGGAACTTATCCCTACGTATTCTCGTCACGCACCTTCTAGATCCGAAATGTGGCAAATTGACTCCTCACGTCGTGAGTTTCTATGCTCACGTCGTGAGCTCAGTCGGATTAGGGTTTCTGATAGCTGTATCTTCGGAAGGTCGTAACTGTCACATACGAACTCCGTTTTTGACGTTATTTATATGCACACGTAGGTATTTACAAGTACTACAAATCTCTTTTAGACTCAAATAGCTAATTCTAATATATTTTAAATTCCTCTTATTATAGAGATTTATAGTGTTCGGTTTATCATAACTTCTTCATGCGAAGTCAGATTCAGACGTTCTCTGTATTTTTGGAATCGTATGGACGTATACTTTGAGTTGTATCATAAAGAAAGTTCATATTTGTATTAGAATTTATCATGAACTACATAGTAAGTTTATCACATTACTAGTTTACAAAATCACATTACATGATTTGTATAATAACATGTGATTGTTATTGACATATTTTGACTAGTGTTACATTCTCCCCCCGTTAGAATAATTTCGTCCGAAATTTATCTTGTGGATGAGGAACTGTTAATTAGTTGGGACAAACATTGTGGATATTGCTTAGCTCTTGATGTAACTTAAGTTGATATGCGACAGAACCAATTCTTGCTAGAATTTCAAAAGGTTCTATATATCGCGGGTTTAGTTTTCCTCGTTTTCTGAATCGAATCACGCTTTTCCAAGGAGAGAACTTCAACATTACTTTATCTCCAACTTGGAATTCTAAAGGCTTACGTCTTACGTCAGCATAGCTCTTTTGACGATCACGTGCAGCCTTTAATCGATCCTTAATTTGCACGATCTTTTCAGTTGTCTCGTGGATTATTTATGGTCCAGTACATAAGGTATCGCCTGTACATTCTATGGCCATCTGCGTATCTCCAACTTCTGCCCACCATATTGGGGAACGACATTTTCGTCCATAAAGAGCCTCAAACAGTGCAGTCTTCATGATGGTGTGATGACTATTATTGTAGGAAAACTCAATTAACGGTAAATGAGTATCCCATCCATTTCCAAAGTCAATAACATAGGCTTGGAGCATATCTTCTAAAGTATGAATGGTTCTCTCACTCTGACCATCAGTCTGTGGATGATAAGCTATACTCATATCTAGACGTGTTCCTAAGGATTTTTGTAGAGATTGCCAAAATCGTGAAGTGAATCTACTATCTCGGTCAGAAATAATAGAATTGGGAACTCCATGCAATCTGACAATTTCCTTAAGATAAACTCTAGTCAGATTCTCCATCTTGTCGTTCTCCTTAATTGGTAAGAAATGGGCAGACTTAGTCAATCTATCGACTACTACCCAAATAGTGTCGAACCCACTAGGAGTTTTGGGTAACTTAGTGATGAAGTCGATTGATATCTGCTCCCATTTCCATTCAAGTATTTCCGGTTGTAGAAGTAAACCTGAAGGCTTTTGATGTTCTGTCTTTACTCTAGAACAACTCAAGCATTTGCTCACTTAAGTAGCAATTTCAGCATTCATGTTTGGGCACCAATAATGTACTTTTAAATCTAAGTACATTTTGTCATAGCCTGGATGTACGGAATATTTGGACTTCTGAGCTTCTTCTAAGACCAAGTCCCTGACTCCACCGAACTTAGGCGTCCAAATTCGGTTCATAAAGTGTCGCGTTCCGTCATCTTTTTGTATAAGTTGCTTTTCCATTCCTCTCAAAGCTTCATTATTGATGTTTTCTTCTTTTAGAGCCTCAAGTTGATGTTCTCTAATTTGTGTGGCAAAGTTAGAATGGATAGTTATGGTTAATGCTCGTACCTGATGGGGTTTAATATATTCTTTCCGGCTCAAGGCATCTGCTACCACGTTTGCCTTTCCGGGATGATAACAAATCTCACATTCGTAATTAGTCAGCAATTCAACCTTCTTCGTTGTCTCATATTTTGGTCGAAGATGTGATGGAGACTCTTGTGGTCGGTAAAAATAGTACACTTAGTACCGAATAAGTAATGTCTCCAGATTCTTAGTGCAAAACTATAGCTCCCAATTCAAGATCATTGGTAGTGTAATTATTCTCATGCACCATTAGTTGTCGTGATGCGTAGGCGATAACTTTTCCTCTTTGCATCAACACACATCCCAATCCTTGATTTGATGCGTCGCAGTATACGATGAAGTCATCTGTCCCATCTGGAAGGGATAGGATTGGTGCACTACACAACATTTGCTTTAGTCTCTGAAAATAAGCTACTTGTTTGTCTTCCCAGTTGAACTTCATATTCTTCTGGGTTAGTGTTGTAAGTGGCTTGGCTATTTTAGAAAAATTCTCTATGAATCTTCGGAAATATCCAGCAAATCCTAAGAATTAACGCACTTCTATTGGCGTCTTTAGTGCTTCCCAATTCTTAATTGCTTCAATCTTGGAGGGTTCGACATGAATCCATTTGTTACTAACTACATGTTAAAAATTTGTACTTCTCTAATCCAAAATTCACATTCGGAGAATTTGGGGTACAACTTTTATTTTCATAGTAGTTCCAAGATTATTTGCAAGTGTTGACCGTGTTCGTCCTTGGTTTGTGAATATATCAATATATCATCGATAACTACTATCACGAATTTATCCAAGTACGGTTTGCAAACACTATTTATGAGGTCCATGAACATTGTTGGAGCGCTGGTCAATCCAAAGGCTTAACTAGGAACTTAGATTGACCATACCGAGTCCTAAATGTTCTCTTCGAAACATCGTCTTCTTGTACTCCGAGTTGACGGTATCCTGAATCTGAGATCTATATTGAATCTTCTAATATCTTCAGGTGTTTTAGTCTATCAAACACCGTATTCAAGTTTAGTTGTGCATCGGTGTGACCAAAATTAAACATAGGTGATCAGTCTACGTTTAGTTGTGGTTCGGCCCATGTACAATAAAACTCAACTAAGGAGTTTGACCTAAAACATTGTTTTGTATTGTTATCCAGGGTTTAGGTTTTCTATATTTTTGGGTTATACATGTGTTCTCATCGCGGGACTGATTTCATACATAACTCTATATCTTTGTGTTTGTTGTATTCACGGGTATTATTAATTATTGTTTGTTACTTGAGGTCTAGATGTTAAGGCACTGGCCAGTCAGGACAGTCGGTGGGTAGGATCATTTTAGCATATAGTCGTTCTGAAATCCAGCAACCCAAGCAACATGTCTATCATGTCACCGATCCCGTAAGTAGTCCTTTAGTAGTATAAATAATAATACTTTATATTTGTGGGCTAAGGGATATACCTAAACCTAACAGAGTAAGCCCTAAACTATAGTCGTGCTTTCCTAAGAAAGTACTAATTCACTATAGTTAATATCTCAGATACCAATCTGTCACACCCCGGCCGTCGGCGGAAACACCGGGTGATGTAACGTTATTCTTCGTATCACAGTTATATAACATACATTGAGCAGTACTAAAGAAAATACATTCCTTTATTTGATAATTGAAAGTTACATTATTGTTTTCCTAGTACTTATTACATAATATCCGACTATGGCATACTTCTTAATGAACAGAAAGGTAATAGTAAAACGTATCCTGTTCGAATACATACCAGCTTTTCAAGTTCCTGAAAACACATGCATTTTAAAATACGTCAACATAAAGTTGGTGAGTCCACAGGTTTTGACTCCATATAAAAATAATACATTTTCCAAGTTCAAAAGTATAGTTTTGAAAGTATCATTTTGACTCTCCAATGTTTAGTAGATATATTAGGTATAATAGTTTACTTATCAATTAAGTGATATACCTAAACGTTCCATGTACCTAGGGTATAAGTATGGGGAAACTTATACTTAACATTTATACTTGTATGACGACAAAGTATAATTTTTCTAACAATTTTCTACCATGAGCCTGTAACCGCTGCTTGGACATAATACCTCTGATAAAACACACTCATGATTTCCATGAGGACAACCCACTCATGATTTCCATGAGGATAACCCACTCATGATTTCCATGAGGAACACCGCACGCTTCATCGACGTCGGAACAAATAACAAATAAAAGGATAGTTCATCACTCGCTTAAATTTGATTGTAGCTGGCAACCACGAGTGGGGTTGTCAAGCTGTATACTAATTATACACGACTTCCTCGCTCGCACGGGGTTAACGGTTACATTTTAGAGGATTTCTGCTAAGATCCCCAATCTTAGTTGATGAATACAATTACTCATGTCGACTCCGACGACTTCCTATAGCTCTAACAACAAAAGCATTTTCATGTCTAAAACCCTAAGTTATTAGACTATGCCTTTAAAAATTATGTTGAATTAGTGTCTAAGTCCATCATTTTGGTATGTACTTGACCCGATTGCGAGCATGGTCCTTTTGGGTTGCCTTCACCAAAGCAACTTGATAAGATGATTTATGGAGAAAGAGATTAATTATGATTTATTAATATATTATATGAATAATATATTAAGAGAGAAATCATATTATTTAATTAATAATAGTAAAGAATTAATAAGAATTAATTTTGTGGCTAAAAGACATTAATTAAATAAAGGGGACTAGAACTCTCAATTGTGTGATAGTTGGATATTGGGCTAATGGACTCCATAGAGGATGGAGTGGACAAAATCTATGGGGATACCCATTAGAATTCGTCCAAGGCCTCTAAAAGAGGAGTCCATGGGCTGCTTAGGGCCTAAGCTGTCAGATTAGGGTTTACTAGTTCAAAACCCTAATAGCCTCACATATTTAAGGACCCCTAGGCCACCAAAAAACGTGGCAAACTGATTCCTTAGGGTTTCTAGATGTTTTTGGTGTCTTCTCTCTCCTTCTTCTTCATCCTTATTGCTTATGGTGTTTGTGACTCCTTTAGAGGTGTGACACTTGTGACACTAAGCTTTCAGAATTCAATTAAAAAAGGAATTGAGATTGTTATTGCTACATAACAATCAAGGTAAGATCTAAACCCTAATTCATATGTTATTTGATTATCACATGCTAGATCTAGGTTTTATGGCTTTGGATGATTATTGCATGTTCATTAGACAAACTAGATCCAAAGCTTTAGGGTTTGCATGTACACCATAGGAATGATGTAGTGCTCATAACCCATCAGTGGTATCAAAGACTTAGGCTGTTTGTTTGATGTATTTGATGCTTAATTGCTCATTGCTTGCTTGAAAATCGAAGTTTTTTTGCTTCAGACTGGCAGACTCGCTGAGTCCATGAATGGACTCGACGAGTTCCATTGTGGACTCGACGAGTCTAAGGATCTGGTGCCGGGATTTTCGAATTTTCTGCCAGATTTTGTTGAGGTTAATTGTCAAAACTCGTTTTTCTTGCCAAAATCCAAATTTTTAAGTTTGGAATGATTATCCTCATCAAAATTGATGGATTTAGTTAAATATGGATAATATAGAATTATTATTACTCAAATATTTGACCTAGTAAGTTTGAAAAAGTTTTAATTTACACCCCTTAGGTTTTATAGTTTAAATTTGAACTTTAAAAGTTTTAGTTTTGAAATTTAAATAATTAAACCTTAATATTTTGAAAGGTTTCAAAATTTGTCCTCAAGTTTTGGAATTTAAATTTTTGATTAAAAGGTTAATTTGGAAGCATTTAAATTTTAAACCCTAATGTTTTGAAATGTTTCAAAACTTGCTCCCAAGTTTTGGAATTAAAATTTTTTATTTAAAGTTTAATTTTTTGAAATTTTAAATTCTTAAACCCTAGTTTTGAAAAGTTCAAATTACACCCTTATGGTTTTATTAATTTAATTAAAAGTATATTAAAAGAGAGCTAATGAATCCATAATGACATGGTTTATGTTTAATTAAATTAAAAGGTATAATTTAATTAACCCACATAGTATTTTAAAAGTATAAAATACACCCTTATACTATATATAACATTAAAAGTCTAATATTATATATGTATAACTTAAACTGCTAGTCTTACCGTTAGTAGGCCTCATTCACGAAGCCGATCTATAAGGGGGTATAAGGTTATGGCCTATAAAATGGCCGTTTAATGGGTGTCCACTCTCACCCACCGCTCCCTTGATTGGTGGAGGGTCGTTAGCCGAACGGGTAGGATAGGGCAAACCCTCTCCTTATTAAAAGTATAATAAAGTAACTAAATGTTTTACAAAATTCCCAATCTTAGTTACTTTAGGAAAAAGTGAAATCGATGCAATTCCATGGAATTACAGTTTGTACCCTTGTCGAGACAGTTACTGGAGAGTGTGTTGTTAACCAGCACACTAAGTTGGGTTTGGCATTGGTAGCGAAGGATGACTCGATGTTTGTCATAGATCGATGGAGCATGTGTGGTTAACCGGCACGTCGATTAGGTGACTGTAACATTGAGGGCACCACGTACATTCGCATGGTTATTCACACCTTATTTGTGATCCCCGGCATCCCAGTCACAAATGAAGTGCATAATTGAGATTAAACATGCATGACATTGAAAAGTTCAATGAATGTCAAAAGATCTAGGAGCTTCAATTCATTTAAAACTTAACCTTCTTTTCGTTTTTCATGGTGGAAATTGGTAAATCGTCATTTACCTACCTTCAAATGTTCTGCGAGTTGGATTACAGCATCCCTCTTCCAATTTGTAGGATATTGTGTTGGGTCCTAGCCTTAATATCTCATTTGGGTGTTTTTTAAGGACTCAATCAACTAAACTTGAATTTTCTCCCGTTTCATAGATGTCAAAAGTATGACAACTATGGTCTTCCTAAATCCGTTGGAAAACGTTTTCCACGTGAAGATGATGTTCCACGATTGTATTGTGGAAATGAAAATCATGTTTCGTTTCCTCCACCTCCTCCAATAATTCTCCCTGACCCACGTGTTCGAAGACTTGAAAAGTTCAAGGTCACTCAAGCCCTATTGGCAAAAGACATGAAAATGGAAAGTCTATATGTGCTCATGTCTTGGATAAAAGGTTACATATTGATAGATTGGGATTGTTAGGTGTCGATGTTTAAAGGAAGTTGGTTGTTGACTTGGTTCTTCAGTCAATTCCCGAATCATATGGTAAGTTCGTTAGAGAGTACTGTATGATGGACCACGACATGACCGTTATTGATTTGACTTATTTGCTTATTGCTGCTGAATCAGAAATGATTTGGCGCACTGGTTAGCAAATTTGTCTGGTAAATCAATATCTCAACCATCTATGGGCAATGGTAACATTGGAAGTCTAGAAAAGTTTTCTCTACGCAAGAGAAAGGCTGAGTCTGAGATAGTCCCGTGTACCATTCCATAAGAATCCATGTGTTTCTACTGCCAAAAGAAGGGGCATTGGTTACGAAGCTTCCCTGACTACCTGAGAGATCTAAGAGATGGGAGAGTCAAGATGTATGACTCTGCTTCAGGTAAAATCCACTATTTAACTCCACTGAGTTCCTATTTGGAGATCCTTAATACATGATGTGATAAGATTACATTTTGATGTTTTGAAGGATCGAAGAAAGGAAAGGAAGCTTAGAGGAAGGAGCGAGCTGAGTCTAATCGCGAAGAAATGGATTACGATCACATGGATTCGATGATCGGATTTTTGAACTTCTACTTAGAGTTATGATAGATTGCTTAGGAATACGTAATAGCATAGCTTTCGTTTGCATTGTAAGGATATATTTTTTCCGCAATAAAAATAAATTTTGATTTTATCTTATTTATATTTCCTTGCAATGGCAATTGTGAAAATTGATGTTTGTGTGTTTCTATTATAAGCAATATTAAGTGAATGTGATTCTTAGTTATGTTATTTATTGTAGTGTCGTGATTTTAAAAGTAAGGAAAGATTCCCATCGCCCAAGTTTCAATTGGACAGAAGCTTGGAATCATATGATTTGGATCATGTGATGTATGGAAATCTTGGTACTTAGAAAATTTTGTGACAAACCAAAACTTTTATCCTGTGCAATTGATCTGTATATCAATATTAAACTCAATTTTATCATCTTTTAACACCGTTTAAGAGTTAGTTTAAGTGTTCTAAGCTTGAGTACAGTCGGGAATGAGATTTGAAATGAGTCTACAAGTCGTATAGAGACAAAACTGGGCCTTACACCCTCATGAGAGGTGTGTACGGCCGCACACATGGGTGTGCGGCCGCATACCCACCCTCCAGCCGCACACTCCCCCTTATATATATAAGGAGACCCCCCTTCACTCATTTCTTTCCATTGGCTGCACTCTACTTTCTATCATAACTTTCTCTCTCTAAAAACTTCATCCAATAACACTCAAAAGGCCTCAAAAACGTGAACTACTCCATCATTCAACTTGTTATAGTGGTAAGACACCTGAATCTAAGGCTAAAACTCATAGTGTTCTTCGTATTCTTCATCCTTTGAAGGTGTACGGCCGCACATCTTCATAAGGTGGCCGCACACACCTTAAAGCTCTCCAAAGTGAAGAGTTTGTCCTTCATTCACTAGTAGGACTTGGTATTAGCACAAGAACACCTCAAAATCGACATTTCGGGCACAAATGAGGAGTGTACGACCGCACACTCCTGTGTACGGCCGCACACACCCTATGTACGGCCGCACACTCCTGTGTGCAACCGCACACACAGCCTGGCCGCACACCCTGGCCGTATACCCACTCAAATGGCCGTACACCTCCCTTATTTGATCATATAGGGTCCCGACAAGCATTTCCAAGTCTTTAGGGTGGTTTCCCGTCATGTTTAGTCATGAAACACCCAAATTCTAACACACATATGTGTTATCACATGTTAATAGGATCCTCTTGCATACGAAACATCGGTTGACATTCAATACTCGTAACCAATTGTGGTTTCGGATCCTACGATAAACAGTGAGTTCATACCCCTACGCTTTTCCGAGTTTTTCATGTTTGCAGGGGGGGAATACAAGCAAAAGTACAAGGAAACTTGTGCTCAAATTATCTCATTTTGCATAGAATGATTTTAGGTTCAGTACGTTTTTAACTCAGAAAACCGTTTTACAAATCGATTAAGAAATCAACTCGTAGAAACAGTTTTCAAATCTAAAGCAAGAAACTTGTGAATCATGTTATAATATGTATTATATTATAAAGGATTCATGCAAATCATAAACAGGATTTTCGATATTATTACTTGTAAATTTGTTAGGCTAAGTTTGAGACATGTCCTTGGTAACACTCCATCGGATTCCTCCACGACTTATCACCAGAATCTCTTGGAGGGCGAACGTGACTTTTGTGTATAGATCTCTATGGGACTGACTATCCCGCACCCTCGCTACTAGCTACAGTGGAACCATTAGGTTCGTGGGTGACAAAGTCATAAAAGATACTGGCCCCCGTTTCGTGCCTTATCCAGTCTAAGTACGGTTATGGCACTCACAACTTAGGTAACGAGAATTTACTTTTGTAATAATGAAACGAGTGAACTAACCTCAAAGTAATATCTGATTTGATTACTAGAGGACATCAGTAACAGCCTTAGGATCTAGTTCACTACCTATTTTATTAGTTTTATTTATGTAATAAGGCTAATACATCTCACAGCGAATAACCAGGGTTTTTCAAAGAAACTACATCTATCGATACAAGTAGGGTAGATACTTGTACACCTGGTAACAGAATCGAAAATCAACTATCAATTTTTAAGGAAAATATAGGATTTTCCTGGGATAACTTAACCTTTCATAAACAGGCTGTTTAACGAATAACTAATGGATAATCAAACCTCTTTCATAAGAAAATATAGGATTTTCTTGGGAAACAACTTTTCAAAGAATCAAAGAAACATTTCTTTCACCAGAATTAAACGTTTATGAACTCACCAGCTTGATGCTGATATTTTCAAACTGCTTGTATTCTAAGGGCATCAATAGACAGGTACTCTTGCCAACTTTTGGAGAAGACGGAACATTCTGAAGTCATGTCTTTTTACTTTTGCTATATACTGTTATGTATAAACCATGCTTTTGAACAATGTAAATATTCGTATTATAATGTAATGGTTGTGTTTACTTCGCTTACTATGATACAATTGTTGTGATACTGCGCATGACGTCCTCCGCCCTAGAACGTTTCCGCCATCGGTTTCGGGGTGTGATAATTTTAAAGGCTAATTCCTTGACAAAGAGTCAAGTGAAGGACTAGGAGATCGAGTTTACAATGATGTGCACTGGTTAAGTCCACCATAAATAACAAATGATATTATTCGTCATGATTTACTAAAAGTATAGTAAATATGATTATGCTTACAAAATTAAGTGTAATTCTGAAGCATTGAAAAGTTTCAATGAATGGCAGAACGAATAAGAAGAATCAAAGATAAAAGTTTCTCCAATCTAAGAAGAAGGGAGAGTACTTTTGTATCATGTTTTATGATCGTCTTAAGAACCATATTACAATTCATCCTCTAAGGACATCTTAGTGCACTAGTATGGCTAAGAAGTGGAGTCGGGAATTTTCAAAATGGGTTAAGTCAATAAGATGAATCGTACTTCGTTCCAAAATCAAGTCTTAGAGTCAAACTCCAAGATTGTGACTTGAGTGACATAATCTTAAGTAGGAATGTTCTTACATTTGCACATTTTGGTAAGTTTTGATGTCTTGAATAAGACAAAGACCAGCTAGTACCAAATTGTGTGTAGGTTTGTCTTGATAAAGACACACACTAACTCTTGAGTATTTGTTTGTCAAGAAATGTTTCTTGACACGAGAATCTTATATGTCAAGAGGTCAGTGGGAGTCTAAAGATTTTGAAAAGTTTCAAGAACAATTCAACAAGTAAACCTATTAAACACTAGCACACGACTTGAGGATTGTAACCTATCGTGTTGACAAAAATTTTATTTATGTACCAATCCAGTTGAGTGATTATGCATATGAGTTCTACGAGTTCTCAATTGAATGCATAAGGGCAAACACCTTGATCAATGAAAGTACATTGACTATCATAGGTGAGCTGCTAAATAACTTGGAAGCAATGGTGGGACCCTTGATGGCAAGAAATTAAGAATTAACAAGTTATGTCCATAAGAATTTGAATTTGTCACAAACATTATCGTACGATTATGCTTATGACAAATTTGCATGGATAGGAACACATGCACCATAAAATCTAAGTGTCATAATGTTTCTTCATGAAAATGATTGTGAGGAAACGCTTTCATTAAGAGAGATTTTAAGGAGATAGCGATTATATAAATTGCATTCTCAAATTCGATTATGATTACGACATCCCTCTTCATAGTTCGAATTGTGAGATTTGGCAGTTAGTCTGAATATTTAGGACTTAGTAATATAAGTTCTGAATTAGTTTGACACACATGTGAGCTATCTAAGGAAAGGTGTGTGAATTTGAGAAGCTTAGATAAAGGCTTATCGAAGCACATCGTATTGGAAATATGAACTTAAGAAATTCAATAAGCATTGTTTTCTAGAAGTTCAGCTGATTTCTGAATACATGTCAAAGCTAGTGGGAGCATAAGTGTTATGCTAGTAAGGAGATAATCATCATGTTAGTGGGAGCATGCTTATTATTGTAAGTTAGCAATATTAATTATAGAAAACAAAAGGTTCACTTTGCAAAGTTGCATAGGTTGAAAAGTTGTTTTGCTATAATTAAGGGAGAGAATATTATACTTCGTTTCAAATCTGAAGGTTTAGATCGATAAATTTTGATCAAATTTAGTCAAAAAGATATATGAATGTTATGTTGAAAGGATTCAACGTAAGAGAATTCTATATATGGAAATAAGTGTTGCGTTCTCACACTCAATTATGATTACGACATCCCTCTTCATAGTTCGAATCGTGAGAACATGGCAAATAGAAATAGAAATATTATAGCAAATGACTGGTAAAGTATCATGTCGTTGTAATATTTGACCGTTCTAAAATTTTCCAAATGCCTAGGGCATTAAGAGGGAAAGAGGACTAGAATCGGATTTGACTGAATTAGTTAAACAACTGTCAAGGATTAGTCACTTGTGGACAGTTAGAAGTATAGTCATGGATGGACCATATTGACATTATTATGAATAGATAAGATTCTATTTAAAATAAGTTGTCATATGGAAAATATGGAAATGTTTCCATATTGGGAGTAGGACGTTAAGAGTTTATGTCTAGATTAGAAACTTTTATGCAAGAAGGATATTCAAAGGAATGTACTTTGAATGTGAGACTTCGTGTCTATGGAATTGTCTTGCAACAATCTCTAGTAGAGGACTTTGTAATTTCATTGGCAATAGTCTTTGTGACTTTTGTCCCGTGACATTACGAAAGGACCGTTGCATAAAGTGTAAGAATCTAACATATTCTAGTAGTGGCGAGAATTTTGTAATCTTACACTAATTGATAAGGATTAGGAATTGTGAAATGAGTTTTGTTGAAAATGTTCTCAATAGATCTATTTCACAGAGTAAGGACCATAAGTAAACAAAGTGTGCATGCTAAGAGCATGAGACAATGAATAATGTGTAATCAATATGGTGATTGAATAAAAGGAGTTTTGTTTATACTCAAAAGGATGGGACCATATTGGATTCGATTATTATTGTGTTTCACTTTGCATGTTTTGACTTCCTAAATAATTGAATTATTTGAGAATAATCGAATTATTTGAACATTCCACAGTCGCTCATACTTTGGGAGTAGGTATGAAAGAAGATTGTCATGATCTGGTATGTAGATTGTCTAAAGTGTATTAGACATAGCAAAAGTTTGCTACAACGTTCATGAGTGCTTATGAATATGATTTGAGCATTGGATTAAACCCACGCTCACTTGGATCACTTCATGGATTTTATCACGAGTGATTGGTGAGACGATAATATCTTATATTCTTGAAACCAAGATATGTGAGTTGTATCTTGCGAATCGGTTACACATTGATAATATGTAAACGCACTAGTAACTTGGTGTTATAAAACGTATTGTTGTGTGTGAATCGGTGAGTAAGTACAAGCAAGCATTGAGTCGAAGTTTATCCGTTCCTTTTACCCAAAGTGGGATAAAAGCGATATATGTGGGCCCCTCGATGATTTAGTGATGACAAACATAAAGTGCTCGGCCGGACCAGGACTAATTTGATTTGTTCAATTAGTCAGTCGTCGTAAATCGGAAATCGGGAAACAACACATAGACTGAGAGAATGATTTCAATCCATGTCTAACGTCTATACGATATCTAGAATGGAGGAATATATGCTCCCTTATCTAAAGGGTGCGTATCTGATAAGATCAGAGTTGACAACGGCTTTTGAAAGCTACGATTGCTAATTAGGATCTGAAGTTATACGAAGAATAGTTATTAGACTTATCCAAGTGGGAGACTGTTGGATTAGTGTCTAAGCCCATAACTATTTTGGTATGTACTTGACCCGATTGCAAGCATGGTCCTTTTGGGTTGCCTTCACCAAAGCAACTTGATGATGATTTATGGAGAAAGAGATTAATTATGATTTATTAATATATTATATGAATAATATATTAAGAGAGAAATCATATTATTTAATTAATAATAGTCAAGAATTAATAAGAATTAATTTTGTGGCTAAAAGACATTAATTAAATAAAGGGGACTAGAACTGTCAATTGTGTGATAGTTGGATATTGGGCTAATGGACTCCATAGAGGATGGAGTGGACGAAATCTATGGGGAAACCCATTAGAATTCGTCGAAGGACTTTAAAGGAGGAGTCCATGGGCTGCTTAGGGCCTAAGCAGTCAGATTAGGGTTTACTAGTTCAAAACCCTAATAGCCTCACATATTTAAGGACGCCTAGGGCACCAAAAAACATGGCGAACTGATTCCTTAGGGTTTCTAGATGTTTTTGGTGTCTTCTCTCTCGTTCTTCTTCATCCTTATTGCTTATGGTGTTTGTGACTCCATTAGAGGTGTGACACTTGTGACACTAAGCTTTCAAAATTCAATTACAAAAAGGAATTGAGATTGTTATTGCTACATAACAATCAAGGTAAGATCTAAACCCTAATTCATTTGTTATTTGATTATCACATGCTAGATCTAGGGTTTATGGCTTTGGATGATTATTAGATGTTCATTAGACAAACTAGATCCAAAGCATTAGGGTTTGCATGTACACCATAGGAATGACGTAGTGCTTAACCCATCACATTACTCCTAAGTTCATATTGCTGTAGGCAGTGCAACAACTATATCTTGAGGAAAAACCAGGTTTTATCTTAACATAAAACCAACAATAACAATAGATAACATACCAAGTTTTATCATGTCATAAAACCAACAATAACAGCATACCAAGTTTTATCTTGACATAAAACCAATAATAACAACATACTTTTTAACATATAGAACTTCCGAATATAACTTCAGAACTATATCACACACAAAATATATATAGAATCCTAAGTATAACTCAAGATCTACATTAGTACAAGAACATGCTAACAAGTTGATAATAGTTGTATATATTCAAAATATTATATTTAGAACAACTATATCCCGGTTATTATAACTATCTACGTTGATACTAATATACTATCATATAGACATAATAATAACGTATATACAATATTTAGCATGCGTTTTCCCCCGAAATATTAAAAAGTGGGGCCGTGAAACTCACCCTAGTAGCGTGATTTTATGTAATGTAAGCAGAAACGTTCAGCGGTACGAGGTCGTCGGGGCTCGGGATGCAAGAGTGCTTCAGCAAATGAGAGGAAGGAAAGAAGTTCAGGTGTAAGAATGGCTGGGTTCGAACTTGATATTTATAGTAAGTTTTTGGACTCTCACGTCGTGAGTCAAGCATGATCATCTCGTAGACTTGCCATTTAAGTCCCTAGCTTCGGAAGGTGGCCAAAGGAATCATCACGTCGTGAGATATCCTTGCTCACGTCGTGAGTTTGGAAATTATCCCTTCGTAGCCTTGCCACGCACCTTCTAGATCCGAAATGTGGTAAATTGACTCCTCACGTCGTGAGTTTCTATGCTCACGTCGTGATCTCAGTCGGATTAGGGTTTTTGACAGTTGTATCTTCGGAAGGTCGTAACTTTCACATACGAACTCCGTTTTTGAAGTTCTTTATATGCACGCGTAGGTATTTACAATTACTATAACTCTCTTTTAGACTCCAATATCTAATTCTAAGTCTATTTTAAATTCCTATTATTATAGAGATTTATAGTGTTCGGTTTATCATAACTTCTTCATGCGAAGTCAGATTTAGACGTTCTCTATATTTTTGGAATCGAATGTGTCACACCCCCAACCCAGACGGCGGAAACGTCTGGGGGTGGAAGACTTAATTTGTAGTATCACAACACAAGCATTTTAGTAATCAGAGTACAAACAATCGCTGTATTTAAAAAGTATAAGTATTTACATGTGTTTCATCATAGTATACTGAAACCAAATAGTTATACAAAAGAAGAAGACAAGACATAAATAGCTCCATCTTCTCAAAAGCTTGGGGAGTACCTGTCTACTGGTTCCCTGAGAATACAAGTAATTTGAAAAGAGAGTAGCAACATAAAGTTGAGTGAGTGCATATGTATTTCTGTTTGAAAGAATGTTTTCTGATTCTTGAATATGTAAATTGTTCCAGAAAATCCTATATTTTCTGCTGTATATGAAAGGTAGTTTTTGTTACATAAAATTGTTCTATTTGTCAACCAATGTTTTGTATTTGTAATCCTTTTGTAAACTTGTATCTGAGAGTATGTCTGATTTTATCAACTGATATTGTAAACTGTAATGTATTACTGTAAATTGTATCTTGTAAACTAGTACTTTGAAAATGTACTTAAGTTTAGTTAATTATACACTAACTTATTGTTAATATCTTTTATATGAGTTATTATAACCATACTGATTAGATGGCCTAACCCAACACTATGAATGCGCTGAAAACATGTTGCTAACAATTTATCACTCACAGGCATGTATGCCTGACTGTAGCTAGCAGTCCGAGTGTGGGGTTGTCAATCCCAATATAGATCTATACACACATTGTTTCGATCCCCGGCTGGAGATTCTGGTTATAATGTCAGGACTTTACTATATTGTTTAAATGAATTAAACAACCTGTACTACTAGACTCATAAAAGCATATAAACATTACATGTATAATAGTTATTAAAAACCCAATCATTCTGAAATAAATGACTGACTGTATGTTCTTGAATTAGTATGCTTAACATGTATCTGAAAGATGTATACTCTTGATTAGTTTTGAATCAAACCTTTTTTCTTGTAAAACGATGTACTTTAGTATATTTGAATCGTGAATTAATGTTCTGTGAATCATAAATTATTCATATTATAATTTATATGTACTTTCCGTATTGATACCGAGTATTCATGAATGCAACCCCATGCTCAAAGGGTAATTGAAACTTAATGAACTAACTTTTATACTTGTATACATATACAAATATATATAAGTAAAATTTAAATGACACTCGGACAAATAACTAATGCTTATAATCCCACATCCAAACAAGGAAAAGGAACCAAAGTAGGTTATCAGTCCTAAGTCTTTTAAATCTTATTTATATATATATATATATATATATATATATATATATATATATATATATATATATACTAGTATGATTTTTCGGAGAAATATAATTTTAAAAAACATTTAAAAGAAGTTTACTATTTGAAAGTCATTTTGGTGACTTGATGTCATTTTGATACAATCATTGAAAACCATTTGATTTGATGATAACTGAAATCCATTTTGATAATGAAATCCATTTTGATAAGATATTTAAAACCATTTGTTTATAACACAAAATCTTTGTGTTAGAATTGTATTTCCCCCCCCCCCCCCCCTTAAAACAGTAAAAACTATGAAAATACGGGGGTATGAACTCACCTGTAGTAAGTTATTCAAATGTAAGATCGGTGTGGGATGCTAAGTGTGAAGTGAAATCTTCAGCACAAACAGATCCTAATAGCATATAATGACACATATATGAATATAATTAGTGTTTAAACAACTAATTATGCTAAGAAACCCTCTTAGGTACTAGGAATCACTTAGATTGAAATGTTACAATCACATGTGATTGAATCAAATGGATTTACAGCCACTCATTGGAGTTTATGGCCAATGGTGTTCTTCATAGGAGTTTATGGCCAAGGTAGATGCTCATGGCCGTAAACTCTTATTGTTCTTGGAAATGGTTGTTTTCAAGGGTGTAAGTTAAGAGCTTCTATAGGATAACTAACATATGGAAGGATACTTACGTTTTGAGGCTTGAAGGGGTGTTCACGGTTCAAGAACTAGTAGGTGTTCTTGGTGTAAGTGATGAAGATTTGAAGATCTATCGAAAAGAGATGATTTCATGGATGAAATCATAGAGTTTCACTAGATTAAGCAAGGTATGAACTAACAAATAGATGAAACACTTACTTATTTGAAGATCAAGATGAAAACTCTTGATGATAGTTGAGAGAAAATCGGGTTTCTTGGGTTGGAAGTGTGAGAAATGGTGAAAAATGAAGGAAAGCTATATATATGTGCGAGTGTTCACAGTCCGAGGGTTTACGGCCTTGAACCTCGTTTACGGTCCAAAGTCGCTTAGAGTTTTCGGCCGAAGTCGTTTACGGCTGCGAGGAGTATACGGCTGCGAGGAGTTTACAGTCCGAGGAGTGTACGACCGTAAACTCTTTGCGGTCCAAAGTGAAGGAATAATTGTGAAGTTTCTCAGTTTTCAAGCCTTTTCCTTCCAAATTCAACTGTAGATATTTTAAGGATTTTAACAAATAAAGGTTATTATTATAACCCAAATAAAAACCCAAACAATAAAAAGGACTTTAGTTGACCTTTGTTTGACTTTGGTTGACTAAAGTTGACTTTACAAACAGAAAATAACGGGATGTTACAGTATGGACGTATACTTTGAGTTGTATCTTAAAGAAAGTTCATATTTGTATTAGAATTTATCATGAACTACATAGTAATTTTATCACCTTACTAGTTTACAAAATCACATTACATGATTGGTATAATCACATGTGATTGTTATTGGCCTATTTTGACTAGTGTTACAGATACTCTCTTTCAAAATAACTTGTATTCTAAGGAAACCAGTAGACAGGTACACTGGCTCAGGTTTTGAAAAGACAGAGCATGTTCAAGACTCGTCTTTTATTTTTGCTATACATTTTTGGTGTCATACAACTATACAAAGAACACACATGTATTAACTATATTATTAATGCAATGGATGTTGTTGTTTGTTTTACTATTTTGCATTGTTATCATACTATACATGACATCCTCCCCCCCCCCCCCGAATGTTTCCGCCATCTCGGTTTGGGGGTGTGACATAAGTCATCACTATCCCACCACTCCCACAATCGTAACAGTGTGAATCTAGAAGAAAATATTGGGTGCAAACCCTAATCCCATACGCCAAGGGGTAGAATCACTTAACAAATCTTCCAAGATTCCTACAATGAACTTCATCACTGAAAACCCAACTCACTCGGAATTGTTCTCGCAACCACACATAAAGATCCACTACGCAAAATCCACGAGGAACTATCGATAACACCCATGGCTTTCCAATAAGTGTAAATCATACCAAAGTCCGACCCAAACCTTTCGGCTACTAAGCCATCAGTAGTATTTCCATACTGCTTAAAATATCAAACTAAGCCAGACACCAAAGAATTACACATTCAGATATCCACGACACAACTACAGAACCATCACAAAGGTGAAATCCACGACGGTTCACGATAGGTCATCACACCATCCAACAATAAGAATGAAAAGCTCATGATTCCTCCATGTTCTTGCCATCACACAATCACATACATAAAGACTCCTGACCAGCGCCCGGTGTGACTATATAAGAACACAACCATCATCCCGCCGACCTGCATGAACTCATCCAACATTCTGATGGGGTTTGATACAAAATATGTGACAACCCGAAATTTCTATTCTGTACAACCATTCACTTCAATAGAAGTTAGAACTGTTTCTGCTAACTTTCAAGCTTTTAGGAATAAGTTTGAGTGTTTTTAAGTTAGTACTTCAGGAGATATCAGGAGAGAGGATGCCCTAGGGTTTATTGTGCAACAATAATATTCCAAAACTCCAAGAGTTTGGAGTTTATGGCCTAAACAAGGGTGTTTACGGCCGTAAACCCAAAAAGGGGGTATAAATATGACACTTAGTCATATTTTACCACTTTTCACATTTTCAAGATCCAAAATCAAATTCTTTCTCAATTATCATCCAACAAATCTTCAAGATCTTCAACTTGTAAGTGTTTCTAGCCCTAATAAGTTGATATATTACTTAATCTAGTGATTTAACACACTTCCATCCGTGAAATCATCCCAAAAGGTTAGATCTTCAAGTTTCACCAAGAACACCAAGAACACACACTAGTGTTCTTGGACTTTTAGCACCTTTTCAAGCCTCTATCTTGTAAGTACTTCTATCCTAGAGTATAATAAGGCCTCTTACACTTCTATACATCAATAAAACACCAAGGAAACCAAGGATCAAAGGTGTTTACGGTCCAAGAACACCTTGGAACGTAAACCCTAAAAAGGGTGCCAAAGTGTGCCCTAGTCCCTTCTAAGCCTTGGAAACTAGCCTAGATCCCTTCCTTAATGTGTTTAGGACTTGAAAACATAAAAAGACCACAAACCATTTGGGTTTACGGCCGTAAACCCAAAGGGAAATGGTCCAAGGACCGTAAACTCCTAAAAAGGAGTGAAATGGTGCCCTAACCTCTTCCTAAGGCTTAAACATGAAGTAGGAATGCTTCTTGTGATCTTTAAGGCTTCAGAACACAAAATGGTCAACAAACATGAGTTTACAGCCGTAAACTCATGGGTTTACGACCGTAAACTCAAGGAGTTATGGTCACAAAACCATAAACTCCAAGGGAGTTTACCCTTGAACCCAAACTCAATAGCAAGGTTCTACCACCCTTAGATGCAATCGTTATGACTTATAGCACTTAAATCAAGTGTTTTACATGTCTTAGGATGTCTTAAACTTGGTTAATTAGTTGTTTTATGACTAATTGGATACATATATGGGATTATATGTTAACTAGGATCATTGTGTGTGTACAAGTCTTCACTTGACACTTAGGATCCTACATCATTCAGTTCATCAACAACCACCCACTACATGTGAGTTCATACCCCTTAATCAATCTTTTAAATGATTTTAAATGCTTTCATGGGGGGGGGGGGAATACAAGTAGAAAACAGGAAGTTATAGAATCAATCACATGTGATTTATAACTGTGTTTTCAACCAACTGATTTCACATACTTCAAAATGTGATAAATACAATAGTTTTCGGCTGTTTTATACTTTGTTATCAAATGATTTACTTTTGAATCTTTTTATAAACTGACATCAAGTCATCATTATTTATGGTTCAAAACTCTTAAATGTTTTACAAAACCTCTTTCAACTTCTTGTTAAAAACCATATCTATACACTTATGTTTCATATACATATGTATTGGTATGAGAGCTTTCATTCTTTCTTCAGTTCCAACACTCTTGTGTAGCAAGGGTGTATAAACCTACTTGGACATTCAATTTACATTCCAGTAAACTATTATAGGTATAGTTTAGGGGATACAAACTACTATTCCTATTACAAGGAATTACACAAGAGTCAGTTCATTCATTAGTCTATACTAATACATTACATGCAATATGAAGAGATACTATTACATGGATATCATTACATGAATACTTTTACATGGATTCTGTTACATAGATACTATATGATGAGATACTATGACATATTATATGTGTAGATACTATTATATATGTACGGGACTAACCATTCTACACCGAGCTGTTAGCTACAGAGGGAAAATGCACATCGACGGATGTCTACGGTTAATACTATTCGGCAATTACTATGTCATGTTTATCCTAGTACCAAAGGATAATACTTAAATGATTATATAATTTCCCTTTTACTTTATTTTGTGACACATTCACATAAACGACGAGGTAGACTATATATTTATAATAATAGTCACATAGGGGAAAAACTTTCATCGATACAGAAAATGCAACTTTCAAAGCATTCAGGTCTTGGTAGAAGACTACATTTATACTAGTAAGAAATATGGGATTTTCTAGGGTTTTCACACTTATACTAAATGTTTCATCAAATATTTACAAGTCTTTCATAACAGCTTTTCAAATCAATGGCACCATAATACTAATGAATTCACCAGCTTTATGCTGATCTACACTTTTAAAATAACTTGTATTCTCAGGTCACCAGTACACAGGTACGATGACCAGGTTTTGAGAAGACGAAGCACAGACAAGACTCGTGTTTTATTTTGATTACATATTTTGGTGTCTTATTACTATGAAAGAACACTCATGTATTAAAACTTTACTTTTAATGCAATGGATGATGTTGTTGCTTGTTTACTACTTTGCACTGTTATGATACTTTACATGACGTCCTCCGCCCCTGAACGTTTCCGCCGTTCCGGTTTTGGGGTGTGACAAAATATAAGTCAGTTTTTTAATAAAAAAACGACAACGAAAGCTTTTAAAAATCACAAGTTTATTCTTGATTTTATAACAAAACCAAACCATCTAGGATCGATTTATATAGGTTAGAATGATATCAAAAACAACCATAGAGTGTTTTAGAATGAAAACCTTCAGAGCCTTTGATCCCACTTGGTTTTGGGGTGTTGATAAAGATAGAAATATCAAACCAGATGATGTTCCCTACAAGTATCCACCAAAAAGATTAAGACACTTGGAATGCTAGTTCCCATCTTATAAACGTTATTCTTTAAGCCTTTAAGTGCTTAACAAAATAACCACTAAAGGAAGACACAATGTATGCAACAAAACATGAAACTGTCTTCAAAAGAAAGCATGATAAAAAGTAGCTAGAAAGCTAAGGTTTTAGTGAGTAAAAAAGAGGAAGAAGAGAGTGATTAACTAGCTCCAAAATGCAAGCTCATGAATTTCTTATATAGTCCAAGTAAAGCAAAAGCAACCCCATATAATAATGTAAACTATTCTCTACACTTTAGGGGTGTGGGAGACGAAGGAGGGAGGTTGACAAGCAACCTCCCATGCTCTTTAATACTTTCGGCCATGAACAAAACGAGGAGACAATATTACTTGTTAATTACTTCAACCAAATAAAGATAACTAATGACAACTAACTAGTAAGTATATAGTTTACCAAAGTGTCCAAAACTTTGTACATTACTTAATTAAATCATACCATATGATATAATAACTAGTTATGCTCTCTTTAATTATTATATTCACAATACAATAATTATTCCCTAATTAAATACAAGGGTTGATATTATTTATTAATAATCATATTAACAATAAACAAAAAAAATGTTCCAACTTGATAAAGGTGTGACCCTATAGGATCATATGTTATTAGCAATATCACTCAACAATAATTCTTGAGCATATAGATCTAACAATCTCCCACTTGCACAAGACTCATTACAAAATGATATAGATAGTCGCTGACGTCTAGCAATAGGCTGCTTCCTGTAGAAACATATGAAGGTTTCCATCTTATCAACAACCAATTCCAGGAGTTCAAAGCTAAAATTGTTACTAAAGGTGTGGTATCAGTTGTTCCTTTATCTCAGAGATCGTGTTGATCATGCGATATGGATCAGAATCAATTCCATATTGTGTTCAACTTTTAGTAAGGCCTTATATGTCTGAGTCTCAACAAATAAGAGGAACAAATCACATCTTGACTACATACACCCATCATGAAGTACATGTCATACCTAACGATGGCCCTTATAACTGTGACAACCCGAAATTTTCATTTATATAATTTCCACAGTCAAACACTTCAAAAGAAGTGACGTTATTAGCGTGTTTTATTTTATTTTCGTCAAACGACTAAATAAAAGGAAGTGACGTTATTAGCGATGTGTAGCAAACAAAACAATAAACACCTTAGTTAGGTGTTTACGGCCAAAAAAGGGGTGTTTGGGTCGTAAACACCATTTTCCCAAGACTCGTGCATATAGCATGAGTTTACACATATTTTTCTCATTCTCCACTTCCCACCTCAAGAACACAAGGATTTTTTTTTCTCTCAAGTATCATAAGTTCATTCTTCCAAATCCGCCAAAAGTGTAAGTTTTCCTTCCTAAATTCGTCCATACAACACTTAATCTAGTGTTTATACATCATTTCATCCATGGATTTTCGATTTTTACATAGATCTTCAAGTGTTCTTCAAAACACCAAGAACACCAAGAACACACACTAGTGTTCTTGGGTCCTAAACACTCTTACAAGCTTCCTTTAAGTAAGTATCCTCTCCCTAACTAGTTATTTGCTTGGTGTGCTTGCTAATCCATAGAATGAAAACCAAAAACCCCCAAGAACATGTGTTTACGGTTTAGGGACCTCCCAAAACCGTAAACACCCCAAAGGGTGTTTTGATGCCCCTAACACCTCCGAATGCTTGGACAAGAGGCTAGAAACTTGCATGCATGAACTAAGGACCACAAAACACAAAAAGAATGAAGTGGACAAGGGTTTACGGCCGTAAACTCTATGGTTTA
Source organism: Lactuca virosa (assembly GCF_052849685.1). NCBI lineage: Eukaryota > Viridiplantae > Streptophyta > Magnoliopsida > Asterales > Asteraceae > Lactuca > Lactuca virosa. The sequence continues at coordinate 476,857,560 of NC_136429.1, read as the reverse complement.
CGACCATAAACTCCCAAGGAGTGGTCCAAGGACCGTAAACTACAAGGGAGTGCCATTTCGAACCCTAACCCCTTCCTAAGCCTTTGTTTCGACCCTAGGACACTTCATTGTGAAACATGAGACCTTGAAACACCCAAATGCACCATTCCCATGAGTTTACGGCCGTAAACTCATGGGGGAAATGGTCCTTCAACCGTAAACACATATAGGGTGGCCATTTGAAGTGTAAACTCCATGGTGAGGTCATACACTCCTTAGAAGCAACCCTTAGCACTCCTAGCACTCGAAACAAAGTGTTTTCATGCATTAGAGTGTCTTTACTTACTTAATTAGTGATTAACTAACTAATTAGATACATGTGTGTATCACTACATGTTACATAGGGTCCATTGGTGCGTTCAAGTCCTCACTTGACACCTAGCATCCTACCCGACACTTCCATTCAAACTACTCACGGCAGGTGAGTTCATACCCCTTAATTAACCTTTTAAATGTTTTGAAATGCTTTTATGGGGGGGGGGGAATACAAGTTGAATCAAACAAGTTATAGTATCAATCATATGTGATTTATAACTTGCAACCAAGAGGATTTTCTATATTTTCAACTGCTTTGCCAACAAAACTGCTTCAAATGTTTATCAAACTCATTTTTGTATAAAACTATTTCCAAACTCTTTTAAACTTCTTTTATTCCCAAACCATATCTACACCAATATATGTATATAAGTAAGACTTGAAGGACTTAGGACTAATAGCTCACCTTACTTCCTGTTCTTGTTTGATTGTGGGCTTAGGGTATTTTGTTATTTGTCCGACTATCGTTTAATTCTTAGTTATATATCATCTATATTTGTGTTAGATATAAAAGTCTTCATTTCAGTTCAGTGCCTTTGTGTATTAAAGGCATGCAACCAACATTACTATTTAACTATAATAGGTATAGTTAAGGATTACTACTCATTACTACTATGGCTATGACAACTACCAGAGTCAGCACAGTTATGAGTCAATACATGCTAAAAAATATACAAAGAGAATACTAAGTACTATACAAAGAGAATACTAAGTACTATACAAAGAGAATACTATATACTATACAAGAGAACACTCTATACATTATACTAGAAAGTACATTATACGATATACGAGAGAATATACTAAAATAGAATGTGACATACTACTTCTCGATACGACACTTCACTGTGATATCACTGTGTAACCAGAGTCTCCTGGAGGGAGAGCGGGCATTATGTGTATAGATACATACGGGACAGACACTCCCACATCCCGACTGCTAGCTACAGTCCGAGCCGAATAGGCCCAGGGGTGACAAAATGTCACCATACTACGTGTGACCTGGAGGGTCATCAGTTATTCGATCGTCAATCAGCATGGTTACATACGAGTTCACATTCATACCTTTAATTAACACTTTAAGAATTAAAGGCAAAACAGACTCCCCGAGGCGTATTGTACATTTAATACCACCTGGAGTGAGCATTTTCATTACATTCAGCCGGCAGTGACACTGCTGGGGTAAAACACTATTTTCCCACTTCTTTACATTAATGAGGTCAAAAACTATATTTTCTTAATAATAGTTTCACTGGGAAAATCTCTACATTTATGAAAGAACAAATATACAAATAGTTGAGTCTCGGTAGAAGGCTACTTTTTATTGGAAAATATAGGGTTTTCTACGGAATGTACTATTTTCAAACATTGAAACCGGTTATTATACCACCTTGTTGTAAACATTTTTATTCAAGCAATGACACTAAATTCTTATGAACTCACCAGCTTGATGATGATAAACTCTTTCAAAATAACTTGTATTCTCAGGTCATCAGTAGACAGGTACAGATGCAGCTTTTGAGAAGATGGAGCACATACAAGACTCATCTTTATTTTGATTATACTTTTGGTGTCTAACAAACTGTACAGAACACGCTTGTATTACAATTATTATATTAATGCAATGGATGTTGCTGCTTGTCTTTACTATTATGCATTGTTATGATATTGTACATGACGTCCTCCACCCCAGAACGTATTCCGCCGTTCTCGGTTTTGGGGTGTGACAGATTGGTATCAGAGCATTGTTTATAGTGAATCAAGTATATCAATCCATAAAATATATACGAACTATAAACACATCGGGATTAAAACACTCTGACCAAGAATATATACTTTTTTAATAATAAAATATTTAACTAAGTATATATATACATCTATTTATACCAAGGTCAATATCATACTAGAACGGAACAAAAGTATTAAGATTGTTGGATAGCACGATTAGGCTTAGAGACATATAGTCAAATCTGGAGAGATGTACCAAGGAGTGACTAGCATGTGCCTAACAATGGTTGTGGTGTTGCCACAAGTCTAAAAATTTACCAACACTACTACAAGAACATTAGAACAAGAATACTATAGGAGTATTCTGCATTACTGTAATTTACATATGTGAGAACTAAAAAGGTCGTTATTAGTAGGGCGATAGTTGCTAAGTGGATACGCCAAGGTTACATGCAACTAAGACGCTATAGACTCAGAATCTGTGACCTTTGCTTTACTTCCTGTTCCTTGTTTGGTTGTGGATTTAGAGTTAGTGCCACTTATTCGAAGGTCTATCTTGTCTTGATTTCATGTAATTGGTATGCACTATGCAAGTATCGAAGTAACTGGTAAAGATCATCTTATAAGTATCTTAGGTCGGAACGTCTATTAACTATTCTTTCCCCATTCTCGCGTAGATAGCATGGCAGGCTTCCACCTTCCCGACGATACATACTATCCAAACCAAGGCATTGGAGGATGGCTTGATGAAGAGCCATAAGATGATCACCCGATCCCTTTGGATGATCACCGTGCAGAAGGCTTTTCGGATAGCTCCGACTCCGAACAAGAAGTCAACAACCTACCCCCAGTAGCTCCAAACCCCAACCCCCGTTCGGCATTTCAAGGTCCCACTCCCATGTGGGCAACAACCTTGAATCGATGGAGTGATGAACAGGGTCAGCCTTTATCTTTCAACGGGGACCGAAGTTTTTACAATATAAGTGAGGGAGGATCAACTGACTGAGTCCTGCCCATCATGGTCCGTAGGATTGCTAGGAACGTTGAACAAAGTCATGCTGCCATCAGCAGAGTTGTGGAAATTGACGCCAACTCTAACCTTAACATTGTCCGTATCCGTCAACTCGAAGAAGCTATGGATAGGACTAGGAGGACCAATGAGGCTCTGCAGCAACAGCTAGTTGCATCCCGAGCTGAAGTCATGGAACTCCGAGTGCGTCAGAGGGCGCATAAGCGACACCTTCAGGAAGTTGTACGCCAACTGGCTGATCTTAGGGTTCGCCCAAGGGATACCCGTCGCCAGTAGGAGATGTGAACTCATCCTTCTCTTTTGATTAAGGAATAGCCTTTCTTTTCTATGCTCGGTAGAGCACTTGTCTGTAAACATTCCTAACTTTGAAAATACTCTAATTAGGCTTCTAAGCTGCCAACATTTTCCTTATGGTTTGATGTAAGACCTACTGCTAAGTCAACTTTTCTGAACTCATTTTACATCAGTATACCAGTAATATTGGCAGTTATCTAATCTATGGGAAAGTTTGTACTCTTGTGTTTCTCTGATCTATTAGTATATTCTATCTAATAGTTGGACTATGGCGATCTAGTCCGTGAAACACTCTCATCATACTTACAATTGATTCTCACCATTATCATCGTCTTTGTAAATTTTCAGTAAAAGATGCCTCCTCGCAAGCGCCCGACCAGAAACACACCTGTAAGTCAAACTCCACCACCACCTCCTCCACCGCAATTCGATCCGGTGATGTTTCAAGCAGCTGTAACCGCAGCTGTGACCGCAGCTATGCCCCAAATAAACTCTGGCGATGCAAGTGGAGCCGAAATAGGCACGAACTCTAGACATGGTGAAATCCACCCACGTACACATGGGTGTACCTATAAGGATTTCATGAACTGCAAGCCAACATTCTTCAACGGGACCGGAGGGATCATCGCACTGTCCCAATGGATCGAAAGAACTGAGGCCATCTTCGAGATGTGCTCGTGCCCCGAAGAGAGCAAGATAAAGTTCGCAGCTTGCACCTTCACCGAAAGGGCCTTGACGTGGTTGAATGGCCATGTCAAATCACTCTCTTTAGTAACAGCCAACGCCATGGGCTGGGACACACTGAAGGACCTGCTGATAAGGGAGTACTGCCCTAGGGGTGAAATTCAGAAACTCGAGGAGGAACTCTGGAACCTCAAGATGAAGGGGACCGACATAGTGGCTTATACAGCCAGGTTCTGCGACCTGGTAACTCTATGTCCTAACATGGTCCCCACTGAGGGCAAGAGAATTGAACGATACATCTGGGGTTTAGTGCCCCCGTATCGAGGGAACGTTCTAGCATCACACCCTACGACCTTTGACAGTGCCAAGGAATTGGCCCAAAGGTTGATTGATCATGAAGTTCCCTACACTCCATCTACCGCTACCACGATTGCCACCGCACCAACAAAGACATCTGACAACAAGAGGAAGCGGTGGGACCGAAAGAAGGGCAAATCAGCCCAGTCCTCTTCAAAGAACCAACAAACGGTGGCTGTCCATGCTGCCACTACCCCAGCTGCCCCTGTACCAGCCAAAACATATGCTGGGAATCTACCCAAGTGCACCAAGTGCTCTTTCCATCACAACGGTCCCTGCCGGGAAATGCACTGCACTAACTGTGACTAGAAGGGCCATACCGCCCAGTTTTGCCGATCACAGCCCAAACCCATTTCCCAGGTCCCCAGTACAGGAGTAAGCCAGGCCTGCTACGGCTGTGGCGAGATAGGGCATTTCAAAAGAAACTGCCCGAAGGCTGGGAATGCAGGAGGGACTAGCAGACTACTCGCTATTGGACACAATGAAGCAGTAGCAGACCACACAGTAGTCACGGGTACGTTCCTTCTCGATAACTCTTATGCTTGTATTCTATTCGATAGTGGGGCAGAAAGAAGCTTCGTAAACCAAAACTTTAAACACCTACTTAAACAATCACCGCAACCACTAAAAGAAACCTTCTTCGTAGAAATGGCTAACGGCAAGACAGAGAGTTCTAACGAAATATACATAGGTTGTACCCTCACGCTAGATAATCACTCATTTCCTATCGACCTCATACCAGTAGCAATCAAGAGCTTCGATGTCATTGTGGGCATGGACTGGTTGAGTCTCCATCGTACCTATATTCTGTGTTTTGACAAAGCAATCCGTCTGAACCTGCCAAATAACGAAACCTTGTTGATCAACGGAGACAAACCCAGTACGAGCCTTCGTATCATCTCAAGTATTCAAGCCCAGAAATATTTGCGTAAGGAATATCGCGCGTTCCTTGCACATATCGTCGACACGAGCCAGAAAACAAAAGACCTGAAAGACTTCCCCGTGGTACGTGAATTCCCCGACGTCTTTCCAGAAGAGCTACCGGGCTTACCTCCGCAACGTCAATTCGAGTTCCGAATCGACTTAATTCCAGGAGCTACCCCCGTAGCCAAATCGCCTTATCGTCTAGCGCCTACTGAGATGCAAGAACTGTCCGGTCAGCTTAACGAACTGCTCAGCAAGGGCTTTATAAGACCAAGCTTCTCACCTTGGGGAGCACCGGTCTTGTTCATAAAGAAGAAAGACGGATCGTTCCGTATGTGCATCGATTACAGAGAACTCAACAAACTTACGATCAAAAATCGTTGCCCTCTTCCACGTATAGACGATTTATTCGACCAACTGCAAGGGGCGAGTTACTTTTCCAAGATTGATCTGAGGTCCGGGTATCACCAGTTACGAGTGCTCGAGGAGGATGTTCCGAAAACAGCCTTCCGAACCCGATACAGACACTACGAGTTCGTGGTGATGCCGTTCGGACTGACCAATGCGCCCGTAGTATTCATGGACTTAATGAATAGGGTATGTCGTCCTTACTTGGATCAGTTCCTCATCGTCTTCATTGATGACATACTTATCTACTCTCGAAGTAAGGAAGAGCATAACGATCATCTACGACAAGTCCTGGAAACCATACGATCGGAAAAGCTGTACGCGAAGTTCTCTAAGTACGAGTTTTGGATCCGAAGAGTCGAATTCTTAGGACACGTGGTTAGCGAAGAAGGAATCCACGTGGACCCATCCAAGATGAAAGCTATTGAGAACTGGTCAGCACCGAAGACGCCTACAGAAATTCGCCAATTTCTAGGCCTCGCTGGCTACTACCGCAGGTTCATACAGAACTTCTCTCGAATGGCAAAATCCCTTACAACATTGACCTAGAAAGGCGTGGCATTTGACTGGGAAGAGAAACAAGAGAAGGCATTCCAAACCCTGAAACGAGCCTTATGCACCGCACCGATATTGTCCCTCCCCGAAGGGACAAAAGACTTCGTGGTATACTGCGATGCATCCAACCAAGGGCTCGGCTGTGTTCTGATGCAACGGGGTAAGGTCATCGCCTACGCCTCAAGACAGCTGAAGACACACGAGGTCAACTACACCACGCACGACCTCGATCTAGGAGCGGTTGTGTTCGCCTTAAAGATCTGGAGACACTATCTGTACGGTACGAAGAGCACCATCTATACCGACCACAAAAGCCTCCAACACATCTTCAACCAGAAAGAGCTCAACATGAGACAACGACAGTGGGTCGAGCTGCTCAATGACTACGAACGCGAAATTCGTTATCACCCGGGTAAAGCCAACGTAGTAGCAGACGCCCTAAGTCGGAAAGAATACTCTGGTCGAAGAGTCAAGTCACTAACAATGACTATCCATTTGCATCTATCCGCACAAATTGTCACACCCCGCTAAAGCGGAAACGCAAGGTATGACAGCGACAAAGGTTTCATTGCAAAAGATAAAGATACATCACCATAGCAATATTTATAAGTTTACAACCCCTAGCTTAAACAAAACAAAGTACAAGTTTTCCAAAATGACATTGTTCAAAATATAACTTCATAAAATAAATTCCACACGATGCAGCATGCTCTATGATGATGAATCTCTATATCCACTTACTAATTATTTCCTGAAAAAGCATGTAAAACGAGCGTCAACTATGAAAATAGTTGGTGAGTTCACAGGTTTATAAAATCAAGATTTGGTATAAGACTTTTCATAAATACAAGTACATTGCTTTAATGAGAACAAAGTTCATTGCTATAATGAGAAACAAAGTTGATTGCTAAAATTGATAAACGAGTTTATTGTCATAATTGATAACAAGTTTATTGCTATAATGTGTAACGAGTTTGTATGTGTATGAGCAAACAATGAGTCTCAACCAAACCTATGACTGAAGCCCAATCAAGATCTATGCTTATCGTTCCATAGATGAATATGGTATCATGCACTCCAGCAATAGGGCGAGTGAGGAGTTGTCAATTCCTAATAGCGCTATCCATAATGACCATTGGCTCAAAGAGTTAATGGTTAGAGATAAGGGAAGGGCCTTAGTACGATAAGTTCTCATGTTCCGTGTTGCATAGACATACATAGAGAGACATAGCAATAAAATAGCAATCATGTTTGATACAAATCAATTTAAATACAACATTAAAATAATAGTTTTTCTGGACATGCTTTTCCACCCCAAAACATAAAAACTGAAAATAGGGGAGTGCGTGAATACTCACAACGTTTCGAGTAGGTACAAGTGGTACTTCGGAATGCACCAACGTCTTACTACCGGGATCCTACGACATCAAACACACACTAGTGAGTTTCCATGTCGAAATCTAATGCTAATATACTAAATTCTACATATAGTGAAATGCCAATTTATGTTTTAGTATTTGATTTTATATTAATTGGTTACACTTTTTCTGAAATAATGAAATTCTACAAATCGTGCGATTAATTACAACATTGGAATATAAATTTTCCAAATTTTTAAGTCCTTATTACAACATAAATTCACGGAAATAGCATTCAAAGGATAAAAATTCTCAAACTTTTTATTTAACTGTTATTACAAAATACTAAGCTAGGAAAATTATAAAAATGGATTTCCAAGCTGTTTAATTATATTTTATGATTTTTGAGCATTTATTCCAATAAAAATTGAAATAAATAGAAAACAGTTTCCAAAATTACCCAAACTTTTTATTTAACTGTTATTATACATAAATAGGCTGGGAAAAATATAAAAGATATCTTTCAGTGGGTATTTCTATTTTTCCTTGTTTTATTCCTTTAAATAATCTTTAATTGAAGAAATAATATTAAACAGTTAAAATAAATTACCAAAAAAATTTTGTAACATCACTTACAGTATAAATAACCTGAGAAAAATATCAAAAGTGGTCTTCATATGATATAATCCGGTTTTGGGTATTTATGTGTATTTAAGTGTAATTAACTTTAGAAATTAAGAGAAAAATAGTTTATAGTGGAGAAAAATCCTTAAAATTTTTATGTAACCTCCTACTGTAAAACATGATGTTCTGGTAAATTTTCATGAATTTTGGATAATCTGAACTATTTTTCCTATTTTTAAACCATTATAACTACCAAAAATTGGGAAAAATAGCAAGGCATGATGAAAAATGTTGAAATTATTTTTCTGAGTCATCCATCACAGGTAAGGTATGTGAAAATTGTTAGATAAAATTTTCACACTCTCCAAAGTGGTTTTGTGTTTTATTATATCCTAACAAAAAGAAAATTGGAAATCATACCAAACAGCAACAAAAATTGATGAAATTTAGTGAGGGGTCATTATCCATCATAAGGGTCATTCATGAATTTGTTCCGGATTTATTGACCTCTGGAAGTATTTTATGTGATTTATGCCCTTCGTTTCTAGCAATAATTTTAATAAATCAAAGAAATAAATAAAGCTTTTGGTATTTTACAGATTATCACATGCATGTGAGGGCTTCCAAAAGGAGAAATGTTCGAAATTTATTCAGAAGGGAAATAGGGGTATTGAACCCAAACAAGATAAGAAATGTTGAATGCAATGGTGCATGAGATGTAAATGTGGCTGAAGTTTATGAATTTATGTAGCCCATTCAATGGGGTTTTAAGCCACGAAATTTCAACCATCATTCACTGCATATGTTAAGTTTCTAAAGTATTTTTCCCCAGATTTATGGTTGGGTTTAAGGCCATCGATAATGCTAGGCAAAAATGGTGATCATAGAAAAAGAGCTGTTTGCGCAACCATTTTGTACAAATTGCCAAAAATCGGATATTTAATATTTTAGAGTAAGACCAGTTGGGTTTGAAAGTTAACTCATGGAGCTATCCAATGCAAAAATAATATCATGATTTGGTTAAGGAATGACCGAGATATGGTCGTTCAAATCTGAATAAAGTAATCTGGCAGATTGCATGTTTGCTTTGAGTGCATCCTTAGGACATTTTGACAAGAACATCATGCATGCCTTTGATAAGGTCCGATTTCTAGCACATGCATGGAGTGAATGAGCATCCAAGATGTACTAGAAATGGTTTAAATGCTTTTGACCATGCAAGAACACAAAAGAAATGGAGAAGGATGTAATACTTGTTTTTGAAGTCACATGAACATATGTGCATCATTTTCACTCCTTGCATGGGTTTGATCCCGGATTTTCACCATTTCAAACACATGCATTGTGTTATGGTGAGACTACAAACCTCAAGGGGAAAATAAAGATTTCTAGCCATGGAAAGGCATAGAATCCAAAAAGAAGAGAAAACTAAGAAGAAAAGGAAGTAGAATCATGAAACTATGGAAGAAGATGTTGTTGTTTACCTTGGTTTTGATCTTGAGGGAAGTAAGAACACTTCAAGGTCTTCTAAATCTCGAAATTTGGCAGAGGAATGGGGAGAATTTCGTGAGTTAGAAAGAGAGAGGAAGAGAGTTTGTGTGTGTTAGGAGGGTGGAGTGTGAGAGAGTGAAGAGAGAAGAGGTAGAGTGAGGGAGAAGTTCTAATGATTGAGTTTTGGGAAGAGGGAACATGGGGAGAGGGGAGATGGCCGGTTTTTGAGTGGGTTAGGAGCCCTCTCTCTCCAAAATTTTAAATTAATAATTTCCCTCTTCATTTTTTTATAAGAATCTAATTTTTATAAAAGTGATTCTTTAAGCAATTTGATTTATTTAAAAGTCTTGTTTTTAACTAATTAATTATGATTAATGCATGATAAATTATATTTCTATTTCATTGGTATAATCCATAATTTGATTAATAAAAATTTGATATTAGGAAGTTTATAGCCAAATTTTATAAAGTTTTTAAGCTTTAAGATTTATAAATTTGGATTTTGGGCTCTTTAGGGTTTTTGGAATATTGTTTGATATTCATCATCATAATGAAGTATAATTAGAATATTTTAATTTATTTTTAGGGTTTTATACCCTTTTTCAATTATAACAAAGCTTGAAAGTTTCATTCAAATTATAGCATTGGCATTTCCTATTGTAGTTAAGCAACTTACTAGAATCGTAAGTGTCAAGTATATTAGTCCTAGGTCTTAGATGGATCCTAGTTTATATAAGATTTTGACCTAATTTATACTACTAGGTCATGGCATGATGTGCATGAATGGTTATTATAAAGATGTATGAGTCCGAGAATGACCTGAATTCGCAGTTGTCACAGTATCCCCCACTTAAAAAGAATTTTGTCCCGAAATTCATTCTATGTCATCACTTGTCATCGCATGGGAAAAGTTGTGGATACTTTTCCTTCATGAAGTCCTCACGCTCCCAGGTGTACTCCGGCCCGCGTTTTGAGTTCCAACGAACTTTCACAATCGGGATCTTACTCCGCTTAAGTTGTTTTACCTCCCTGCCAAGGATTTCTATCGGTTCCTCAACGAAGTTTAGCTTATCATTGATCTTAATTTCCTCCAGGGGTACTATCAATGTTTCGTTGGCTAGACATTTCTTAAGATTGGAGACGTGGAATGTGTCATGAATGCAATACAATCCTTTTTCAGGTACTTATGAATCTTTATGCTCCATACAATGTTTAAACTTCTTCCTGGCTTCTCACCGTGTATGATAAGGGTTTCTCCATTAGGGAGAGGTATCCTAATGACTTTCTCGTAACAACCAATGTCCGCTCTATTCTTGGATTACCAATCCATTCCTACTATTACATCAAAACTACCTAGCTCGATAGGAATTAGGTCAATGCTAAAGAGTTTATCAGCTAAATTCAGAGTACAGCCAGGAATTATTTCATTAGCCCTAATTTCATACCCATCAGCAAGTTCAATAGTATGAGTATTCCTCATCTTTCTTGATTTCAAGTCGAGTACCGGTCTAAATGTTAAAGAAACGAAACTCCTATCTGCTCCCGCATCGAATATTACTGATGCAAAATGATTGTTCAGGAGAAACGTACCTGTTATCACTTCAGGGTTCTGACGAGCTTCTTCTGCACCAATCACAAAGGCTACACCTCTTGGCCATCCACCTTGATTTCCTTGGAAATTTTGCCTAGCTTGGCCTTGTCCATTGTTACCAGGCCCCTTGTTCAGTTTGGGACAAGCACTACGCAGATGATCAGTACTCCCGCACTCGTAACATGCCCTTTTTCCATCCTTATTCAGCTTACAATACTTCGGGTAATGGCCTGTCTGTTTACAGTTTTGGCACACTGGGCAAGCTCCCTTGTGATGGAAGTTACACTTATTGCACTTCGGGTGCGGTCCCGTGTACTGCTTTCGCTCCTGCACTTCCATGACTTTCTGTTCCTGAGTTTTCACTGGTTCTTGCTCCTGGGCTCTTACCATAAAGTTTCTTGAGACTTTCTGCTTCCTCCCTGACTTGCCTCCATACTTCTTCTCTCCCTGATCTGCTGGCTTCCTCTTGCTACTAGAGCTTTCCTTTGTTGATGCTCCCATCCTTATCACATCATTGGTTAGTCGATTTGCTAGGCTTACTACACTTTGAATAGTAGTTGGGTTTGCTGAGGTAACCATTCCCCGAATCTCTGGTGCCAGACCCCAGATGTAACGATCTATCCGTTTCTCCTCAGGAGTAACCATGTGAGGTACCAGTTTTGCTAGTTCATGAAATCGGACTGTGTACTTCTCTATTTGTGTTCCAACCATAGAATGGTTCCAGAATTCAGATTCAAGCTTCTGAAGTTCATCCTTGGGACAATACTCCTCTATCAGCAGCTTCTTTAGGTCTTCCCAAGTTAGCTGATATGCCGCTGTACGCCCTCGGGTTTGCACTAGAGTATTCCACCAGGTTAATGCCCTATCTTGGAATAGGCAAGATGCATACTCAACTTTGTTGCGCTCGAGGCATTTGCTAATGTGAAGGACCGACTCCTTGCTGTCAATCCATTTCAGCAACCCGACCGCACCTTCCTTTCCATGGAACTCATTAGGTTTACAGGCCATAAAGGACTTGTAGTTGCATTCTCTTTCATTGTTTCCCTGGTTTCCTCCACTACTTCCTTGGTTAGCATTAAGTCCCGCAGTTACTTGAGTGACAATGTTTGGGATTGCTGCCATGAGTTGTTGTGCTACCACTTGAGCAACATCGGGTGTTTCGTTCTGTGGGCGCCCGCGATTAGGCCTTCCTGACATGGTTCTAAGACACAAGAGAAAAAATACGTATAAATACATAAAATAATGTATAATATTTAGTTCACTACTATTTTGAAAACCGTAAGTGTTGTCAAATTAATGGTTTGCATTAATACTAGGCATATAGATTTTAGAAAGGAAAAAAAAAAGAAAAATCTTTTTATTCAACTATTGACTAAATAAGTTCTAGGGTTTGACCTCATAGTAAAAGTTTTCAAACATAAAATAAACTTCTTCATCACCATTTGAAATAGTCTTAAAACCAAAACAATACATCAATCCCAAAATAAAGTTTTAATGTCTTTCCCCAAAAGATACCCAACATGGGTTTTCATTTCATGACACAATAAAATACTAAAATCAGAACCAAGTACGAATCGCTATCCCAACAAGAAACATCCACACCACAATCAGTAACAGCCCTCCAAACACATAACGTGCGGTCGTCGCACGACCTGTCACTCGTCTAGCAGCACTAGCAGTGTCAGCAGTCTCCATCGAATGCTGAAACAGGATTTCCATCCTTGTTAACACTTCATCTAAAACTTCCTGATGCTCAGCTATCACAGCAAGACTGTGATGTAGGCCCGCTGCCATCGAATGCATCCTCCGGGACTCCTCCGGGGTCATACCTGACTGCCTGACAGGTATCCCTATAACTCACTGAGGTGGGGGTGCTCTCGGTCCTGCCATGTTGGGTCCTACCTGACTGGTTCCTGCCGTGCCAAGTCCTGTTGTACTGGTTGCCATCCTTCCCGGGATAGGGACACTCTTCCTTGCTGTCCTCCGAATACGAAGCCCATAAAGTGGTGGCTGTGGCAACACTGATGTAGGTGATGCCTCGCGTCGTTGACTCGGGGCGTTGTCATTGCTGATCTCCACCGAGTTCCCTGTATCTTCCGTATCCTCTGATGGGTCTTCTTCTACCGAGGCGAGGGGATTACGTCGAGGGATAATAGTGACGTAGCCGGACTCATCGGCTGAGGCGGCAGCGTGGGAAGATGACGATGTTGACATAGTGGACTGAGACATAATTTCAATGAGATATGAAATAAATAACAATGTATACCTATAATATGCAATGCTTACACACACCAAAATTAACCTCTTTGAATTTTTGAAATAAAGTTTTCTCAAATATTTTTGTTGAACATATTCCCATTATAAATAGCTCAAGCTTTGTATAAATCTTTCCTTAATTAAACATAGGTGATCAGGCTATGTTTAATCGAGGTCCAATAATACAACTCCCGACCTAATTATACTAGTAATATGTTTGATGTAAAAAGAATTTCTTTGTAAGTTTTAGTTATAGGTTGTGTTTTCTTAAAAAAAAACCGATGTTCTCTATAACTTTAGCTCTGATACCATTTCTGTCACACCCCGCTAAAGCGGAAACGCAAGGTATGACAGCGACAAAGGTTTCATTGCAAAAGATAAAGATACATCACCATAGCAATATTTAAAAGTTTACAACCCCTAGCTTAAACAAAACAAAGTACAAGTTTTCCAAAATGACATTGTTCAAAATATAACTTCATAAAATAACTTCCACACGATGCAGCATGCTCTATGATGATGAATCTCTATATCCACTTACTAATTATTTCCTGAAAAAGCATGTAAAACGAGCGTCAACTATGAAAATAGTTGCTGAGTTCACAGGTTTATAAAATCAAGATTTGGTATAAGACTTTTCATAAATACAAGTACATTGCTTTAATGAGAACAAAGTTCATTGCTATAATGAGAAACAAAGTTGATTGCTAAAATTGATAAACGAGTTTATTGTCATAATAGATAACAAGTTTATTGCTATAATGTGTAACGAGTTTGTATGTGTATGAGCAAACAATGAGTCTCAACCAAACCTATGACTGAAGCCCTATCAAGATCTATGCTTATCGTTCCATAGATGAATATGGTATCATGCACTCCAGCAATAGGGCGAGTGAGGAGTTGTTAATTCCTAATAGCGCTATCCATAATGACCATTGGCTCAAAGAGTTAATGGTTAGAGATAAGGGAAGGGCCTTAGTACGATAAGTTCTCATGTTCCGTGTTGCATAGACATACATAGAGAGACATAGCAATAAAATAGCAATCATGTTTGATACAAATCAATTTAAATACAACATTAAAATAATAGTTTTTCGGGACATGCTTTTCCACCCCAAAACGTAAAAACTGAAAATTGGGGAGTGCGTGAATACTCACAACGTTTCGAGTAGGTACAAGTGGTACTTCGGAATGCACCAACGTCTTACTACCGGGATCCTACGACATCAAACACACACTAGTGAGTTTCCATGTCGAAATCTAATGCTAATATACTAAATTCTACATATAGTGAAATGCCAATTTATGTTTTAGTATTTGATTTTATATTAATTGGTTACACTTTTTCTGAAATAATGAAATTCTACAAATCGTGCGATTAATTACAACATTGGAATATAAATTTTCCAAATTTTTAAGTCCTTATTACAACATAAATTCACGGAAATAGCATTCAAAGGATAAAAATTCTCAAACTTTTTATTTAACTGTTATTACACAATACTAAGCTAGGAAAATTATAAAAATGGATTTCCAAGCTGTTTAATTATATTTTATGATTTTTGAGCATTTATTCCAATAAAAATTGAAATAAATAGAAAACAGTTTCCAAAATTACCCAAACTTTTTATTTAACTGTTATTATACATAAATAGGCTGGGAAAAATATAAAAGATATCTTTCAGTGGGTATTTCTATTTTTCCTTGTTTTATTCCTTTAAATAATCTTTAATTGAAGAAATAATATTAAACAGTTAAAATAAATTACCAAAAAAATTTTGTAACATCACTTACAGTATAAATAACCTGAGAAAAATATCAAAAGTGGTCTTCATATGATATAATCCGGTTTTGGGTATTTATGTGTATTTAAGTGTAATTAACTTTAGAAATTAAGAGAAAAATAGTTTACAGTGGAGAAAAATCCTTAAAATTTTTATGTAACCTCCTACTGTAAAACATGATGTTCTGGTAAATTTTCATGAATTTTGGATAATCTGAACTATTTTTCCTATTTTTAAACCATTATAATTACCAAAAATTGGGAAAAATAGCAAGGCATGATGAAAAATGTTGAAATTATTTTTCTGAGTCATCCATCACAGGTAAGGTATGTGAAAATTGTTAGATAAAATTTTCACACTCTCCAAAGTGGTTTTGTGATTTATTATATCCTAACAAAAAAGAAAATTGAAAATCATACCAAACAGCAACAAAAATTGATGAAATTTAGTGAGGGGTCATTATCCATCATAAGGGTCATTCATGAATTTGTTCCGGATTTATTGACCTCTGGAAGTATTTTATGTGATTTATGCCCTTGGTTTCTAGCAATAATTTTAATAAATCAAAGAAATAAATAAAGCTTTTGGTATTTTACAGATTATCACATGCATGTGAGGGCTTCCAAAAGGAGAAATGTTCGAAATTTATTCAGAAGGGAAATAGGGGTATTGAACCCAAACAAGATAAGAAATGTTGCATGCAATGGTGTATGAGATGTAAATGTGGCTGAAGTTTATGAATTTATGTAGCCCATTCAGTGGGGTTTTAAGCCACGAAATTTCAACCATCATTCACTGCATATGTTAAGTTTCTAATGTATTTTTCCCCAGATTTATGGTTGGGTTTAAGGCCATCGATAATGCTAGGCAAAAATGGTGATCATAGAAAAAGAGCTGTTTGCGCAACCATTTTGTAAAAATTGCCAAAAATCGGATATTTAATATTTTACAGTAAGACCAGTTGGGTTTGAAAGTTAACTCATGGAGCTATCCAATGCAAAAAGAATATCATGATTTGGTTAAGGAATGACCGAGATATGGTCGTTCAAAGCTGAATAAAGTAATCTGGCAGATTGCATGTTTGCTTTGAGTGCATCCTTAGGACATTTTGACAAGAACATCATGCATGCCTTTGATAAGGTCCGATTTCTAGCACATGCATGGAGTGAATGAGCATCCAAGATGTACTAGAAATGGTTTAAATGCTTTTAACCATGCAAGAACACAAAAGAAATGGAGAAGGATGTAATACTTGTTTTTGAAGTCACATGAACATATGTGCATCATTTTCACTCCTTGCATGGGTTTGATCCCGGATTTTCACCATTTCAAACACATGCATTGTGTTATGGTGAGAATCTACAAACCTCAAGGGGAAAATAAAGATTTCTAGCCATGGAAAGGCATAGAATCCGAAAAGAAGAGAAAACTAAGAAGAAAAGGAAGTAGAATCATGAAACTATGGAAGAAGATGTTGTTGTTTACCTTGGTTTTGATCTTGAGGGAAGTAAGAACACTTCAATGTCTTCTAAATCTCGAAATTTGGCAGAGGAATGGGGAGAATTTCGTGAGTTAGAGAGAGAGAGGAAGAGAGTTTGTGTGTGTTAGGAGGGTGGAGTGTGAGAGAGTGAAGAGAGAAGAGGTAGAGTGAGGGAGAAGTTCTAATGATTGAGTTTTGGGAAGCGGGAGCATGGGGAGAGGGGAGATGGCCGGTTTTTGAGTGGGTTAGGAGCCCTCTCTCTCCAAAATTTCAAATTAATAATTTCCCTCTTCATTTTTTTATAAGAATCTAATTTTTATAAAAGTGATTCTTTAAGCAATTTGATTTATTTAAAAGTCTTGTTTTTAACTAATTAATTATGATTAATGCATGATAAATTATATTTCTATTTCATTGGTATAATCCATAATTTGATTAATAAAAATTTGATATTAGGAAGTTTATAGCCAAATTTTATAAAGTTTTTAAGCTTTAAGATTTATAAATTTGGATTTTGGGCTCTTTAGGGTTTTTGGAATATTGTTTGATATTCATCATCATAATGAAGTATAATTAGAATATTTTAATTTATTTTTAGGGTTTTATACCCTTTTTCAATTATAACAAAGCTTGAAAGTTTCATTCAAATTATAGCATTGGCATTTCCTATTGTAGTTAAGCAACTTACTAGAATCGTAAGTGTCAAGTATATTAGTCCTAGGTCTTAGATGGATCCTAGTTTATATAAGATTTTGACCAAATTTATACTACTAGGTCATGGCATGATGTGCATGAATGGTTATTATAAAGATGCATGAGTCCGAGAATGACCTGAATTCGCAGTTGTCACACAAATTAAGGAGGCTCAGCTCGAAGCTTTGAAACCTGAAAATGTAGCGGGAGAATCCCTGCGGGGAATGGATAAGAACCTGGAAGCCAAGGGTGATGGAGCCTTATATCTCATGGCCGGATCTGGACACCAAAGCACGGTGGCTTCAGAGACTTGGTTATGATGGAAGCGCACAATACTCGATATTCCGTCCACCCAGGTTCAGATAAGATGTATCTGGATCTCAAAAAGTCATACTGGTGGCCTAACATGAAAGCAGAAATTGCTACCTTCGTAAGTAAATGCCTTACTTGCGCGAAGGTCAAGGTCGAATACCAGAAACCATCACGCCTACTCCAACAACCGGAGGTACCTGAGTGGAAGTGGGAGCGGATCATTATGGACTTCATAACCAAGCTACCCAAGACATCGGGTGGACTTGATACCATATGGGTCATCGTCGACAGATTGACCAAGTCAGCACACTTCCTGCCTATCAAAGAAACGGACAAGATGGAGAAGCTTACTAGAAACTACATTAGGGAGATCGTACGACTGCATGGTGTTCCTATATCTATTATCTCCGATAGAGATAGTAGATTCACTTCGGGGTTCTGGCAGTCGCTACAAAGCTCCTTAGGAACGAGGCTGGACATGAGCACAGCCTACCATCCACAGACCGACGGACAAAGTGAGAGAACCATCCAAACCTTGGAAGACATGCTGCGAGCCTGTGTGATCGACTTTGGGAAGGCGTGAGATACCCACTTACCTCTCGTGGAATTCTCTTACAACAACAGTTATCACACGAGCATCAAAGTTGCTCCATTCGAAGCCCTCTACGGCCGAAAGTGCAGATCCCCTCTGTGCTGGCTGAGGTGGGTGACACCCAGTTAGCTAAAGGACGAGTTCCTGACAGCACTCTCATGGGTCCGGAAATCATTCGAGAAACGACAGAGAAGATCGTTCAGATTTGTGAACGATTAAAAGCCTC
Source organism: Lactuca virosa (assembly GCF_052849685.1). Classification (NCBI taxonomy): domain Eukaryota; kingdom Viridiplantae; phylum Streptophyta; class Magnoliopsida; order Asterales; family Asteraceae; genus Lactuca; species Lactuca virosa. The sequence continues at coordinate 476,838,819 of NC_136429.1, read as the reverse complement.
TAGAGACCGACAGAAAAGCTACGCAGATAAACGAAGGAAACCTTTGGAGTTCCAGGTGGGAGACCGAGTCCTTTTGAAAGTCTTACCCTGGAAAGGCTTGATACGCTTTGGAAAGCGTGGAAAGCTGAATCCAAGATACATAGGGCCATTCGAGATTCTCACTAGAATCGGTCCCGTAGCTTACAAACTCAATCTACCCCGCGAGCTTAGTAACGTACATCCTACCTTCCACGTCTCGAACTTGAAAAAGTGCCTATCCGACGAGACTCCTGTAATCCCACTCGACGAGATCGAGATCAACGAGAGCCTCAACTTCGTGGAAGAACCTGTGGAGATTATGGACCGAGAGATCAAACGGACGAAACAAAGCCGCATCCCGATTGTGAAGGTTCGCTGGAACGCCAAACGAGGACCGGAGTTCACTTGGGAACGCGAGGATCAAATGAAACTTAAATATCCTCATCTTTTTGCTTAGTTATGTTGTAATAACTTAGCTGCTTGAACTCTAATTTCGGGACGAAATTCCCTCTAACGGGGGAATGATGTGACAACCCGAAATTTTCATTTGTATAATTTCCACAGTTAAACACTTCAAAAATTAGTCAAAAACATTTCAGTACATTTTTGGCCGGATTTAAACCCGTTTGGGTGTTTTATTTTATTTTCGTCAAACGACTAAATAAAAGGAAGTGACGTTATTAGCGATGTGTAGCAAAGAAAACAATAAACACCTTAGTTAGGTGTTTACGGCCAAACAAGGGGTGTTTGGGCCGTAAACACCATTTTCCCAAGACTCATGCATATAGCATGAGTTTACACATCTTTTTATCATTCTCCACTTCTCAGCTCAAGAACACAAGGCTTTTTTTTTCTCTCAAGTATCATAAGTCCATTCTTCCAAATCTGCCAAAAGTGTAAGTTTTCCTTCCTAAATTCGTCCATACAACACTTAATCTAGTGTTTATACATCATTTCATCCATGGATTTTCGATTTTTACATAGATCTTCAAGTGTTCTTCAAAACACCAAGAACACACACTAGTGTTCTTGGGTCCTAAACACTCTTACAAGCTTCCTTTAAGTAAGTATCCTCTCCCTAACTAGTTATTTGCTTGGTGTGCTTGCTAATCCATAGAATGAACACCAAAAACCCCCCAAGAACATGTGTTTACGGTTTGGGGACCTCCCAAAACCGTAAACACCCCCAAAGGGTGTTTTGATGCCCCTAACACCTTCTAATGCTTGGACAAGAGGCTAGAAACATGCATGCATAAACTAAGGACCACAAAACACGAAAAGAATGAAGTGGCCAAGGGTTTACGGCCGTAAACTCTAGGGTTTATGACCGTAAACTCCCAAGGAGTGGTCCAAGGACCGTAAACTCCAAGGGAGTGCCATTTCGAACCCTAACCCCTTCCTAAGCCTTTGTTTCGACCCTAGGACACTTCTTTGTTAAACATGAGACCTTGAAACACCCAAATGCACCATTCCCATGAGTTTACGGCCGTAAACTCATGGGGGAAATGGTCCTCCAACCGTAAACACATATAGGGTGGCCATTTCAAGTGTAAACTCCATGGTGAGGTCATACACTCCTTAGAAGCAACCCTTAGCACTCCTAGCACTCGAAACAAAGTGTTTTCATGCATTAGAGTGTCTTTATACTTAATTAGTGATTAATTAACTAATTAGATACATGTGTGTATCACTACATGTTACATAGGGTCCATTGGTGCGTTCAAGTCCTCATTTGACACCTAGCATCCTACCCGACACATCCATTCAAACTACTCACGGCAGGTGAGTTCATACCCCTTAATTAACTTTTTAAATGTTTTTAAATGCCTTTATGGGGGGGGGGAATACAAGTTGAATCAAACAAGTTATAGTATCAATCATATGTGATTCATAACTTGCAACCAAGAGGATTTTCTATATTTTCAACTGATTTGCCAACAAAACTGCTTCAAATGTTTATCAAACTCATTTTTGTATAAAACTATTTCCAAACTCTTTTAAACTTCTTTTATTCCCAAACCATATCTACACCAATATATGTATATAAGTAAGACTTGAAGGACTTTGGACTAATAGCTCACCTTACTTCCTGTTCTTGTTTGATTGTGGGCTTACGGTATTTTGTTATTTGTCCGACTGTCGTTTAATTCTTAGTTATATATCATCTATATTTGTGTTTGATATAAAAGTCTTCATTTCAGTTCAGTGCCTTTGTGTATTAAAGACTTGCAACCAACATTACTATTTAACTATAATTGGTATAGTTAAGGATTACTACTCATTACTACTATGGCTATGACAACTACCAGAGTCAGCACGGTTATGAGTCAATACATGCTAAAAACTATACATAGAGAATACTAAGTACTATACAAAGAGAATACTAAGTACTATACAAAGAGAATACTATATACTATACAAGAGAACACTCTATACATTATACCAGAAAGTACATTATACGATATACGAGAGAATATACTAAAATAGAATGTGACATACTACTTCTCGATACGACACTTCACTATGCTATCACCGTGTAACCAGAGTCTCCTGGAGGGAGAGCGGGCATTATGTGTATAGATCTATACAGGACAGACACTCCCACATCCCGACTGCTAGCTACAGTCCGAGCCGAATAGGCCCAGGGGTGACAAAATGTCACCATACTACGTGTGACCTGGAGGGTCATCAGTTTTTCGATCGTCAATCAGCATGGTTACATACGAGTTCACATTCAGACCTTTAATTAACACTTTAAAAATTAAAGGCAAAACAGACTCCCCGAGGCGCATTATACATTTAATACCACCTGGAGTCTTCATTTTCATTACATTCAGCCGGGAGTGACACTGCTGGGGTAAAACATTATTTTCCCACTTCTTTACATTAATGAGGTCAAAAACTATATTTTCTTAATAATAGTTTCACTGGGAAAATCTCTACATTTATGAAAGAACAAATATACAAACAGTTGAGTCTTGGTAGAAGGCTACTTTTTACTAGAAAACATAGGGTTTTCTAGGGAATGTACTATTTTCAAACATTGAAACCAGTTATTAAACCACCTTGTTGTAAACATTTTTATTCAAGCAATGACACTAAATGCTTATGAACTCACCAGCTTTATGCTGATAAACTCTTTCAAAATAACTTGTATTCTCAGGTCATCAGTAGACAGGTACAGATGTAGCTTTTGAGAAGATAGAGCATATACAAGACTCATCTTTATTTTGATTATACTTTTGGTGTCTAACAAACTGTACAGAACACGCTTGTATTACAATTATTATATTAATGCAATGGATGTTGTTGCTTGTCTTTACTATTATGCATTGTTATGATACTGTAGATGACGTCCTCCACCCCAGAACGTATTCCGCCGTTCTCGGTTTTGGGGTGTAACAATAACCGCCTTTTACGGAACAACGTCAAACCATGTCAAAGCACAACAATTACTACAATTTATGTCCCAAATATGTATCTCAAGTCTAAGAATAAAAAGATACAACCTTGATTTAAACCTCACTCATGACCACGATCCATAAAGCGATTTTGATGAGGGTCGGGTCTAATACTTATTCTCCTAATCAAGTACCTATAAATTTGGTAGCATCTCTTTCTATTTTCATCTCCATGAAAATCAACCAATCCACTCATATTAGTATTACCTGATAGATGCTCCCACAACTATGAATGACTATGGACATTTAGAATAACCTAGTTATTCAAGGATTAAACATCCTAATATAGAACTCCCCAATTATTTAATGAAAGACTATATCCTATATATCAACTCAATTACAATATATGTTGCTTGTACTGTTCCAATATCCAAATACTAAATTTCAATCAACTACATCCACTTACATCAACAAGGTCGTATAGCACCGGCTTGACTTTCATGCTTTAGCTAATGAAAGAACTTAGTCAATTAGATTCCACAAATTTTATTTGAATAAACTTTGCAAATACTAACATTTTCAGTTTTATATATATAACTCATATATAGAGAAAAAAACTATTGATAATGTATTAGATGCTTAAATATGACTTAGATACCTGTACTTGTGCAATGAGATTATTCATAGTCATAATGAACTATTCATTAAGCATCTTTTTATGTGGTTCCCCGAACAACAATATATTCCAACTCTGATGTGTAACTGTCATTTACATCTACATGTAACCACTATCCATGTAACTTTCTCTTCATTCCTAATGGAGGCATGTTTGATTGTGATTAAGAATCATCTCAATCTATTTTGAAGTTTAGAAAATGTTTAACAGTTCAAACACATCTTTCTTTCAAATACTCTGCAGATTAGGAATATTTTTTTAGTTCTCAAAAGTACTTCAGAATGTTCCTCTAAGTCACACCATAACGTATTCTCTGATTATACTGGAATTATTCGACATGATCTAAGCGTACGACTTATATGGCCTTTATGCATAATCATGATATATATATATATATATATATATATATATATATATGATCAATGCAATTACAATAGCGTATGAAATACAATCATATTATCTAGTTCAAAAGACATTCTGTCACACCCCCAAACCAGACGGTGGAAACGTCCGGGGGTGGATGACTTCATTTGTAGTATCACAACACATGCATCATAGTAATCAAAGTACAAACAACCATTGTATTTAAAAAGTATAAGTATTTACATGTGTTCCATCATTGTATATTGAAACCAAAATAGTTATACAAATGAAGAAGACATGACTCAAAATAGCTCCATCTTCTCAAAAGCTTGGGGAGTACCTGTCTACTGATTCCCTGAGAATATAAGTAATTTGAAAAGAGAGTATCAACATAAAGTTGAGTGAGTGCATAAGAATTTATGTTTGAAAGTATTTTTCTGTTTCTTAAATATGTAAATTGTTCCAGAAAATCCTATATTTTATGTTGTATATGAAAAGTAGTTTTAATCTCATAAAACCGTTCTATTTGTAAACCAATGTTCTGTATTTGTATTCCTTTATGTAAAACTTGTAACTATGAGTGTGCCTGGTTCCACCAGCTGTTATTGTGAATTGTAATGTAATATTGTAAATTGTATCTTGTAAAACTGGTACTTTGAAAATGTACTTATGTTTAGTTAATTATATACTAACATATTGTTAATATCTTTTTAATGACTTATTATAACCATACTGACTAGATGGCCTGACCCAAAGCTATAAATGCGTTAAAGTTGTTGATAACAACTGTCACCCGTAGGCGTGTATGCCTGACTGTAGGTAGCAGTCAGAGTGCGGGGTTGTCAATCCCAATATAGATCTATACACACAATGTTTCGATCCCCGATTGGAGATTCTGGTTATAATGTCAGGACTTTAACTATATCGTTTAAATGAATTAAACAACCTTAATCAAATGACTCATAAAAAGCATATTGACGTTATATGTATAATAGTTATAAAAACCCAATCATTTTGAAATGAATGATTGACAGTATGCCCCTGAATTAGTATATCAAAAATGTATACTCTTGATTAGTTTTGAATCAAACCTTTGTTCTTGTAAAACAGTGTACTTTAGTATACTTGAATCGTGAATTAATGTTCTTTGAATCATAAATTATACCTATTTTAATTTATATGTACTTTCTGAATTGATACTAACTGTTCATGAATGCAACCCCTTACTCAGCTTGTTACAAAGGGTATCTAAACTGAATGAAATAACTTTTATATTAATATACATATACAAATATATATAAGTAAAATTTAAATGACATTCGGACAAATAACCAATACTTATAATCCCAAATCCAAACAAGGAAAAGGAACCAAAGTGAGTTATCAGTCCTAAACCTTTTAAATCTTATTTATATAAATAAATATATATATATATATATATATATATATATATATATATATATATATATATATATATATATATATACACATATGATTTTTGGGGAAAACATAAGTTTATAAAATCATTTAAAAGAAGTTTAATATTTTGAAATACTTTTGGTGACTTGATGTCGTTTTAACACAATTTTGAAACTATTTGAATTGATGATAATTGAAATCCATTTTGATAAGATATTTTGAAACCATTTGTTTATAACACAAAATCTTTGTGTTAGACTTGTATTACCCCATTTAAAATAGTAAAAGCTATGAAAATACTGGGGTATGAACTCACCTTTTTGAGGGTGACTCAAATGATGATTTGATATAGGATGCTTAGTTCCACGAGTGATAAATCCCGCAAGAAAACAAGTCCTATATAGTGATTTGTATAGCATATATGTATCCAATTAGCTAAAATAATCATATAAATGATTAGAAACCGGACTAATTTGTAAGTATAACTTACAAATTGAAGTGTTTGAAGCTAGATTGGAGGCTGAAATGGGTTTACGGCCGGGAGGGTTTAGGGCAAGGAGTTCTTGAAGGATGAAGAACACTTGATGATCCTAGAATAGATTCTATGAAGATTCAAAGGTTTTGAGGTGCTTGTTCTTCACGTGTTCTTCGCGTTTTTCATGAAAACTAGTGAAATCAATGGATTTTAGCCTAATAAATGAAGATGGAAGGGTGTTCTTGAAGTGATAACAAGATCAAGAATCGATACCTGTTAGATCTTGTGATGAACTAGTGTTTAACACTTGAATAAGATCAACAAGGATGATCTTGGTGTGTTCTTGAGGAGATATGATGTTCTTGGTGGATGATACTTGAGAGAAAAAGCTTGAAGTATCGAGTGGAAGTGAAGAAATGAATTAAAAACTAGATGGAACATATATATATATATATATATATATATATATATATATATATATATATATATATATATATATATATATATATATGCGAGGGGTTCACGGTCCGAGGGTTTACGGCCGTGAACCTCGTTTACGGTCTGAAGTCGGCTAGAGTTTACGACCGAGAATGTGCCCCAATGTGATAAGGTTCGGTTTCCGAGGCGATAAGATCCGAAGAGTTTACGGCCGAAGCTTGACTACGGCCGAAGCCATTCACGGCCGAAGCCGTTCACGGCCTCGTTCACGGCTGCGAGGGTTTATGGTACGAGGAGTGTACGGCCGTAAACCCTTTGCGGCCCGAAGTGTTTGCGGTCCGAAGTAAGGGAATAAGATGCGAAGTTTCTCGGTTTTTAAGCCTTTTCCTTCTAAATTCAGTTGTAATTAATTTAAGGATTTTAACAAGTAAAGGTTATTATTATAACCTAAATAAAACCCAAACAATAAAAAGGAATTTAGTTGACCCTCGTTTGTCATTGGTTGACTTTACAATATAGAATATGTGACAACCCGAAATTTCCATTTGAACAAACTCTACCGTCTAGCACTTCAATTAAAAGTCAAATTCTTTTCTGCTAATTTTTAGCTCGGTTTAAAGTCCGGTTGGGTATTTTTAATATTTATTTTCTTGAGAGAACAAATTTGAGGAAGTATACTTTGGGATTAATTGTGCAAGATTTAAGTCACAAAAATCCAAGAGTTTGGAGTTTTCGGCCCAAAATAGTGTTAGGGCCGAAAACCCTAAAGAGTATATAAATGACACTTAGTCATTTTTAGCTTTTTTTCCCATTTCCAAGTCAAGAACAATTCTCTCTCAAGTATCATCCGAATTTTTGTCAAGATCTTCAAGATTGTAAGTGTTTCCTTCCTTGTTTAGTTGATCTCTTCCATTTTTGAGTAATCTTACATGATTTCATCCGTGAAATCATTCCATTTTCTTAGATCTTTAAGTGTTCTTCATTTCACCAAGAACACCAAGAACACACACTAGTGTTTTGGGCCTAAAACACCCTTCTTTGCTTCCATATTGTAAGTATCTATCTCCTATACTTGTTATCTAGTAAGGATACTTGATTTAGGGCCTTGAAAACATCCATTTATCCAAGAACAAAGGTGTTTTCGGTCTAGTGGATCTCCTTAGACCGAAAACCCTTATAAAGGTGCAAAATGACTTTAAGCCGTTCCTAATGCTTAGTATTGAGTCTAGAACACTTCATTGATTGTTGAAGGCCCTTGAAAATCACCTTATGCACCAAAAATTATGAGTTTTCGGTCTTAAACTCAGGGACCGAAAACCCTAAAAACCGAAAACCATATGGACCGAATACCACTTGGACCGAAAACCTCTTTGGACCGAAAACCATATGGACCGAAAACCACTTGGACGGAAAACTCCCTTAAGTGGCCATACAACCCTTAGGTGCCACCCTAAGTACTTCTAGCACTTGAATCAAAGTGTTTTCCATGTCCTAGGGTGTCTTAACTTGGTTAATTAGTTGTTAAATGACTAATTGGATACATATATGTGTTATTATATGTTAAATAGGATCTGTGTATGTGCTCAAGTCTTCACTTGACACTTAGCATCCTATACCATCCGTTCATCCAAACCACTCACTACAGGTGAGTTCATACCCCTTAATCAACCTTTTAAATGATTTTAAATGCTTTTATGGGGGGGGGGGAATACAAGTTGAGCTATTATAGTTATTATATCAATCACATGTGATTAATAACTACCAGACAAGTGGATTTCTTACTTTTCAAACTGTGTTATCAATCAAACTCCTTCAAACTGGTTTACAAACTCTTTTACATGTTAAATACTTTCATTAAACTCTTTTAAACTTATACCTTGTCAAATGCGTATCTATAAAGATATAGTTATATAAGTAGGATTGAAAGGACTTACGACTGATAGCTCGCCTTTCTTCCTGTTCCTTGTTTGGTTGTGGACTTGGGGTATCGGTTATTTGTCTGAAGGTCGTTTGAATCCTAGTTACATATTATGTATATGTATATAGATATAAAAGTTACTTCTTTCATTTCAATACCTTTGGGTAGCAAAGGTATACAAACATGTTCATACATACAAACACATTACTAGTAAACTATAATAGGTATAGTTTAGGAAGTTACAATATTATTACTAGAAAAGTGAAACATTCAATGAGTCAGTTCATACATGAGTCAATATATACTATGATGAGAAACAAACATAACATACAGATAAAGAATACTATGATGAGAAACAAACATAACATACAGATAGAGAATACTATGATGAGAAACAAACATAACATACAGATAGAGAATACTATAACGAGAAACAAACATAACATACATATAGAGAATACTATAACGAGAAAAAAATGATAACATACAGAGAGAATGTGACAACCCGAAATTTTCATTTGTATAATTTCCACAGTCAAACACTTCAAAAATTAGTCAAAAACATTTCAGTACATTTTTGGCCGGATTTAAACCCGTTTGGGTGTTTTATTTTATTTTCGTCAAACGACTAAATAAAAGGAAGTGACGTTATTAGCGATGTGTAGCAAACAAAACAATAAACACCTTAGTTAGGTGTTTACGGCCAAACAAGGGGTGTTTGGGCCGTAAACACCATTTTCCCAAGACTCATGCATATAGCATGAGTTTACACATCTTTTTCTCATTCTCCACTTCCCACCTCAAGAACACAAGGCTTTTTCTCTCAAGTATCATAAGTCCATTCTTCCAAATCCGCCAAAAGTGTAAGTTTTCCTTCCTAAATTCGTCCATACAACACTTAATCTAGTGTTTATACATCATTTCATCCATGGATTTTCGATTTTTACATAGATCTTCAAGTGTTCTTCAAAACACCAAGAACACCAAGAACACACACTTGTGTTTTTGGGACCTAAACACTCTTACAAGCTTCCTTTAAGTAAGTATCCTCTCCCTAACTAGTTATTTGCTTGGTGTGCTTGCTAATCCATGGAATGAACACCAAAAACCCCCCAAGAACATGTGTTTACGGTTTGGGGACCTCCCAAAACCGTAAACACCCCCAAAGGGTGTTTTGATGCCCCTAACACCTTCTAATGCTTGGACAAGAGGCAAGAAACTTGCATCCATGAACTAAGGACCACAAAACACGAATAGAATGAAGTGCCCAAGGGTTTACGGCCGTAAACTCTAGGGTTTACGACCGTAAACTCCCAAGGAGTGGTCCAAGGACCGTAAACTCCAAGGGAGTGCCATTTTGAACCCTAACCCCTTCCTAAGCCTTTGTTTCGACCCTAGGACACTTCTTTGTGAAACATGAGACCTTGAAACACCCAAATGCACCATTCCCATGAGTTTACGGCCGTAAACTCATGGGGGAAATGGTCCTCCAACCGTAAACACATATCGGGTGGCCATTTGAAGTGTAAACTCCATGGTGAGGTCATACACTCCTTAGAAGCAACCCTTAGCACTCCTAGCACTCGAAACAAAGTGTTTTCATGCATTAGAGTGTCTTTACTTACTTAATTAGTGATTAATTAACTTATTAGATACATGTGTGTATCACTACATGTTACATAGGGTCCATTGGTGCGTTCAAGTCCTCACTTGACACCTAGCATCCTACCCGACACTTCCATTCAAACTACTCACGGCAGGTGAGTTCATACCCCTTAATTAACCTTTTAAATGTTTTTAAATGCTTTTATGGGGGGGAATACAAGTTGAATCAAACAAGTTATAGTATCAATCATATGTGATTTATAACTTGCAACCAAGAGGATTTTCTATATTTTCAACTGCTTTGCCAACAAAACTGCTTCAAATGTTTATCAAACTCATTTTCGTATAAAACTATTTCCAAACTCTTTTAATCTCTTTTTATTCCCAAACCATATCTACACCAATATATGTATATAAGTAAGACTTGAAGGACTTAGGACTAATAGCTCACCTTACTTCCTGTTCTTGTTTGATTGTGGGCTTAGGGTATTTTGTTATTTGTCCGACTATCGTTTAATTCTTAGTTATATATCATCTATATTTGTGTTAGATATAAAAGTCTTCATTTCAGTTCAGTGCCTTTGTGTATTAAAGGCATGCAACCAACATTACTATTTAACTATAATAGGTATAGTTAAGGATTACTACTCATTACTACTATAGCTATGACAACTACCAGAGTCAGCACAGTTATGAGTCAATACATGTTAAAAACTATACAAAGAGAATACTAAGTACTATACAAAGAGAATACTAAGTACTGTACAAAGAGAATACTATATACTATACAAGAGAACACTCTATACATTATACCAGAAAGTACATTATACGATATACGAGAGAATATACTAAAATAGAATGTGACATACTACTTCTCGATACGACACTTCACTGTGCTATCACCGTGTAACCAGAGTCTCCTGGAGGGAGAGCGGGCATTATGTGTATAGATCTATACGGGACAGACACTCCCACATCCCGACTGCTAGCTACAGTCCGAGCCGAATAGGCCTAGGGGTGACAAAATTTCACCATACTACGTGTGACCTGGAGGGTCATCAGTTATTCGATCGTCAATCAGCATGGTTACATACGAGTTCACATTCAGACCTTTAATTAACACTTCAATAATTAAAGGCAAAACAGACTCCCCGAGGCATATTGTACATTTAATACCACCTGGAGTCTGCATTTTCATTACATTCAGCCGGCAGTGACACTGCTGGGGTAAAACATTATTTTCCCACTTCTTTACATTAATGAGGTCAAAAACTATATTTTCTTAATAATAGTTTCACTGGGAAAATCTGTACATTTATGAAAGAACAAATATACAAACAGTTGAGTCTTGGTAGAAGTCTACTTTTTACTGGAACACATACGGTTTTCTAGGGAATGTACTATTTTCAAACATTGAAACCAGTTATTACACCACCTTGTTGTAAACATAATTATTCAAGCAATGACACTAAATACTTATGAACTCACCAGCTTTATGCTGATAAACTCTTTCAAAATAACTTGTATTCTCAGGTCATCAGTAGACAGGTACATATGCAGCTTTTGAGAAGATGGAGCTCATACAAGACTCATCTTTATTTTTATTATACTTTTGGTGTCTAACAAACTGTACAGAACACGCTTGTATTATAATTATTATATTAATGCAATGGATGTTGTTGCTTGTCTTTACTATTATGCATTGTTATGATACTGTACATGACGTCCTCCACCACAGAACGTATTCCGCCGTTCTCGGTTTTGGGGTATGACAGATTGGTATCAGAGCCATTGTTTATAGTCAATCAAGTATATCAACCCAGAAAAGATATACGAACTATAAACACATCGGGATTAAAACACTCTGACCTAGAATATATACTTTTAAATAATAAAATATTTAACTAAGTATATATATACATCCATTCATACAAAGGGTCAGTATCATACTAGAACATAACAAAAGTATTAAGATTGTTGAACAACACAACTAGGCTTAGAGACATATAGTCAAATCAGGGTGAATGTAGCCTGATCAACTACATTTTCCAAGGAGTGACTAGCATGTGCCTAAGAATGGTTGTGGTGTTGCCACAAGTCTAAAAACTTACCAACACTACTACAAGAACATTAGAACAAGAATACTATAGGAATATTCTGCATTACTGTAATTTACATATGTGAGAACTAAAAAGGTCTTTATTAGTAGGGCGATAGTTGCTAAGTGGATACGCCAAGGTTACATGCAACTAAGACGCTATAGACTCAGAATTTGTGAGCTTTGTTTTACTTCCTGTTCCTTGTTTGGTTGTGGATTTAGAGTTAGGGCCACTTATTCGAAGGTCTATCTTGTCTTGATTTCATGTAATTGGTATGCACTATGCAAGTATCGAAGTAACTGGTGAAGATCACCTTATAAGTATCTTAGGTTGGAACGTCTATTAACTATTCTTTCCCCATTCTCGCGTAGATAGCATGGCAGACTTCCACCTTCCCGGCGATCCATACTATCCAAACCAAGGCATTGGAGGATGGCTTGATGAAGAGCCAGAAGATGATCACCCGATCCCTTTGGATGATCACCGTGCAGAAGGCTTTTTGGATAGCTCCGACTCCGAACCAGAAGTCAACAACCTACCCCCAGTAGCTCCAAACCCTAACCCCCGTCCGACATTTCAAGGTCCCACTCCCATGTGGGCAACAACCTTGAATCGATGGAGTGATGAACAGGGTCAGCCTTTACCTTTCAACGGGGACCGAAGTTTTTACAATATAAGCGAGGGAGGATCAGCTGACCGAGTCCTGCCCATCATGGTCCGTAGGATTGCTAGGAACGTTGAACAAAGTCATGCAGCCATCGGCAGAGTTGTGGAAATTGACGCCAACTCTAACCTTAACACTGTCCGTATCCATCAACTCGAAGAAGCTATGGATAGGACTAGGAGGACCAATGAGGCTCTGCAGCAACAACTAGCTGCATCCCGAGCTGAAGTCATGGAACTCCGAGTGCGTCAGAGGGCGCATGAGCGACATCTTCAGGAAGTTGTACGCCAACTGGCTGATCTTAGGGTTCGCCCAAGGGATACCCGTCGCCAGTAGGAGATGTCAACTCATCCTTCTCTTTTGATTAAGGAATGGCCTTTCTTTTCTATGCTCGGTAGAGCACTTGTCTGTAAACATTCATAACTTTGAAAATACTCTAATTAGGCTTCTAAGCTGCCAACATTTTCCTTATGGTTTGATGTAAGACCTACTGCTAAGTCAACTTTTCTGAACTCATTTTACATTAGTAATACCAGTAATATTGGCAGTTATCTAATCTATGGGAAAGTTTGTACTCTTGTGTTTCTCTGATCTATTAGTATATTCTATCTAATAGTTGGACTATGGCGATCTAGTCCATGAAACACTCTCATCATACTTACAATTGATTCTCACCATTATCATCATCTTTGTAAATTTTCAGTAAAAAATGCCTCCTCGCAAGCGCCCGACCAGAAACACGCCTGCAAGTCAAACTCCACCACCACCTCCTCCACCGCAATTCGATCCGGTGATGTTTCAAGCAGCTGTAACCGCAGCTGTGACCGCAGCTATGGCCCAAATAAACTCTGGCGATGCAAGTGGAGTCGAAATGGGCACGAACTCTAGACATGGTGAAATCCACCCACGTACACAGGGGTGTACCTATAAGGATTTCATGAACTGCAGGCCAACATTTTTCAACGGGACCGAAGGGATCATCGCACTGTCCCAATGGATCGAAAGAACTGAGGCCATCTTCGAGATGTGCTCGTGCCCCGAAGAGAGCAAGATAAAGTTCGCAGCTTGCACCTTCACCGAAAGGGCCTTGACGTGGTGGAATGGCCATGTCAAATCACTCTCTTTAGTAACAGCCAACGCCATGGGCTGGGACATACTGAAGGACCTGCTGACAAGGGAGTACTGCCCTAGGGGCGAAATACAGAAACTCGAGGAGGAACTCTGCAACCTCAAGATGAAGGGGACCGACATAGTGGCTTATACAGCCAGGTTCTGCGACCTGGTAACTCTATGTCCTAACATGGTCCCCACCGAGGGCAAGAAAATTGAACGATACATCTGGGGTTTAGTGCCCCCGTATCGAGGGAACGTTCTAGCATCACACCCTACGACCTTGGACAGTGCCAAGGAATTGGCCCAAAGGTTGATTGATCATGAACTTCCCTACACTCCATCAACCGCTACCACGATTGCCACCGCACCAACAAAGACATCTGACAACAAGAGGAAGCGGTGGGACCGAAAGAAGGGCAAATCAGCCCAGTCCTCTTCAAAGAACCAACAAACGATGGTTGTCCATGCTGCCACTACCCCAGCTGCCCCTGTACCAGCCAAAACATATGCTAGGAATCTACCTAAGTGCACCAAGTGCTCTTTCCATCACAACGGCCCCTTCCGGGAAATGCACAGCACTAACTGTGACCGGGAGGGCCATACCGCCTTGTTTTGCCGATCACAGCCCAAACCCATTTCCCAGGTCCCCAGTACAGGAGTAAGCCAGGCCTGCTACGGCTGTGGCGAGATAGGGAATTTCAAAAGAAACTACCTGAAGGCTGGGAATGCAGGAGGGACTGGCAGACTACTTGCTATTGGCCACAATGAAGCAGTAGCAGACCCCATAGTAGTCACGGGTACGTTCCTTCTCGATAACTCTTATGCTTGTATTCTATTCGATAGTGGGGCAGAAAGAAGCTTCGTAAACCAAAACTTTAAACACCTACTTAAACAATCACCGCAACCACTAAAAGAAATCTTCGTCGTAGAAATGGCTAACGGCAAGACAGAGAGTTCTAACGAAATATACATAGGTTGTACCCTCGCGCTAGATAACCATTCGTTTCCAATCGACCTCATACCAGTAGCAATCAAGAGCTTTGATGTCATTGTGGGCATGGACTGGTTGAGTCTCCATCGTACCGATATTCTGTGTTTCGACAAAGCAATTCGTCTGAACCTGCCAAATAACGAAACCTTGTTGATCTACGGGGACAAACCCAGTACGAGCCTTCGTATCATCTCAAGTATTCAAGCCCGGAAATATTTGCGTAAGGAATATCGCGCGTTCCTTGCACACATCGTCGACACGAGCCAGAAAACAAAAGACCTGAAAGACTTCCCAGTGGTACGTGAATTCCCCGACGTCTTTCCAGAAGAGCTACCGGGCTTACCTCCGCAACGTCAAGTCGAGTTCCGAATCGACTTAATTCCAGGAGCTACCCCCGTAGCCAAATCGCCTTATCGTCTAGCGCCTGCTGAGATGCAAGAACTGTCCGGTCAGCTTAACGAACTACTCAGCAAGGGCTTTATAAGACCAAGCTTCTCACCCTGGGGAGCACTGGTCTTGTTCGTAAAGAAGAAAGACGGATCGTTCCGTATGTGCATCGATTACAGAGAACTCACAAACTTACGATCAAAAATCGTTACCCTCTTCCTCGTATAGACGAACCCGATACGGACACTACGAGTTCGTGGTGATGCCGTTCGGACTGACTAATGCGCCCGCAGTATTCATGGACTTAATGAATAGGGTATGCCGTCCTTACGTGGATCAGTTCGTCATCGTCTTCATTGATGACATACTTATTCACTCTCGAAGTAAGGAAGAGCATAACAATCATCTACGACAAGTCCTGGAAACCCTACGATCGGAGAAGCTGTACGCGAAGTTCTCTAAGTGCGAGTTTTGGATCCGAAGAGTCGAATTCTTAGGACACGTGGTTAGCGAAGAAGGAATCCACGTGGACCCATCCAAGATTAAAGCTATTGAGAACCGGTCAGCACCGAAGACACCTACAGAAATTCGCCAATTTCTAGGCCTCGATGGCTACTACCGCAGGTTCATACAGAACTTCTCTCGAATCGCAAAACCCCTTACAACATTGACCCAGAAAGGCGTGGCCTTTGGCTGGGAAGAGAAACAAGAGAAGGCATTCCAAACCCTGAAACGAGCCTTATGCACTGCACCGATACTGTCCCTCCCCGAAGGGACAGAAGACTTCGTGGTATACTGCGATGCATCCAACCAAGGGCTCAGCTATGTTCTGATGCAATGGGGTAAGGTCATCGCCTACGCCTCAAGACAGCTGAAGACACATGAGGTCAACTACACCACACACGACCTCGAGCTAGGAGCGGTTGTGTTCGCCTTAAAGATTTGGAGACACTATCTGTACGGTACGAAGAGCACCATCTACACCGACCACAAAAGCCTCCAACACATCTTCAACCAGAAAGAGCTCAACATGAGACAACGACAGTGGGTCGAGCTGCTCAATGACTACGAATGTGAAATTCGTTATCACCCGGGTAAAGCCAACGTAGTAGCAGATGCCCTAAGTTGGAAAGAATACTCTGGTCGAAGAGTCAAGTCACTAACAATGACTATCCATTCGCATCTATCCGCACAAATTAAGGAGGCTCAGCTCGAAACTTTGAAACCTGAAAATGTAGCGGGAGAATCCCTGTGGGGAATGGATAAGAACCTGGAAGCCAAGGGTGATGGAGCCTTATATCTCATGGACCGGATCTGGACACCGAAGCACGGTGGCTTCAGAGACTTGGTTATGAAGGAAGCGCATAATACTCGATATTCCATCCACCCAGGTTCAGATAAGATGTATCTGGATCTCAAAAAGTCATACTGGTGGCCTAACATGAAAGGAGAAATTGCTACCTTCGTAAGTAAATGCCTTACTTGCGCGAAGGTCAAGGTCGAATACCAGAAACCATCAGGCCTACTCCAACAACCGGAGGTACCTGAGTGGAAGTGGGAGCGGATCACTATGGACTTCATTCGAGAAACGACAGAGAAGATCGTTCAGATTCGTGAACGATTGAAAGCCTCTAGAGACCGACAGAAAAGCTACGCAGATAAACGAAGGATTAAAAGTCTCACCCTGGAAAGGCTTGATACGCTTCGAAAAGCGTGGAAAGCTGAATCCAAGATACATAGGGCCTTTCGAGATTCTCGCTAGAATCGGTCCCGTAGCTTACAAACTCAATCTACCCCGCGAGCTTAGTAACGTACATCCTACCTTCCACGTCTCGAACTTGAAAAAGTGCCTATCCAACGAGACTCTTGTAATCCCACTCGACGAGATTGAGATCAACGAGAGCCTCAACTTCGTGGAAGAACCTGTGGAGATTATGGACCGAGAGATCAAACGGACGAAACAAAGCCGCATCCCGATTGTGAAGGTTCGCTGGAACGCCAAACGAGGACCGGAGTTCTCTTGGGAACGCGAGGATCAAATGAAACTTAGATATCCTCATCTTTTTGCTTAGTTATGTTGTAATAACTTAGCTGCTTGAACTCTAATTTCGGGACGAAATTCCCTTTAACGGGGGAATGATGTGACAACCCGACATTTTCATTTGTATAATTTCCACAGTCAAACACTTCAAAAATTAGTCAAAAACATTTCAGTACATTTTTGGCCGGATTTAAACCCGTTTGGGTGTTTTATTTTATTTTCGTCAAACAACTAAATAAAAGGAAGTGACGTTATTAGCGATGTGTAGCAAACAAAACAATAAACACCTTAGTTAGGGGTTTACGGCCTAAGGGGTGTTTGGGCCGTAAACACCATTTTCCCAAGACTCATGCATATAGCATGAGTTTAAACATCTTTTTATCATTCTCCACTTCCCGCCTCAAGAACACAAGGCTTTTTCTCTCAAGTATCATAAGTCCATTCTTCCAAATCCGCCAAAAGTGTAAGTTTTCCTTCCTAAATTCGTCCATACAACACTTAATCTAGTGTTTATACATCATTTCATCCATGGATTTTCGATTTTTACATAGATATTCAAGTGTTCTTTAAAACACCAAGAACACACACTAGTGTTTTTGGGTGCTAAACACTCTTACAAGCTTCCTTTAAGTAAGTATCCTCTCCCTAACTAGTTATTTGCTTGGTATGCTTGCTAATCCATGGAATGAACACCAAAAACCCCCAAGAACATGTGTTTACGGTTTGGGGACCTCCTAAAACCGTAAACACCCCCAAAGGGTGTTTTGATGCCCCTAACACCTTCTAATGCTTGGACAAGAGGCTAGAAACTTGCATGCATGAACTAAGAACCACAAAACACGAAAAGAATGAAGTGGCCAAGGGTTTACGGCCGTAAACTCTAGGGTTTACGACCATAAGCTCCCAAGGAGTGGTCCAAGGACCGTAAACTCCAAGGGAGTGCCATTTCGAACCCTAACCCCTTCCTAAGCCTTTGTTTCGACCCTAGGACACTTCTTTGTGAAACATGAGACCTTGAAACACCCAAATGCACCATTCCCATGAGTTTACGGCCGTAAACTCATGGGGGAAATGGTCCTCCAAACGTAAACACATATAGGGTGGCCATTTGAAGTGTAAACTCCATGGTGAGGTCATACACTCCTTAGAAGCAACCCTTAGCACTCCTAGCACTCTAAACAAAGTGTTTTCATGCATTAGAGTGTCTTTACTTACTTAATTAGTGATTAATTAACTAATTAGATACATGTGTGTATCACTACATGTTACATAGGGTCCATTGGTGCGTTCAAGTCCTCACTTGACACCTAGCATCCTACCCGACACTTCCATTCAAACTACTCACGGCAGGTGAGTTCATACCCCTTAAATAACCTTTTAAATGTTTTTAAATGCTTTTATGGGGGGGGGGAATACAAGTTGAATCAAACAAGTTATAGTATCAATCATATGTGATTTATAACTTGCAACCAAGAGTATTTTCTATATTTTCAACTGCTTTGCCAACAAAACTGCTTCAAATGTTTATCAAACTCATTTTCGTATAAACTATTTCCAAACTCTTTTAAACTTCTTTTAATCCCAAACCATATCTACACCAATATATGTATATAAGTAAGACTTGAAGGACTTAGGACTAATAGCTCACCTTACTTCCTGTTCTTGTTTGATTGTGGGCTTAGGGTATTTTGTTATTTGTCCGACTGTGGTTTAATTCTTAGTTATATATCATCTATATTTGTGTTAGATATACAAGTCTTCATTTCAGTTCAGTGCCTTTGTGTATTAAAGGCATGCAACCAACATTACTATTTAACTATAATAGGCATAGTTAAGGATTACTACTCATTACTACTATGTCTATGACAACTACCAGAGTCAGCACAGTTATGAGTCAATACATGCTAAAAACTATACAAAGAGAATACTAAGTACTATACAAAGAGAATACTAAGTACTGTACAAAGAGAATACTATATACTATACAAGAGAACACTCTATACATTATACCAGAAAGTACATTATACGATATACGAGAGAATATACTAAAATAGAATGTGACATACTGCTTCTCGATACGACACTTCACTGTGCTATCACCGTGTAACCAGAGTCTCCTGGAGGGAGAGCGGGCATTATGTGTATAGATCTATACGGGACAGACACTCCCACATCCCGACTGCTAGCTACAGTCCGAGCCGAATAGGCCTAGGGGTGACAAAATTTCACCATACTACGTGTGACCTGGAGGGTCATCAGTTATTCGATCGTCAATCAGCATGGTTACATACGAGTTCACATTCAGACCTTTAATTAACACTTCAACAATTAAAGGCAAAACAGACTCCCCGAGGCATATTGTACATTTAATACCACCTGGAGTCTGCATTTTCATTACATTCAGCCGGCAGTGACACTGCTGGGGTAAAACATTATTTTCCCACTTCTTTACATTAATGAGGTCAAAAACTATATTTTCTTAATAATAGTTTTACTGGGAAAATCTGTACATTTATGAAAGAACAAATATACAAACAGTTGAGTCTTGGTAGAAGGCTACTTTTTACTGGAACACATACGGTTTTCTAGGGAATGTACTATTTTCAAACATTGAAACCAGTTATTACACCACCTTGTTGTAAACATTTTTATTCAAGCAATGACACTAAATACTTATGAACTCACCAGCTTTATGCTGATAAAATCTTTCAAAATAACTTGTATTCTCAGGTCATCAGTAGACAGGTACAGATGCAGCTTTTGAGAAGATGGAGCACATACAAGACTCATCTTTATTTTGATTATACTTTTGGTGTCTAACAAACTGTACAGAACATGCTTGTATTACAATTATTATATTAATGCAATGGATGTTGTTGCTTGTCTTTAGTATTATGCATTGTTATGATACTGTATATGACGTCCTCCACCCCAGAACGTATTCTGTCGTTCTCGGTTTTGGGGTGTGACAGAGAACATACTATTATCAGAAATAGAGAGAACATACATGCATACTAGACAGAGAGAACATACAATACAGCTAGTACATACAATACATATACAAGAACATTACAACAGTTATGTGAGCCACGTAACGGGGCATGGCATCACCTGCCATGGCTTGTTTTGTATCCAAAATCTCCTTAAGTGGAGAGCATTGAGTTTGTGTATAGATCTATACTGGATTGACTATCCTACACCTTGTTGCTCGCTACAGTGGGACTTGCAAGTCTACGGGTGCCAAATGTCATTTCTTCCGACGTCTTTCATCATCGTGTTTTTTGTCGGTAGTATGGTATAGGCATATCACATGGTACTTTAAATAACAATTGGTTTAAGGTAGTTAGTACAGCAGTAGTTACTTAATACAACACTACAGTACTTTATTATTTCCCCATTGCATTCACTTTGTGACCTTCACACAATGAACAGTAATGTAAAAGCTATATTTTTGGTTAATGATAGTCAGATTTGGGAAAATACATACTTTTACAAGAAACAAACATACATTTCATTTGATGCCTTGGTAGAAGGCTACGTTTAGTAGAAAATATAGGATTTTCTAGGAGTTACAAACATTTACAAACTTATACATCAAGTGCATACAAACACTTTCATACAAACAATGACACTAAAGTACTTATGAACTCACCAGCTTTAAAGCTGATAAACTCTTTCAAAATAACTTGTATTCTCTAAGGTCACCAGTAGACAGGTACCTGTGCCAGGTTTTGAGAAGATGGAGCTCGTTCAAGACTCATCTTTTATTTTGATTTACTTTTTGGTGTCTATTAAACTTTTCAGAACACACTTGTATGAAATTATACTATTAATGCAATGGATGATGTTGTTGCTTGTTTACTACTATACATTGGGGTGTGACAGAAAATAACGGGATGTTACATTATCCCCCCATTAGAGAGAATTTTGTCCTGAAATTTGGATTAAAGAGATACAGAAAGACTAGGGAAAATGATCTGGATACTTCTGTTGCATTTGATCCTCCCGCTCCTAAGTGAATTCAGGTCCCCGTTTTGCATTCGAGCGAACGTTCACTATCGGGATACGGCTTTTCTTGGTTCTCTTTACTTCCCTGTCTAAATCTCTACGGGTTCTTCCACGAAGTTGAGATTCTCATTTACCTCAATCTCTTCGAGTGGGATAACAAGAGTCTCGTCGGATAAACAATTTTTCAAGTTAGAGACGTGGAAGACAGGATGTATGTTACTTAGTTCTTGGGGTAGTCGGAGTTTGTAAGCTACTGGACCAATTCTACCAAGAATCTTGAATGGTCCTATGTACCTTAGATTCAGCTTGTCACGCTTTCCAAAGCGTATCATGCACTTCCAGGGTGAGACCTTCAACATGACGCAGTCACTAACCTGGAATTCCAAAGGTTTCCTTCTTTTGTCAGAGTAGCTTATTTGTCCATCTCTGAAAGCTTTAAGTCGCTCCCGGATTTGTACGATTTTCTCCGTAGTTTCGCAAATGATTTACGGACCAGTAAGAGTATTGTCAGGAACTTGACCTCTAGCTAGCTGCGTGTCACCCACTTCAGCCCAGCACAGAGGTGATTTGCACTTGCAGCCATAGAGGGATTCGAAAGGAGCAACCTTTATGCTAGTGTGATAACTGTTGTTGGAAGAGAATTCGACAAGAGGTAAATGAGTATCCCATGCCTTTCCAAAGTCTATCACGCAAGCTCGCAACATGTCTTCCAAAGTTTGAATCATCCTCTCACTTTGTCCGTCGGTTTGTGGATGGTAGGCTGTACTCATGTCCAGCCTAGTTCCCAAAGATTATTGTAAAGACTGCTAGAAACGAGAGGTGGATCTACTATCTCGGTCTGAAATAATAGATATTGTCACACCATGCAGTCTAACGATCTCCTTGAGGTAAGTTGTTGTTAGCTTCTACATCTTGTCAGTTTCTTTTATTGGCAAGAAGTGTGCAGATTTGGTCAATCTATCAACGATCACCCAAATAGTATCATAACCACCCGATGTCTTGGGTAACTTAGTTATGAAATCCATTGTAATCCGCTCCCACTTCCATTCAGGGATTTCAGGTTGTTGCAATAAACCTGAAGGTTTCTGGTACTCTACCTTGACTTTGGCACAAGTAAGGCACTTGTCCACAAAGGTAGCGATTTCAGCCTTCATGTTAGACCACAAGTAAACTTCCTTGAGGTCCAGATACATCTTGTTTAGACCTGTATGAATGGAGTATCGGGTTTTGTGTGCTTCATTCATAACCACGTCTTTGTAACCACCGAACTTTGGTGTCCAGATCCGGTTCATGAAACAGTAGACTCCATCATCTCTGACTTCGAAGTTCTTATCCATTCCTCTCAGGGCTTCACCTGCCATGTTTTCGGGTCTTAAGGCCTCGAGTTGAGCCTTTTTGATTTGTGTGGACAGATGTGAATGGACTGTCATGGTCAACGACTTTACTCGGCGTCTCGAGTATTCTTTTCTGCTAAGGGTGTCAGCTACTACGTTGGCCTTACCGGGGTGATAACGAATCTCACATTCGTAGTCGTTCAGTAGCTCCACCCATCATCGTTGCCTCATGTTGAGTTCTTTCTGATCAAAGATATGTTGAAGGCTTTTATGATCAGTAAATATTGTGCACTTTGTACCATACAGGTAATGCCTCCAGATCTTCAAGGAAAAAACCACTGCTCCTAGTTCAAGGTCATGTGTTGTGTAGTTCTCCTCATGTGTCTTTATCTGTCTTGAGGCGTAGGATATAACCTTTCCTCTTTGCATAAGAACACATCCAAGCCCTTGATTAGAAGCATCACAGTACACTACAAAATCCTCTGTCCCTACAGGAAGAGACAGGATCGGTATACTGCACAGAGCTTGCTTCAGCGTTTGGAACGATGTTTCTTGCTTCTCTCCCCAGCTAAAAGTTACACCCTTTTACGTAAGGGTGGTAAGAGGTTTAGCAATTCGGGAGAAATTCTGGATGAATCTGCGGTAGTAGCCAGCAAGACCTAAGAATTGACGGATTTTTGTAGGTGTTTTAAGTGCTGACCAGTTCTCAATTGCCTTTATTTTGGAAGGGTCAACGTGCATTCCTTCTGAACTGAATACATGACCTAGGAAATCAACCTTCCTGATTCGAAACTCGCACTTTGAGAACTTCGCATAAAGTTTCTCTGTTCTGAGAGTTTGCAATACTTGACGAAGATGTTGGCCATGTTCCTCTTCACTTCTTGAGTAGATAAGGATGTCATCAATGAAGACTATCACAAATTTGTCCAAGAATAGATGACACACCATGTTCATTAGGTCCATGAGCACAGCAGGTGCATTAGTCAATACGAATGGCATCACTACAAACTCCTAATGACCATAACGAGTTATGAACGTGGTTTTGGGAATGTCCTCCTGCAAAATTCGTAACTGATGATACCTGGATCTTAAGTCTATTTTCGAGAAGTAGCTCGCACATTGAAGTTGGTCGAACAGATCATCAATGCGAGGCAGAGGATATCGATTCTTGATGGTAAGTTTGTTCAGCTCGCGGTAGTCTATGCACATACAGAATGATCCATCCTTCTTCTTCACGAACAAGACTGGTGCTCCCCAGGGTGAGAAGCTTGGTCTTATGCAACCTTTGCTAAGGAGTTCGTTAAGCTGGCTGGATAATTCCTGCATCTTAGAAGGTGCAAGACGATAGGGGGATTTGGCTACAGGGGTAGTGATGGGTTTTGAGCATTCTAACACTCCTATGGTGTACATGCAACCCTAGAAACCTTGGATCTATGTTTTCTCTAAAATACATGCAAATAATAATTTTCCAAGGTTTACATCCTAACTAGCATGTTATGGGGTACTTGAATCATAAAACACTAGTAGAATTACATACCTTTTAGTAGTGGTTGATTACTTGGAGTTTGAGAGCATAGCACCAATAATGTGGATGCCTCAAATGGAAGTCACAAATCACCACAAACTTTGGAAACTTGAGAGAGTAGTAGCACACTTCAAGAAATCAGCCACACCTTAGTTCTCACACATACTAGTGCCATTTCAAGTGCCAAGGACCCCTTTATATAGCGTGGTGGATTAGGGTTACATTCATGTAAACCCTAATACCCATGACCTTTCATTTCCATAAGATCCATGGGTTAAAGCTCCATGGACTATCCATGGCTTTCCATGCAAGCCTAGCCCAGTCTAAATAAGCATTAGCCCACACTATATAAATACAAGAGCCCATATTTAATTAGTCACCCTTTTGATCACCAAATTAATTCTAAATTAATTTTAGATCAATACTAATTAAATAATATGATTTCATATTAATATATTAGAACTTATAATATATTAATAAATCAAAAGATTAATATTCTCAAAAGATTATCCATATAAATTGTTCGGGTGAAGTGCAACCCAAATGGACCATGTCGTGTCGGGTCAAGTACATCTCAAATATAGTTATAGACTTAGACACCTTATCCAACAGGTAGCCCCAGGGATTAAGTCGATTCTGAATTCGACTTGTCGTTCGGGAGGTAGTCCTGGAATATCGTTGGGAAAAATGTCGGGAAAGTTGCAGACCTCAGGAATGCTCGCGATATCTTTCACTTCTTGCTTTTTGTCTACCACGTGAGCCAAGAAAGCACAGTACTCTTTGCGAAGGTACTTCTTCCTTGATGTAAGAAATGATATGAAGGTTCATTCCGGGTTTGTCGCCGTAGATAATAAGAGTTTCGTTAGTTGGCAAGCTCATGCGAATAGCTCTTTCATAACATAGGATGTCAGCATGGTTAGGGCACAACCAATCCATACCTATTATCACGTCGAAACTTTTGATAGAGACCGGCATAACGTCTATTGGGAATGAAAAGTTTTTTAAGGTAAGGGTACATCCTATGTATATATCATTGGTGGATTCGGATTTCCCGTTAGCCATTTCGACTGTGAAAGTTTCATTTAGTGGTTGGGAGTTTTGATTTAGCAAGTGTTTAAAATTATGGCTCACAAAGCTCTTCTCAGCACCACAATCAAATAGAATGCATGCATAAGTCTTGTTGAGAAGAAACGTACCCATGACCACCGCAGGGTCTTCCACCGCTTCTTCGTGACCCAAAGCTAAAATCCTCCCAACTCCACCGGCATTTCCAGCTTTTGGATAATCTCTCTTGAAATGCCCCACGTCACCGTATTCGTAGCATGCTTCACCTACTCCAGCGGTAGGTACTTGGTTAATCGGTTGGGGTGGTGATCTACAGAATCGGGCAGTATGCCATTTTCTGTTGCAGTTACGAAACTGCATTTCCCGGCAATTTCCATTGTGGTGAAAATTGCACTTGTTGCATTTAGAGAGATTACCAGCATAAGGCTTAGCTGGTGCAGGGTTAGCAGGAACAGCAGCAGGTACAGTAGCAGCATGGACTGCCACTACATGTTGCTTCTTTGAGGGTTCCTATGAAGACTTTCCCTTCCTCTTATTCCAACCTTTCTTGTTGTTGTTGTTGTTATTATTGTTGTTGTTGTTGTTTCCCTTCGGTTGTTCTGATGCAGCAACCACTGAGTTTTGACGGGCTCTATCGTCTATAAGAGACCGTGCCAGCTCTTTGGCACTGTCAACGGGAACAGGCCTGGAAGCTATGACACTTGACTGAATCTGGGGCGATAGCCCCCAGATGTATCTCTCAATCTTTTTGCTCTCCAGAGCAACCATTTCTGTACAAAGTATCGCTAAGTCACAAAATCGATTTGTGTAGGTTGTTATGTCCGAACCAACCATTGTAAGACCCCAGAGCTCTTGCTCAAGTTTCTGAATTTCCCCTCGCGGACAGTACTCCCGCATCAGCATGGTCTTTAAGTTCTCCCAATTTATAGAATTAGCCACTAACAGGGTCAGTGACTTAACATGCTCGTTCCACCATGTTAGCGCTCTATCCGCAAAGGTACACACATCGAATTTGACCTTGCTGCCCTCCGGACAGGAGCAGATTTCGAAAACTGCCTCTTTCTTCTCAATCCATTGTCTTAAGGCCATATCTCCTCCAGTGCCATTAAAGGTCCTGGGTTTGGCGTTCGAGAAATATTTATAGGTACACTCTCGTGAGTGCCCGTGATTCTCGCCATGGTTAGAGGGATGCGCACCAGCTCCTGATCCACTTGCACCAGGGGTGTTTATATGAGACATAGCAGCTGCAACAGCTGCCGTGACCGCTGCTTGAAACATGGCAGCGTCAAATTGAGGAGGTGGTGGCAGAGGTGGTGTTGGCGCTTCGTAAACATTGACACGCCTTGGGTTTCTCCGAGGAGGCATCTTTTACTATAAAAGTTAAAAGATGAAAAGATGGTAAGATATCAAGATTGAACATGAATATGATATCTATGAACTAAAACACTTAGTTCAATATGAATTTTGTAATGAATTGCAAATAAAAGTCTACTACAAGTACAACTTGCAACAGGATACTATGAAATTGAATGGTTATTTTTCAAAGAGTATGAAAATGCATGTCGATTATATTGGCATATTGAATACATAAAGTCTGGAAAACATGACCCTAAACAGGTCTACAGTACACCGAATTACTAGAAGAACATCGACATCAAACCGACCTACCGAAAATGAAATTTTCGTGGTCGTACTGAAAAACATGAAAAATAACACTAGAACATATCCGCAGACTTAACTATAACCAAAAGAGTAAACGGAGGGAGAAATAGAGTATAATCTATTTCTTAAACCAAAAGAAAGGATGAGTAGAGCATCTCCTACTGGCGATGGGTACCACTCGTATGAACCCTTAATTCGGCCAGCTGATGCTCCACATCAAGCAGGTTTCTTTCATACACTGCCTGGCGTGCTCGGAGCTCTATGACTTCAGGTCGAGTTGCAGCTAGCTTTTGCTGCAAAGCCTCATTGTCTCTCATAGCTCTCCCATGAGCAAATTCAATATTGTGAATACGATCCGTATTGGCGTTCATGTCTATATCAACCTCCACGGTTTGTTGAATGGCTGTCATTTCTAGCTCAACATTTCAAGCCACTCGGTGAACCAAAATAGGAAGAATTCTATTTGCGGAGCCTCCCTGAATTATGTTGTAGAAGCTTCGGTCTCCATTGTAGGGTAAAGGTTGACCCTGCTCCCGGCTCCACCTACCCAAGTTCTCAGCCCACGAAGGCGTCGGGCCTTGAAAATTCTGTCGTGGATTAGGACTGTGGGCTACCGGTGGTGGATTATAGGCTTCTGATTCGGAATCAGTGTCTTCAGTAAAATTTTCTGCAAAATCATCATCTAAAGGAATTTCATGATTCTCTTCTGGATCTGCATCTTGTCCTTGATCGGGAAAGTAAGGGTCTCCGGGTAAATGAAATCCAACCATTGATATCTAAGCGAGAATAGGGATAAGAGATATAGAATATAATTAGTAACGATAGATTGTGAATACAAGTTCCTACGAGAGAGACTTACAGTTAACAAGTAATGCATTCTGTATGACTTGTTCTAGGTATCACTATAACTATAAAGTGTATACGAATTATATATAAATCGCGTATATTCGACCTTCGATTAAATGACCCGGCTCTAAATCCACAACCAAACAAGGAACGGGAAATGAAGCTACATCACATACTCTAAGTCTATATAACTTTAATTGTATAGAACTGTAATATACCCTTAATATTTATAGTTCTACCCATAATGGTTCTTTTGTTTTCACATGTTTGTTATTAGTATATAGTGCCTAAAATACTCCTATAGTATTTTAATCTTTATGTTTTGTTCTATAGTTCTTCTGTATATGTATGGTTAGTAAGTTTTAGATATGTCGCACCACTATCATCACTCCCAAACACATGTTGGTCATATCTCAAAACAATATAGTTGATCAGGCTATATTAATCCGAGATATGATTACATAAATGCCCAGGTTTGACTGTAATGTCCAACATTCAAATACTTTTAAGTTCTTATGACTGTGATATTGTACTTGAAGGGATGAGTGTTAGTATACTTCTTGCAAAAATACTTAAATTTTTAAAAGGTATACTTGTATTCAGAGCTCTTAGCCCCAATGTATTTGTAGTTTGTATATCTTTTATGGATTGATATACTGAGTTCACTATAAACAATGCTCTGATACCAAACCAGACAACGGAAATGTCTGCGGGTGGATGACTTCATTTGTAGTATCACAACACACGCATCATAATAATCAAAGTACAAACAACCATTATATTTAAAAAGTATAAGTATTCACATGTGTTCCATGATTGTATATTGAAACCAAAATAGTTATACAAAAGAAGAAGACATTAGTCAAAATAGCTCCATCTTCACAAAAGCTCGGGGAGTACCTGTCTACCGATTCCCTGAGAATACAAGTAATTTGAAAAGAGAGTATCAACATAAAGTTGAGTGAGCGCATAAGTATTTATGTTTGAAAGTATGTTTCTGTTTCTTGAATATGTAAACTATTCCAGAAAATCCAATTTTTTTTTGCTGTATATGAAAAGTAGTTTTAATCTCATAAAACCGTTCTATTTGTAAACCAATGTTCTGTATTTGTATTCCGTTATGTAAAACTTGTAACTGTGAGTGTGCCAGGTTCCACTAGCTGTTATTGTAAACTATAATGTAATACTGTAAATTGTATCTTCTAAA
Organism: Lactuca virosa; assembly: GCF_052849685.1. Classification (NCBI taxonomy): domain Eukaryota; kingdom Viridiplantae; phylum Streptophyta; class Magnoliopsida; order Asterales; family Asteraceae; genus Lactuca; species Lactuca virosa. The sequence goes on along the minus strand of NC_136429.1, from coordinate 476,809,564 downwards.
ACTAGTACTTTGAAAATGTGCTTATGTTTAGTTAATTATACACTAACGTATTGTTAATATCTTTTTAATGAGTTATTATAACCATACTGACTAGATGGCCTGACCCAACACTATGAATGCGTTAAAGCTGTTGATAACAACATTCACTCGTAGGCATGTATGCCTGACTGTAGCTAGCAGTCTGAGTGCAGGGTTGTCAATCCCAATATAGATCTATACACACATTGTTTCGATCCCCGACTGGATATTCTGTTTATAATGTCAGGACTTTAACTATATCATTTAAATGAATTAAACAACCAGCTGAATCAAATGACTCATAAAAAGCATATTGACGTTACATGTATAATAGTTATAAAAACCCAATCATTTTGAAATGAATGATTGATAGTATGCCCCTGAATTAGTATATGAAAAATGTATACTCATGATTAGTTTTGAATCAAACCTTTGTTCTTGTAAAACAGTGTACTTTAGTATACTTGAATCGTGAATTAATGTTCTATGAATCATAAATTATACCTATTATAATTTATATTTACTTTCTGAATTAATACTAACTGTTCATGAATGCAACCCCTTGCTCAGCTTGTTACAAAGGGTATCTAAACTGAATGAAATAACTTTTATATTTATATACATATACAAATATGTATAAGTAAAATTTAAAAAAATTCGGACAAATAACCGATACTTATAATCCCACATCCAAACAAGGAAAAGGAACCAAAGTGAGTTATCATTCCTAAACCTTTTAAATCTTATTTATATATATACATATATATATATATATATATATATATATATATATATGTGTGTGTATATCTTTATATATATATATATATATATATATATGTGTGTGTGTGTGTGTGTGATTTTTGGGGAAAACATAAGTTTATAAAATCATTTTAAAGAAGTTTAATATTTTGAAATACTTTTGGTGACTTGATGTCATTTTAACACAATTGTGAAACTGTTTGAATTGATGATAATTGAAACCCATTTTGATAAGATATTTTGAAACCACTTGTTTATAACACAAAATCTTTGTATTAGACTTGTATTCCCCCCCCCCCCCCCCTTAAAACAGTAAAAACTATGAAAATACGGAGGTATGAACAGACCTTTTGGAGGGTGATTCAAATGATGATTTGATATAGGATGCTTAGTTCCACGAGTGAAATCCCGCAAGAAAACAAGTCCTATATAGTGATTTGTATAGTCTATATGTATCCAATTAGCTAAAATGATTAGAAATCGGACTAATTTGTTAGTATAACTTACAAATTGAAGTGTTTGTAGCTAGATTGGAGGCTGAAATGGGTTTACGGCCAGGGGTTTACGGGCAGGAAGGTTTACGACCAGGAGTTCTTGAAGGATGAAGAACACTTGATGATCCTTGACCAAATTCTATGAAGATTCAAAGGTTTTGAGGTGCTTGTTCTTCGTGTTCTTCATGTGTTCTTCGCTTTCTTCATGAAAACTAGTGAAATCAATGAATTTTAGCCTAATAAATGAAGATGGAAGGGTGTTCTTGAAGTGATAACAAGATCAAGAATTGATACTTGTTAGATCTTGTGATGAACTAGTGTCTAACACTAGAATAAGATGAACAAGGATGATGTTGGTGTATTCTTGAGGAGATATGATGTGCTTAGTGGATGATACTTGAGAGAAAAAGCTTGAAATCTCGAGTGGAAGTGAAGAAATGAAGTAAAAACTAGCTGGAACATATATATATATATATATATATATATATATATATATATATATATATATATATATATATATATATATATATGTGAGGGTGCACGGTCCGAGGGTTTACGGCCGTGAACCTCGTTTACGATCCGAGGTCGGATAGAGTTTACGACCGAGAACGAGCCCCAATGTGATAAGGTTCGGTTTCCGAGGCGATAAGATCCGAAGAGTTTACGGCCGAAGCTTGATTACGGTCGAATCTGTTCACGGCCTCGTTCACGGCTGCGAGGGTTTACAGTCCGAGGAGTGTACGGCCGTAAACCCTTTGCGGCCCGAAGTGTTTGCGGTCTGAAGTAAGGGAATAGGATGCGAAGTTTCTCGGTTTTTAAGCCTTTTCCTTCTAAATTCAATTGTAATTATTTTAAGGATTTTAACAAGTAAAGGTTATTATTATAACCTAAATAAAACCCAAGCAATAAAAAGGACTTTAGTTGACCCTCGTTTGACTTTGGTTGACTTTACAAGATAGAAAATAGCGGGATGTTACACATTGTACTATGATTTTGAGGAATGCTCAAAATCATGTCATGTGGTATTTGACAAGATAACTCTCTCAGAGTCCTTTATGTTAATCTCATTAATATCCTTGACAATTAATACAATTTTACTTAATCTTTTAAGTTGCCATGATATATCTAAATAGATCTTTATTCCAAAAAATTAGAATGTCAATCACATATAAGACTAGGAATAATAATGTGCTCCCACTAGATTTATAGAAAACACAAGTCATCTTGATTTATAATTAAATCATACTATGAAATTAACTTATAAGAAAGAAAATTCTTACTTTGAGATGTTAGCTTAGATCTGAAAAGTTTTTCAGACATGTATGTTTTCTCCTTTGAAAACTCACTTACTCTTTATATCTGCAATATATCGAGGAACATTATTCAAGCCCACACTTGATAATCATACATGAATTCATTTGTATGTGTTTCATTAGTTTTTTATCAACTATTGAGTAGATTCAACAACAGTTGAAAAACTTGCTAATTCCAAACAATGATGCATTTAGCTTATGGTTCTTTCGCTCTTAATGTTCCATATTGCTCCCACTTAGAAAAAGAACTTTCTAAGCACTTGTCTTATAGAATGAAAAGCAGTGGGATTAGCATAAACTTCATCCTAAACAATTATTTAGGATAGTATACAAAAATGCAATTCGTAGATGCTAGAGTGGTTAAGCTTATTGTCTAACATAAGCTCTATAACTTCATACCTTTTAGATAAGGATAAACCATTACATCCTTAGTCTAATGAAAGTATTTAATGTACATGTTTGGTTTGAAAATATAAATATTCAATATATATTTATTGCAGTAAGCATAATTCCAAAATTTAATAAGGTAAATAGCTCTTTTAGAACATCATACAGTAGACTACAAGGTTTGTGTTTTATCCTCTTCAAAAACTTGTACTATCATCATTCAACCAGTGGATAAGTGACCCTATCCCACTAGAGAATATGAAGGCTACCTCGAACATCAAAAGACATATTCAAGTGACGAGGTGATCCTATGCCACAACAACCATACTAATGACAAGTGGGTGTTTTTGATGGAATGAGTTGTGAATCAATTTCAAAACTACTAAGATGTTCCAAGAAGACTTGGTTTATAAAACTCATTTTATTTATCACAACGAAAAGTTAATGATGGTCTCATTAAGTGGTATTTCAATCTTCACTGTGAAACAATTTGAGCAAATCAAAAGTTTCAACAATAACGAATAAAGATCGTCAATGAAATTGATTAAGTATCTATCAACAAATCTACTCATGGATAGAAAAGATTACATACATCACTTATGTGTAATTTTTTTCAAACCTTTGTTCTTTAACTACTAATAGATAAAGACACTTGTGAATCGTCTTCCCCTATAAATACGATTCACATATATCAAATTAATCAAGCTCATTTGCCTTAAAAAATTCCATCCTTTTGAAGTTGGTATATGTGTTTCATATTTATGTAGTCATGATGATGATGACATAGATAAGTTTCAATCCAATATCTGTAACATCCCGATTTCCTGATATAAGTTTAAAGCTTCTAGAGTCATGTTTCAAGGGCGACTCGACGAGTTGGAAGGCCAACTCGTCGAGTAGAGACCTAATCTGTCGCGTGAGTTTTAAACCCTACTCGGCGAGTTGGAGGACCCGACTCGACGAGTAGATGTTGGAAAGTGAAACCACTAAATTTTAGGGTTTGCACCCTATTTAAAGGTCCTTAACTTTTCTCCTTAGCCTCCCTTGTCACCTTTACGTCC